>NC_059104.1:22552320-23172230 GCF_020740685.1 Jaculus jaculus
CATTGTAATAGCAGTTTACCCATTGTCTGTACATTTAATGTATAATAGCATTTAGGAAGAAATGTGTTTCCCATGTTGAGACGTAGACTCTTTTCTATTCTGATTCTGTATAAATATTACTGCCAAGGCAGAGGTAGGAGGATTGTCATGACTTCAAGGTCACCCTGACACTACATAGTGAGTTCCAGGTCAGCCTGAGCTACAGTGAGACCCTACCTAGAAAAAAAAAAAAGAGAGAGAGAGAGAGAAGAAAGTAAAAATTGCTACCAATAAAATGACAGCTCATTTTAATTTTATATGTAACGTTTACTTATGATTTATATTTGCATTTAATTTTATTTATGTATTTGTGTTTGTACTTTGTGCATTTGACTTTACGTAAAGACTGAGGAATTGAATTTGGGTCCTTAGGCTTTTCAGGCAAGTGCCCAAACTGCTGAGACATCTCTCCAACCCCAAAATATTTATTTATTTATTTTGGCTTATTTTGGTTTTATATGGTAGGGTCTTAGTAGTCCAGGCTGACCTAGAAGTCACTATAATTTCAGGCTGGCCTTGAACTCATAGTGATTCTCCTACATCAGCCTCTGGAGTGCTGGGATTAAAGGTGTGCACAACCATGTCCCATCTTTATGAATTTTATCAATTCTACTTTTGTATGCTTCATCCAACCCATTATTCTATGCATTTGGTTTCCATTCATTTGTGTTGCCAGTATGGCATGCTATAACTTATAGCAAAAAATGATGTTCTATTAAATTCCTAAAATATGTGTGTATGTTTCCAATTCCAAAGGGTCACCAGCATTTACTTTGCAATGACCCAGCAAGTCACAGGCTGCATAAGAGTATTTGATCTAAGCCTGCATCCACAAAGTTTGCAAGGCATGCAAATTCAAGACTAAATATAACAGTTTCTGTTATCTTCATGCTAAATATAAATGCCTTGAATATTACTATTCCTAAGTATAATTTCAAGTCAAAAAACCTGCAAGAACTGCACACTGTCAATGCTTTGGTTGCCCACTGAGTGCTAACACTCTCTGGGGAAGGACTGTAGTCAAAAAAAAAAAAAAAAAAAAAAAAAAAAAGAACAAAATGAAAGAAATGTCTTAGCTACCATTCAGTGACTTGTGAGTTAAATCCATGCCTGTTTTTAGAGCCAAATATCAGTGGTTCCACTTAAGATAAATATATTAATGAGATCGAGTTTTCTGCCTTACTATTGTATAAAATATCAGAATGCAATAATCATAAGAAAAAAGCCAGGACTTTTAGACATTTGTATTCTTACTTCTCACTTTGTGAAGCCTGTAAGAAGCAATCCACTGTCATGGTGAGTGGAACCTGTGAATGAGATATTAGTCTAGAGAGTCACCCACATTATCTTGTGATACCTGAGATGAGACATGAGTCAACATACCACATGAGGAAAATGGAGCATAGAACCTTCAGCAACTCTCCAAGATCACTCAGTTCACAAGTAGAACTGTGATTAACTGTGGCTTCTCAGATTGCCCTTCATCACTCATTCTGATCCTCCCACCTTAGCTCTGTTCTCTTCTTGTTAAATGTCATGAAAACAGGTGCGTTCAACTTATCTTTAGACAGATTTAAAATGAGAAACAAATCTTTATCCAGACAAAAGGGCATTTAAAATTTTATTATCTCATATCACATACATTTATGAAGGGCTGTTATGTTTTAGGCCTACATACTGCTCTTGGTTTGCCAAATATGTTGATCAGCACACCAAATAAAGAAAACCTATCTCACATTAGGCAGCCATATAGAAAACCAATTGAAAAAGAAACCATTACATAAAAAAAAAAAAATCATGTAGTAGGATCAGGTACAAAATTGAAAGAATAAGAGATAATGCAGACAGGAATGTGGAGTGTTGAAGAAATAATTTTAATTTGGGTGCATGTGTTTGTCATGGTAGCAGGTAGACAAATTATGCCCGACCTCACTGGTTGAATGGTATTTTCACAAAAATACTTCGATGTCTCAATTTAATATCTTGACCCCTCACTGGCTCAGAACAGGGAGGAATGGATTTTATTTTTTAACAGAAACCACAACAAAACTTGCCACAGTTGGAAAATACCTAGAGGGTAGAGAAAAGATCAGAATTTTCTTTCATTATATTCTTCCCACCTATTCCACTCGCATTCTTACTGTGAAAAAAATAATATCTGAAATCAGCCAGAGAACTTCTCTGTAGGCCTTCTCTGAGTAAAAGGGTCAGTCATCACAGCTGGAGCTTGGTAACAAGTCAAAGGAATGTGAGAGTCCCCATCTTGTGTGTTACAATGCTCCCAGAGCAGAGAACAAATAGTTTATAGAAATAACATCAGAAAGTTAGGGGTGAATGCTTCCTATAACACTATGAATGATAAATATGTTTTCTACTTATCACTAATTCATGCTGAGTCGTTGATGGCACCACCCCATGCACAAAATTGTTCTCCTCTATTCTGTAGCAATGCCATAATTCTTGAATTAAGCACTATAATCAGAGTAAAAATGTTATTGACCTGTGCTTCCTGTGATTTAGTTTTATAAATATCTACATCTTAAGTAAAGATCACTGCATTTATCATGCATTTATCTGTCTATAAAGGGCAGATATTTGTGGTTGACATACTTGAAGGTTGATAGAAAGAGGTCCAATATACTTCACAGTATTTCACTAACTTATCTCCAGTTTCTTAAGTCATATCCAACACAGACTTTTGCTACTTGGTTCCTTATCTGTTACATGTCAGTCATATTTAACTATGAAACCTACTGTTCCTACTGCTTCCTAGAATAATTCATAGTTATTTCCTGCTCAAATGTATTATCTCCTTTTTATACAGAAAATGAAAGCTAACATAATGCTGAATATCAGGAAAGTAAAGGTACAAAACATAGTAACACAATAATGCAATTGTTTTATATAGCAATAAACAAAAAAGAGTTACTTAACACATTTACTGGGAGAAAGTGAATTACCGAATTTGAGGAAAACTGAGAGGAATTCAGCTCACTTCACATTGAGTGGTGCCTTCAAGTCTTTCATCTCTGTATCACTTCAGCCATTGTATCTCTTTAGCAATGGGCCAAGGGGGCATTTCAATTTAACTCATATAAATTTGTTACTAAGGTTGAGACTGCTAGATAATTTTTAAATATAGGAAGATATTACTGTTTTATTATTAAATGTAATGAAATCTAAATCAACAAAGTTATCCTAACAGTCATGAAATATGCATACACCTCCTTACAGATTTGCAAGTATGTTTAAAGCTAATGACTTTAAGTTTAATATTCTGGATTTCCAAATCCATCCCCACACCTTAGTGTTGGACTTTAGGATCCATCCACATTGACACCTCCTCCAGCCAGGCAGGAGGAGATCCAAATTATAGGATTTTAATAAACTCTGGAATCAATTGGCAGCCATCCAATTCCAATAGCAATAAATAGGGAAAATGTTGGCATGAACACAGGGTGGACATCACCTTCTGGCCAACAGCAGATGGGCAATAGCAACAGGAAAATGTGCCAAACACTGGCAAGGGGATGTTGGCTATAACACCCATAAGCTCACCTCCAGCAATAACTTTCCTCTAGGATGCTTTAATTCCCAAATTGTCATCAGCTGGGAATCTAGCATTCAGAACACCTATGTTTATGAAGGACATGTAAATCAAACCACCACATTCCACTTATGGACCTATAAACTAATAACTATCCATGATGTAAAATGAAATTGTGATCATTTGAACTTTAAAAGTCCACAAAGTTTTTATCAAGCCTAATAAGGTTCAAACATTCCCATAATCCAAGATCTTTTAACTAAGCCATAATACAAAAACAAAACAAAACAAAGAATCTATAATGGCACAGAATAAACATACACACTGCAAAAGATGGCAATGGGCACAGCAAAGAAATATTCAACAATACAAGATTTGAAACCAGGGAAAACTTCAAACTCGGTAGCTCCAAATCCAATAACTGACCAGTGGCAAGTCTCCAAGTCTGATAATTCTAACCAGCAACAAGTCTCTGGAGATCCAATTCCACCTCTTCAGCTAGGCTATTCACAGTCCCAGAAAACTTCACACAATGCCAGCAGCCCTCCATGGCAGCCCTCCCATATGCCTAGCCTCTCCATTGGGTCTCTGTTGCAACCCACGGTTCATTTTCATGGCTCCACAGGGTCTCCACACAGGTAGTGCAATAAGCCTGCTTCACACTGCCCATGACCATTAACAAAGTACAAAAACGTGTTGCAAATTAAATGACCCTCTCTTTCCTACATTTCTTATACTCCATAATATGGGGTGGGTTGCCAATTTATTAATCCAGGGGGGAATAAAGCAGAATTTGAAGAATGGAGCACTCTTTCCACATTCAGGCCCCTTACAAAGAGTCTGCATTCTTCCTGTTGTCCCAGTGCAGGTCAGCTAGCCAAATCTCAATGATTGTAATCTCTCAATCAATTGCAGCTGAATGGGCAATAGGTTTGTCCCAAAGATTTCGCTTTTTCTGTCCTGTATCCCTCTGCTGACACCAGTCCATTTCTTTTTTTTTTTTTAATATTTTTATTCATTATTTATTTATTTATTTGAGAGCGACAGACACAGAGAGAAAGACAGATAGAGGGAGAGAGAGAATGAGCATGCCAGGCCTTCCAGCCACTGCAGGCGAACTCCAGATGCCTGAGCCCCCTTGTGCATCTGGCTAACGTGGGTCCTTAGGCTTCACAGGCAAGCACTTAACCGCTAAGCCATCTCTCCAGCCCAACACCAGTCCATTTCTATACAATGCATTTGGCACAATTTCTTAGGACATGGGAATAACAGCAAACCTCTCATACAAACTGCTTCTAGCTCATTCCAGACAGAGCTCTTTCCCACCCTCATAAACTAAACCTCAAAGTTCATAGTTCTTACTGCATTCAGATCTTGCAACTCTTACCAGAATGGTCTATCAAGTTTTACTTAGAGCACTGCTAGTTGACTCTTAGGACAAGGTTTCAAATCCTTCTACATTCCTCCTGCAAGGCAGATCCAAGAGACCTAAGCCACAGAATTAAGTTTCCAGCAGCAATGACCCCACTGTCAAATATCAACTAAACTGTTGGAGTCAGGTTTGCATTGCTGGCAGAAAACACCTGACCAAGAGCAGCTTGTGGGAATAAATGGCTTATTTTGTCTTCCAGAGTTGAGGGGAAGCTCCATGATGGCAGGGAAAATGCTTGTATGAGCAAAGTATGGACATCACCTCCTCACCAACATCAAACAGATGGACAACAGTGACAGGAGAGTGTGCCAAACTCTGACAAGAAGAAGTTGGCTATAACACCCATAAGTCTGCCTTCAACAATACACTGCCCCCAGGAAAGGATTTATTTCCCAAACTGCCATCAGCTGTGGATCTAGCATTCAGTACACCTAAGTTTATGGCAGATACCTGAATCAAACTACCATAGAGCCCTTCCTTGAAAAAATCAACATCATAAATAAATAAACAAAGAAGGAAAAATCTTTAAAATATTGGTAGGTGTTAGATTTTATTTATAGCCTAATAGTTGATTTGAGATGAAATTTTCTACACTTTGCTACTGGTAAATTTTTTTTATCAATATAAATAATTAACATTTCTGTATTACATTTATTTCACATTTTATCACTTCCAAATTCCAAACAAAATGTGGCTAAATGACATCATATGAAAGGTAGCTATCCAAGATTTTCTTGAATTGCTAAGGCAGGAAATGTAGAATCCATTTTTTTTTACCTTCCCTGAGATGAGATGAATGTTTGTGGCACATATATAAAATATCTAATCACATTAATTTTCACTATAGACACAGTTTTATATAATAAAATTCAATGTCAGGGCTGCCCTTGCTGGGTACATAACAAAATATGGGCACTATAATTAGCAGTGAGTTTACTTTCTAGCATACTAGGCAGAAATGTAGCCCCCCACAGGAAGATAAAAATGGAAAAGCAAATTAAAATGGACTTGAGCCAGTACATTGCTAGATCAATATCTGGCAGTCATAGACCTGCTTAAAAGAAGTTCTGTAGCTATTCAGCAATCTTATTTTTTTCAACCAAATGACCAATTGCAAACTATGCATATTTATTGAGAAGTCAAAAATAAATTAAAATTAAAATTACTAAGACTAAATTCAGTTATATTTAAATATGTAAAAGAATTCCATTGGGAAACTCATTAAATATTTCCCAAGTTTCTTCAATTTGAACAACTTTCCAACATTATTTATTTGTATATTTTCAATTAGAATTTCAGCTCTTTGCATTTTTTTTCCAGTTTTCTGTAACAAAGGTAAAAATGACTCTGCCTTCAACATCAATTGACACATTGAACAGCCAATAAAGAATATATGACATTTCACTCCATTTCCCAATGTGCTCACTTCCAGTACGGAAAATATGTTTACCTAAAAATCTGTGCACAGAATTATTCTTTTCTTAACACTAGTTTAATGGATTGAAAATTTAAACCAAATATGTGGATGCCATGTTCCGTAGATCCCAGAAGGTCATTTCAATGGAAATAATTCTTGTATGTAAAGCTTAGAATCAAGGGAAATATTATTTAAAGTTTTGAAATATATTTTATACAATTAATATTCTAAGATCTTAGAACACATTCCTATTATTACTGGAGAAACCTATTTGCTGAAACTGATAATTAAACTTAAATATCCAAATCTACTTACATTATTAATAAAAGCATATAGTAAAAAAGTGATTAGTGACTGGACATGGTGGCACATGTCTTTAATCCTATCATTTGGAAGGCAGAGGTAGGAGGAACCCCATGAGTGCAAGGCTACCCTGAGATTACATATTGAATTCTAGGTCAACCTATCACAAAATAATAAAATTATTAATAATAATAAGTAAACAAGCCTAAATAGTTAAAGAATTTAAGAGCTGGCAGTCTGTTAACGTGATTGAACAGTGATGTACATAAAAGTATGTTCAGACACTTTTAAATACTGAGACACCAGTTGTTCCTAACTGCAAAGACTTGTGTGCATGTACCTCCTCTAGCTTCAGAGCTGGAAAAGAAAACCTCTGCATAGCACATTCTGGTGCACAGAAATATGCCAGTCAGATCCAAAAGATATGGCATGGAGATGCTTCCAAGGACATGTAATACACTCTGGCCATGTGTAAGCTAATTCAGCTTGAACAAGTACAGGCTTTACAAATTTGCCTGACCATACATAACATTTAGTGATCCTTTAAAAATCTGACAATTCAGTACACTGTGTACCACATCATTCTGTTACCTGTGCTGTGAAAGCTCTGGCTAACAAAAAAAGTGTTCCTTGCTCCTGCAACTGACACCTTCAGAAACAGAAAAGTCTCCAAACAAAGCTCCCTCCCACATCTGGTAATTCTGCCAAGTTTTCTATTTCATTACCTTAGTCCTTTCTCTTTATCCTTGAATCCAACTACAGCAGCAGTTTACCTCATAGCTACCCATAAAAAAAGAGAGAGATTCTTTTTTTTTTTTTTTTTTGGTAAAATTCCCTGGATGTCTAGCGTCCAAGGAGATACTTAAAGGGTTATGGGGAAGATGGCTCAGTCAATAAAGTGCTTGCCACGCAAAGGATGTGGGTCTATATTTGGATATCCAATACACTCATAGAAACCAGCGATAATGGTGTGCATCTATAATCTCAGCACTGGGAATGTAGAGCCAGGGTCCCCCTGGCACTTACAGGCCAGGTCATCTATCCAGATAGCTTCACTGTCACTTCAGTGAGAGGACCTATCTCAAAAATGAAGACGGAAAGGGATTGCAAGAAACAGTAAACATCAAGATCTAGCTTCCAGGGCTGGAGAGATGGCTTAGCGGTTAAGCGCTTGCCTATGAAGCCTGAGGCCCCTGTTCAAGGCTCAATTCTCCAGGACCCCCATTAGCCAGATGCACAAGGGGGCACACACATCTGGAGTTTGGTTTGCAGTGGCTGGAGGCCCTAGTGTGCCCATTCTCTCTATATATCTGCCTCTTTCTCTCTCTCTGTTGCTCTCAAATAAGTAAAAATAAACAAAAAATGTTTAAAAAAAAAAAAAAGATCTAGCTTCCACAGTCACAAACACATACACATATATATGCAATAACACACACACACACACACATACACACACACACATGTGTCCACATACATGGGATCACATACATCCACAAACACACAAAGCACATGCACATAAGTTCCAAAATTGTAAAAGATAATTGATGAATAGTAAAGCAAACTCTTGAATACTTTTGATGGTGACATAACATGGTGAGACCATTAGGTAAAGTGATGTAGTAATTCTTTAAAAGTTAAAAAGAAAACCACCATTGGATCAAGCAATTTTATACATAGAAAGGAAATTAAATTTTATGAGGAAAAGATATGTTTACTCTGTGAGCACTGCAGAATTATTCACAGTTGCCAAATTATGGAACCCAATTCTGTCCAACAGATGATAAGTAAGGGAATTTATATATATATACACACACACACACACACACATACATACATGCATTAGCCTGGAGTACATTATGTTAAGTGAAATGAGGGAAGCATAGGGAGAGAAATAGCAATTGGTCTCACATGGGGAATACAGACATGGAGAAAGATAGACACAGAATTCCTCCTCCCATTCAAATGAAAGATCTATCAGAAAACAAAAGAGATAAGACATCACTCTTACCAGGAGGTGAAGGAGGAAGAAAGTCCCAGACAATGACTTCTTCCTCAGTTCACCATCACAGTAGGAGAAGCTGCATTATGTAACATTATAACTTTGATAACCCATATGTTTCCCGGAGACACCATACACCCAAGAGTTCTGTTAAGCCTAGGGAAGAAACAAAAATATGTATATATTGTAGATGTGAAAAATATATACCAATTTTCTGAATTTCTACTCTTTTCCACAAAAGTATTCTCTTAAAGTGATTTCCATTTGGCATGTGAAACAGCAAACAGAAAGAAACAACTGATAGGGGAAGCCTACTCCAGGCCTTGAGATGAAATAATTAAAGATTGCCAGAATTCTAAGTTGAGTCAGGCATTTGGCATGATGTAAGTGACTTATGTTACTTACAAAGAGTCGATTAAATCTTGCGATGGAATACGTGAATTCATATGAGATGCGGACTCAATGTTATATGGCTAGACTTGAGAAATCTCAGCACGTGACAATGATTCCCACTATGGCACTAACAACTGCAGGTGGTGAGCTCTGGCAAGTGGTTCAGTCATTCTAACCTAGGTGGGCCTTCGTCATCCAAACACTCTCTTGCAACTAAATAGTAAATAAAATGCGTTTTCACTGATAAGCCATAGTGAGACAATTACACAGACTTCTGATGACTGCATTATTGATGCAGGATGTGGGGGTTCAGGAGGCACTCCCTCAAATTAATGTACCCCAAGTCTGGGATCTGTCCTATCTTTAGCAAATAATTGATAAACATGAATTCAAGAAGCATAAATTATGAATTGTTAAGTTTATTTGGACAGAAGAAGTCACAAATTCTGTGTTTTATTCAAGGGGATTGGGATCTAGACGGGGAGGCTAGAGCAGAGTCCTAAACATGTGGGAAGTAGGAAGCAGTCTTTCATGTGGAAAGCACTACACAGTTTATAAGGTTAATTGAAGAAAAAGAAAAAAAAAATCTTTTAGGGGAGAAAAATGGAGTACAGCTACAAGCATGTGGAGCGGAGTTCATAAAGCTCATTAAGGAGAAACTGAGGCTTTCAAGCAAAGATTGGAGTAGAGCCACCCGCCCATGGGCGGGAGAACGACGAGGTATATGTAGGGAGACTTAGATCACCCATGTCATCTGCCACGTGCTTTCCCTTGGGGAGGGTGCTAAGAGGGCAAAATGTGAGGCTTAAGGAAGACTAGGAAGGAAAATATTAACACAAAGACCAAGAAATTCAGAGGATAAATGAGCAACGAACAGAGTTACACTCATGGTTACCCTGAGTTTAAAGAAATTGCAAAGGTAGCAGGCCTGGAGTGAGATTACCCACGTGGGCTATCGAGATTGTAAGGGAAGCGTGCAAGTGGTAGATTCAGACAACGTAGGAAAATCATGCTTGCAATCAAAGTGAGAAGTTACATCAAGCTATAAAGCAGAGGCAAGCAGAAGAGACCTCCAGATCGAAAAACCGGGTTGTGCTCTACCCACCCTCCCAACCTAGCCAAGCTGGGCCAGGATAGAGTGCGGACTCGCCCCTTATGCCTGCGGCCTGAACAAGGAGAGGCCGAGAGAGAAGAGACAGCCACAGAGAGGGAGAGTTATCCTTATGAAGGAGCAGTGTTATGCTGACCCTTCTCCTAGCTGAGTGAGGGGGGAAGTCAAACAGCACAGGATAAGTTCAGGAGAATCCCACATGGAGAAAAGAACGTAAGACAGAAAGAAGATGAGAAAATTTATATGCAAGAGGAAGACCTGGTTTGTGTGTGATTTGGAGGGCAGACCCTACGCCCAACCCACCTGGACCAGGCCACGTGGATGATCTAAGTAGATAGCACACTGGACTGTGGGCAGTGGCGGACATTGTCAATCTTTCTTGATCAAACATGAGTTCTCATTGTGCCAAGAATTTGATTACTGTGCCAGGGCTAGGTGGCATAGGGTGGCATCTCTGATTCTCTCTGGGCCTCAATTTTTAAATGAAACTATCTAATAAAAGCTACCTGTTTCCTGTTCTCCTTCAATATTACTCCAGAAAATAATCAAAGTATGTTGCCATTTAGTCAGCTTGGAAGGAAGTATAAGAAATGGATGGCTTCTTGAACTGTCAATCATTTCTGATTCAAATGCTGCAATGAATGAATCCCCTTGCTGTTAATAAAGGGTCTGTGTTCATGACTTCTGGAGAAATTAAGACAGGTATGGGGGAAATAGAAAGAAAATGAGAATTCTAGGTATGGATAAAGTATGTGTAATTCATGAACATGGGTTTTACAGTCGTTTTGGTTATAGTGATAAAGATCTGCAAAAAATTCTTTCAGCTTTTACAATTCTCCTGTTGAATTATAATGTCTCACTTTCCAAATGTTCTAAAAGGAGTCCTGTCTGCGAAAAGCATCAGTCATATATTTCCTGAACCATATAGCATTGCCAAATTCAGGTACCTTTGCCAAAAAACAAACAAAAAAAAATTGCAAGTTTAGCAAAACTTTTTGAAAAATAAGAAGAGAGAAAGTAAATTCCCACCAGCGTAGGGAGATAAAAATGAAGGAGCAACAAATCAGTACAGACAGAAAGACACAGTAAAGGAAGGCAGCTAGGAAGCTGAAATTCATTTGGACTTCCTGAATTTCAATCCACGGTATAGCAAATCTTATGGGATAGAAAACTGACTTTTAGTCTCCATTTCATTTTTAAATTTACATATCAACATCGTATGTTTTTTTAATGTAACAATAAGTGTACATTTTAATTTAAGAATTACTTATAATTATTTACATTTGGATGTCAGAATAATATTGAATTTGAAACATTCAAATAGATTTTAGCACATCATATCTTCCCTATTCTAATCTTATCACCTTCTATCAGTCTGTAAGTTTTGAAGTAAGCATCAGCAGCAAATGTCCATAAATATGTAGCATCTGTCATATCTACGTTTTCCTTTCAGTGTTTATAAATGCAAGTGCATATGGTTTTTAAATGCATAATGTGTATGTCTGTGAATGTGTTTTCATCACAAAAGTAGGTTATGGGGCTTGCAAACCTTGAAAGTCCAGCTTTGAGTTTGGAGTACCCATTTCAGGCCAGAGGCACAAATGGACACATGTGCCTGGAGTTCATTTACGCCAACAAGAGGATCTGCTGTCCCTACAAACTATCTCTGTCTGCCTCTTTCTCTGTGTCTTTCTCTTTGTCACATAAATTAAAATAAAATAAGCAAAAATAAAAAGCGGGTATAAATTCATAATATTTAAAATGAGATGTAACAAAATAAGGAAAAATGATTACTTTTGGACTTCACAATACACTCTTTTTCTACACTTGTTCAATTTATGTAATAATTCTAATGCTTATATCTCAATTTGTAAAGTTAGTGTAGTAATATAACTTATAGTTGCTTGGCTTTATGCTTAAGTTACACAGTTACTAGATGACGTAAGATTTGAACATAATCAGAATTGTGATAAGAGGTTCAAACATCTCTTTTTTAATATTTTATTTTTATTTATTTATTTGACAGGGAAAGAGAGAGAATGGGCGCACTAGGGCCTCCAGCCACTGAAAAAGAACTTCAGACTCATGTGCCCCTTTGTACACCTGGCTAACATGGGTCCTGGGGAATTGTACCTGGGTCCTACGGCGTTGCAGGCAAACGCCTTAACCACTAAGCCGTCCCTGCAGCCCTCATACATTTCTTGGATTAGCCCATATGTTTAAATTCATCTGGACTTCATATTTTCCATTCAACCACATACTGAGCTTTAAAAATATTAATAATTGGCTGAGCATTTCAGTCCATGGAGTCCCAATGTGAAGAAACAGAACAATTTAAATACCGTAATCATGAACCACTGTGAAAATCAACAGTTGATTCTGGCAAGTGTAATGAAATGCTATTCCCTTGGTCAACAATTTAGAAATAATTCGGGGAAAGTTCACAAAACATATAAATTGTTTTGATCCTGTGGAGTTTTCAAGACAATGTTTGATTTGAGGAATGGACACCAGGCAACATATTAGGAAATGAACAATGAAAGGAGTAATGATACAGAAATCAGTAAAATTTATAGTTTATCTGCATAGGCTGAAAATATTAAAAACGTGAATCATAGGTAGAAACTTTTTCTGAGTTATAAAATCATATCCATACTTATTAATTAGCATAAAATGTTCATTACCTTTCAATTTTAACAATGACTTTTGATTAATTTATTCAGGTAAAGTACATCATTCAAAGTGCTAGGAGTATAGCTCATTGGCAAAACCAGTAGACTAGATGTGAGAATGCTGGATTTCAAGCTTTAACATAAATATTTGAGTTAGTTAATGTTGTTAATGCTGTAAGCTATACTCACTTTTCTCCTGGTCTATGATATTTAGAGGCCTTTTCAGACAACCTTCACCTGCAACAAGCTGCATCATTCCTATGTGAATTAACAGGATGAATCATACTGATTCCAGCATAAGCTCATTCTGCATGGTGGACCATAAGTACAGTCTACTTTCTGACCCAGACATCTCCTGTATTTGGCCAATGTCTGTGACCTTGTGGTAGGCTATAAGATTTCAAGAACATTAACTTTTACAGCCAAAATATAACGTGTTATTGATGGAAGCAACATACTGGAAGGTTTTATCTATCTATATGTAATTGGGTTAACTATTTTTATATATTTAATGAAAAATATGTTGGAGTATATGTGTATGTATGGACAAATATTAGAACAAAATAAAATATTTATTTAGAGGTAAATGTAGTAAAGAGAACAGATTTTTATTTAAAGCATTTCATAGTTCTTACAACACTAACTAAAATCAGTGAATATAGCTCATATATGTACATATAAGTAGCCCAAATATTAAAATTATTGCTTTAAATACTGCTTTGAGAATATGAACAACTCAGTATAAAGTATAGTCAGGAACCAGTGCTGTGTCAAAATTGTTCATAGTTGGGAAGGTGTATCCACCCACCACACCCCCTTCCACACACAGACCGAAGTTGTGTTCATGACACTACAGTGAACACCAATAACCACACGGAGCAAGGCCCTCTGTGCGATGGAGGTAGGAGGAGACGAGACAAAAGGGAAAATAATATAGTTATGGTGGAAGCATCTCAGTGTCATTGTAGGTTATTCTAACACTGTAAATTAGCAAAAACCAAATGAACTCGACGTTCTTGACACACAGATTTTAAGAGCAATGATTTTTAGGAAATAATGTCATCTACCATAAACGATGCACTATACAAAGACATTTTCATGTGTTAAACTATGTACATCACCCTGTGAACCTACTGAGGATGGCACATTCATCCCAATTTGCTTTAAAATAATCCCGTTTTGCTAAAAAAAAAAAATGTTCATAATTTTTGGGCTGAAAAGATGGCTCAGTGGTTCAGGCACTTGCCTGAGAAGCCTAAGAACCCATGTTCAATTTCTCTCTAGATCCCACATAATTCAGATATTGAAAAGAGAGGCAAGTGCAAGGTAGCACATGCCCACTAGGTGGCTCAAGTGTCTGGAGTTTGATTGCAGTAACTGAGGACCCGGTGCGCCAATCCCCCTCTCCCCTCTCTGTCTGTCTTTATTCTCTGTCTTTAACTCACTCTCTAACAACAACAACAACAACAACAACAACAACAACATAAAGGTTATAATTTTCTGTTTTACTCAGCAGAAATCTTTTTTCTCTTGCTTCACACTTGGACCTGAGGATGAACTTCACAGACAAAAAAATAAATGCCAGGCTAAAAGAGAAGGCTTATTGGTTAAGGGTTTTGTCTGTAAAGCCAAAAGATTCAATTCCCCAGGACCCACATAAGCCAGATGAACAAGGTGGCTCATGAATCTGGAGTTTGTTTCCAGTGGCTATAGACTCTGGTGCTCGCATTCTCTATTTTTCTCTCTCTCCTCTCTCTCTCTCTCTCTCTAATCTTTCTATCTCTCTCTCAAATAAATAAAATAAAATTAAGTTAAGTGAAATGCATATAGTTGCTGAATTCATGACCAGGTTTTGTGCATTTCTACAAGAACAAAAGGCTTACATTAGTATTTCTAGTAAAAATGTATGTTTGGAGGAATTATTGGCAGTCATCATATGTATATGTGTGTCACATGAGTGAGGGTGGCTGGCTTGTGTGGATGTTTATGGGATATCCACTTGTATATGGCCATTGCAGAGAGAAACACTCTACTCTTGCGGGGGGGAGGGCTTTGTATGTTTTGTTTGTTTGACTTTCTTCACCCTGCCCCACTGCCATGCAGGTAACATTGATAAACCATAACATGTTTGTTTAAACTTCCATTGATTTTTAAGTCAGCACTGATTTTGAACAGAGCTGCCTTCTCAAGTTCAACTTAATTTATATTGATTCTCTCCGACTTTATGATACACAATTGCTTCTGCCTTTCTTATTGTAGGCAAGGCAAGAGATATAAATGCCTCCAGTATCATAATGTACTTAATAAGTTCATGATAAATATTTTCTGATTACTCAAATTAATTTTTTCCATTTATATAGAATGATATTTTAAATAAATGAAAAGTATTTGTTACATTTATCATTCTATTATTGCTGCTAAACCTATTCAGAAGAGCCTGAATGTCTGCTATTTAGAAAATAAACAGAGCAAAACATTAACCCTGTGAGGCTGTGGATTCAAAATAAATCTCATTAAAGGATTAAGATTTTGGAAATTTTACTCCTGAAGGCCCAAATCATAACTAAAAACAATTAAAATACCATTAAAATTCATTCTTTACTTCCCCCAACACATGTGAAAATCCAGCTATTTCAACTTTCCAATAAAAAAGGCTAAAATTAAGAAATATTCATTAAGAAAAATATTTATTTAATTTTATAACCTATTTCATTTTTTTCCAATACTTCATCCCTTATTTAAAAAGTATTCCCTATGCCCAAGCGAATTTGTTAAGCTGAGCTTGGAATTTACCACTAGGGATAAACATAAATTGCATTATATTTCTATAAATTAATAAGATAGATAAAATTATCAATATTGTATGTTTTGAGAAGGAAGCTTTATATTTAGTATACAAATACCAATTGACAATTTAGTTTGTTTCAGAGACTTAGACTCAAATCATCAAATTCCAAGACAACATCCCAGTGGCATCATCTGAAACTTTGTGTAATTTTCAGTAGGTTTTGGGGTGGGATTGGTGGTGGTATCTAGCATGTAACAGCACAGTAGGGTGTTTTAGTGTTTTAGCATATGTGTCATTACTATAGCCCTAAGTGTAAGAGATTACTTGAACTATGTCATAATGGATGAGTGATGGGTTTCATAGGCAGTTATAGATACCAATTAAATAAGTATAGCACCTGAGGGATGCGAGTGTTGGTCCGGATGAGTAAAGAAACAAGTGCTTTTGTGTGTATTCTCTCAGACACACCCTCATGGGCATGAGGCATGTATGATTAGATATATAGGACAGAGAACACTAAATCAATTAGGCACAGAAGGAAGGTGGCAGAGAAAGACAATTAAATTTCCTTTACTTGAAATAATGTTTACCTAATGAATGTTAAGTACTGACAGTGACCTATATTTTGAGAGAATGGAAGCATGAAAATGTGGGCTTTTCTGCAAATTCCTGATGTAAATGTCATTGAATTGTTTGGAGGCAGAAATATTGGTATAATTTACATGTGCATAAATTCATTTTTGATAATACTTCAATATAAATTGATAGAAGGCCCCTAATATTTTTGCTGATGCTGATGCTGATTTATGTAAATAAATATTAACCAGATTAAAGTTTCTTCACTTGTTACTGGGGATATTCCCTTGTATATCGTCGTTGTCTTTTTGTTTGTTTGTTTTAGAGGAAGCGGAAGTGAGAGTGAGAGTGAGAGTGAGAGTGAGAGTGTGAGAGAGAATTGGCCTGCCGTCTCAGCGACTGCGAACTCCAGACACATGTGCCTCCTAGTGGGCATGTGCAATCTTGTGCTTGCCTCACCTTTGGGCATCTGGTTTGCACTTGGGATCTGGAGATCAAGCATGAGTCCTTAGGTTTCACAGACAAGCACCTTAATTGCTAAGCCATGCCCCCAGCCCTTAGATGTATAGGCCTATATTCTAAAGTCTAAGGAATAGCTAATTGTTTTATGCAGATGGAGCCTGCAGTGGTTTGGATGTAAATATATGTCCTCTGTAATCTCAGGCATCTCTGATTAAGTATGAGCTTGCTATTAAAGTCTCCAGTAGGCAAAACAATGCTGAAGAAGAGTTGGATCGTTGGGAGCAGATCTTAACTCCCGCCCTGCTAGGTGTGCAGGGAAAGGAGTGTGAGCTTTGGGTATTTGTGCATTCTCATGTGAATTTATTCTTTTCTCTCTTTGCTGAGGATGTATGGAGTGAGTTCCATGATGGAACTTCCCCTGGAAGCTCTGAGTGTGAAATAAACCCTTTCCTTCCATAAACTGCTTCTGGTAGAATGTTTTCCCTAGCAATGCAAAGGCAACTGCAACAGTTTCAAAACAGGTAATGTATA
The DNA here is from genome assembly GCF_020740685.1 of Jaculus jaculus. NCBI lineage: Eukaryota > Metazoa > Chordata > Mammalia > Rodentia > Dipodidae > Jaculus > Jaculus jaculus. The sequence continues at coordinate 22,569,591 of NC_059104.1, forward strand.
TCCCTTAGCTGGTGTGTTTACAAGTTTGATGCACACACTTGAAAGCAAAGCTACAGTGTTAGATATCCTCAGAAGTAATGGAAGTAATAGAAAGCTCATGGAGTGAGGAGATAAAATCTACTACCAAATATTGTTTAAATGTAGTGTCTCATGCCACCACAGAGATGAGGGTCTCCACTTACAGAAGAAACATAAAGATATAAGCAGACTTACATAAGGAGGACCAATAAAGTGCAATATTCTAGGACACATGGGGGAGAATGCTGTACAAAGTTGGAAATAAACTTTTTTGGTTATGATATTTCTCAACTATTGGGTGGTGAAAGTTCTTTACATTTCTTAAATGTTAACTGCTTACGTAGTTAAGCTTGAAACTATTTCTCTTCTGCATATAGGTTGTCATTTCACTCTGCTTATGGTTCAAGGTCTACAAGTTAATTTTTATCTTTGAATTCTTCTCACATCTCCATTTCCTTTTGTTATGGGATTCCATATCCAAGAAATCAAGGGCATGTCATGAAGTTATTCTTAACAGTTTGAACAGACATATGAATAGAAGCTCACGTAATCAACCAAGTGGGAAACCCAAATCAAAACCACAAAAAAATACCACATACACATATTTTAGAGTAATAATAATGATTAATAATAAATAGGCAAGTGTTTTTCAGAATGTGAATAATTTGGATCAATTGCATGCAGTAGGAATTCTATAAAATATTGAGCTATAATGTGACCCAGAATAAGGTTACCTCAACAAAACTTTAAAACAATAAGACTGCGAGGTGTCCCAGCAGTACCACTTTTCAATAATTTTTAATAATTTTCCAAAATAACTGATGTTAGATTCACAAAGAACAATTATCATTCTCATATTGATTGTAGCAGTATTCTCCCAGTTCCATGATATGGAAACAACTTGATTTCCATTGATAGATAACAACTGAAGAAAATAGATATATGAATACAAAATAAAATTCCTCAACATTAATATTTATATTAATATATAATATTAAAGTATTTCCATTAACAACAACATGAAGAATCTTGAATACATTATGTCATTTTGAGCAAGCCAATCAGAAAAATAAAACCCAAAGATTCCACATTTAGAGAGATCTCAAAGTGTTGAAATCATAAAATCACAGAGTATAATTGGGGTTTCAGGGTCAAAGGGAGGTAGTGATACAATAGTAGGCACCAAGTTTCAGTTATGTAAGAAAAAATATTTTGAGAAACCTTGAATAATACTATACTATACAACATCATATCTGAGGTTAATACAGTGTCACATATTTGAAAATCTGTTAAGAAGGCAGAACTTATTCTATTTACCCTAGCAATAATGCAGTCAGAAATGATTAGCACTAGTATATGCCAGTATAAATAAAGGATTTGTAAAATCTGGAATATTCTTTTAAGATATATGAAGAAGCCACTGTTACCTTAGTGAGATTCAGCTCAAATGGATTATCAGAAATGAGCCAGATTGGATGTGGGAATTGTGAAATAATTTTCTATTTTAATATGAATACTATAACATATAAGTCAATGGATTTTTCTGCTATCATATGCATGCTATATTTAATATTAACACAAAGTTAAATAAAAGAGAACAAGAATCAAGCTAGAGTGCCATGTTTCAAAATTTGTTGTAAAAAATCATAATGATTATCATTTGATTATCATTTTCACTCTGAAGGCAACAAAAGCTTTTAATGCATAACTTTATTAAACAAGCCTCCTCTGTATTAATTAAATACACAATATAATATGATACCATAATTACGTACTTTCTGCTTTAAAGATAAGCAAATGAAATGTCAAAATGATTTGCTCACTTTCTCAGAGTTGGAGCACATACACAAGATTTATTGAAGGGTAGTACTTTGGATCATATAAGGTCTCATTTTCATGAATATCCAAAGGAAACACATTGTATTTCATGAAGAATCATTTATTTTTATGTATATATAGTTACATGTAATTTAAAGTCATTATTTTATTTTGTAAGGCATGTATTTCCTAAAGTAATAAAACTATTGTATCATGGATAAGATATCCAGCGACATAAAAAGGTAATAACATGAATGAAAAAATATTATTCTTTTTAAAATTTTTTTGTTTATTTTTATTTATTAATTTGTGAACACCAGACAGACAGAGAGAGAAAGAGACAAAGAGAGAGAGAGAGAGAAGGGGGAAAGAATGGGCACGCCTGGGCCTCCAGCCACTGCAAATGAACTCTAGGCATGCGCCCCCTTGTACATCTGGCTAATGTGGGTCCTGGGGAATTGAGTCTCCAACTGGGGTCTTTAGGCTTCACAGGCAGTTGCTTAATTGCTAAGCCAGCTCTCCAGCCCTGACAAATATATATTTTTTCTATAACTAAAGACATCCTAAAACAGAAGTCAATCTTATTAATAAATTTTAATGAATAACAAACTAGTTTTAATAATATTTATAAAATGAACCATTTGTATAAAATCTGGAAGTCCTTACTAGAGAATGAACCATGTCAAGTTATTTTATAAGCAAGTGAGAAACGTTTTATATTCAGCACTTAGGGTGCATAATTGACAAAAGTACTTATAATACCACTTTGAATTACTTATTATGTTCTTTCTCTATGGTAAAAATGTAGAGACAAACAACATTTATAGAAATATCACTTACACATTTACAATTCCATATTAATTTGAAAAAACATTTTGGTAGATTTCTAGAAATGTAGCAGTCAAAAGATTTCTACCCTTAATTGAATTAAGATGTCTTCAATCTTTTAGAAAACTGCTTCTAAGAAGTAAATATCTGTGCTTCTCTGGAAAAGTATGTTCAATCATTGGAATTCTATTTTTCTTTCTCTCAGTCATTGCTCCACTTGATCTTACTATTTCAATCATCTTCACTTTCACACATAGAATGGATTTGCCAAATAATGAGGGTTATGCCAATCTAATATGCTTATCTATAATTTTCAATAAGATGAGGATGTCCACACTGAAACTAAAGAAAATTGGTGAAACAAGCAAGGGTGCTGTTTTCCTGATGAACCAGATACCAGCACAAAGGGGAAGGAGACCAACACAGAGAAAAATCAACTCCTACCAAACCAGAGAGCCAGAGCCTCAGAGGCCCCTAACACCTCAGCACTGAAGGAGACCAAAAATGAACCCAACATGGCTCAGGGAAATTTTTCGGAAGAGGGGGCGGAAAGAATGTCAGAGTCACATGTTGGGTCATGATATGCAGAGACATTTATCGTACCAATAACTGTGGACTAACTCCATAATGTACGACTCATTAAAATCAACAAGGAGGGTCCATTGGGAGGGGGTAGATCATGGATGAACCTAAACAATGGTACCAAATGGCCTGTATTTGCTGAAAAGAAAACTAATAAATTAAATTTAAAAAAAAAAGATAAGGATGTCCAGATATTCAAGTACCTTTATCAATATAAGAAATACAAAATTACAGATAACAATTAATATAAAATCTCTGAGAAATGGCAGATAGTGCACAATTGTGCATGGAAAATGTAAAGTGAAATACTAGGCATGTCAAGAAATCAGGTAAGATTTTTTTTTTTTCTTTTTCACTGCTATATCAACTTGCACATATTTATGGAAAGCAATATTATGCTTGGATACAAAAAATATATTGCATCAATTTTAAATTTAGGTATACTTACCTATCACCTCAAATATCTATCTTTTTATTTCCTCTAAGTTTTTTGAAATGAATATCATATTCCTTCTCATCCTACTCTTGAAACAGGGTACCGGGTCTTGTTTGTCCTCTCAGTGGAGCCTAGTGCCCTTTGACCTAGTGTTGAGATGTGACTTAGATGGCTGATATAGATTATGCATTAGCATTCTCCAGCAGCAGGTTATACAGATAGCTGGGGACTGGTCACACCTCCTTATAAGTGTGGATGCAGCACAGTAGCACAGTGATCTATAAGCTGAAGATGTGGGAAAACCTGCAGCTGCTCGATTTAAGAAGCAGTCAGCTTCCAAAGTAAAAAAAAAAAAAAATCAATGGGGCAGTTTTAGTCCAAGACTGAAGGTCTGGGCTCACCCTGGAGACTCACTTGTACAACTTGATGTTTAAAGTCTGAAGAACCTGGACCGCAGAGTTCAGAACGATTACTGCAGGGGAAAGCCCACCAGGTCATGCATGCATCAGTGTACGTTCCACAGTGTGAGCCCACGCCCTCCTCCAGCACTCCTTCCACCCTTGCCCTGGGCCTGTGAGACAGTTCTACCAGCAACCAACACCTGTGTCACCCCCAACGACAAACCCAGAAAAGTTTTCCAAGTATCTATCTTTCAATTCAGTCAGCTTCCTAACCAAGATTAACCATCACAGATTGAGAGATACTAAAAAATGTATGTGTAGGGTTAATTACTTTTTTCCATTTTACATAAACTCTGAATACCAGTTTAAATGATAATTTTGTTTTATAAGTTATTGTATAGTCTCATGCATTACAAAGAGTAATTCCAAACAAAAATATAGATGAGTGTGATGAGTGTGTGATAACTAAGCTTTTGAACTCAACCATAAAAAATAATGTTACTTTTGGAAATAATGCATATTTAAATTTATTACTCCAAAATAAAACATTTTGATTGGATAATTCTGTACATAAAACAAGAAAATAATTGCTAAATATTTGACACAAAGATTTTCAAACTAACCTGACAAGTATTTTACCTTCTCCAGGGCATACCTACTTCACTGAATGATATATATATAACAATAGAGCCAGGATTTGGGTACAGAAGGGGTTCCCTAAGTTCATGAACCCCAATTTTGTTTCCCTCACTATTTTTAATAAAGCATTTAATTAAATCAGACTGAAGAAGATAGATTAAATTTATTTAGGGAGCAGTCGCATGTTGTGAGGTTTATTTATGGAGAATTGGAATAAGGAAGTCACAAGTGGTGGTGGTTTGGGATGACTGTAGTTACTGTAGGTGAGTCAGACAGGAATTCCATGCATGCAAAGGTGAATTGGCATTGTTTCTCTCAGTTCCTAACTGAAGCTGCCTAAAAGCTTTTGCCTATTTCTCCATTAGTATGTACTCAGCACTGTTCCTTTTACAATTGTTCTTTCTTACTCGTATGACTCAGCAGTCTCAGCCCTAATAACCAACTAACCAAGAAAGATTTAGCATTCTTTTCTCATTCAACCTCACATGTTGACCAAAAAATACCCCTTTAATATTTCCAAATTAAACCCACTCTTCTCTGTCCAAAACCATGACTTGGTCTAAGTTTACATGATTCTACTATAGCAACCTCTCCTACTCATGGCCTATTAGTAACACAGACCAAAGGAATCATTCTTGCTGAGTCCAGCTCAATGAATCCACGGGTTTATTAGGGTTACTTACAACAGCATGGACAACACCAAGGCAGCCATATCACTGAAAATCCTTCTTAGCAGGGATAATGACTCATAAGAGAGTATCCCCAAAGCTGTCTGCCCACCTTCCAGGCAACTCCTTGGTCTCTGTTGAATAGATATCACTATTTTAATTATTTGAAAGAGAAGTAACAGATCAATATATAATTAAATTAAATTAATTAATTAATTAAATTAATATATAATTAACTAGTAACATATACCTCAAAGCATGCTATTATGCCAAAAAACAGCAGGCAAGCTTTATTTCTGTATTAACCTATTTCAATTAGAAGAATTATGCTTGAAATCTTAGGGCTATTTCCCTATTCTGTACTAAGTTACACTGTTACACAAGCAAATATGACATAATGTATTATACTGGTGAGAGGTTTTGAAATCTCTATTGTATTTGTAAGGTTATACATTGATATGCTTTATCATATGTATACAATATTAAATTCTCTGTGCCTGTAGAGGCCAGTGAAAGGAGTGATTATAAGTTGCTTAGAGAAACAGAAAAATAATGGTGTGTATATGTGTGTGTGTGTGTGTGTGTGTGTGATCTGTGCCTAAAAGAAAAAAACAAAACAAAACATTGTATTATAGAAGGAAGATATTTAACATAGATACTAAAGAACTTCCTAGATCATTGAAAGAAGAGTGAGATTGTCAAACATAAAATATAATAGAAAGTTCATCTGGTTTAGATTCTAGAATTCTCTACTATGATAAAGTCTAATGTATAGTGGGAAAGCTACTCTTAAAAAAACATATCTGTCACTGTTCTAATTAATATATTTATTAGCCATTGACTCATACATACTAAAGTATGTTTTTATTTTATAATTATTCTACAAGTTTTCAAGGGTAAAAAATAATGTTATTATTTTTGGAAAAAAAATAATAATATTATTTTTGAAAAAAATGACTGGATTACCCCAATAAATTTTTCTCCAAATATTTTGATGTATATTGTAAAGCAACCATTCAAGTTCACTTTCTTAGTGAATAAAATGTTTGGTGTTATGGTCAGTACATCCAGTGTTAAATACAGTAGAAGTCAGTATTTTATGTTTCACTTTATGACCTTCAAATTTCCCTCATTATATTGATTCAAAACCTGTTGCCTAAGATCCTGATTATTTCAGCCCATAAATCAATTACATTAGTGTCTAATTCAAAGGCATACATCAACTTAGTACACACCATCCTTTGAGGACATCCTCTTCCAATGTGTGGTGTCACTGTGTCCTTTATAGTTGATTTTGCAGTTCCATGTGGTAAACTGGATTAAGTAAAATGATTAATATTGTGAATATCATACATGTGGTGCCATGTTTCTACGGTTGATTGTGTTTAAAAGACTGCATGTTCAGTAGGATATTTTGAGACATGGCATTCAGCTATCCCATAGATAGTAAGATCAGCTTAAGTATTATTGCCAATGGAGGAATTCATTTTCCTAATGCGTGATTATTCCAAGGCAAAGAGAGCGCTATGTTTGTCATAATATTGGAAATACAATGTAATCCTATCACTGCTAGGCAGCTGGCTTGTGCTTAAATGTTGGATTCAGTTGTTGCTAGGTGTTACTCAGCCAAGGTGGCAGCCAGAGCAGCCTTTGAAAGGTTCCTAACCCATGCTTAATTCTGGTCCCAGCCACTGTGATCATATTTTCCATGGATCCACATAGTGTGTTCAAGGAAGTAGCTAAGCTATGCTCTGCCATTGTAAGAAACAAAAATCAAAAATATATAAACAAATCAGTGGAATGAAATGCTTGCCATTGTCTTTGCTTCTGTATGCTTGAGTAAATAGAATAAGACCCTGTTGGGCAGCAATGGAACATTTGTTCTATCTTTGCCAAAAATCAATTTGAATGCAGCACAAATGCCTGCTAAGCCTGTAATACTAAGGTTGGAAAATCTATTATGTTTTCCCCCTTCATGATATTAAAAGAAAGACTTATGCATTGGCTACTTTTGAACAGAAGTAAGAAGAAAACAGATAAGCCAAAATGAGGTTTAAAATGTTGAAAAGTGACTGTTCTAAAGCACAATATGGAATAAATTTTAAATAAAAACAAAAGAAGGAGGAAAAAAAGAAACTAAGGAAAACTTTAACCAATATCCCTTAAATATTAAACCTAGGGTAGTCAGATTATAAATTATGAGGTCTTCTTTTTAAATTTCCATAAAATTCATTAAGTTAAAATATTTTCCTATAAGGAAGAATCAACTTAATGAGAGTCAAAACTCTGAAAATTTATTTCTGTTCTTCCTTTTGGAGACTTAGGAGAGAATGAGATAATCCTCAGAGGGGGAAGGGCATTTGCTATTACAGCACTTTGGTTAGGCCAATCTTTGCTTAGGGCCCTCACTGAGCACACAGCATTGGGGCAGAGTGTGTCAGATCCTTCTTTAATCTATAAACACACAGTGTGGTTGTGCAGTGGAGTTCACTGTCTCCCAAGGAATGTTAGCACTGGCAATTTCAAACTGCTAGCGATATTAGGTCTCCTTTCCTGAGATGCCAACTACAGAGCCCACAGATTATCCTGGCCTATGAGACAATAAACATTTGTGACACCCAGTGGTCTCTTTGAGTCTGTTGTTTGTAAAAATTTCTTTAATATCAGCATCCTGGGTGCTAGCCATGCAATTCCAGGGCACTCCATAAAAGGACAAAAATTTCCTGTCTCTGTTTTAATAAGTCAATCACTTACTGCTTTCCTCCTTAAGATACCATTTCCTTTCCATTTTGTTTACTTCCTAGAAGCTTCCTGTGGCTAGCCACTTTCTTACAAACATCTCTTCAGGTGTACCCCAAAACAAGAGACGGTGAGAAAATAATTCTCATGGTGCTGCAGAAGGAAATGTTTTGATGGAGAGCTGTCTTGATGAAAGTGTATCTACCACACTTGCTGTATGCTCAGTCCTGAACTAATCCTGGGTGAAAATCACCGTACATCGTTCTGCGTAGATTTGGCATTTTGCAAGAACAGGTCATGTACACATGTCAGTACCCTCATTTGCACATGAATTCACATTAGCAAGTGCATCTAGCTGAAAAAAAAATGGTTATCAGCATTCATATGGAGAAGTAAAGATTTTTGTAAAAGTAAATGAAAATTGCACATAACCCTGTTAATCCAAAGCAAATAATGGTGGTAATTGGACATGTTTTAATACAAAAAAACTTTGACATATAATATTGAGCATTACAATTATTATTGATGCATATATCCTCTAGTTAATTCAAATAGTTTTAAAACCATTAATTCTATCAACCTGATTTTTTCCCATACCATAAATTGCTATTTTCTTCTTTTTAATATTCTAATTTTATTTTTATTTTTTATTTTTAATTTTATTTTATTTTATTTTATTTTATTTTATTTTTATTTTGAGCCAGAAAGAAAGAGAGAGAGAGAGAGAGAGAGAGAGAGAATGTGCATGGCAGCGCCCTTCAGCTGCTGTAAAAGAACTCCAAACATGTATGCCCCTTTGTGAGCATGTGCAACATTGCATGCTTGTGTCACTTCTGGCTATTTGCTACCTGGATATTCAAGCATGCATTCTAAGGTGTCACAGGCAAGTGTCTTAACTGCTAAGCCATTTCTCCAGCCTGCTCTTTTCTTTAATAAGGTTTTGTTAGTCCTCAATATCTGTTAAATGCTTGTAATATACATGACAGTAAACTTACAGGAGATTCTGATTTTCATAGATTTTACTTCATAGTGATCCAACACCATGTGCAAAAATATATATCTGTATAGTATAGATTTTAGAAATACATATCCTTTAACTATGATAACAATATAACAAATAATGAGAAATTATGATTAGAACAGAAGGTATTGTCTAGAAAGGAAGAAGTATGAACCAATCTCTTGGACATATGTAGCTAACTAAATATTTTCTTCTCTTTCTTTCTTTCTTTCTTTCTTTTTTTTTTTTTTTTTTTGGTTTTTCCAGGGAGGGTTTCACTCTAGCCCAGGTTGATCTGGAATTCACTATGGAGTCTCAGGGGGGCCTCAAACTCACGATAATCCTCCTACCTCTGCCTCCTAAGTGCTGGGATTCAAGGTGTGCACCACCACGTCTGGCAATATTTTCATTTTTGTAATAATGACATTGCAATATAAAGTCTTCCAAACATTCAAAATCTAGTTTTTATAGTATATTGGCCCAATCTTTGAATGAATTGTCTTGAGCAGAGGAATGAAATAAGTAAATGTGAAACCACTTACATGGAGTAAATCTTTGATGAGAATGATGAAGAAAAACTTGTTAGTAGCTTTTAGTAATTTGGTTAATTTTCCATTTTCCCATTACAAATATTCATGAATATCACTAATTTACTAGTTCACTGGAATTTAAAATGAACTGAAAATCCACAAATAGATATTGGAAAACAAATAGAAATTAAGTTCATATAGGTTTCCATGTTATGTACTACTTTCATTTCCATCCATAGCAGTTTACCAAGTTGTTTAGCTGATGCAATATTCATTTTCTTTAAATATAACAAGAACCTCCCTGCAGGACTGGTTTCTACACATAAGCCATATAGAATATACTCTAAAAGGATTTAAAATATTAGGATTTAAATATATTAAACTGTGAATTCAAGAGTAACTTACTGGGCTGGAGAGATGGCTTAGCGGTTAAGCGCTTGCCTGTGAAGCCTAAGGACCCCGGTTCGAGGCTCGGTTCCCCAGGTCCCACGTTAGCCAGATGCACAAGGGGGCGCACGCGTCTGGAGTTCGTTTGCAGAGGCTGGAGGCCCTGGCACCCCATTCTCTCTTTCTCCATCTATCTGCCTTTCTCTCTGTGTCTGTCGTTCTCAAGTAAATAAATAAAAAATTAAAAAAAAAAAAAGAGTAACTTACTGTACGTATGCAAGCCAGTATAAATATACATAATTGTGCTGGAGAAATTGCTCAGGGGTTAAGGTGCTAGTGTACAAAGTCCAATGGCATGGTTTGATTCTTCAGTGCCCTCTAAAGGCCAGATTCACAAAGTGACCCATGCAGTTGTTTATGTGAGAATCTGGGAAATTGAACTCAGGCTAGAAGGTTTTTAAATCAAGTGCCATTAACTTCTGAGCCATCTTACCCATACCAAGAAGTATTAATTTTAACATTCAAAGAATTCCAGAGGAAAAAAAAAAACAGATATTTTCATCTAATTTATTCATAATAAAATTTGAATAATATATTGGTTCAGGCAAATTCATACATAATTGCTAAACATGTAATTCATACACTTTCAAATTTTAACACAATTCACTCACACATAATATAAAGTAATGGAGTAATTATAGAAATATTTGGGAAATTTTAAGTTATTAGAACAGTGTGCACTCAGCTTGTTTTAAATTAAAATGTTATATACATTTATTGGCCTAAAAGTGTAATTTAATAACCAGAAAATATTTTGATATATATTTCTATAATTTTCCACAAATAATGCAAAAATCATGTTGATGTTTTTTTTTTCTTTGCATAGTAAAACATCTTTTGGAACTATTTACTGTCTTATCACAAACAGAAGGAAGAATATTATGATAATAAAGACCCCCAAAACATAGTAAACTTCTGCTACCAAATTTAAGACAGAATGAGATATAAAGTAGATGTTTGATTAGCAAGTCAGGATTCCAAGGTTCTATTTTATTTCTGCAGAGAAATTCTGTAATCAAGGTTGTTGATATTCACATGCAAAGTGTAAACTCCAGGCCATAAGGGCTGGGTTTGTCTGGAGCACATTGCAGTCATAAAAGCCTTGATGAATGACCCAAAGTATGTGTAAAGAGAATGAATCACCTATTTCTTGGCTCTCTTCTTTGTTCATAGAACAATCACCACATAATAAATGTTAATTATTTTTAAAAATCAAAGGGAGAAAAATCATAAGAGAAGGGCTATTCATGGAAAAAAGACAAGGTGTACATTATAATTATTATATGTGTAATCCATACATAACTGAAATTGAATGCAATTCATTGAATCTCATGCGAGTTTATGATGTTTTGTAGTCTATATTCTATCTTGAACTTGTCTATGAAGAGTCTTTGTGTGTGTGTGTGCGTGCTCACGTATGCATGTGTAATATTTCACATTTCTTGTGGATCTACCCAATCAAGTATCTTTAATTACATCACAGAAAAAATAATCCCTTCTTTAGGAATCATAGAGACAGTATTGATATTCTTTCGAAATTTCTTCTGTATGAGGAGAATTTATGTCCACAGTTTTCTACTTCTAGTTTTTAATGCAATAAATTGTTTTTATATATAGTTCTAATCCATGCAGTCACTTTGTAATAAATAGGTGGAAAAGATAGCCATGAAAATCTGTTTCTAGAAGGATGAACTGAGATCATTTATATTTTCCAAACTAAATGGTAAAGAGTTATATATTATCTGAGGAGAACGTAACCAAAGTAGTTATTTTTATAGCACAATTTAAATATTTACCTCTATTGAAAGAAATTTGATGGCACAGGTTTATTGTACTTCATATATTTCATAATCTCTACAAGAGTATATTTCAAGTGTCTTTATGCTAGAGAGTAATTTTACAGTGGTATATTAATTTTCTTGATTAGTACAATTAAATAAGTTATGATAAATGGTAACTTAGTTCTGCAAATCATTATATTTTTGCATCTGAGAACTAAACGTTGTATACTGAAAGCAATCCCACAGTTGGCAACAATTTACTCTTTGTAGGGATTGTTTTTTTTTTTTTATTTATTATTCTTGGTGGGGGGGTAAAGAAAGAAGAAGAGAAAGGGAGAGGAGAGATTAGGCATGCCAGGGCCTCTGGGCACTACAAATGAACACCACATGTGAGTGTCACCTTGTGCATCTATGTTACATGTGTCCTGCAGAATTGAACCTGGGTCCTCAGGCTTCATAGACAAACACCTTAACTGCCAAGTAATCTCTCCAGCTCTGTAGGGATTCTTTATCCCTTGTTTCACTAACATATTCTTTCCCAGCTGCAATTTGTATAGCTTCTCCATATTGCTAAGCCTTCTTCCTTGTGGATAACATGGAAGTATGCAATGAATGAAGACAAAATAAGTTACTGCCTATATAATTAGCCTCAAGTGTGACAGACACCTATATTTTGCTTTCTCCATTGTCTATTCCAGATCCTCTTTTGCCCCAGTTTATGTTGAAGGCTTAACTAATGATGATCCAAGATGTTCTTCACAGATGCCCCATATCTATGGTAGCCACACCTTTCTCAGCCAGGGTTTACTGTGCTTGCTTATTTTTGATCACAGATGTTTGCACATACAGAATGGGTACCCTGGTAGATGCAGGTCACTTATATTCATTGCAGTCCAAATCCACATATACTGGAACTTTCTCTCAATTAACTTGTCATGGTTTTAATTAGGTGTTCTCCATAAACTCATATGTTTTGAATGTCCCTAGGTGGTCGCAATATGAGAACTTGAGCCTCATGGAGGGATGTGTTGTTGGGAATTGGCATATGGATGTTATAGCCAGCTCCCTCTTGTTGGTGTTTGGAACACTTTCCTGCTGCTGTTGTCCACCTGATATTGGCCAGAAAGTGATGTGCATCATCTGCTCATGTCATGTTTTCCCCTGCCATCATGGAGTTTCCCCTCTATCTGTAAGGCAAAATAATTCCTTTTCTCTCACAAAGCTGCTTGGTCAGCAGCTTTGTTCCAACAACCATAAGGCAATTGCAACTTATCCCATCCAATACAATGAAACTATTCCTTCCATCAGGTCATTGCAAAAGCAAGTAAGGTGCTCAGAGGACCTTACAGTTTAATGGGACTCTTGATTTTTCTCCTTTAACTCTGAAGATGAGCAACTTGTACATAATACAAACACAATGGTTTGGCTAGTCTTGCTTGGATCCCAGGAACAAGAATTCTTCCTATTTAGGTCACAACTTCAGGGAGTATCTATATTACTCTATTTTGGATCACTTTATCAAAATGTAATAAATAGGAGCATTCTTTCTCAGTAAAATGTTCCAAATAGGATTATGTGTTTGAACACTTGGTTCCAGGCTCACATTACTGTTTGAGAAGACTGTGGACCCTTTAGGAGATGGAACCTCACGAAGGAAGTCTCACTGAGTTTTTGACTGGAAGCTCATTAGTATGGCCCCACTTCTTCTTTACTTTCCGACTATGGATGCAATAGCTTCTTGCTCCTGCCATCATGCCTTTCCTACTATGATGTGCTGTATCACTTCTTAAATTCTAAGCCAAAATGTCCCCTTCCTCCCTAAAGCTACTTCTTCCCAGATACTTGGTTTCAGCAGTAAGAAAAATAACAAATAAAGACAATTTTTACAAAGAAATGGAGCTATTGCTGTGACAGACTTGGTGACCCTGGTCATAGGCCTTGAGAATGGGTTTGCTGGTAAAAAGTGGAAAAGTTTGTAAATTTCAGATAGGAAATCCTTTGGACATGTAAGCAGAGTTTACTGGTATTTGTAAGACCAGAATGACGAGAGAAATGCAAAAAGTGGAGGCACAGATCATGAGCTTTCTTCATGGAACAAAGTTTTTTTGGAAACTTGGCTACAGGAATTCAAGTGATACTCTAACCAACAATCTAGCTGCATTTTTCAGGGCCCAGAAAGATTGATAGAGGCATAATGAGAGAAAAAGAAAAAAATACTGGATTGGTTTGTTTGGTCTAGGAAATTTCAAGATAGGATAACATTCAAGTTGTAACATGGCTACCCTCACTATTTTTAAACAACTTGACAGTGAAAGACAGCACAAAAATATTTTTAAAAAATGTATGTCAAGACAGGACCATGGATATATTTAAATTTTCCAGTGATGAAATTCTGAGAAAGAACATGTTATTATTGAAAGAGATTAGCAATTTTAAATAAAAGTTTACTGTGATGCATTTAGAAAAAAAAGTAGTGGTGCCCTGAGGCCAAGACTATACCATGGAAAGCTCATTCTTGAGAAAATTTAAAATCATTTGAAGTGTGAAAGCCTGAACTGGGAATGTCACTGAAGGCTTATATTACTTTGATCCAAAGGGGCAGGTCTCCAAAGCTAGTATCAAAACATCTTGAAACTGGTTTCCAGTGTGAAAGAAACAAGAATGATGGGCCATGGAGGTATGTTCCAAAGTTAGAGAGCTGCTGGTGTTAGATGTTGTATGATGAGATTGACTTCCCTAAAAGAAGTCCCTGACAGAGCCCCAAATGAAACTGTGAAGACGATGGTTAAATTACCATGCAGTACACAAGACACTGGTGATGCCAAGACCAATGTGTATCAGAGGAAGAAAGCTACCTAGAAATTTGTGGAGTTGTGCTAGGAGAAGAAGCTACATGTGCTGGCACAGCTGGAGGGAAGAGGCTACCCAAATTTTCAAATCCTTCAGAGCTCAACTGGTTTCATCACAAGCACTAGATGCCAGATAAGGAGCTACTAGTTTTCTGTCTTGCTTTGGTCAGATTTTTTTTTTTCTTTCTATGTCTCCATTTCTCCTTTTTAAAAATGGAATACATACTCTCTACCATTGACTGCTGGGACTATAACAGATGAATGGCACTACCCATTTTTAAACTACAATACAAATAAGTCCATGCTACATCAAGCTGTTCTAGTCAACACAATGAGAAAGAAAACTAATACATGAGGTATCTTATAAATAACACAAAATTGTTTTTCACAATTGTGGAGGCTAAGAAGTCCAAGAGTACATACTGGTAGATTGGATATCTGGTTTTGCCTTTCTTTCTTTCTTTCTTTCTTTCTTTCTTTCTTTCTTTCTTTCTTTCTTTCTTTCTTTCTTTCTTTCTTTCTTTTCTTTCTTTCTTTCTATCTTTCCTCCCTCCTTCCTTCCTTCCTTCCTTCCTTCCTTCCTTCCTTCCTTCCTTCCTTCCTTCCTTCCTCCCTCCCTCCCTCCCTCCCTCTCTCTCTCTCTTTCTTTCTTTTTTTTTTTTTCCCCAAAAGTAGGGTCTCACTCTAGCACAGGCTGACCTGGAATTCACTATGTAGTCTCAGGGTGGCCTTGAATTCACGGTGATCTCCTACCTCTGGCTCCCAAGTGCTGGGATGAAAGTCGTGTGCCACCATGCCTGGCTCTGGTTTTGCCATTCTTCATAGAGAGCAAATTCTCTCTACATTCTCCATTGGAGATAGGGACAAATGAGCTCTCTTAGTCTCTGCTTACAATGGTGTTAATCAATGTATGAGGACTTTATTCTTAGGTTATTGTTAACTAAAAACGTCTATTAATTATATGAGTATCTGCCATGGGGTACCCAACACTTGGAAGCTAGAGTTAGAAGATCACCATGAATCTCAGCCTGGCCTGAGAGTACATAGTAAATTCCAAGTCAGCCTAGACAGAGCGAGACCCTACATCAAAAAAAAAAAAAAAATCATATGAGCAATAATTGATTGAATTGCATCCTGAAAAATAGAAGTACATCTTTATTGACTATTACTTCTGAACTGGATATTATATATATCTGCCTTTTAGTCAATCCTGGTCCCTCAATGGTGGGGATATGAGAACATCAGGTATAGTAAAACATGCACTGAACTCACACTGTGTGATTCCTTGTGGATCTAGCATTCTGATTATGTGATACTCCCATTGAAGGCTTAAATAAGCACTTATCTTTAATTGGGGTTGTCTCATGGGTACACAACAAAACTGATATCCATGTTTTAAGTCTATTAAGCTATTAAATATTTTCCATGGCTTATTATCACTGATGCATATTAACAATTGCTAAAATATTTCACTCTACATATTTTATGAATCTTCTATATGTTCATCTCTATAATCTAACAAAGAATTAATTGTCCAGTGTGTTAACCTTTCAAATGATGGCAACTTACTATAAAACCTTTCCTCTCACATGAATGTGTGTGCATTCTAGCCTTGTATCAGTTGCTTCCATAGATAATGGGTGAATCGTGACTTCATCTAAGAATTTGGTCCTTGCATAGGTATTTCAATCTTAACTATCAAGGCAATTCCATTTATTTTTGTTTCACTCTCTAAAACTCATACCATCACACTATGCTTGGCAGTATAAAATTAAATGGCAAACATCAATTAGGATATTATTTGAAATTTCTTACCAATATTACTTTTAATTCTCAGGAATTTTGAAATTTAAAAATTACAGAATCCATCACAGATCACGGTAGCCTAAAGAGCTACCAATTCTTAATATGTCTGTATACACACACATATGTATGTGTGTGTGTTTGTGTGTGTGTGTAATGTGGTTGAGATCCCATATCACTAAAAACGCTATTAGTTGAATACTTAGGAAATGGGAAAAAATATGTCAACTTAGTAATAATGGATTGATTAATAGGTCATTGGGCCATACATAAAAATAAGTAAAATTCCAGCTGGAGAGTTGGCTTACCCATTAAGGAACTTACTTGAAGCCTTGGGACCCTGGTTTGATTGCCCATTACCCATGTAAGCCAGATACACAAGGTGGCACATGTGTCTAGAGTTTGTTTCTTTTGGCTGGAGGCCCTGGCAACCCATTCTTTCCCTCAATTTCTGCATTCTTTGCCCTCTCTCTCTCTCTCACTCCCTCTCTCTCTCAAATAAATAAATAAATAAAATATTTTTTAAATAAGTAAAAAAGTCTATGGAGTACAAAGAATCTAACATAGGAGTAGGACTACTTCAGGTTTTGAAGTCCACATGTGAATTCTTGTATTGTATAATTGTCACTGAAAAGGAAAGTCAGATAAAATGGTTTGATTTATAATAATTTATAAAGTAAAATATAATTTTTGAAGTTTGTGAAAAAAATATATATAATCTTGAAAATATTCATATGCTATGCCCTTATAATTTAATTATGTATCAATAGATGATAAAATTGATGAAATGAAGCTACTAGCAAGAACCAATGACCAAATTAAATAGATGACCTTATACACACTCTGGCATATGTAGGGAGACTATGAGAGCAGTGGCATTGAGTTTTCACTGGTTATGTCATTGCCTTGTCACTGGGAGTTTTTTAAAGTAGTTACTACATTATTTGTTATGCACTGAAAAGAAAATGTGGGAAGTTTTTGTTGTGATGCTGCATCAGAATGAAAAAGAGTTAGGTGACCACAATCTCATTACTCAAAATATTCCACAGGAACTATTTCTTATTTATTTGTTTGTTTGTTTGTTTATCTATTTATTTATTTATTTATTTATTTATTTTATTAGTTTTCTATTCTGCAAGTACAGGCAGTTTGGTACCATTATTAGGCTCATCCGTGACCTACAACCTCCCCATTCACCCCTCCTTGTTGATGTATATGGGTCGTGCATCATGGAGTTAGCCCACAGTTATGGTTAAGATAAATGTCTCTGTATATCATGACACAACATGTGGTTCTGACATTATTTCCTCCCCCTCTTCCGCAAAATTTCCCGGAGCCATGTTGGGTTCATTTTTGGTCTGTTTCAGTGATGAGGTGTTGGGGGCCTCTGGGGCTCTGGCTCTCCAATTTGGTAGGTGTTGATTTTTCTCTGTGTTGATCTCCTTCCCCCTTGTGCTGGTATCCAGTTCATCAGGAAAACATCACCCTTGCTTGTTTCGCCAATTTTCCTTAGTTTCAGCCAGGGACTTTGGAGGTATGATGAGGTGGCTCTCTCATTAGGATCTACATATATCTGATAAAGAGAAGCTGATTCTCCAACGGAGAGTAAGCTAGCACCAGGACAAATGAGCTAGCCCTTAATTTTCTTTATAGAGAGTTTAATAGGTGTAGGCCCTCGTGTAGCCCATGATTGATGGTAGCTTGATATTGGAGAGTGGGCTTATGTTTGGCTATGGTTCTGACTTGTTTCCCAGCTCCAGCTATAGGTCCATACCACTGAGGGGAATCAGTTAGCCGAATCAAGAGCAGTTGGTGCCCCACCATGGCTGTGTGCCACTATTGCATTTGTGTGGGCATCACACCAGGTTATTTACTGCTAAGTCAATTGGACCATGAGTAGCTTGGACAGATATTGGTCGTTTCCCCCAGTTGCCCATGTAGCACCTTCTGGCACTAGGCACACTGTCTGGGGACTAAATCTCTCCTGGCTTCCAGCCATGCCATTCCATTTTACGTGCCAGCTGCATATGGTGTCTTCAGCAGTAGGGCCTTACCGCTAACCTTTGGTGGGACCTCAAGTACCCTGACAGAAATCTGTCATTCTTTTAGGAAACCTTGTAGGTTTCTCTGATCAAAAGCTCATTGTGGGTGATAGCCCCAGACTGGTATTGGGAGTTACAAGTCAATGTCCCCTAAGAAAATGAGGAAAACAGGTAACTAATATATAGGAGTTAGAGAGGAGAGAAAGAGAGAGGGAGAGGGAGAGGGAGAGGGAGGGAGGGAGGGAAGATGTAGAGGATTTAGGTTAGACTTGATCCTACCCTCTCCAGTTTTCTTGTGGTTCAGGTGTTTCCTGTAAGGGCCTGGTGATGGTTCAGTCATTTGGTCTGACTTTTAGGAAGTAGAATTTTATGGTACCATTGCTGTTTGGGTCTAGATTAGTGTTTCCCACTCCGTTGAAGCCCTCCACTCTCTCCCCATCCCTCCTAGTGTCTAGTCCATGAGATGCTTGCTGGGTATGTAAGGTATCTTGGGTAGATTCAGGTTAGGTACTGTAGATGATTGAGACTATGTGGCAATTTTTTTTTTTTTTTTCTGTGATTGGGTAAGTTCACTAAGAATGATCTGTTCCAGGTTCACCCATTTTTCCTCAAGTTTCTTTGTGTCATTTTTTTTTTAACTGCTGTATAGAATTCCATTGTGTAGATACACCACATCTTAGTTATCCATTCTTCTAGTGATGGACATCTGGGTTGATTCTAGCTCTCTTAGCTATTACGAATTATTACGAATTACAAACATGGTTGAGCAAATCTCTCTGGCCTGTGGTTTGAAGGTTTTAGGGTAGATGCCCAGTAAGGGAATAACTGGGTCTGTTGATATCTCTGTAGTCAGCTTTTTCAGGAGACTCCATATTGCTTTCCAAAGTGGTTGTACCATCCTACATACCCAATAACAGTGGATGAGTGTTATTGCTTCTCCACATCCTTGCCAACCTTTATTTTCATTTGATTTTTTGATGTTTGCTATATTTATTGGCGTAAGGTGGAATCGCATAGTTTTTTTTTTTTAAATTTGCATTTCTCTGATGATTAGGAATGATGGACATTTTCTTAAGTGTGTGTTTGTCCTTTGTACTTCTTCCTCTGTGAACTGCCTGCTCATCTCTTTGCCCCATTTTGTGAGTGGGGTGTTTGACTTCTTACTATTTAGATTTTTGAGTTTTTTGTATGTTCTAGAGATTAGGCCTCTATCATTTGGATAACCCGCAAATATTTTCTCTCATTCTGTGGGTAATCTTTTGGCTTTGCTTATTGTGTGCTTGTCTGTAAAGAAACTCTTCAGCTTCATATGATCCCATTGGTTGAGTGACTGTTTAAGATACTGAGCTACTGGGGTTCAGGAAGTCTTTTTCCATTCCTATATTATGGAGAGTACTTCCTAAATTTCCTGCAGTACTATTTGAGTTTCTGGTTTTATATTGAGGTCTTTGATCCATTTGGATTTGAGTGTAGTGCATGGTGAAATGTGTGGATCAAGTTTCAGTTTCCTGCATGTGGTTATCCAGTTTGTCCAGCACCATTTGTTGAAGATGCTGTCTTTTTTCCAGCCTATATTGTTCGGACCTTTGTCGAATATCAAGTAGCTATAGTTGCTTGACCCAAAGTCTAGGTCTTCTAATCTATTCCATTGCTCTATACTCCTGCTTTTATGCCAGTATCATGCTGTTTTTATTACTAGGGCTTTGTAATATAGCCTTAGATCAGGTATGGTGATGCCACCAGAGGTATTTCATTTGCTGAGGATATGTTTGGATATGCGAGGCTTTCTGCCTTTCCATATGAAATTTGAGATCATTTTTTTTTTCTATCCCTGTGAAGAACACTGTAGGGATTTTAATTGGAATGCATTAAATCTATATATTGCCTTTGGTAGGACTGTCATCTTCACAATGTTAATTCTGCCTATCCAAGAGCATGGGAGTTCTTTCCATTTTCTCAAGTCCTCCTCAATTCCTTTTTGAGTATTTTTATGTTGTCGTTGTATAGATCTTTCACTTCCTTGGTTAATATTATTCCAAGGTATTTTATTGGTTTTGTTGCTATTGAAAATGGGACTACTGATGACATGATTGTATATGTAAGAGACCCGAGAGACTCCATCCCCAAACTCCTTAAGGTGATTAACTCCTATAGCAAAGTAGCAGGATACAAAATCAATGCACAAAAATCAGTAGCATTTCTATATGCGAATGACAAAGATACAGAGAAAGAAATAAGGAACTATTTCTTGACTCAGAAAATTGTATGCATATCTCCACACTACTATAACCAAGACACAATGAACACTGGGCCTTACTTAAGTATTCAATAACTTCAAATGATTTGTTCTTCTACACTGTTACTAAGAAGAAACATGCCTATTCCCATTGTGAAGAAAATAGGGACTTCCAATGATTAGCAGTTTGACTTCCAAAAATCAATGTACTTTTAAATCTTCTTCCCCTCAGTCCTGGATATTTCCAAGCTAGAGAATGTTTGCCTATATGCACAAGTATATAGAGTAGAATTAATGATTGAAAATAAAGGATTTTCCCACTCAGGACCACTTTCAGCTTGTGGAGTAACTGCATAACTTGAAAGCTTTTGCCTTTATTTCTACTCTCAAAATAAATACCTCAAAGCCTAAAAAGAAAAGAAAAAAAAATGTAGAAAGGCACTTGGGGTGTTTATTATTCAGTAGATGTAATGCATTTCTACAAGTTTATTAATGTGACTAACTCTCAACATGTACTGTACCTGGACACTCTTG
This sequence comes from Jaculus jaculus, assembly GCF_020740685.1. Taxonomy (NCBI): domain Eukaryota; kingdom Metazoa; phylum Chordata; class Mammalia; order Rodentia; family Dipodidae; genus Jaculus; species Jaculus jaculus. The sequence goes on from NC_059104.1 coordinate 22,590,942, forward strand.
GAGATGGTTCATCACTGGGTATAGAAGAGTTAATGCAAGTCTGTACCCAAACAATTACTTAATGTTTTGAACCCCTGTGCCAACTTGGAAATTAGACAATGGAACACTAGAGTTCAAAGTTTTCAGAAAAATAATTTCAATAAATCCTTTTGAATAGCAACTTGAGCACTGGTATAAAGGGTCTGGATTACTTTAAAAACTAGATTTTTTTGTCTGCTATTAAGACATAGCAGTCATTTGATGGCTATGTGATTTAAATAGCTTTACTGTAATTATGCTATTAGACCCACAACAGGAAATATATTGAATTTCAATTTAAAAAATTATTAAGTCCATCTACTTCATTCTCATATCACTAATACAATTCTTTTTTTTTTTAATTTTTATTAACATTTTTCATGATTATAAAATATATCCCATGGTAATTCCCTCCCTCCCCACCCCCACACTTTCCCGTTTGAAATTCCATTCTCCATCATATTACCTCCCCATTACAATCATTGTAATTACATATATACAATATCAACCTATTAAGTATCCTCCTCCCTTCCTTTCTCCACCCTTTATGTCTCCTTTTCAACTTACTGGCCTCTGCTACTAAGTATTTTCATTCTCACGCAGAAGCCCAGTCATCTGTAGCTAGGATCCACATATGAGAGAGAACATGTGGCGCTTGGCTTTCTGGGCCTGGGTTACCTGACTTAGTATAATACTTTCCAGGTCCATCCATTTTACTGCAAATTTCATAACATCATTTTTCTTTACCGCTGAGTAGAACTCCATTGTATAAATGTACCACATCTTCATTATCCACTCATCTGTTGAGGGACATCTAGGCTGGTTCCATTTCCCAGCTATTATAAATTGAGCAGCAATAAACATGGTTGAGCATGTACTTCTAAGGAAATGAGATGAGTCCTTTGGATATATGCCTAGGAGCGCTATAGCTGGGTCATATGGTAAATCAATCTCTAGCTGTTTTAGGAACCTCCACACTGTTTTCCACAATGGTTGGACCAGATTGCATTCCCACCAGCAGTGAAGAAGGGTTCCTTTTTTTCCACATCCCCGCCAACATTTATGATCATTTGTTTTCATGATGGTGGTCAATCTGACAGGAGTGAGATGGAATCTCAATGTAGTTTTAATCTGTATTTCCCTGATGACTAGTGACGTAGAACATTTTTTTAGATGCTTATATGCCATTCGTATTTCTTCCTTTGAGAACTCTCTATTTAGCTCCATAGCCCATTTTTTGATTGGCTTTTTTGATTCCTCATTATTTAACTTTTTGAGTTCTTTGTATATCCTAAATATTAATCCTCTATCAGATATATAGCTGGCGAAGATTTTTTCCCATTCTGTAGGTTGCCTCTTTGCTTTTTTCACTGTGTCCTTTGCAGTGCAAAATCTTTGTAATTTCATTAGGTCCCAGTGGTTAATCTGTGGTTTTATTGCCTGAGCAATTGGGGTCGTATTCAGAAAGTCTTTGCCAAGACCAATATGTTGAAGGGTTTCCCCTACTTTTTCCTCTAGCAGTTTCAAAGTTTCCGGTCTGATGTTAAGGTCTTTAATCCATTTGGACTTAATTCTTGTGCATGGCAAGAGAGAAGAATCTATTTTCATCCTTCTGCAGATATTTATCCAGTTTTCAAAACACCATTTGCTGAAGAGGCTGTCTCTTCTCCAATGAGTATTTTTGGCATTTTTATCAAATATCAGGTGGCATTAGCTACTTGGGCTTACATCTGGGTCCTCTATTCTGTTCCACTGATCTACATGTCTGTTTTTGTGCCAGTACCATGCTGTTTTTCTTACTATGGCTCTGTAGTATAGGTTAAAATCAGGTATGGTGATACCACCAGCCTCTTTTTTGTTGCTCAGTATTATTTTAGATATTCGAGGTTTTTTGTGATTCCAAATGAATTTTTGGATTGTTTTTTCTATTTCCATGAAGAAAGCCTTTGGAATTTTGATAGGGATTGCATTAAATGTATAGATTGCTTTAGGTAAGATTGCCATTTTCACAATATTGATTCTTCCAATCCAGGAACAAGGGATGTTTCTCCACTTTCTAGTGTCTTCTGCAATTTCTCGCTTGAGTGTTTTAAAGTTCTCATTGTATAGATTCTTTACTTCCTTGGTTAGGTTTATTCCAAGGTATTTTTTTTTTTTTTGATGCAATTGTGAATGGGAGTGATTCTCTGATTTCATCCTCTGTGTGTTTGTTGTTAGCATATATGAAGGCTACTGATTTCTGTGCATTTATTTTGTATCCTGCTACATTGCTGTAGGTTTTGATCAGCTCTAACAGCTTGCTAGTAGAGTCTCTAGGGTCCTTTATGTATAGAATCATGTCATCTGCAAATAATGATAACTTGATTTCTTCCTTTCCAATTTGTATCCCTTTTATGTGTGTCTCTTGCCTTATTGCTATGGCTAAGACTTCCAAAACTATATTAAATAAAAGTGGGGACAGTGGACACCCTTGTCTTGTTCCTGATTTTAGTGGAAAAGCTTCCAGTTTTTCCCCATTTAGTAATATGTTGGCTGTAGGCTTGTCATAAATAGCCTTTATTATATTGAGATATGTTCCTTCTATTCCCAGTCTCTGTAGGACTTTTATCATGAAGGGATGTTGGATTTTGTCAAATGCTTTCTCTGCATCTAATGAGATGATCATGTGATTTTTGTCCTTCAACCCGTTTATGTAATGTATTACATTTGTAGATTTGCGTATGTTGAACCATCCCTGCATCTCTGGGATAAAGCCTACTTGGTCAGGGTGAATGATCTTTTTGATATACTCTTGTATTCTGTTTGCCAATATTTTGTTGAGAATTTTTGCATCTATGTTCATGAGGGAGATTGGTCTGTAATTTTCTTTTTTTGTTCTATCTTTGCCTGGTTTTGGTATCAGGGTGATGCTGGCCTCATAGAAGGAGTTTGGTAGAATTCCTTCTTTTTCTATTTCCTGGAAAAGCTTAAGAAGCAATGGTGTTAGCTCTTCCTTTTAAAGTCTGGTAAAATTCAGCAGTGAATCCATCCGGGCCTGGGCTTTTTTTAGTTGGGAGATTATTGATAACTGTTCGGATCTCCATGTTTGTTATAGGTCTATTTAAGTGATTAATCTCATTTTGATTTAATTTAGGTAGGTCATATAGATCAAGGAAATCATCCATTTCTTTCAGATTTTCATACTTTGTGGAGTATATGCTTTTGTAGTATGTCCCTATGATTTTTTGAATTTCTCTGGAATCTGCTGTGATGTTGCCTTGTTCATCTGTGATTTTATTAATTTGTGTCTCTTCTCTCTTTCTTTTGGTCAGATTTGCTAAGGGTTTATCAATCTTGTTTATCCTTTCAAAGAACCAACTCTTTGTTTCATTAATTCTTTGGATTGTTCTTTTTGTTTCTATTTCATTAATTTCTGCCCTAATCTTTATTATTTCTTCCCGTCTACTACTTTTTGGTTTGCCTTGTTCTTCTTTTTCCAAGGCTTTAAGGCGAAGCATTAGGTCGTTTACTTGCGACCTTTCTAATTTCTTAATATAGGCACTTAAGGCTATAAATTTACCTCTTAGAACTGCCTTCATTGTGTCCCAGAGATTTTGGTATGTTGTGTTCTCATTATCATTTGACTCTATAAATTTTTTGATTTATTTTTGATTTCTTCATTGACCCACTCATCATTTAGTAGTGTATTGTTTAGTTTCCATGATTTTGTGTATGCTCTATAGCCTTTCTTGCTACTGATTTGTAGTTTAATTCCATTGTGGTCAGATAGAATGCAAGGAATTATTTCAATTTTCCTGAATTTGTTAAGACTTGCTTTATGTCCTAATATATGGTCTATTTTAGAGAATGTTCCATGTGCTGCTGAAAAGAATGTATATTCTGCAGCCTTTGGATGAAATGTCCTGTATATATCTGTTAGGTCCATTCCTTCTATGACCTCATTTAGTCCAGATGCCTCTCTGTTTATTTTTTCCCTGGATGACCTGTCAATTGATGAGAGTGGGGTGTTAAAGTCACCCACCACCACTGTGTTTGGTGTTATCTGTGACCTTAGTTCTAATACTGTTTGTTTGACGAATTTGGGAGCCCCCATGTTAGGTGCATATATGTTTAGGATTGTAATGTCCTCCTGTTGGAGTGTGCCCTTAATCAATATAAAGTGACCTTCCTTATCTTTCTTGACTAACGTCGGACTAAAGTCTACCCTGTCTGGTATTAGGATAGCAACCCCTGCTTGTTTTCTAGCCCCATTTGCTTGAAACACCGTCTTCCAACCTTTCACCCTAAGATAATGTCTATCCTTTGTAGAAAGGTGAGTTTCTTGGAGACAACAAATTGTAGGATCCTGCTTTTTAACCCAGTCTGCAAATCTATGTCTTTTCGTTGGGGCATTGAGACCGTTGATATTAAGAGATATTATTGAAAGGTGTGTATTTATGTTTGCCATTTGTGTGTGTGTGTGTGTGTGTGTGTGTGTTACTGGTTCTACCTGTGCTCTCTTCTGTTAACTGGTATTTGAGTATAGCTTGTTTTTTCTAGGTTCCTTATATGTGTGCTTTTCCTTTTGTTCAGCATGGAGGATTCTATCAAGTATTTTCTGTAGAGCTGGTTTTGTCTTCAAATACTCCTTTAACCTGCTTTTGTCATGGAATGTCTTTATTTCTCCATCTATTTGAATGGATAACTTTGCAGGATAAAGTAACCTTGGTTGACAGTTGTTATCTTTCAGAACTTGGAATATATCACTCCAAGCCCTTCTGGCTTTAAAAGTTTGTGTTGAATAATCTGCTGTAATCCTGATGGGCTTGCTTTTGTAGGTAACTTGATTTTTCTCTCTAACTGCTTTCAATAATTTTTCTTTGGTTTGTGTGTTTGGAAGGTTGATTATAATATGGCGAGGGGAGGTTCTTTCTGGGTTTTGTCTGGCTGGGGTTCTAAAGGCTTCCTGTATCTGTATTGGCACCTCTTTCCCAATTTGGGGGAAATTTTCCTCTATGATTTTGTTGAAGATGCCTACTATGCCTCTGGAGTGGAGTTCTTCTCCTTCTACTATGCCCTGAATTCTTATATTGGATCTTTTCATAGTGTCCCGAATATCTTGAAATTCCCACTCATACTTTTCTATAAGTTTGTCTTTCTCTTTGTTGGACTGCATTAGGTCTGCCACCTGGTCTTCTAGTTTAGATATTCTGTCCTCTCTCTCATCCATCCTACTGGTGAGATTTTCTACAGAGTTTTTTATTTCATTAACTGTGTTCTTCATTGCTAGTAATTCTGACTGGTTTTTCTTTATTATTTCTATTTCCCTATTTATGTCTTGTATTGCCTTCTTTATTTCATTAAATTGGTGTCCTGCCTCTTCTTTGATTCCTTTGATTTCCTCTTTGATTTCTTCCTTGATTGTTTTCATGTGTTCTTTGACCTCTTTGAACATATTTATAATTATTCTTTTGAGCTCTTTCTCAGGCATTTCCTCTAACTCTTTCTCTCTGGAGGACATTTCTGATGCATTAATACTTTTAGGTGGATTTATATCATCTTGCTTTTTAGTGTTTCTTGTGTTATAATGTATATATTTTTGCATCTTGGATTAAGTTTTTGCTTGGATTTTCTAGCTAGCTGTGTATTCTTAGCTGTATCAATTGATTTGATGTAATATATTTTCAGGGTAGGACCTTAAGGTATTAGGTGTGGCTCTTAAGACTCTCAGAGTATCTACAAAGATGTTCTTAGGGGTTGAGTTTCCCTGCTATAGGAGTATTCAAGCAGGCTGAGTGGAATAAAATACAGGTAGATTCTAAAATTTAACTAAACACTGTACACATTCAATCAAAAACAGTCCCCAGTATGTATGCAAGAGTAGTTATTATAATGACCAGATCTTCTATCAACAAAGAGGTTTAGATTTCTGGTCTGTTGAGGGATCCAAGTCAGCTTGTGACCAAGTGAGACCCTTCCCTGGTGCAATCCCAGTTACCTTGGGTGATTTCGGTCTCAGTCAAGTTGCTGCCTGGGTCGTCGGGCTGCTGTTCTGATTTCTGGAGCTGGGCACTTGCTTTTCCTACAGGGCAAACCAAGCCGCTGCTGCTGCTTCTGCTGCTCCTATAGCTGCCACCACCGGAGCCACCACCGCTGCTGAAGCTGCCGCTGCCGTGACCACCGCCGCTGCTCTCCCCGAAGCTGCTGCTGCGGGATCTGCCGCCGCTGCCGCTCCTGGGTCCGCTGCTGCTGGGGCCGCTGGTACCGGTGCTGGAGCCGCTGAAGTTGCTGCCGAACTCTGCTCCTGCTTGGGTCCTGCCGTCAGCCCAAGTTGGCGTGGCCGGGTCCCGGGCCGCTGCTCTGTTCGCTGGAGCTGGGCTCAGGCGGTGGGGGAGGGGAGGGAGCCGCGGCTTCTCTGGTTGTCTCGCTGCTCCACGTGTTCTAACTCGCGATCTTCTCCTCCCCTGCTCACTGCTGCTCTCCCCTCACGTTTCCCGAGTTGCGGAGAGCACGGTGTGAGGGGAAAATCCCGCACCTGGCTTTTCCTGCTGGTCTGGCAGTTTTCTGCTGCGCCGCGACTGTGGCGTTTGGCCAAGCTGCCTGAGCCGCTGGAGCCGCTTATCCCGCCTGTGCGGGCTCTGGATGCTCTATAACTCTTCTACTTCTCCGCTGCTGCCTCAATTTCCTATACACCTCACTTTTTAGTAAAAGCGTGTATTTTGCTGAGTTTTTTTGGTCTCTTTCCCCCCTAGGCTGCTTTGGCGTGGTACCTATGCCGCCATCTTAACCGGAAGTCACTATTACAATTCTTACCTCTTCCCTTTGGGGGATACTGCACTCATTTAACAAGTGTACATCCTTTTCTGTTTGCCTAATTATACCAAATTGGAGTCTAGATTATTATTATCTTACACAAATTATATCAAATCATTTCTTATTTTAATACCTTTTATTTCTTTTTATTAATTAGAGAATATCCACAATAGCTCAAAACTTATGATATATATTCTTTCCTAACATCCCAAATAAGCATATGCTTCTTTTACCATATGTGATGGAATTCATTAGAATTTTAAATTATTGATCCATTTATACTTTATTAAAATGAAAAACAAAACTTTATAGTCCCATTGTTCAGTTTTGCCTTGAGCTAGAATAATGTGATATGACATGCACCATTTGTAAGAACAATGTTAAAATATATTTGCAGATTTGGTTATATGATCCAAGTCATTTTCATCTCTCTAAGTTTGGTCATGAATTCTATAGGAACTCTCACTTATATTTTACTTTTATATGCATCCTCCAGAGACACCAACTGTGGCACAAACTCAAGTAGACGTTGAGACTGTGTCACAATCTTCTGTCCAAAGTCTTATTTAAGTATCTGTGTGTGGTAAAACTTAAGGATTTGAACTCAGTACTTCATCAAAATTAAACAAAGCAAGTCTCTTTCATTCATTCCAATTTTACTTTATTTCTTTTCTTTTTCTTCCTTTTCCCCCCAATATAGTGTTTTGCTCTTCCAAAGGCTGACTGGAAATTCACAATGCACTCTATGGCTAATCTTGAATTCACATCAGTCCTCCTACCTGAGACTCCTGAGTGTGGGGATTAAAGGAATGTGCCATCATGGCTGGCTTTGTCATTTTTATTAACCAAACTCTGTTATTTTTTTCTTTTATTATCTGATTCAGGTTTGAATAGAATGATCTTAAAGTCTCAAAATAAAGCCTAACTACCAAAAATTTACAAAATTCCACATTATCACATTGACTTACTTCCAAAACTAACAATATTTGAGAGGTTAAATATTATTTTTGTAAACCCTTTTGTAACAGAAGAGCAAATAACTGCCTATGAAACATTGCTAATAAGAGACATTAGAAGTGTCTATAAAAATAATGCATGAAGGACTGGAGAAATGGCTTAGTGGTTAAGTGCTTGCTTGTGAAGCCTAAGGACCCTGGTTCAGGGCTCTATTCTCCAGGACCCATGTTAGCCAGATGCACAAGGGGGGGCATGGGTCTGGAGTCCGTTTGCAGTGGATGGAGGCTTTGGTACGCCTATTTTTTAATTTCTCTCTATCTCTCTGGATCTTTCTCTCTCTGTCACTCTCAAATAAATAAATAAAAACAAAATTCCACCTTATCACATTGACTTACTTCCAAAACTAACAATATTTGACAAGTTAAATAGTATTTTTGTTATCTCTTTTGTAATAGAAGCATAACTCATACCTTTTTCTTTGAACATTGCTATAAGAGACATTAGAAGTATCTGTTAAAATAATGCATGAAGGGCTGGAGAGGTGGCTTAGTGCTTAAGGTGTTTACCTGCAAAGCCAAAGAATCCCAGTTTGACTGTCCAGGACCCACATCAGCCAGATGCACAAGGGGGCACATGCATCTGGAGTCCATTTGCAGTGGCTTGAGACCCTGGAGTGCCCATTTTCTCTCTTTCTTTCTCTCCCTCCCTCTTTCTCTCTCTGAAATAAATAAATAAAATATATTTTAAAAATAATGCATGAAAATGAGATGTTTAAGTCTGGCTAATATGGACCAAGTAGATTAAAAAAAAAAAAAAAAAACAATAGTAGTTCTTCTATAGGGATATGTAACTCCTTGCATATTTCACAATTTACAGCAGATTCTGGTTACACTTTGCATCACTTTTAGTTGGGACTTGTATTTTAATGCCAGAAGCTCATATTTTCTCTAGCTACCCTAATTTAACAGTGGAAGATGACTGAAAAGCCATTTTCTAGATAAAATAATCTTGTTCTCACATGCTGTCTGAGAGAAAAAGAGCCATTGCTAAAATCCTATCAGTTTTCTCCACTACTCATTTTTGTTATTTTATCCACATGTCCTACCTGAAGAAGAGCCTATCAGCTTCATTTTTCCTAACTGCCTTCTGCTACTCCCCACTCTAGATCTTCCAGCTTCCATGTTCTGACGTGATTTAGATGGTAGAAATGAGTGGTCTAAGAAGAGGGCCGCATACTGAACCTTGTTTCCTGTTTGTGCAGACGGCCAGCATATTGACAAACTCCCACATCAAAATATAGCATGTTTCAAAATAGAGAGAATAAAATATTATTTTTTAACCCACATTAATCCACTTACCTCCAATCACAAAGCTAAATTAATCCAGCGACACAAAAATAGTCAAAAATTACTAAGACATCTGATTTTGTAGGAGTTGAAAGGCCCCCAACACCTCATCACTGAAGCAGACAAAAAAATGAATCCAACATGGCTCAGGGAAATTTTGCGGAAGAGGGTGTGGAAAGCATGTCAGAGTCACACATTGGGTCATGATATGCAGAGACATTTATCCTACCCATAACTGTGAGCTAACTCCACAATGCATGACCCATATACCTCAACAAGGAGGGGCTGGGGGCAAGGGGTAGGACATGGATGAGACTAACCATGGTACCTACTTGACTGTATTCACTGAGTACAAAACTAATTAATAAAAAAAATTACTTAGACAAAGTTCTTAACTAATAAGCAGACTTGTTATTATTTGGACCTAGAAATGTCTCATAAAAGGGGATATAAAAGTAAACAAAAGCAAGACACAGTGAAGTATGCTTTTAGTCCTAGCACTCAGGAGATTAACATGAAAGGATTACCATGAGTTCAAGGCCAGCCTGGGGCTACAAAATGAGACTCCATCTTGAAATAAATAAATAAAAAACAAAGTAATTAAGTAAATGAATAAATAAACAAATGGTTTTTTAAAAGGTAACCAAAACAGCCAATACAGTGTCTCCCATCTGTGGTCTTTTGATGGTCATAATGCTCCTTTGTGTTTGAATGTCTTTGAGGCTGTAGATAGGCCATTCTACATATAGCAGAAATTAAGGCACCAGAGCATTTTCCCATACATGTGCACTTACAAAAGCTTTGAAGCCTCAAAAGAATCTGGGTTCTTGGGACTGTCATTTACATTTTTATTTTGCCATCCCACTTTTAGGCTTTTCTGCAGAAACATGGAAAGAAATTCCTTAACAGAAAGATCCAAGATTTAGGAGGAAAAACTATATCCGTAAGTGAATATGAAAAACTTCCTCACAAATATTCATAAAAATAGTTCAAAATATAATATTCTAAATTTTGCATTGCTGCTTCCAGATTGGAGATGCCCAGGGCAATCTCTTTTTGGCGTGCTTGCCTTGAATTGCCTTAATGAATACAATTGTTAAGCTTTTCATATATTTCAATTAAATTCTTCTTTCTTTCTTTCTTTTTTTAATATTTTATTTTTATTTATTTTATTTGACAGAGAGACAGAGAGACAGAGGAAGAGAGAGAGAGAGAGAGAGAGAGAGAGAGAGAGAGGGAGATTGAGAGAAAGGGAATTTTGCGCAGCAGGTCCTCTAGCCACTGAAAATGAACTCCAGAGACTCATACATACCACCTTGTATATCTGGCTTACCTGGCTCCTGTAGAATTGAACCTGGGTCCTTTGGCTTTGTAGGCAAATGCCTTAACCACTAAGACATCCCTCCAGCACAGTTATATTCTTTCTTTCAGTCAGACAAACTAGGAGATCCCCAGTGACAGGGACAACCTGGGACTCCAGACTGAGTGGTAGCTTCAGAGTTGCATGGTCTTTCTGACTGGTGAGCCGTCTCTCTGTTTTACAGAGCCCTGTTCTTATTTACAAGGGTACGGCCAGTAGGACGAGTTTTGGGCTGTGGTGTCTTCCAAGGATGCATACAGAAGCAGACATTATTCCCTTCTATTGACACTGAAACCTGGGCATATTTTAGCAGAACCCTTCTTGAAAACAAAGACTTCTCAGTATATTCCTCAACCCTGCTGATATATTTTTTTAATTTCTTCATTTAAGATTCTTAGGAATTTTATATTTCACATCACCTGAAACAGTTTCAAATTCATTTGAATTTTTCCTTAATTTTTCTTAAAATTTAATACTTTCTTGGAGCCTTTCTTGCCATATGCAGGAACTTGTCCACTGGGAATATTCAGAGAACCTCTAGGGGGCAGTGTTGCATAACACCTTCTACGACAAAATGTTATGACAGTTTTGACCCAAGTAGATTTTGTACTACTAGCCCTCTCAAGAGTAAACTATATTCAGCAGATTTTAAAATACACAAATGTCATTGACTTCAAATATTAAATTGACTGCAATTATGTTTTTTGTATCAGAAAGTATATGAATACTGAACAATGGAAATTAAAATTTCTCATTACTTAATCTTTATGTTTTTCCTAACATTCAATGCATTACATTAAACCTGAAACTGAATTTTAATTAAAAAGTATGATCTTAGATTATAGAATAATGTGCTTCCCACAGTCCTTTTTTCTGTTAGAACACTTAACAGTCACTTATTTTAATAACATAATTTTATATTCTATTTAGATAAATTATTTTTGAAACATATGTCTTTCAATTTTTCAACCCTTTGGTGAAACTTTTGTTACAAATGCGTATTTGTGACAGGAAATTGTTTAAATGTGCTTAATCAAGTTTTTCCTTGATGTGAAAGAGCAAAACAACTGGCATCTAAAAAAAAATAATAGGGCTGGAGAGATGGCTTAGCAGTTAAGTGCTTGCCTGTGAAGCCTAAGGACCCCGGTTCGAGGCTCGGTTCCCCAGGTCCCACGTTAGCGAGATGCACAAGAGGGCATACGCGTCTGGAGTTTGTTTGCAGAGGCTGGAAGCCCTGGCGAGCCCATTCTCTCTCTCTCTCTCTGTCTTTCTCTCTATATCTGTCGCTCTCAAATAAATAAATAAATAATTAAAATAATAATAATAATAATAATCATTACTTGTGTATGAAATATACAATGATTTCACACACTTATGGCATTAATGTATTTTATGTGAATTTGTTTAGTATTGGCATTTAAAAAGAATATTATATAAGAACAATATCTAGAGATGCAGTTTTTAAATACAATAAAAGTTAGACTATATAAATATGACTGTGGTAGTAGGACTGAAAATGTTTGTCTCATGTAGCCACCAATACTTCTGATTAGGCTTCCTACTTAGCCTTCAGCGCATGGAGCATGGCTGGTGGAGGTGAATCACCAGGTTGGAGCTTGAGTCCAGGCCTGTAGTGCGTGCATGTTCACCTTCATCCCTGGCTGTTGGTTCTGCCTCTCTGCTGTGGATGGATGAAGTGGAACAACTTCTTCTGCCGTGATGAATTGTCCCTTGGAATCTGTTAGCCTGAAATACAGCCTTTCTTCTCAAATTGTTTCTGTCCAGGTGTTTGTCCTAGCAAGAGAAAGTAACTGCAAAATATCTAACAAATTAAACAAACATATGAAAAAGAAGGAGGAGAAGAAGAAAAAAACATTGATTCTGGCATTCTAGTTCTGGTTGAATTACATCCATTCTACTATTACAGATCTAAGCAGTAATTATCTATTTTACTATCATCTATTGTGGAGAGATACAAAATAATCTCCAATTTCCTCATTCCTTCAAACTTTTCAGTAAAAGCTTTTGACATTACTAGTCTCAGAGTTTGTTTTACAGAAAAAAATATAATTGACCTTTGGCAGTAAGTGTTATGTACAGCATCTTTGACTTACATAAGTAATGAAATAAACAGTAGGGTAAATTAGTTCCTAAATCTGAAACTAATGACAAATAAGAAAGCTCTTTCACTATACTCCCATGCACAAGGAGGTTGGCTGGAATTTTGCTGTGTTTCAAAATGGCATGATGGGCTTGTGATATGTGGTGAATGAGATAAAAGTATATCTTAGACTATTTTTATCTGGTTTTATTACAAAGAATAATAAATGAAACAAATTATTATAATACCTAATCATAGGAGAACTATTAAAGTTTAAGTTGCAAATGAATCATTTTACGGGACTATGTATGTTTCCATAAATGTTATCCATTAATGAATGAAAATACGATCAACATCAAATATTGCCATTTCACAGTTACATCTTCAATTTAACAAAAATAATCAGTCTTTAATAATCTATTCTAAACTCTTGAAAATTATTATAATACACTTTCCATACCCTGCCACACCTACATTATTGATTTCATCCACAAAGATTTTTGTTTCGACAGCTGATGCCATTTTCTAACCAACAACAATAGAGAAAGCTCTGTAGATACTCTTAATTTGAAATATATGAGGTCCTTCATGACATAAGGTTGGAAATTCTTCTAAGCACAACAAGAATTTAAAACACAGGAAAATGACTGATTGGTATAATGTGGAATTGTCAAAAATCAGCTAACCCAAATTACTAAGAAAAATACCTTTGAAAAGTCAACCTTAGGTGTGTTCAGAGAGTTTTCTTTTCCTTCCTTCCTTCCCTCCTTTCTTTTTTCTTTCCTTCTTTCTTTTTTTCTTCTCTCCTTTCTCTCTCTCTCTTCCTTTCTTGTCTTATGTTTATTTCTATTTTACTGACTTTCTTTCTATTGCTGTATTGGAGATGGCACTCACAACCTTGTTAATTCCAGACATGAATCTGCCACTGATCTACCCTAGCACTATAGATTACTATCTTTTGATATTTTACTATACTGGTTGAATTCATTTTCTTAATAAAAAATCTCCCTGATGATTCAAATGTCTGACCAAATTTGGAAACAATTTCTTTCTCTCTATCTCTTTCTTTGTTTCTTTTTATTGCTTGGAAACATCATTTTTATTTCCTTGACACGGTTTAATATGGGAAACAATAAACATCATTTACTATAAAAGGTAATTGTATAGGATAAGATGCTGGGAATATCTTGTAAACATATATGCATTAAATTTTAATATTAAAATTAAGCTGATTATAATATGACAATGTACCTAAGGTGTGCAGAGTTGTTTTCTGAAGACCCACATTGTAAGTTTCCAAACGAAGTCAAGTTTTACCTGCAGTGTTTGTGTGTGGGGGGACGGGTATGTGTTTGCTGCATGTGTTTACCTTTTTTTTTTTTTTTTGTGAACTCCTATTTTGTGTTGAGAGCAAAGTGAACGAGACTAGTTGATTGTACCCTTCACTTACTGTGTATTATGTTTCACATTTTCTTTCTTTTTTTCTATTATTTTTCTATTCTGCAAGTACAGGCAGTTTGGCACCATTATAAGGCTCATCCTTGACCTACCCCCTCCCCATTGGCCCCTCCTTGTTGAGGTATATGGATCGTGCATTGTAGAGTTAACCCACAGTTATCGGTAGGATAAATGTCTCTGTATATCATGACCCAACATGTGACTCTGACATTTTTTCCGCCCCCTCTTCCACAAAATTTCCCTGAGCCATGTTGGGTTCATTTTTGGTCTGCTTCAGTGCTGAGGTGTTGGGGGCCTCTGAGGCTCTGTCTCTCTGGTATGGTAGGAGTTGATTTTTCTCTGTGTTGGTCTCCATCTCCCTTGTCCTGGTATCTGGTTCATCAGGAAAACAGCACCCTTGCTTGTTTTGCCAATTTTCTTTAGTTTCAGCAGGGGCCCTTTTGAGGTATGATGGGGTGGCACTCCCTTAGGATCTGCAGCTATCTGAAAAAGAGAAGCAGATTCTCCAATGGAGAGTAAGTTAGCACCATGACAAATGAAATAGCCCTTAGTTTTTTTATAGAGAGTTTATTAGGTGTAAGCCCTCTTGTAGCCCATGATTGATGGTAGCTTGATATTGGAGAGTGGTCTTATGTTTGGATATGGTTCTGACTTGTTTCCCAGCTCCAGCTATGGGTCTTGTACCACTGAGGGGATCAGTTAGAGTTGGAATCAACCCAGATGTCCATCACTAGAAGAATGGATAACAAAGATGTGGTATATCTACACAATGGAATTCTATACAGCAGTAAGAAAAAATAACACAAAGATATTTGAGGAAAAATGGGTGAACCTGGAACAGATCATTCTCAGTGAACTTACCCAATCACAGAAAAAAAAAGAAAAAAAATCACCACATAGTCTCACTCATCTACAGCACCTAACCTGAATCTACCCAAGATACCTTACACACTTAGCAAGCATCTCATGGACACTAGGAGGGATGAGGAGGGAGGAGAGGGCATCGAAGGGGTGGGAAACACTAATCTAGACCCAAACGGCAATGGTACCATAAAATTCTACTCCCTAAAAGGTAGACCAAATGGCTGAACCTTCACCAGGCCCTTACAGGAAACGCCTGAACCACAAGACACTGGAGAGGGTAGGATCAAGTCTAACCTAAATCCTCTACATCTTCCCTCCCTCCCTCTCCCTCTCCCTCTCCCTTTCTCTCTCTCTCCTCTCTAACTCCTATATATTAGTTAACTTTTTCCTCATTTTCTTAGGGGACACTGACCTGTAAATCCCAGTACCAGCATGGGGATGTCACCCACAATGAGCTTTTGATCAGAGAAACCTACAAGGCTTTCTAAAAAAATGACAGATTTCTGTCAGGGTACTTGAGGACCCACCAATGGTTAATGGTAAGACCCTATTGCTGAAGACACTATATGCAGCTGGCAATGGAACAGCATGGCTGGATATGAAGGTTGAGTCAGTCCCCAGACAGTGCATCTAGTGGCAGAAGGTGCTACATGGGCGACTGGGGGGAATGACCAATAGCTGTCTAAGTAACTCATGGCCCAACCAACTTAGCAGCAAATAACCTGGTGCAATGCCCACACAAGTGCAATAGTGGCACACAGCCATGGTGAGGAACCAACTTCTCTTGATTCGGCTGTTTCTTTATTTTTAATAGGGTTCCCCTCTGTAGACCCAGCTGGGCCTGAGCTCACAGTGCTCCTCTTACCTCTGTCTTCAGCTTTCTGGGATGACAGAGCCACTATTCCTGACCCCAAATGGATCATTTTATATATGGAGCTTCTCCATAATGCTGGTAGAAAACTTGAACAAATAAAAATTCTCAACATTTTGAGGAATCATTTTGGTTCTTCATGAATGTGTGTTTCCTGCTAGTGGTAGAATTGCCTATATCAGAGTAAGCCCTATTGTCAAATTTAGATTATACTATTTGAAAATAAGTATACAATGGCATTTTTAAACTTGATTCTGATAAATTGTCCCAAGAAACAGTTGAAACATTATTTTAACATCAAATGACATTTGTAGGTATAGATAAAGTTATTTTGTCTTAAAAGTACAAGTTTGGGCATGGCTATCTGTTCATTCATGTAATTATGCTCCCACTTCACAAGGCTGAGAATGGCCATGGATTGATTCGATGGAGAAAGTAAGATAATGCTCTTTCCAGCTTCTTACCAACTATCATAATAAAAATTTACTAGAAATGAACACTTACAAATAAATATCAACAAGGTGAATGTTGTAAATGTAAACTAACAATTGGAACCAAAAAATGTGGAAGATAAAACCAAGCACTTATTAACTTACAAGGAGCACCGGACTGGTGGTTCAGTATTTAACTGTACTTCCTAATAATCATGCACTTTTTCTTACATTTAGGACAAAATAATTTAATCCGTACTTACAAATGTCATTTGATTATTTATTCATTTACTTATTTACTTATTGGTTTCTCAAGGTAGGATCTCATGCTAGCCCAAGCTGACCTGAAATTCACTATGTAGGCTGTAGTTTCAAAGTCACAGTGATCCTTTTAACTCTGCTTCCCAAGCAAGTGCTGGGATAAAAGGTGTGTACCATCATGCCTGGCTATGTTGTTCGATTTTAAAATAATGTTACAATTTCTTCTTGGGCAATTAGTTAAAGAGGCTTACAAGCTGGAGTTCAGGAGAAACCACCGGCAGAAGAGAACTTCCACACATGATTAGTCTCCCTGACACAGATCAACCTTCTGATTATAGTGAGTCTTTCTATCAAATTTAGGTGTAGAAGAGAGAAACCTTATTGGCTAGTGAACTCAGGAAAGGCCATCCATCCAAATGTGCTGCTGAGCTGAGGCAGACGCAAGAAGCTGCTGGTGGGCGGAGGGGGTGTAGGGGGTAGGGGGAAGGGGAGGGGGACCTGACCAGCCAGAGAAGTGACCTTGATGGGTCAGCCACAGCTTTTAGTCCTGCCCGGGCAGGCCATCTCCTAGTTATCTTTGGGCCTGTGTTCCTATCTTCGGTCTATACAAAGTTAATGTTCTAGAGCCGGGAGTGGTGGCGCACACCTTTAATCCCAGAGTTTGGGAGGCAGAGGTAGGAGGATCGCTGTGAGTTCGAGGCCAATCTAAGAATGCAGAGTGAATTCCAGGTCAGCCCGAGCTAGAGTGAGGAAAAAAAATAAAAAAAAGAGTGAGCGTTCTCCAGTTTCTCCTTAGGTTTCATTTGTAGTCTTGAACTATCACATTACAATGTCCCTTTAGGCCCATTGTAACAAGATGACCTCCAGGAACAAAGAGCATTTTTAAAAAATATAGGTCAGCTTTCCAGGCGAGACCGTAAGAAGCCACCGTGGGTGCAATGTCCAAACTGTGCGAAAGCCTGAGAAAAATAGCGCTTCGTACAAGAGAGTGGAATGGGGTGCTGCTTCTGAGGGCGGCCGAGCACTGCAGATGCCCGGCCGTGAGGTGCTGCCCAGGGCGGTGGACGGTGCTTCCCAGCGCGGCTGAGTACAGCGGACGCTCTGCAGACATGCTAAACGGCTGAGAGTGATTAATCACCAAATTAAAACCAAATCGGACACACACACACACACACACACACAGAGAGAGAGCGAGAGAGAGAGAGAGAGAGAGAGAGAGAGAGAGAGAGAGAGAGAGAGTTTCCTTTGACATATTTAATGAAATTTTCATCCCCATGAGCCAGAGGGCAATGCAAATAAACTGCGTTTAAAACCTAGGAATTAATTATGTGAGTGGGAAAGTGTGATTGAAGATTGAATTTTTAGTAAGGTCGGGAAAGACTGGGACCTTGAGGTTTAAGATGGAGCTCACGATTCTCTTCTGCTCTCTGGACATGCAGAAATACCCCATGACCCTGATTTAATTTGGCTTCTGTCTTGAATGTCTGCGTGTACCCTTCTCCTGTCTTCCCTAGCCTTCTATTCACCGAGCTGCTTGGTTAAAAACTTGACTCAGATCACAAACAAGAGTGTATCAAAGACTTTCTCAGCAAAGGAAGGAAATAGATTTGGACCTGGATTGTAGAACTTAGTCTACACTTGTCAAAACTTATCAGAATTCAGAGAATCCAAAGGACTAAAATGAAATTAGATGAAATGTTGAAATGGAATGATTTCCCAACTGGGTTCACTGATGCTTGAATCTAAAGTCCTAGCAAGGAGCCTCCACAATTATTACTTGTCTCCTGCAAACAGAGCCCTGAGTTTCCTGAAAAGGACACATCTTCCTTTCTTAGACAGTCTATTGATTGATTAACTTATTTGAACTTCTTGATTTCTAAAAATGTGTGTGGCAGATTGATGGCTAAAATTACCTTGGGCTATATTTCATCACTTTGATAGCCATTTTTCATCCTTCTCTGTAACGGAACAAAACAACAATAACAAAAAACAAACAAAAAAAACCTCTTTGCCTATCAGGTAAAATTACTCTCATTTGTACTTAGCAGACCACTAGTTTCCACCATATCAAAAGCAAAACATGTAAAACTGATAAGAAATTTGTTAGTTCCCTAGTTTAAGCTGTTTACCTGCTATCCTTAGCAATGTATTTTGACTTGTGGCTATTTGTTTGCTGTTTTTTATTTTTTTCTTTGTTGTTGCTGTTGTTGTTCCGTGACTATAAAACTTCACTTATTCACTTCCATAGTGGAATATGTCATTTAGGGTAATGTCCATTCATGGTCACTCATAGTTGTTTGATAATAAATTTAGAATAAGGTTTTTTTATGATTATTATTGACAGAGCATGGGAAAGCACTGACTGTTAAGTAACATGGAAATGATTGGTCTAAAATTTGGTCTAATATAGCAGATGGTGAGTAACCAGCCCACGTATGTCACTATGCCATAATGAATAAATAGTACCAGAAATCAAATGTGGTGATAGGGAGTGGCGTTACTATGCAAGAATCTCGGTGGTACAGGAGTGATTTAGCTCTGAGACCAATTTCTAGAACTGTACAAAGACTGTCCAGCAGCCCATATATTTAGAAGGGAAAGTAGGAAGACAATTTCTTTAGTACTTGGAAGGAAATACACTGGGAAACTGGACATCTGTGTTGCTGAAAAGCTAAGAAATGTCGTCCATATGTCAATTAGGGCTGAGGAAATAAGATGATGTTTCATATATGGGGATAACTTGAAGCAATGGGAGGCATAGAATTTCAGATTATGGAGGTCAAAGGAGACGGTTTAACTCTCAGCAGGAAACTGAGTTCAAAGACTGAAATGAACCACAAGGCAGCCCAGGAGATGTTTCAAAAAGAGCAGTGAAGATGGTTAGCAGAGTATGGAATTATTAGGGAAAAGAAAACCAACAACAACAAAATAAACAACAGCCAATGATTTGTCTTTACAAAACCCGTGGAAGCCCAAGGTTAGTTCAGCAAAAAAGGCCCTAATTCAAAACAAAACTAAAAACAATAAATAAGTAAATAAATAAATGAATAAAACTTGACACTAAATAATAAACCAAAAATAAAACTGATGCCTTGTTTAGATTTTTAGTTCATAGCCAGTTTTCTGGTCCCCAAAAGAAAACTTTTCCAATCTTGAAAATGGATAGCTAAAATCTCAAAACATTTACAAACATACTTACAGTCATTTATTTATATAATTGAGTAGTGAACTACAAAAACATTTGAAACTAGATTTATCTCCATTGACTCCTAGGAACTTACAGTATCATCACATTTGATCCATACTCCATTTCCTCTCAGTCACATGGGAAATCCAATATAAGCAGATTACTAACACCAGGACTTCCTTCTTCATAACTAGAATATCCATCTAACACCACTGAGCAATAAAGGCATCCCACCCTGTTGTTATTTCCTACTTCCAATTGTGCAGACTTCTCTTACCTGATCATTATGAGAAATGCTGTATTGAAAGTTTCTGAGATGACCACCTCAAATATAAAGGAAGATGTTAATCATAAAAGAATGTCACAGCTCAGAGAATTCCAGATTTTTGTGTCATCTAAAATACTTACCTATGCTTTAATGATGGCTCTCATATCATATTCAATTCTTATTTATGACCCTGGGAAAAATAGATTCTGAATAATGTTATTTGATTATTTATACTCAAGAAAGTAATATCATCAGTAACTGTTTTGAGTAGGATTTTTTTTTTCAAAGGAAGGTTGATAATAGCACAGGTGCACAGTATACAGTCACGAATATGCTATCTTATATAATCTAGAGTTTTATGTCCTTACTTCAAATAAGAATGAAAATTAACTCATATGTAAATAGGACTAGTAGTAGAATATATTTTTCCAAACAGTATTAACTCTCCTATTTTCTATCATGTTTTGCTCTGAAAAGAGGGTGTCCAACTTAAAATTCCTGGAACATCACACTATCCTACAATGTTGATGGCCTCTTGTAAATAAGAACATGTTTTGAAGAAGAAAGCCTGTTGCAGGCTTTAGTACTATGTGGGCTCTCCAGACGGTGCACAGTAAATGCCATGATAAGCTCTTGATAGCAGTCAAGACCACAGCAATGTGTCTAGATTATGATGCAACAACAATCTCCCATGTAATCAATGTAGCGTATTTGTAGGCTTGTTTTTTAGTTATATTTATGGTAAGAAAATATGCTACAATAAAGTTTAGGAACAATTTCAAAGAGCAATTTATATGACTTGATTCTGTCCTGATGCAATGTGAATGAAAGCTTCTGGAACATTCTAGGATTTGTTAGATGATGGATATCTGATCATGAAGCAGGTGAGTGATGATATTGTCAGTCCTGACAATTGGGAAATGTACTCACTCTTACTCACAATGTGGAAATGCTGCTTTGGCCCAAGGAAAATTAAGTTTTAGATTCTGTACTGAGCATATTAATGACTACAGGACATAAGTAAACTGATGTCCTACAAACATATTTAATGATATGCCCTGAGCTGGTGACATCTATTAGCACATGGAGTGATATTTTAATGAGCTTAAAGAAGGAGAACAATTTAGATTTTGGACAGTTCTTGATTAACATGAAATGGCTTTGCACAGTAGGCCTTTCCTGAAGTTTAGTGAGGTATAAATAATATGAAATAGGAAAGGAAAGGGATCTACCCCAGTAAGAGGAGTTCTGAGGAGTACACCTATTCATTCCCTTTACCTTCCCAAGTGGTAAATAGCTTAGCCATTTATCAAGTAGAAGTGAAAGAGAAATACTTAAAACTAAGGTAAACATGTGTTTGTACTAAAAGTCTGTAGATGAGCATCACAAATTGAATAAAAGGACAGCAGTACTTTGTGTTTTATGTGAACTTATAACACACTACCTACCATGGGACAAGTACTGAAAAAGAAATTAGACAAATTTAGCTAGTCTCTCTCAAATTATCTCAGGAATTAGACATTCATTTTATCAGATAAGTGACATATTTAAGATGGCAGGAATTTAAGTAATGTCTGGTTGTGTTTATATGTATTCCTTTTCAGCAAGGCAGGCCCAGCTGACAAAAGCCCAACTTATCAACGTTAGAAAACAACCCTTGAAGAGACCACCTAGTCATTGATGGGAAGTTGATTGTGTCGGAACTCTTCCAACATAGGAAGTATAGTGATTTATCTCAACTACAATCAATATACACACTACACATATGGATCTATTTTTCCTGCTGGCACTATCTGGGAGCATGTAGTGTGTGAGATCCATCAATATGAAATACTGCTTAACATCATTTCAAAACAAGGGACTCATTCAACACCAGAATAATTGTGACATATAACCATGGGTATGTGATAAGGCCATCTGTTTGTTTCTTTTATGTACAGTAAGACAAAGAAAATGTTTGATAAAAGAAACAATCCTAATATTCTGACAGTAGACACAATTATGTCTTGATGATGTCTTTTAATTTCTATTTTAGAAATGATAATTGGTAAGTTGTTGTTACTGTTTTCTCTTGTTTGCCTCTCCCCACAACACTCAAAGTGTTTTCTCATGTGCATTACCACAACATAGCATTAGCTTCTGTTTAGGGGAAATGCAATGATATCACAATTATGGTATAAGAGCCATGATGGCCTTTCTCACAATCACTGCAGGAATGTAGGCAGCAATTTTGTGCTTCTAGTGTCTTCAGTTTTAGTTTCTATGATTCTGTCACACCTGGTTTCCCAAATGGAATGCTTGTCCTTGGTAGCTTGTACTCAGTAGCTCTATTCCATTTTGTGCTCTTTTTGACTTTGAATTTCTTCTTCCTTTTAATGTTCCTCTCATTTCCCCTTTAGAATTTATTATGTTTTTCTTTGCCTCACTTCTTGAGCACATATTCCAAGAAGGAAATATTCTTCCTAGAATATTTCTCAACAATAGTTATTTAAAATTTTTAATATATGGCGATGCTATACTACACACCATTGTATGAGTGCTCTGGGGAGATCTTAGCAAATGTCGATTTACCCCATATAGTGCAATAGATGTATTCCTATTGCAAGCAGGAGTGTTTCAAGAAGCCATGGAATCAGAAGAGGGTGGTTAGACTAGGGACACTGGTTTAATCTTCTACTGGGTGGCATTTATTTGCATTTGAAATGGGATGCTTCAATAAATGACTCCCTTGTGTTCTCTAAGACACTTTATTTTACTAGAAAAGGCTCTGTTCAGTTCTCAGGAAAAGGGGGAACATTTAGCCAGCTGCTTCGTTACTGACACATCTTTCCTGTTTTTGTTTTTGTTTTCTCCCCGAGATAGGGTCTCACTGTAGCTCAGGCTGACCTGGAATTCACTAGGTAGTCTCAGGGTTGCCTTGAACTCACGGCAATCCTTCTACCTCTACCTCCATGCCCAGCTTCTTTGCTGGATTTTGTTTGTTTGTTTGTTTTTCCTGCTCTGTCATAGATGCCCAGGATGTACAGGGTACAATCTTCTGTGGCTTTCATTATATCACCCCCAGTGTGAATACTAAGCATGGCCAACTCGTATGAAACTTTCCTATAAGTAAATAAGAAATTCTTCTCCAAAGACTAAATGTAAACCTACCTATATGAATGTATAAAATATATGATATAAAAATGGATAGTAAATACAGGTGGACCTAATATAAAATGCATAAATCATCATAATATCAATATAGTATATTTTCCAAGTTTTGAAACCTCTTACTGGCTATAGATAAACTGACATGAACTGTTTGGTATTTTCTAATATCAATTGTTAAAATGGTATTTCTTAAAATTCTATTATTCAATTTATTATTATTGTCATTACTAATTTTAAATAGTTTACTTAGTTATTTGAAAGCATATGAAGGTATAGAGAAGAGAAGGACATACAGAGAGTAAGGGCATGCCAGGACATCCAGATGCAGCAAATAAACCCGAGATGCATGTGCCACTTTGTGCATCTGGCTTTACCTGAGTACTGGGGAATCAAACCCAGGTTAGTAGGCTTTACAGGCAAGTGCCTTAAACACTGAGCCATCTCTTTATCTGTTGTATTCAATTGTTTAAGTGTGACTCTCAGTCATTCTATATAATGTCTCTCTGAATTTAAATTGGTTCAATTATTCTGAAATGAAATCATAGTTATTTTTAGTTTTAAATCTTCAAATGTCCCTATATACAAAGTCTTTAAGATTCCATTCCACAGTACTTTTATTCATGGCAACTTCTTGCTTGTGTGCTTAAAAAGGCTTTTTCTTCCTGTGAGTTGTTAAATTTAATTGGAATTTTATTTGTGATGTTAATTTGAATCTGACACAGTGTAAGGGCCTTATTAAAGAATGGATCATTATATATAATTATTAACCTTATGCCTCTCTCAAGAATCAATTTCCATTCATTTTCATTTATTTGATGATTTTAGATTACTGCACATTTTTGTAAAGAGTACTTTAGGCTCATAGTTATTTCGAAGAAACATTTTGCTATTTTGTAATTTCCCCTTTTATGATTAATTTTAAGCACATATATCTTAAACTGCTAAGGATATAGAGAACATCTTATGTTACATTATTTTGTTTACTCTTAATCTGTGAATAATTTTACAGGGTTAAATTCTGTTCTTAAATCTATATACCAATGAAATTGGTATTTTATTTTCTTATCCCGAATGTCCATGAGCTTTTTAAAAATGTTTATAGATTTTTAAAAATATTTCATTTATTTGTTTGCAAGGAATGCAAGAGAGAGAGAGAGAGAAAGAGAGAGAGGAAAGTATAGGTTCATGAGGACCTCTAGTTACTGCAAACAAACTCCAGAAGCACGTGCCACTTTGAACATCAGGCAAGGGTGCTAGTGAATAGAACCCAGATTGTCAGGCATTGCAGGCAAGAGCTTAATTATGTAACCACAAAACCCTACAGCGTTTTGTTTATTTTTATTTTCATTCCTAATCTCTCTTAAATTTACACTGAAGTTTCCTGATATTTGAGTGATATCAATGATAAAATCTTATACAATGCTATTCAAGTCATTTGGTCTTTTCTTTCAAAGAACTTATCCAAGTATCGTATTGGGTAATTCTCCAATCAATCACTACTTCATTTATCCTGTAATTTCTGTTTTGCTAGCAGGTAGTGAATTTCAATGTGGTTTCCACATCATGAGAACTATCTGTTCTACTTTTCAATTTCATATCTTACAATGTTCTCTTTCCTCTTCTTAGTGGTTCCACACATTTTCCCAAGAAGTCACTGGGTTGTTTCATGACATATATCTGTCTGCATTGGGGTTAAATCTAGATTTTGCATATAAGTAAAGATGTGATATTTGTGTTTTCTCTACTACTTGCATTTTCCCTCTTACCTTGTTCTTCATATGACTACTCTGATTATAGTCCTACTTTCAGTGCACACACACACACAATCCCTCTCTCACTCGCTTGCTCACTAGCTCTCTCTCAGTCTAGATTTTGCATTTGAGAGAAAACTTCCATATTTGTCTTTAGATTCTAGCTCATCTCCCATAACATATATATCTAATGTATAATTTCTCCAGGGCTGTGTTTGCATTTTATAACTTGATTAATTTACATATCACATGTCTATTGTGAGAGCTACGTTTTATGGCATCTTGGTCAGATTAGGCACAAAGTGAGAGATATGTGTTTTGGGCAGGTTTTCAGGTAAGATAGACTGATCTAGAAAGTCTTTCCTACAGAGTAGGCAGCACTTCTACAGTGGTCCTGTTTGTACAAAAGCTCTGGAAAAATGCCCAAGCTTTTCTTTTCTTTTCTTTCTTTTTTTTTTTTTTTCCTATTATTTCTGGTCCTACTTACTGGCTGGCTGGAATCATGATCTGGGTCCCCTTGGTGCACACTTATGCAGGATTTTGCCATAGGTTTGACCTCTTGAACTGAGGGGCTACTGGGTCCTTTGGCTCTTTGGCCTGCATTTAGTTTTGCCGACTGAGCAGCTGTCAGAATGTTCCAAGTCTGATCTGGTGGCCACTCTAGTACTACTGCCCAACACATATCATGTGATATAATTTAATACATTCCCTTCTGTACATTCTAATTCCATTGGTTATGTTGCTCTAAGAGAACCCAGAAGAATAGTGCTTATTGCTATTTTCATAAAATGTATTAAATGATTTTCTTTAAGCCCTGTAATGTTAGACCCATAGACGAGCAAATCAAACAAGTGCCACTTTCAACCCCTCTTCTGTTAAGTACAGTTTTCTAGAAAACAGTATTAAATTTATTTTTTTAATAGTATAAGGTACTTAAATGATTTTATTTGAATTTGATTTTGTTATTGAAGTTATATTTAAAGAAAATAATTTCATGCAGTTTTGCACAATATGTAAGTTTAGTTTTTCTTTGTTGAAAATATAAAAATATAAGTGTTCAATATATTTATAAAAATATAAATCGGGTTGGAGAGATGGCGTAGCAGTTAAGTGCTTGCCTGTGAAGCCTAAGGACCCCGGTTCGAGGCTCGGTTCCCCAGGTCCCACATTAGCCAGATGCACAAGGGGGCGCACACGTCTGGAGTTCGCTTGCAGAGGTTGGAAGCCCTGGCGCGCCCATTCTCTCTCTCTCCCTCTACCTGTCTTTCTCTATGTGTCTGTCGCTCTCAAATAAATAAATAAAATTAAAAATAAATAAATAAATAAATAAATAGAAGTTTTGTTCTTTTAATTATATTACTTTAGAAATGAATCTGCTTTTCTTATTTTCAAAAACTGAGGATTTCTATTTCAGAAGATGTTACACACATATGCACATATACACACAATAACAATGCTATGGCATTATAGAAGCCAGAAGGCATATTCTGGCTGTTGGATTTCTCCATCAACGATATTTAACACAGGGCCTTGTTCACTACTCACTACTTAGTTTGCTAGACTAGCTGGTCGCTGAGTTTCTGGCAGTCTCCTGTCCTCACCTCTCTTTGCATGCTGGGAATACAGACCCCAATTACAGCACTCACTTCCATCCAGCGTCACCTTGGCTTCGTTTCATTCATTGATTTCCACCAGATGTGCAAAAATTTTCACTCATTCTACTTTAAGAAATTTTATGTAATAATTGTGCTTTATTCAAATGAAGGATACATAAGCTTTCGGAATTTGCAATGATCTTGGTAATCATTTTGTATTGTCCAAATTTAAACAAGTGGTATTTCTGAGGAATATATCACTGCTGAAGTTAACTGGCATCATCAGAACTTGGAAGATTTTGTTGCTTTCAGTTTAATACATGATAGTGCTCATGAACCTGATGTCAAATAATAATACTTTTAAATCTACTATATGTAACTGACTATAGGAACACCTTAAGTATGTTTATTAGTGAAGTTGTATGGTTTATTTATTTTTTTAAAATTTAATTTACTAAGTTTCTTTTCAGCAAATACAGGCATTTTGGTACCATTGTATAGGCTTATCCATGATCTACTCCCTCCCATTGGACCCTCCTTGTTGATGTAAATGGGTCGTGCATTGTGGAGTTAGCCCACAGTTATTGGTATGATAAATGTCTCTGCATAGCATGACCCAACATGTGACTCTGACATTCTTTCTTCCCCCTCTTCCGCAAAATTTCCCTGAGCCATGTTGGGTTCATTTTTGGTCTGCTTCAGTGCTGAGGTGTTGGTGGCCTCTGAGGCTCTGGCTCTCTGATTTGGTAGGAGTTGATTTTTCTCTGTGTTGGTCTCCTTCCCCTTTGTGCTGGTATCGGGTTCATCAGGAAAACATCACCCTTGCTTGTTTCGCCAATAGTCCTTAGTTTCAGTCGGGCCCCTTTTGAGGTATGATGGGGCAGCTCTCTCCTTAGGATCTGCATCTATCTTTCTTTCCCTGGTATCTGCAGCACAGCTAGGCAGTCACCATCTTCTATATGGTTTATTTTGATTACTTCTACTTTTCATTTTCCTTATAATCTATTAAAATCTAAATAAATAAATGTGTATGCATATTCCAATTATGGGAACATTTTCTACTATGGTTGAGTATTTTGTACAAAAGAATTTATGCTCTTTGGAATTAATATAGATATCAGAATGTTGATATAGACTCACGGTACATATACAAAAAATTGTTTACCATTTCATAAATTTACTTTCATTTGGATATTTAGGAAAGTAAACATATTACAAATATGTTTCTTATTAAAAAACTCATTTGGGGCTGGAGAGATGGCTTAGTGGTTAAGTGCTTGCCTGTGAAGCCTAAGGACCGCGGTTGGAGGCTCAATTCCCCAGGACCCATGTGAGCCAAATGCAGAAGGAGGCGCGCGTGTCTGGAGTTCGTTTGCAGTGGCTATAGTCCCTGGAGTGCCCATTCTCTCTTTCCCTCTCTGCCTGCCTGCCCACCCCTAACTCCTTTCCCCACCCATCTCTCTCTGTCTCTCTCTCTCTGTCACTCTCAAATAAATAAATAAAAGATAAACAAAAATTTAAAAAAAAAACTCATTTGTTGTTTTAATATGGATTAAGAGATCATCAATTTAGTAGACATGTTAAATTTTTTCTGGTAATTCTTCTGGCCCTGTTTTTATTATTTATCCTTTATTATTAATTAGTCAGTTTAAAATGTATGTGTTTATGTATCTTTATTAGAGAATTTCCAGAGGTGAGTTTGAGATAATGATTTGAGTAGATGTAGTTCATTTTGCTGATGAGTAACATCTCTGTGGAAAGTCACAGAGAATTAGGAAAGTATGAAATACACAGTTAATACAAGAAACTTTACTATTTTTTTTTACTGGATATCTACATATCATATGTACAGAAGTTTCTATATTCAAATAAGGAGGCATAGCAGATCATTTCATGCAAGTTTTGTGGGATTCTGAAATGAATTTGAACTTTAACATTAACACAACTGATACAGAAGTCCAAGGATAAAACATAGTTTCCATTCCCTAACAAATGTAGAATTCATATACAGGCTGCTTGCTCTGTACAGTCATAGTTATGGATGGCAAATCCATTTGACCTGGAAGAAGATTAGCTTAAGTGTGCCTGGCCTGGCACCCTATGGGTTTCTATACACTTAGCAAGAAACAACACAGAAACGCCAATCTTGGTAAACTAATATTCTGTATTCCTTCTTTGAGTTGCCTTTGATAAAAAAAAAAAAAAAAAAAAACAAAAAAACTTACACTCCCAAATACTATTTCAAAAGAAATATATGAGTATGTGTATTTATATATATTATTTATATATATATATATTTGTGAACATATATATATATATATGTTCACAAATACAGTTGAAGTATTTTACTCAGTTAAAAATATTTCTTGCTATGTGAGGTTATATTCTAATAAAAATATATTGCCTGTGCAGTTGATGGTATATATTATTTTACTTTGTCTATCACATAACAATTTCAATGAACAATATATTTTTACATTGTAGTATTTATTTTTAAATCCTTTCTTCAATATAGGGCACTTCTACTTGGTGATTTTGTAAACTCTTTTCACTAGATATTCTGACTTTGAATTAATTTGTAATCTATCAAGCACAAAGTGCTTTAAATTAGGAAGCAAGTATTGATCATGGGAACTAAAGAGAAATCAGTATTTGTACTAAGTAGAAAACACAGGAATAAACTTAGCCTATGAAAAAAAGAGCCTAAATGACAGAATTTAATCTAAAAGGAGATGGATAATTATATCACAAGGAAAGTAGTGATACAGTATCCTAGTAATTGACAAACAGATAAGAATAATTAGACAACTTAAAAAAATGATAAACATCTCTAAAAGGTAAGCATTAAAATTATGTATTTATTAGGATTTTCTGTTCAGTCTCATCTGAATCCCAGCTCACAATAGTACTTAAACAGGCAAAGTAGGTAGATTTCTCTAAGTTAATTTATAATTACTTATAATTAATTACTATTTATTATTATTTATTAATAATATCCATGTAGAACTTATCCTATGTAAGATATATTTCCCAATGACTAGACATAATTATGCAAAAAATTATGCAAAATACAGTGTTTGTTCTTCTTTCTTTAAGGGTGGAATGCCAAAAATTTAAGCAAATGATGGATAACAAATGATTAATTTAATAGATATGTTGTGAGCAATGGAGTAATGATAAAAGCATACTTTCTTTAGGATGCATAGCCAGTGAAACATGCTCTGAGGATATGGATGTTTTAGTAAAGCCTATAATAAAGGGGAAATATCTCATAAAGACCAAGGAGGAAGTATAGCTTTCATAAGAAAGAGTAGATTATTTTATTTGATATAAAATCGTTTTGGCACATTTTAGAAGCAACAGAAACAATATAATTTAAACAGAACTAATGTATTGCATTGTATTTTGGATAATAATGAAGTAAGGCTTTATTCTTACTTTAAGTTCAGAGGAGATGAAGCTCATCATGTGAGGCAGGCGTTGCAAGAAGTAGGGAAGCCAGCTGGTCACACTGGGACAGAGGCAGCAGGTGAAGAATGAGCAGCAAGGGAGCAGGGCTGTAAAACTTCAAGGCCTGCCTCCAGTAACCCTCAACTACATGTCCACAGTCTTCCCAGCATGCTGCAAGCTGGGAAATACATAATCAGATATGAACCTATTGGGATCATTTTAATTTCAAAGTACAATAGAAGTTCTAAGGATTATAACTTTTTGTTGTTGTTGTTGTTGATTGTTCAAAGTAGGGTCTCAGCCTGGAACAGGCTGACCTGGAATTCACTGTGTACTCTCAGAATGGCCTTGAACTCATGGTGATTCACTTACTCCTGCCTTCCGAGTGCTGGGATTAAATGCATGAGCCACCATGCCCGGTTTATTCTAACTTTTTGAACAAGTAAGTGGATTGAGGTGCCAATTATAAAGGCATAGAACATTTAGACATTCAGAAAGAAAAAAGCGTGGGAACAACTGAAAACGGTAATCTTTTACACTTTTTCTATTTATTATTATTGGTAATTAATGCACTTACATAATGTTAATGGCTTAAAGAACATAAATGTAAATATAAATAATATAAACTATATATAAATATATACATTCTCAGTGTTGCTGAGCAGAAATTCAGGTACAGCTAAACTTCAGTTTCCAGAGGCCATGATTGAAGTTTTACTTAGCATATAACTGCTTCCAATGAAATAGAGATGTTGGCATGGGTCCATTTTTGTTGGGTGGAAATCACTCCATTACATGATAAGGGCCTAACCCCTGGATATTTTTCAGTCATACTACATCCTCATTTTCTTAGCATTTTCATTTCTGCATTCTGTGACTTACTTCATCAGATCTGAAAATGGGGGGAAAAAAGATGTTGTCAGCAAAATGGAATTTACAGTATTCTATTATATTCCTTCTTCTTATTGCTTATTTTAAAAATTACCCCTACATTTAATAATTTTTAATAGGTCTTTATTCTTTCTATTATCATTTGCATTAGTCATATATTTATGAATGGCAGATTTGCAAAAAATGTAAATCACACAATCTTATGCCATACAGGTGTGCAAACATAGTCAGATGGTTTGAAGCTTCCTGATTTTTTGGGCCAAGTGCTTGCTAGGATATAGGGCTGACATGCGGTTTAATTGGGGAAGAGTATGTATATGTGCTTTAGTGGCTTATGTGGCTATTGCCAAGATTCATTTCTCTGTGGGAGAACTCCTGAGTCACTTGCATTTCTCAGCAACATGCTAGAAGTCAGTGGTCACTGCCATAAGCTTCTTTCCCTTTAAACCTCAAGGTATGCTCTCACGAATTGTCAAAGCTCAAAGGGTTGACATATAAAGGAAGAAAGATGGCCAGTGAGATAGAAGTTACAAGATAGTGGGGTGCAATTATGAAAGAAACACTTAATTGTAATTTTCAATCTTTATTGATTTAAAAGAAGTAAAATATATGGACAATATTTTGAGGACACCTGAGAAAACAAGGCAAATGGGGGGGAGGGTTCTTGAATTCCAATAGTCATACACATGTTTATCTTGACAAGTCCCTAAGATATTTATATGTTTCATTTTATTATTGGTTAAATATTCTGTATTCAAAACAAAATTTCTTGGTTAGGAATGGAAATTAAACTCATCAGTAAATTGTATTAAAACTAACTAACATGGCTAAAAAGCATGGCAGAATATGTGCAAAAACATAAATAAATAAACCAGAATGAGAGTGAATGCAAGTCAACACATTTGAAATCCATAAGGCCTGGAGATGTACTAAAATGCATCTCACAAGAACAGACAGCAAGCCAAGAGGGGAAAGACGCATGCTGTCTTGAATTCTACAGTGAGTACAATACTAGCTTCAACTCCAAAAACCATAAAATTATCAATATTTTGTTATATGCCCTCATGTGGGATATATTCTACTATAAAATAGTACTAAAACCTATAATTAACTTAAAAATAAGGACAGGATTGGAGGGATGGCTTAGTGGTTGATTAAGGTGCTTACCTGCAAAACCAAAGGCTTTAGGTTTGATTTCCCAGGACCCACATAAGCCACATGCACAAGGTGGTGCATGTGTCTGGAGTTAGTTTGCAGTGGCTAGAGCCCCTGGCACACCATTCTCTCTCTTTGTCTTTGTCTGCCTCTCATCCCTGCCCAAATAAATAAAATTTGAAAGAAATGAAGACAGATGTGTGAGTGCACTCTGATAATCCTAGCACTCTGGAGACTGGGGCAGGAGGACTATAGTGATTTAAAAGACAGTTTGGTCCTAATATTGCATTGTATTAGCATGGAATTCATAGCATGAACTTGTTGTTACAAAATAGAGCTTGAGGGATGCAGAGATGGCTTAGCAGTTAATGCATTTGCCTGCAAAGCCAAAGGACCCTGGTTTGATTCTCCAGAACCCACCTAGGCCAGATGCACAAGAGGGCGCATGCATCTGGAGTTTAATGTGTGTGTGTATGTATGTATGTATGTATGTATGTATGTATGTATGTATGTATATGTGTATATATAGATATAGATATAGATATAGATATAGATATAGATATAGATATAGATATAGATATAAATTTTGAGAGACTGCTCAGAGGGTAAAGGCATTTGCTTGCAAAGCCTAACAACCTGCATTTGATTCCCAAGTATGCACATAAAACCAGATGCAAAAATGTGGTGCATGCATCTGGAATTCGTTTGTAGTAATATGTCCATTATCACTCCTTTTTCTCTCTCTCTCTATCTTTCTCTCTTCAAACAGATAAGTAAATATGAAAAAAAAAATAAAACAAAACAAAACCTAACCCTTGGTTTTGTTTTGTTTGCATTTTATATTATTTTATTTTATTTTTTTAAAATTTATTTATTTATTTATTTATTTGAGAGAGACAGACATAGAGAGAAAGACAGATAGAGGAAGAGAGAGAATGGGCGTGCCAGGGCTTCCAGCCTCTGCAAACGAACTCCAGACGCGTGTGCCCCCTTGTGCATCTGGCTAACGTGGGACCTGGGGAACCGAGCCTCGAACCGGGGTCCTTAGGCTTCACAAGCAAGTGCTTAACCGCTAAGCCATCTCTCCAGCCCTTTGTTTGCATTTTAATGCAGTGAATATTTCTGATTCTTTTCTTCTAATTTGTATTAAAAATACACAAAGATTGACATTCTCGTCAGACCTTTCCATCTCTCTCTCTAAACTTCTCTTTATAGAGAAGTGTCCTCAAAAATATGCTCATGCTAGTGATTTAATCTTGCTCAATGCCTCTTGCCTTTCAATAACTTCGATTTGGTTTTCATACATTGTTAATAATTCCTATGATCAACACATAGTATTTCTACCTTCTTCATGTTATTCTAAGTGAAAAATTCCACACAATTACTTTGGTGACTATTAAGATAAATGGGAGAGATTAAGTTGAATTGAATTTTTTTTTTTTCCTTTTTCTTGAGGCAGGGTCTCACTCTAGTCCAGGTTGAATTTGAAGTCACTATGGACTTTCAGGATGGTCTCAAATTCACAGTAATTCTCTTTCCTCAGCCTCCCAAGAGATTAAAGGAATGTGCCACATCAGGCTCTGAATGGAAATCTTTATGTAATGGTTTGATTTACTCAATGACCCCCAAAGGCTCATGTGTTGAAAACTTGTCTGGACTAGTGGCACTACTGGGTGATTTATGATAGTTTCTATGAAGTCAGAGCTAGCCTCAAGGAGTATGTCACTAGGGATTAACTTGTGAGGTTACACCAGGTCACCAGACAATTCCTTGTTCTCCGCCTCCTGGAAGCATTAGGTGAATGGCCTTGTCTTTTGCCTACCCACAGGTATGGAATTAATGGAGCTGGAGAATGTGGTCTGAAATATTTGAAATGATAATCTAAAATATACATTTCTTCCAATAGTTATTATTTTGGGGTAGTAAATGGGTTCAAATTCTTTGTCATAGTGTGTGAGTGTGTGGGGGGGAGGTTAGTAAATGTAGAAAATTGCCAGCAGAGATTCAGTTAACAAGTGACAATGAGAGTCTTAAGCTTTGATTCTAGTTTGTGGCAGGAATCAAGAAGAATTTATGGAAGCAGTTGGTAAAACGCTTAGGATGTTGTAATAAACCTGAATGAACTATTCTTCTGGGAGCTCAGAAAGACAGAAACACAGAGACTATGCTCATAAATTTCCAGATTAAATTATTATCATTTAGGAACTGGACTTGAGCTATGTATGTTTCAGCAAGGTCATGTAAATATATATATATGGCAGTGTGGCAAATAACTTATCCTTAGTTGTTTGTAGTCTGAGATTCTTAATGAGTATGAATCTAGAAGTAATGGCTTAGGTTTAGGTTTGTTGAAAGAGATTTAAAAATGGCACTGAGATTGATGTATGGTTCTTACTCTGGTTTATCCCAGATTTATAGAGAGACTCATGAAAAAGCTGAACAGAAAGATATGGACAAGCTGTATCTTTTATTCAGAAATGAGTAGTTTTAAATTCAGAGACATGGATGGGCTTATTACTAAATAGATTAGCAATTTTGAAAAGAAATAAAATATATTGCGCTAGAGTAATATAGAGATGCCTTGATCTCAGGAATTAGTTTGACTCCACACATGTTTTGATCAAGAGTATAAAGTTTTTCACTTACTGATAACTGTGTGGCTTTGAAGATCTTATAATGCATGTTACATACACAAAGCATAAAGATACCATGTTTTCATTGGTTCAATCCAGCATTGAGGTGATTTCTGTGTGTTCATGACCCTTACTCCTGGAGTTAATGGAAAACCTTGACATTGTCCATGTGATGTCCGTTTTGCAGGCATGAAAGATGCAAAGATTCAGGTTCACTGGGGCTTCCACTCACAGGTCAAGGAAAACACTCAAGGCCAGGTGCAGATGAGTCAACATCTCTGTAAATCAGCACTCAGAGCTTAATGTGAGAGGTTTGGAGTTGATGGCTGACATTTAATGGAGACTCTATGATGCTCTGGCTGTCTGTATTCCAAATAGTGTGGAATGAAGTCCTAGTCCAGTAATGGATGCAGCTTGAGACATGTGGGCTAACTCGGTAAAGCCATAGTGGTCTTTCTCCGATACCAGAACTCACTGATTCTGCTATTCACCTTAGTTAGCTAGTTTGCCCCAGCAGTCGGCCTGAATCAGCCTATCGTATTGTAGCTAGTATTATAGCTATCCACTGTTACACTCAGCATATATGTGAGTAATAGGGATTTGGATTCAGGACCCCAAACGTTCATAGGAAGAACTGTAACAACACAGCCATCTTCCCGGTCCATGAACTCATTTTTAACACAACTCTTATGGATTTACATCAGAAGTAAAAATTCTAATACATCTATAATATATATCTATACTTCTATCTAGCTATCTAATTTTGCAATATAGCACCTAGTACAAAATATTTACAAAAATAATTGGTAAAATGAGGAAATTCAACATTTGTGAGTATTACATATGATCAGCATCATCATGATTGAAAAATAAATTGAAGTTCTGAAGATGTAATTCAAGGAATAGTGCAGAAGAATCTCTCAGTCATATATTTAAGGTATAGACTATTTTGTTAAAAAAAATAATAACTAGGGCTGGAGAGATTGCTTAGAGATTAAGGCAATTGCCTGTAAAGCCAAAGGACCTTGGTTCAATTCCCCAGGACCTTTGTCAGCTAGATGTGCAAAGAGGCACATGAGTCTGTAGTTCATTTGTAGTGCCTGGAGGCCCTGGTGTGCCCATTCTCTCTCTTTCTCTCTGTCTATTCACACTCCCTCAAATAAATTTAAAAAAAAATTAAAAAGAGATAAAATAATTAACTATATATAAACATGTAGTAATTCTAAGTGTGCATATTAATGCTAGCATATTAGTTTGAGTAAAAATTTTCCTGAGGGGTCAGAGAATCTGTAATGATCAGAAAAACTGAGAAAGCAAAAAGAAATACATGAACATGGAAAAATAAAAAAGAACAGATAAAGTAACAAGAATGTTACATTCACATTCGGGGTGCATTGTTTACATTTGTGAACCTGTTTTAAGCATTTGTGGATATATTTCATGGAAGTTGATCAAAAAATTTCAAAAAATGAAAGTACTGAATACAAATTCAACATCAAACCGATTATCTAGAATATTCATCAGTCAAATGGTTACAAAGGGCATTATCCCATCTATTCAAGTTCAATCACCCAAAGAAAGAGATAAGTCTTATTCTAGGCTTATTTAAAGACTTACAGTAGGAAAACAGTCTAGCATTACAAGTATTTAGCATTTATAGAGGCACTTTTTCAAAAGCTCATGTCTTTGGCATTTTTTGGCTAATGAATTCCATTACTTTTTTTTGTGTAAATTCACATTAAATTGTATGGTTTATATAGCACTCTTTCTTTGTAACATGGAAGAAGAGAAAGGGCATTTTCTCAAGGTCTTTAAAAATATCTTTATTAGCTGATGTGGTGGCCTATGCTTTTAATCTCAGCACTTGGGAGGAAAAGGTAGTACGATTGCAATGAGTTATAGGCCACCATGCTGATGTTATATAGTGAATTCCAAATCAGCCTGATCAAGAGCAAGTCTGTACCTTGAAAAACTAAAAAAATAATTATTCGTTTATTCATGTATGCATATGTGTGTGTGTGTATGTGTGTGTGTGTGTGTGTGTGTGTGAGAGAGAGAGAGAGAGAGAGAGAGAAAGAAAGAGAGAGAGAGAGAGAGAGAGAGAGACAAAGAAAGAAAAAATGTGGCCTTTTGTCTCTACAAACAAGCTCCAGATGCATGTGACACTTTGTATACCCGACTTTAAGTGGGTACTGGCCCATTGAGTTCTGACTATCAGTCTTTGCAAGCAAGCATCTTTAACTACTGAGCCATCTCCTAGCCTTATTTTCTCAATGTCAGTACACAGATCCCTGATGCAATTTCTAATTGCTCTGTGTTTGGTCACAATCTAGTAGGGCACCAACTAAGGTTTATGTATGCATGGCTATCATTGTCATCATCATTCTTTATAAATGTTTCAAGAAGCAACTATCTGTTATTCAGAATTCTACATGAATAAAAGTAATAAAATACATTATATATATGATATAAGATATCATATATATATATATATCTTCCAGGATATAGGATTCTATGGTACCAGTTGTATTTGGCTTCAGTTTTATGTTCTCCTCCCCCGCCTTACCCATTACTCAAGCCCTACCCTCCCTATTGTCCAGGCCTTGGGATGCCTATTAGGAATATCTGCATCTCTGCTGAACCAGGTTAGGAGCTGCAATTGAATGAGATCATGTGACGATTGTCTTTCTGTGATTGTGTAGATTTGCTGACTATGAGCTCTTCCAAGTTCAACCACTTCTACACAAGTTACATTTTGTCATTTTTCCTTACTGCTGAGTAGAATTCCATTGTGTAAGATATATAACATCTTGGTTATCTAATTGTCCAATAATGGGCACCTGGGTTGATTCCTGTTCTTAGCTATTATGAATTTTGCAGATATAAACAGGGTTGAGCAAATATCTCTGAACTGAGACATGTAGCTTTTAGGATAAATGTCCAGTAAAGGAATAACTGGGTCTGTTGATAACTCTATAGTCAACCTTTTCAAGAGTCTATGCTTTCCATAGTAGTTGTACCTGCTTACATTTCCACCAGTAGTGAATAATGGTACCTATTTCTCCACAACCATGCCAGCATTTGTTTTCATTTTATTTTTTTAATTATTTTTATTTTTTTTAATTAAAAAATATTTTATTTTATTTAAGAGTGATAGACAGAAAGAGGCAGAGGGAGCGAGGGAGAGAGGAAGAGAATGGGCATGCCAGGACCTCCAGCCACTGCAAACAAACTCTAGACACATGTGCCCCTTGTGCATCTGGCTAACTTGGGTCCTGGGGAATTGAGCCTCAAACCAGTGTTAGGCTTCACAGGCAAGCGTTTAACTGCTAAGTCATCTCTCCAGCCCTTCATTTTGTTTTTTTAATGTTTGGTATCCTTGCTGGTGTAAGATAAAATCTCATAGTTGTTATAATTTGCAGTTTTTTGAAGGTTAGGGATGCTGAACATTTTCTTAAGTGTGTTTTTGTCATTTGCCTTTCTTCCTCTGAAGAACTCCCTGCTCAATTCTCTGCCTCATTTGTGACTTATTTGATTTTTTTTTTTAATTGCATAGGTTTTTGAGTTCTTTGTAGATTCTAGAAATTAAGCCTCTGTCAGTTATATAGTCAGCAAAAGTTTTCTCCCATTCTGTGGGTAACCTATTGGCTCTGGTTATGGTATGTATATTTGTGAAAAAAAAGAAAACTTTTCATCTTCATAGGATTCCAGTGGTTGAGTGATTTTTTAAGTTCCTCAGTTCCTGGGATTTTGTTAATGAAGGATATGCTTGGATATCTAAGATCTGGTGACATTATATGTGAATTGTGAGATCATGTTCTCTATCTCTTGAAGAATGATGCTTGGATTTTTATTGGTATTGCATTAAATCTGTATATTGCTTTTGATAAGATTGCCATTTTCATAATGTTAATTCTGACTATACAGGAGCATGGTAGGTCTTTCTATCCTCTTAAGTCCTCCTCAATTACATTCTTGAATGTTTTTATGTTTTCATTACATATGTATTTCACATACTTAGTGTTATTCCAAGGTATTTTTATTTTTTGGTGCTGTTGAAAATGGGACAGTGTCACTAATTTCTTTCTTTGTATCTTTAACCTTATGTATAGAAAGGCTACTGATTTTTGTGCATTGATTTTGTATCTTGCTACTTTGCTGAATGTATTAATCACCTTTAAGAGGTTTTTTATTTTTTTAATGTTGATTTATTGATTTGAATGTGACAGACAGAGAAAGAGGCAGAGAGAGAGAGAGAGAGAGAGAGAGAGAGAGAGAGTGAGAGAGAATGGGCACAACAGGGCCTCCAGCCACTAAAAATGAACTCCAGATGCATGTCCCCCCTTGTGCATCTGTCTAACGTGGTCCTGGGAAATCGAGCCTCGAACTGGGGTCCTTAGGCTTCACAAGCAAGCGCTTAACCGCTAAGACATATCTTCAGCCTGACCTTTAATACTTTTGAGATGGAGTTTCTTGGGACACTTACATATAGGCTCATGTAGTCTGCAAATAGGGCTAACTTGATTTCTTCCTTTCCAATTTGCATACCTTTCATTTCTTTCTCCTGCCTTATTCTTGGGGCTAGGAGTTCTAGCAGTATACTGAAGAGCAGAGGTGAGAATTGGTACCCCTGTTTTGTTACTTATTTCAATGGGAATTCCTGGATTCATTCCCCATTCAGTATTATTTGGGCTTTACATGCTTTATTATGTTAATATATAAACCATTAATGCCTGTTCTATCCAACATTTTGATCATTAAGTGATGTTGTATTTTGTCAAAAGCCTTTTCTGCATCCATTGAAATTATCATGTGGTTTTGTTATTGTGCTTAATTATGTGGTATATTACATTGACAGGTTTCCATATGTTGACACAACTCTGAATCCCTTTAATAAAGCCTACTTGATCAAGGTGGATAATGCTTTTGAAGTGTTGAATTTGGTTTGAAAGGATTTGGTGTTTTGTGTTGTTCCTTTCATGCTGTGGTCTGCCCATCACAGTGTTGGAATCTTATTTAATTTAGGGGGAAGCTGTAGTTTACCCTTGAAATGTCTTCAGTGAG
Organism: Jaculus jaculus; assembly: GCF_020740685.1. Taxonomy (NCBI): domain Eukaryota; kingdom Metazoa; phylum Chordata; class Mammalia; order Rodentia; family Dipodidae; genus Jaculus; species Jaculus jaculus. Next base: position 22,630,545 of record NC_059104.1, read on the forward strand.
TATTCCCTTTTATGTTGGAATAGATTAGTTTTCTGATGGCAAGGGGGTCTCTATGCTCAGGCAGGAGGAATCTGCACCCCTGGTGGGGACCTGGATACCCTTGGGGTGGGGAACCTGGAGACTGCACAGTCTTGGAGGACGGTGATGAGGCAGGGGGTTGATAGGGTGGTAGTGACCTGTTGGTGGGTGGCAGGGCAGAGAGATGGTACTGAGTGGTCTGGAGGCAAGTGGTGGGGCAAGGGAGTGGATCAACGTGAACCTGTTGGAAGGGTGGTGAAGCATGCCAATGGGATGATTCATTGCTGGGTAGCAGGAAATGGGACGGTGGGGACCCAGCGGTGAACAGGAATGGGGGAACAGGTCAGGATGGCACAGACCCTGTGGCAGGGCAGGTGGGAGGGTGGGATGGTGTGGACCCCCAGTAGTGCAGCCTTGGTGCTGTGATCCAGCGGCAGGGATCCAGCGGCACAGACTCAGTTGCATGGACTTGGTGGCATCATGGGTGGGGTGGGGCAGTATGGTCCAGGAGGAAAGCCATGGGAAGGAGAGAGGAAGGAGAGCTGGTTGGCACAGGGAAAGGTTAGAGGTGCCTGGCACAGAACTGCAGAGCCTACAGGTAGTGCATTAGTAAACCTGGTCTGCAATGGGGCAGCTGAGCTGAAACTGCTGCTTGAGGGTCCTGGGTGTCTAGTGGGCTACTTGAGACTGTGGGAAGCAGTGGATTTCCTAATGTGCTCCTCAATGCCCTCCCCTTGAGGGTCTGCAAGGACTTCCTGAACCTGGAACCCCACTGATCTTGCCTGCTATTGCTCTGAGAGCTGAAGCGTGGTTAGGCAGGTGCCATCTTGACCAGAAGTCCTTACAAAACTACACTGAGTCATTGACCATTGAAGCATGCATGTACTTGGGGAATATTACCCTATGGGGGGAACTTGACAATGAAATTGTCAAAGTGAATTCACATTTCCATATTATTCATAAGGTGCTTATGGTAGTTTGAATAGATGGTCCCCAATATATTGAATCTTTAATTAGTTTGTAGTTTGTATCTGCATCCACCTGGCTAGAGGGTGTGCCATTGGGCCAACCTTAAAGTGTGATCATGGGTTTGAAATTCCAATTGAAAGATTTGCAAAGTGCCTAGTTCCAGATAGATTTTCTGAAGTATTCTATGTGGGTTTTGGCTTTTCCTTCTGTGTTTGGTCTTGTAAGAGCAGGCCAACTTCTTCTGCCATTATGGAACTTTCCCTAGATGTTTAATCCTCAATCAATCCCTTCCATCATAACTGTGCATGGTCTGGAAGTTCATCCTAGCTACCTGAAGCTGTCTACTACAGTGTTCTTTAATAAACTGATTATAATACTCAAATGATTTTCAGTAAGATTTATAATTTTCACATAATTTATATCTACAAAAAAATTTGACTTAATCCCTAAAATGCATTTAGCTAACAAACTTTTTGAAGGATGAACAAAGCTCTCCTATAGTTTTTGTTCTTGAAAAAGAAAAAAAGAACTTTGAAATAAATTTGTGCCAAATTTAATGATTTTTTAAAGGGATGTGGGAATACCTTTCAAGATATTTTACTCTGAAATAATTTACATTGGCCTGCCTTGAAGTGAGAAGTTACTCATGATACCATTACATTTAATATACACATTGTATACAACCAAGAGAAAAATAACCATTTTTTATTCTTAAAAAAAAATGAAATACCTTAATTAAATAAAATAAGTTTGTGAATATCAGAATGCAATGGTAGGTATGTGTATATCCTTGACCCTTATATAGTCCCCAATGAAAAGCATCACTAGACTAATAAAACAACACGCCATTATAAACATTTAGAAAGTAGTGATGTATTTCCACATGTCTCCATTATTCCCATGATGATATCCACTTTATAGTAAAATTTTTCTTTGATAACATGGCTATAATGTCCATTAACTTCATACATGAAAAGCATTACAATTCCCATTTTACCAATGAGTTTATTGTAGTCTAAATGCATAACACAGTTGTTCAGTCTCACAGGCATAATGAGGATTAAAACTTTCATCTCACTTCCCAGTTCATGTAGGGTAGACTTGACAACCCATGAATAAAAATCCATCACTTGGTGGCTGAATCAGCAGAACTGCAACAAATTTGAGGATATCCTAATGTACGCAGTGGGTTCCAGGTAAACTTGGGCTACAAACTGAAATCCTGTCTCTGAAAGCTATCAAAGTTCATGAACATAGATGCATTAGGCAACTACTCATTGTTGTGCGTAAGAATTTCAAAGACTTTTTCTTCTTCTGTTTTTCAGATAAAGTGCCCCCCCACACACACACCAATTAGGAAAACAAAGCAGCAATTTGTGACTCTGACCAAGGAAATTAAGAAAAGTTTGGATGCAAGATATATTCCTCAAGCATATTACCTTACATTCTGAGAACGTCGGTGGGAGAAGGGGTGAATGGGAATTCTTTTGAGTAAGAAGCAGGAAGCTCTTTCGAGACAGAAACATGCCTACAGTGGTCATGAGAAATTCTGCTCATGGATAGAAAGGCTGAGAAAGGAGAAAAGTGTTTTATTAACTCACAGTTTGGGAGCCCATAGTCCATCACAGAGGAAGAAAAACAACAGGGAGCAAGAAATTTGCCGCCTGGGAGGCTAGACAGATCAATGCTGGTGCTTTACTTGATTTCTCCATTCTATTCAGTTCAGGAACCCAGCTCAGTGGATGATGATACCCACTTTGGCAGTGTCAAATCTCTGAAAACATTTTTTGTAACATGAACAGTTGTCTGCTTCCTGTGTGACTCAAAAACCTATCAAGGTGATAGGGAAGACCCCCAATTATTCAAAGCAAAGCTGTTTGTGACATTGAAATACCTCTAGACCACTACACAGAATTATTCATGCAAATAATGATGACTCAAGCAACCGAGAGAGAAAATACCCAAGGTTAGAAATATAAAATTAATTGCATTGGTTTAAAATTTTAAATCATGGTGCTTCAGAATAATGTAAAGATTTATGTAACTTTGTTACCAAGTGTTTACACTTAGAAATTGAAAAGGTGTATATATTTGAAGTTTTAAAAGGGCAGCATCTTGCGGAGCACATAGAGAAGAAATACATAGAACTCTATATCTTATGAATGATGATTTTTAAGTTAATGATTACATATTTTACTTTAATTGCCTTAAAACATGTTAGAAAAAAATCTTGTATTTTCTTGGTAATACTGATCAAATATAAGGCAAATTTGAGGCATAACTTACAATAGAATTACTGTTCATAAATGCCTAATATATATAATAACTACAAAATAATTTATTTAATTAATGTACACAGAATCAACAATGTAGTATTTCTTAATAAGGGACAATGTGATTAATTAGTGTTTTCCCTATATTTTGTACATGGGAATTACAACTTACTCAATAACAAGTTTTGAGAAAAATTTGAAGAGCATGCAATTTCTAGCTTTATTAGTTTTTATTTAAATCCCTCTTCGAAGAAAAAATTCAGCTAATTTGAAAAATCAGTTCAATTTTCTAAACAAATGGTTTTAATAGTCTGCTATCACATATGCATTTTGAGAAAATTATTTCTTTACTTTTTTTCTGAGTGTATATTTGTGCATACATGCACATGTGTGTTCATGTGTGTGGTTGTGGGTACACTTGTGTCATTGTTTGTGTATGGAGGGTTAGTCCTCAAATTCCATCTATTTTTAGACAGAGTCTGAATGGTAATCTACATTAGTCACCTCGGATTACAGATGTTTGCGTTGTTATGCCAAGCTTTAAGTAGGTTCAGGTATACAAACGTTTGCTTGCACAGCAAATGTTTTTACCCACTGAGCCATCTTCCCAGTCCTAGGTAAATTTTATAAACTAAAATATAGTCATCATAAGTATCCTAAAATTTAATTAATGAAATGCAGTACCTAAATGTTTCCTAAAAGCTTATTGTTTGTATTATAATACAAGATATTTCACACTTTTTAATAGCTGAGATTATTAAAAAATCTATAATATATAAAGCTGTGTAATTAAAAATTATTTAATGAAAGTTAGAAATATTATAATGTAGTAGATAACCAAGAAAAGACAAATAATACATATTTTTCATTAATATCTACAGATATCTTCTAGTGATTAAATTAAATTTTTCTTAGTTAATTGGTGCACAATGTAGAATATCCTGAACCAAATTGATGCCCACTATTGAGAGATGCTACAATGAGAAACACACATTACGTTTTTTCTTTTCTTTTTTTTTTTTTTAATAGTGCACAAGGATATGTACACACTGACCTTAGAGAAGAATGTCTAGGTACATTGAAAGATGAATATGTTTCCAGAAGAGAAAGAGGAAAAACCAAAGTGCTCAGGTAGATAATACTTGGTATAGGGATATGCAGAGCTATTGCTAGCAATTTATATGGTATCTCTTTTTCTATTCAGGAACAAACCAATAACATTTATCATCATACAATTCTTTACTGCTAGTTTGAATATTCATTGCTCTCTCTCACCCTTCACTCTGGTGTACTGACATCTTTGTGAGCCAGCCCTTGATCCCAGATCAAGCAGCTTTCTGTCAGACCACTCTGAGCCTGAGGGTAAATCCCACCACAATGAGGTTAGAAATAGATGCTTACTACTTGGGCACAGCCTCTTTATGGCTATTAATCTTCCCTGATTCCACAAACTCAAGGTCATTGCTCTGGTAAGCCCCCATAGTCTCAGCCCAGTATGGGGGAGGGGACTCCCACTCCCACATGAGTTCTCTACTCCCTCACATCCTTCCACGTGCAAGGGCTCTTTGTAAGTTCTTCTCTTTTCTTCTCTTAATCTAATAAAGTTTCTCTATACATCACCCTCTGGTCTGTGGGTTTTAATTCTTGAAATTTATAAGGCAAAGATCTGGGATACACCAAATTGGTACACTGGCATATACTGGTGTTTTGGCAAAGAACCCTAATGCTCTCATTAATTAGGAATGTGTGAGAATTTCAAAAGGAAAGAAACATATATCTTATCTTCTCTAGTTAATTTGTAGATCATAAATCATGAGCTATTTAAGTATGATGTTGTTCATGCAGTATAGTGAAGGGCAGACATTATACATACATACGTGTGCGTGTGCGTGTGTGTGTGGGGTGTGTGTGTGTGTTAAGTGGAAATATACTGGCTGAAACAAAGGCAGGGCAAAAGTAGCCATATTCCAACATGGGTTCTTTACCTCCTCCTGCCTTCCACATGGCAAGATTTTGTACCATTCACATGAATGTGAAGGTTATAGGAAAAGGTCAGGTATCCTGTTATTGCTCACTTATGTACTTCTTTGGGATAGATATTTGGGATAGATATCTACTTCAACCATGATCTGGTGAGCATCAGTGAGTCCCAGTGATTCTTGGCTCTCGGCCCATGCAGACTGGGATTACTTGTGTGTTTGCCTATTTTCTGTTTTTTTTTTTTTTTCCTGCTGAGTCATCATCCTAGCCTATCCTTATTTTTTTTCATAATTGAAAAACAAGAAGAAAATCTAGTTCATGACATACTAAAGAAATTCAAATTTTCCTTTTTAATTTTCTTCACTTAATATCCTATTTGTTTGAGTTTTTAATATTTGAGGATTTAGAGTTGCCCTATGGAGATCTTTTACTTTAATTTTATTTTAATAAACCAAAACAATTTGATTCCCCACTTCTGCGAAGTCTGTTAGTATTGTTATATAATCCTCATACTATGATTCAAAATGATTTCTGTAATTTGCATGACCAGGCTACTCTGCCTGGTTGTGTTCCTCACAGCATTTATATCTCCACACTTTTGTCTATCAAAAGGAATGCCTGATTATGTAAAGGCTTGTAAATAATAAGTGGAATAATAAAAGATTATAATGTTGCAAGACTAATCAAAAATCTTTTCAGAAATTAAACTTAAATGAACACAATTGTCCTAACCATGAAATTAATATGTAAGATGAATGCAAGGTCTGATGAAGCTAACAAAATAAAATTCATAAGAATTTGAAAATATTAGAGGGATGGATAGTATTTGACAGAAGAAAGGGTTTACATGAATGCATAATGGTAGTAGCTAAAAAATCTTATATATATATATATATATATATATATATATATATATATATATACATATATATGATAAAAGATACTTGTAAAACTTCAAAGTAATTGTTATCTCATTTGTTTGAGAATATGTGTGTCCTATTGTATGCCTGCACCAGCACGTACATGTGTCTGACCATGACGAGTGATAGTCATGTCTTCATTTATGGTACATGCAGTTGTATTTAGTCAGGGTTCTCTAGAGGAATGAATTATGTTAAAATGGATTTTATTGGATTATGTTACTACAGTCCAACAATAGCAGACTATAGGTTTGAGAGTCAAGGAACCTGTTAGCTGGATGCCTCAGCAGTCCTGTTCTGACACTGAAGGCCTGGAGGTGTCCTGGAGAGTCACTGCTCTTCAGTCCAGGCTGGTCTTCAGTCCACACTAGAAAGCAGCAGGCAGCATCTTCAGCCAGGTGTAGGGGAGGAGAATACCTTTCTTCCCATGGCTTGTTTTGATAAAGTCTCTCCTCAGAGAGGGGCTGCCCATTCTGGGGGAAGGGCTCACCCTGGGAGAAGGATTCCTTCTTTAGTTAATCCTTCCTGGAAGCAACCTCAGAGACCCACTTATGAGGAATGTCTGTGGATTCCTAAACAGATCAAGTTGACACAAACATAATATTCACAAGTCCACCCATTGTCAACTTGACACCAAACCATATATCCTTTACATCATACTTAATTTCCAAATGAAGACCGTAATATGGTTATAACTCCACCTAGCATAATATAACTATCACTCATACAACCAAAACTCACAATCTCTGTACCCCCACCCAAAAAAATTAAAGCAAGATACCTTGAGGAATGCTGTCTCTAATATAAGAAGTCAAATATAAATTCAACAGTACCTAACTAGTGATATTATCTTAATCAGTATTAATTACCTAATACAGAAGTAGTAGAAGAGGAAAAGCATCTTAATATTGGTCTAGATATGTAGAAACATTCTTTTTTTTAAAATATTTTTGTTCATTTATTATTTATTTATTTGAGAGTGACAGACACAGAGAGAAAGACAGATAGAGGGAGAGAGAGAGAATGGGGGCGCCAGGGCTTCCAGCCTCTGCAAACGAACTCCAGACGCGTGCGCCCCCTTGTGCATCTGGCTAACGTGGGACCTGGAGAACCGAGCCTTGAACCGGGGTCCTTAGGCTTCACAGGCAAAGTGCTTAAATGCTAAGCCATCTCTCCAGCCTTAGAAACATTCTTAACAACGTAAGACAGAAACACTCATGGCAATTACAGTCCATGTTTTTGTAACTGGTCATGTGACCTTAGCTGTATTTCCTCCACCTTCAGGAGCATCTCAACAGGTCTTGGTTCTTTACCTGGAGAAGTGACCCATACTTCATTCCTGAAGGATCTGGGCTGTTTACAATACTGCCTTGGTTGGGTTGTTGCAGTCTTCCATTGACTTTGATAACAGGGCATGATAACACCAAGAGACACCCTAAAGGATGCCCTGCACTCCAGGCATACTCTTCCTTACCTCCATTGTGAAGCAACACTCCAATTTTCCCCTTGTAGTCTTGTTCAATCATCCCTGCTACCTCTGTAACTCCTTTGTCAGCCTGTTCACTCAAGGGCATCAGGATCCCACAGTGAACAGGGGGAAGTCTTAGCTTCCAGTTAAATGGAATACCCTTTGTGCCTCCTGGCAAAAGAAGCCCCTCCCCCACCACCATGGAACCAAGACCTCTAGGCTAGCAGATCATTAGGTTGTGGGAAAAGGAAGCAAAAATTGGCTAATGGGTCATTTGGAGCAATGATAAGCAGGACAATTCCCATTTCCACCCCTTGAATCCTGGACCCATGAATCCAGGATATAGGAGAAATAGCATCATCTGTAGGACACTGATTCAGAGCATACACAGCCTGCTGGAGGATACTCCCCCAACCCTCCAAGAGACTGCCACCCATTTGGCACTGTAGCTGTTTCTTCAAAAAGGCCATTCCACTGTTCTATCAAGCCAGGTGCTTCAGAGTGATAGGGCGCATGGTAATAGAAGTGAATTCCATGATCACGATCCCACTGCCATACTTCCTTGGCTGTGAAGTGAGTTCCTTGGTCAGAAGAAATGCTGTGTGGAATACCATGATGGTGGATAAGGCATTTTGTAAGCCCATGGATGGCAGTTTTGACAGAACCCTTATGTGCAAGAAAGGCAAATGCATACCCAGAATAGGTGTCTATTCATTTAAGAACAAAATGCTGTCCTTTCCAAGATGGAAGAGGCCCAATGTAGTCAACTTGCCACCAAGTTGGTGGCTGGTCACCCCGAGGAATGCTACAATATTGGGGGCTCAGGGTTGGTCTCTGCTGCTTGCAGATTTGGCACTCAGCAGCAGCCATAGCCAGGTCAGCCTTAGTTAGTGGAAGTCCATGTATTTGGGCTCATGCATAGCCTGCATCTCTGCCACCATGGCCACTTTGTTCATAGGTCCATTGGGCAATGGCATGGATTGCTGAGGAAAGAGGTTGACCCCTATCCACAGAAAGGGTCAGCTTATCTACTTGATTATTAAAGTCATCCTCTGATGAGGTCATCTTCTGATCAATATTAACATGGGACACAAGTATCTTTATATCTTTTGTCCATTCAGAGAATTTTATGCACATACACCTTCACCAAATATCCTTCTCATTAATTTTCCAATTGTGCTCCTTCCTACTCCTGGACCTTACAGCTAAACCATTGGCCACAACCCATGAATCAATGTATAATCATACATCTGGCCACTTTTCCTTCTAAGCACAATGCACATTCATGTGTACTCATAGTTCTGCCCATTGTGTAGACTTCCTTTCATCATAGAAAGCTCATAAACCAATCCTCAAAGTTCAATTCTGTCTTCACTTAGCATTCTCAAACTCTCATTAGAATAGTCCATAAAGCTTGGCTTACCACTCCAGAAGGCATATTCAGTTGCAAGCAGCAAGTCCATGCCCATTCCTCCAAAACAAAGGTTCCAAAAGACCAACATCTACAGGGTCAGGTACATTTTGGTACATCTTACCCCACTCATTGGTGGTATAAACTTCTGCATCAGACAGCTTCAGGTTCACTGAGATGAGCTTCCAGACCAGGAACAGTTATGGAGGAAGGGGTTTATTGAAGCTTACAGATCCAGGGTAAGTTCCAAAATGTCAGAAGAAGCTGGCCTGCCTTCACAGGACCAAACAGAGAGAAAGAAGCAGAATCCCTGAAGCCAAAAGCCACATAGCACAGAACAGTTCAGGAACTCCAGCTAGCACACTTTGCCTATCTTTAGATTGAAATCTCAAACTCACCACCACAAGTTAAGATCTGCCTAGTAACACTGCCTCTAGCTAGGTGGCTACAGATCCAAACTAGAAACTGATAAAACACTGTATTTATTGGCAGCCATCGATTCAAACTACCACAGCAATCATATCAAGGGATGTGCATACACACTTTTTTTTCTAAGAATTACTTTGTAGAAATGATTTATTTTCAGAAAATGTATGCATACGGATAGCTTATTTCAACAGCCCAACTATATGCTTAGAGCCAATCCTGTAAAGTTGATTACGTGATGAAAGTGATAGTGGTCAAACAACAATTTCAAGTTAAGTGCTAGAGAATTTATCATGCATGTAATCTTTATCCTAATGCTATCATATGAAATAATGCTACAGGTTTTTATTTCTAGATTATATATTTATCATTTTCAACTATTTTATACTTCATTAATTGGAAATTGTTTCAACTGTTATTGACATTTGTTTTTTTGTTTATTTGTTTTGTTTTGTTTTCTGTTGTTTTTGTTTTTTAATATAGGGTCTCACTCTAGCCCAGGCTGACCTGGAATTCATTATGTATTCTCAGGCTGGCCTCAAATTCAGGGAGATCCTTCCACAGCTGCCTCCTGAGTGTACCGAATAAAGGCATGTGCCACCATACTCAGCTGTTAATGCAATTTTTATAGATGTAAATAATAGTTTTAATGAGGTAAGTGCAACTGCTTTTGTTACTTAAAATCGGACTCATTGAGAGTTATTCCCCAGATAGCACATCTAGTGCCAAAAGGTGCTACATGGGCAACTGGGGGAAAATTACCAATATCTGTCCAAGCAACTCATGGTCCAACCTACTTAGCAGCAAATAACCTGTCGTGATGCTCACACAAGTGCGATAGTGGCACACAGCCATGGTGGGGAACCAACTGCTCTTGATTTGGCTAACTGATCCCCTCAGTGGTATGGGACCCATATCTGGAGCTAGGAAACAAGTTAGAACAATATCCAAACATAAGCCCACTCTCCATTATCAAGCTACCATCAATCATGGGCTACAAGAGGGCCTACACCTATTAAACTCTCTATAAAATATATATATATATATATATATATATATATATATATATATATATATATATATATATATATATATATATGGGTTATCTCATTTGTCTGGTGCTAACTTACTCTCCGCTGGAGAATCTGCTTCCCTTTTTCAGATAGATGTAGATCCTAAGGAGAGAGCCACCCCATCATACTTCAAAAGGGCCCCACCTGAAACTAAGAAAAATTGGAGGAACAAGCAAGGGTGCTGTTTTCCTGGTGAACCCGATACCAGCACAAGGGGGAAGGAGATCAACACAGAGAAAAATCAACTCCTACCAAATCAGAGCTAGAGCCCCAGAAGCCCCCAACACCTCATCACTGAAGCAGACCAAAAATGAACCCAACACGGCTCAGGGAAATTTTGCAGAAGAGGGGGCAGAAAGCATGTCAGAGCCACATGTTGGGTCATTATATGCAGAGACATTTAACTTACCCCTATCTGTGGGATAACTCCACAATGGTCAACCCATATACCTCAACAAAGAGGGGCCAAGGGGAGGGGGTAGATCACGTATGAGCCTAATAATGGTACCAAACTAACTGTATTTGCTGAATACAAAACTAATTAATAAAAAAGAAAAAAAATGGCTTCATTGGATATGGGTGATTGAGTCCATTAAAGCTGTATTTAAATGAAGACTGAATGATGATCAAGTGGAGAGAGCAACATAAAACTAACAACTTTAAAATGACATTTGTTCAGATAACAGAAATTATTCTGGATTCTCAGTCAGTTTAAAAGTTGCTATTATCAGGTGTTATGTGACAGCTTGTTATATTAAATTCTGTATTTGTGAAAAAAAATTAAATACAGAACTGTGAATTATGTGGGTTTTATCCTCTTTGCCCTCTAACAATACATTCTCAAAACTAAATCTTTTTATCATTGATTAGCAAAAACATCCATCTTCCACCATGTCCTTATATTGCATTTAAAAGTAGAATAATTTCAGCTATATTTCACTTGATATCCTTTGTCATTGCTATATCATTTTTCCCTTAGAAACTTCACTTTGAATCTGAAAATTATAAATTATATGAAATTAAAGACAGTGATAATAGACAAAATTTAAAGTGCTTTTATGACAACTACATAAATTCTGTTATGTTACCTTGATTTGTACCCAAGAGTCTTAGAGAGGATGAAAAGGAGGACATGATGCCCACTCCTAGGATCTAAGGCGAGCCAGTTAAGCTTTTCCATATTATTTAGATACACACTCATGTCTATATAAGGAATATACATTACAGTCCTCCAAAAGTTAACTGAAGAATAAATACTTTTTCCTATTTGTGATTGACCTAAGATGCAACTATAAATGTATACAAAATTAAGTACACTTACAAATGTGAAGAAAATATATGATGTCATAAATTATTAAAATGTAAATAGTCATAAACTCCTTGGAGAGATGACTCTTAGAGATTGAGATTTATTTTAAAAATGTAATTTAAAAACCGGGCGTAGTGGTGCACACCTTTAATCTCAGCACTCAGTAGGCAGAGGTTGGCGGATTGCTGAGACTTCATGGCCAACCTGAGACTACATAGTGAATTCCAGGTCAGCCTGAGCGGTAATCAGACTCTACCTCGAAAAAAAAAATGTAATTTAACAGTTTTATTATAAAAGATATTTTGTGTTTGTGTGTAGTGTATGTATGTGTGGGTGCGTATTTACTCATGTGTAAAGGCATGAATTCCATCAATGCTCCAGGGTGGTGAGAGAAGAATGTCAGTTATATTCTTCCATCACTGTTATACCTTATTTCTTTGGGAAAGAGCATTTCACTAAATGTGAAGCTTGGTAATTTTTCATAAGAATTTCTATTCAGCATGCCCCAAAGAGTCTCCAGTCAAAGCTCTTTCTTCTTGCAGGATTGCTTTTAAAAAAATAAAAAAATTAAGATTGCTAAGTTTTGTGTCCAGTTTCTTCTCTCTTAAAATGTTCAGTAGATTGTTTTGTAATGTCATTGAACAATCAGATTTCCTTAACACATATATTTTATTTTGAAATGTATGAAACTTAATGTATTATAGTACTTTTCTGAAGACTTTTTCTATATGGATAGGTTTATATCAAATTTCTTAATTAATTACAATGTTTAGAACCTATGGAAGTATTCAGTCTCTCCATATTAGATGTGATGCCAGCTCTATGTTACTTAATAACACACTTTTATCAGATGGAGTTCTTATTCTTAGCTTACTTTAGTGATTTTCTTATGGATACACATTACATTGTGCTCAGTTATTTGTATGCAATTATTGTATATGCTCTTGTGTTAATCTGTTGATATATTGTTTGTTACTGTTTTTCAGTGGTATATCAAATTTCCTTTACTAAGATATGTCATTCATATTCTACCAAATTTATAATTGACACAATTTAAAGTCCCATACATATAAATATATTTCAGATGTTACATGTTGATAAATACATATAAGTTATGGAGTTACTGTTCATTGGGTTTATTTTATTTGTCCCACGTTTTTGAAATTATCATTTATTTTTGTCTTAATTTCCTGTTAGAATTTCCTAGGTAAGTGATGTATTTCCAGATATTTCTTTGTGCTATAGCATGCATTAAAAATTAAGTTTCCATCAGCTGGGCATGGTGATGCACACCTTTATTTCCAGCACTTGGGAGGCAGAGGTAGGAGGATCACCTTTCGGTAACCAACTCAAATACTCTAGTGAGTGGAGACAGAAGATGCACAGATGCTCCCTGACCATCTAGTTTGGAAAACAGCAAGAACCTCAGGTTTAGTGAGAGATTCAATCTCAAGGAAACAAAGCAGAGCATGCAACTTTATCTAAATGGTGTCACTGTCTATCTTTGCAGAAATATCTTATTTGGAAATGCTTTTGGTTTGCATTAATGGACTGTTGCACTCAGGTTCACAAAGCTGGCAAAAATCACCCAACCAGGAACAGATGGTGAGGAAAAAAAGGTTTATTTTGGCTTCCAGTCTCGAGTGGAAGCTCCATGATGGCAGGAGAAAACAATGGCATGAGCAGACGGTGGATATCACCCCCTTGCCAACACAAAGTAGACAACATTAACAGGAAAATGTGCCAAACACTAGCAAGGGGACACTAGCTTTAACACCCATAAGCCCACCCCCAACAATACATTGTCTCCAGGAGGCTTTAATTTCCAATTGCCATCAGCTTGGAACCTAGCATTCAGAACATCTAAGTTTATGCAGGACACCTGAATCAAACCTCAACATGGACCTTATGAAATCACTGAAGAGCACTGTCTGGGTGCTCACATTAAATTGACCTGTATTGTTTCCTCATATTCCATTAAAACATAAAATTACCTAATTACCTGAACCACAAATTGTTTACAAAGGAAAAATGTAATATATTTTATTTATTTATTCATTCATTTATTTGAGAAAGAGAGAGAAACAGAAAGACAGACAGACAGTGAGAAAGAGAGAATGGGCATGCTAGAACCTCTAGCCACTGCAAACAAACTCCAGACATATGTGCCACTTTATGCATCTGGCTTATTTGGGCTCTGGAGAATCAAATGGGGATCCTTCGGCTTTGTATGCAAATGCCTTAACCATTGAGAAATCTCCCAGCCATTTTTTTTAACAGTATTTGTTCAAAAGACTTCTGAAAAAGAGGTAAGCTATTCTTAAGCCCCAAATCTCACTGTTTTGCTTGTCATTGATATTGTTTCACTCTAGGATAAATGTAGAATTGACTAGTGGGCTGTGTAGTGAAACCAATATAAGAAAAAAATTAAAATAATCCTCTGCTGAAATTCATTATATATATATAAACACCTCAAAGGAAAAAAAAAGACCTTAAAACCTACTTCACAGAGAAAAAATAATTGAAGAAAAGCACACAATACAGAGTATATATTCTTTTATTTACTATTATAAAATATTGTTTATCAATTTCATAAACTTCTCTTGCATTAATCATTCATCCTAAACGATATGAGTCATGGTTTTGGATTATGATAAATATGTTCTCCCTTATATAAATTCATCCTACCTAACTCTGTTGCCTGTCATGCAGGAAAGGAATATAGATAGATTTGTATCTGAGAAAGGAAACAAACTGTGTCTTCATGGAAATCAGCCATGAGGCAAACTGAGAGGCACTCACTAATGCAAATACAAATTCTGAAAGGCAGAGGCACGTAAGCAGGCAAGAAGAAATGTTTGTATGTCTTAGAAATTTCAGAAGAGTGCAACCTTCAACCTATAAAGTATTTTGAAGAAGGTATAAGCATGTTTGTTGTGTTTATCATAACAAGCAATAACTCCCATTCTGCAACTATTGTGTTTGATACAAAGTCACATTTCTCTTGTTTCACACGATATGCATGCTTGTTATAAGATTGCACATCATACGTGACCTGAATTGTTCAATATCCTTTCATGAAGGTTTTTACAGAAGTCAAATATGTTTCTTCCTGGGGTTTCCATCATCATATCTCTGCAGCCATCTCACAACGGCTGCTTATCCATCTTGATCCTTTTGGTCCATCTTCCTAACCTCACTGCTATTGATACCCACCTCTGCCTGTGGCCTTTCCATTGCCCTCACTTCTACCTCACAGGCTTGTGGCTCAGAGTTATTCTCTCTCACTTCAAGTCAAGGAAGAAATAGTGCTCTCTGGAGAAATGTTTCCTGACCTTCGTGTCTAAAATAGCATCACCCCTTCACTCTCTAATCATTGGTGTTTTATTTGGATCTCATTATGTCAAGTTTCTATATAATTATATCTTGTGTAACAGCAAGCAATCTCAGTGATACAAACAGTTTATCCAATTTGCTTACAGTATCACCTGTGAATCAAACATGCCTAGTAATTTCATTATTAAAAAATAGAAAAAGGAGAGGATTTGCAATATATGTTGTGTGTATGTGTGTATGTGGTTTGCATGCAAGTATACATGTGCATTTGTACATGTGTGGGTGTACATATGTGTGTGTGTGTGTGTGTGTGTGTGTAGATACCAAAGGTCAATGTCAGGAGCCTGTCTCAGTTCTACTCTGCCTTATTGTTGGAAAGAGAGTATACTTAATCTAAAAATTAAGATAAACTAGATAGCCAGAGACCCCTAGGGATCTACCTTCTCTGCCACTGGGATTATAGGGATGCATCTTGATGCAAAACATTTTACCGGGGCACTGGGGATCTGAACTCAGATCCTCATACTTACACAGGAAAGCCTTAACCCGCTGGCATATTGCTACAGTACCTCAAAAAGGTTTAAATTGGAAGCACTATAAAAGTGCATATGGGAAAACTTTGCTACATGTTTAAAATTATGCTTCATTATAGAAACAAATGATATAAAGTAATAACATGTTACATAGATTAAAATGTAGACCTTTAGACAGCCTCAAAGTATCTCCAGATAAATTATGTATCTATAATGAAACTACAATACTGACTTTCAAATGAAGAAACCTGGAAGGACATCACGTTAAGTAGGCGATCAAAGGTAATGTCCAATGCCAGCACATAGTTATACTGTTTACTGGTGGGATGCAGCCAGTACTGTGGTTAATTATATATACATAAATCTCAGTTAAGATACAGAACACAGTTTAATGATGCCCAATACCTCATCCTAACTCAATAACACACAGAGAATTAATCACCCAGTCTCTAAAAGCTATGTATTTCATACAATTATTGTTTTGACCCAATATTTATTCACTGGGTATTAAAAACAATTTTCAGGTCATTTCTGTATGTACATTATGCCTCTTTCTTCAGTCCAAGGCTATTTCACAGATTAACCAGATAGAGATCTTGAATCAAGTATACTATGGTAATTATCACTAGTGCAATATTTTACTATGAAGCTAGAGGAAAATACCAAATTGGCCACTAGGTTCACATATTTTTCCTTCCTCATGTTTTATATCTTACCTTCTTTCATTGCCCCTTGTGCTGTTTTTGTCATTGCAAATTCTATTTTCTTTAGAAATATGGAGGGCACTCTTAAACCAAGTCTTGTTCCTTTTTGCCTTTCTTCTATGCATGCTTCCTTTCTCTGTCTATCTAAAGCTCTCTCCTCCCTCCTCTACATGTTGGTGAAGCATCTTTTCCTCCACATAGACTGCACATATCATAGCTCTTATTTATTTAATTAGAAACACACATCTGTCTCTATAGTGATACTTTCTAAGTTTACAATAATTTGTTACTAGTTCTTCTTGAATGTGTACCTTGACAATGGGCATTTTGTGAATTTTGTTCACAACTGTGTCTATAATATACTCTAAACAAGTCACGTGATATATATATATCTCACCCATATATATTCACACACATACATACATATATCCACACATGTACACACACACACACAATAAATTACTGTCTGAATAAATTTTAATTTGTCAAATTTAAATAAAATCATACTCAAAGAGTAAATTCATAAAATGGCTATCAGATATTGTGTACATAATATTTTAGTCATATATGCTACTTTAAATTCAAATAATGGAGCTTTGTATATAATTAGTGCATATTCATCTTGCATCCAATTGCAAGTGGGGACTGATAAGTTATAAAATGTTCCATGGACTTGTGATAAAATTTCCTAATTTGTACAGTATTCTTATTTGTGGAAGGGGACATGTATAATTTAAGAGAAGGGAAACTGGGAAATAAATAAGTCCATTTGTGTATTCCAAAGTAAAATTTATTATTAATTTTATTATGTAAGCAGATTTATTTGCTTTGAGAACAAATTTTCTCCCCTTGGAATTACATTACTTTTTATTTACCCTAAGGGGAAAACCATTAAAAACAATTATGCTCCCAAATATATATTAACACTGAATCAGATCAGATTAAGTGTACAACTTAAGTAAACTTCATATTTACTTAGTTAAAAAAAAAGCTATTACATTAAATACAAAATTTACTCTTCAAGAAATAAGTCATGAATATGTTGATACTTGATGTTGTTTGAACTGGATTTTATTTCTATTTTTAAATGCTTTTTAGAGAAATAATTTCTTTACTGGGGCATACTCATTAATATTCCATTTCCTTATTAAGAATTCATTTGGAGCTTAGTCACATACTGTATGAATATGTTTAATTTTTCCAATCCTCCTTATGTTCTCCAGAGAATGAAAATCACTCACTTCCCTACATATTATAGAGTGAAGCAGTAGATAGAATTCCAGTAAGTTATTGTAAATCCAATAAATAAGTACAATTTAAAATGTACATATATTTTATCTTTGGTTATCTTTTAGGTGGTTCAATTACACATGATAATTTGAAATTAATACATATATATGTGTGCGTGTGTGTGTGTGTGTGTGTGTGTGTGTGTGTGTGTATGTGTGTGTGTATTCAGAAAACCCAACTTTATATATCAGATGAGAGTCTCTAAGAAAGTAGGGTTTGACTCCTTATAAGTATTAAGTCTTCTCTGCATGAGATCGTATTTTTCTGTTGCAAAACATCACCACCTTTCATTCTTTGTAATTATTCCTTTCAAATTCACTATCTACCTGATAGAAATAGCCTAATGTGTGCATGACGTCTTTTTCCAAGTTGAAAAACATTTGTGAATAGACACAATTGAGGTTTACTAATATGAAATTAGTAAAAGTGTAGGGAAGCAGCTCCAATGGGGAAACAATGCAAAAACAATTAGAAATGTTGCAACTCTGGGAAACAGCATAGTATTTATAGCATCTAAGGAACAACAAAATTGGGCTGGAGAGATGGCTAAGAGTTTAATGTGTTTGTCTGTATTGAATATCCAGCTGGACTTGATTTTCTACTGCCCATGTAAAGCCAGATGCACATGACACCTGAATTTTTCCTTTAATTAGTAGTCATCTCTCTATGGAGCCATCTATACCAGATGATGGCTGTTAGACTGTTTCCATATCTGGACATTATAAATACTAAACATGGAATACAGATTTGATATATACACAAAATGGCTTTTCTTGATCATGAGAAAATTATCCTTTAATCTTTGCAAGAATCTGTTCAGTAATACATCAACTGTGTGCAACATGCCCTTACTAACACTTGTCTTTTTTTTTTCTTTTTTTGGTGACAGCCAAACAGGTGTGAAGTGATGTCTCAGTTTTCATAATGACTGGAGATGTGGTTTTTTGAGGTAGGGTTTTACTCTGGCTAAGGCTGACTTGGATTTCACTATGTAGTCTCATATATTGGTTTTATATTCTTTCAGTATTTCTTTATTGCTACTAATATTGTTCATATTTAGGAGAATCTATTTGTAGAAAAGTCAACTTTAATTATACTCTAACCTGGGTTGTCTCCTCTATTAATCCCTTCTTCTTCCGATCTTTCCTTCTTTGCATTCTTACTCTAATTTCTCTCAAGATGTTCAAATATTCTGTTTAGTAGACATAGGAAAAATGGAAATGCTTATGATGTTCTTCAAATTTAGAAGGATGATTTCCAGTGTTCTACCATTAATTATAAGATTAGCTGAAGGCATGTCCAATGAGTTTTGATTCTTTTAATCCTGTTAATTTGAAAACTCAAATAATATATTATTGGATTTTTTCAGTCTTTCTTTAGATATGTTGTCATATAAAGTTATTTTTCTCATTGTTGTATTATTTTAGTAGTATATTTACAAAGTAATTTGTCTATATTTTCTCTACCTTAACTGTTATTGGAATTAATCTTTTAAAATTTAGTAGAACTCAGCAATTAACTAATTTTTCTAGAATTCTATTTGATGAGAGGTTTTAATTACTGATGCATTACAATTAATTCTTCTTGATCTCCTTCAGCATTTTAAAAAAAATATTTATTTATTTATTTATTTATTTATTTATTTCAAGGAATGAGAGAGAGGGAGGGAGAGAGAGAGAGAGAAAGAGAATGGGTGCACCAGGGCTTCCCAGCACTGCAAATGACACCAGATGCATGTGCCACCTTGTGCATCTGGCTAATGTGAACCATGGGAAGTAAACTGAGGTCCTTTGGCTTTGCAAGCAAACACCTTAATCACTAAACCATCTCTACAGCCTTTAAAAAAAAGTATTTATTTATTTATTTATTTATTTATTGAAGCAAGAGAGAGAATGAGGTAGAAAGAGGAGAGAGAGAGCAGCCTCTGGGCAGCCTTCAGCTTTTATTTATTTTATTTTATTTTATTTTTTTTAAATCTTGGTAGTTTGTAAGTACTGAAGCTTTTTAGCATTTTCTTTTAGGACATCTAATTGGTTCTCATGTAATTAACCATATGTCATACTCAGCACCTAACTTTACACTTTGTTGAAATGGGAAGGACATAAAAAGCAAATATACCTTTTAACATAATAACTGAAATAGTAATGTTAATTTAAGATAAATTTTAAAATAATAGGAAAAGAATGGAGAAAAAATGCAATGTTCTATAAAATGATTAATTAATTTTACAAAAGTCTTGCAATCATTGCAAGGAAAAATATATGACAATGCATAAAATCGAAACTAAAAATAGGAATAATAGGACTGAGCTTATGTTGAAAAAAGAAAGATAAGTGAATATTATAAAAAATTAAACATCAACAAAATATGTAACCTAAGATGATAGTTAGTGACAGGGAGAAACAGATATCTCAACCTTCCTGAAACAGGTTAAAACTTTGAATCAATAAGAACAACTTTTAAGAAATAAAACCAAGCAACAAATGATTTAAGATGAATCTTCAATGAAGAATTAGTGATACTTGCTCTGAAATTCTTTCTATAAATTTCATAGAAAAGCCCATAAGTCATGCCATATACCTAGCTTTATCTTTACAAATAAACAAACAAACAAACAAACAAACAAACAAAAAACTGATAAAGGTTCATGAAGAAAATAGTTACAAACAAACAACCTATGTGAATATTCATTCAAAATTATCAATATTAACAGATGAAATCCAACAACATAAAATAAATCACAAACCATGGGCAACTGAGACTTTTTACCATAAATGTAAATGAATTCACCATTGGAACATCCAATTTCTGAATTATAGTAGTGTAGTACAAGAAAGAAAACACTTGTTATCCTCTCAGCTATTGCAGAAAAAAATACTGGGAGAACAAAATTAACCCTCATAATGAAGTTTAAAACATCAAAATAATTTAAGTACAACAAAATGTTTAACCAAGAAATATTGCATTGGAAAAACCAAGTGAAATTTATACTCAGTCATTAAGAGGAAGAGCATTCATTACCAATAAAATAAAAATAGACAAGAATGCCCAATTTCATAACTGCACTACATGAGTTACTGGAGAAAAATGGCTAAAAAATGTCTCAGCAACCAGAGATCTAAGGTACTCGAAAGCAAACACCCTGACAAGATATAAATCCAGTGCAATAGAGGCACACAGCCTCAGTGGGAAACCAATAGCTTTCTGATTGGCTAAGAGATCCACTCAGTGTGAAGCAATCCATATCTGGATTTGGGAGCCAGATCATAATCCTATGGAGACAAAGATTATGCTCTCCAAGGTCAAGATTTCACTGGTCTGTGGGTAAAAGAAGGATTGCATACATCACATTCTCCAGATATTAATAATGCTTATCCCATTTAAACTATGCTGACTTCACTCTCCTTTGGTGAATCTCTTCTTCTTTTTAGAAGGTGGTAAGACTGAAGGAGATAAAGTACCCCTGGCATTTCAGCCAAACCACAACAGAATCCATGGTGAAATGGGGAGCAAGAGTGCTGCTTCCATGCTGTTCCTGATAATCAGCACCAGAGTGTAGAAGACAGATACTGAGGATATTCAACATTTATCAAAGTAGAGATCCAGAGGTTCCTAAGAACTCATCACTGAAGTAGACTTAAACACTACAGCTCAGAGAATTTTCCAGAAGAGGGGGCAGAAAGTTTGTAAGAGCCACATGTTGAGACATCATGCCTAGAGGCATTCCCTTCCCAGCGCCTCCCCTCCAAAAAAGCAAAAACTGACTGTTGCTTCCACAACCATAACCCACAACCCCATGAGGAATACCTGCATCCCAACTGAGGAGGATACCCAGGGGAATTGGGGCAGGGACAAGGAAAAAGAGGGTATCAACACATGATGTATCAGTAAAAAATATATTGATAATAATAATTTAATTAAATCCATTCTCTTTGCAGGAACTATTACGCTTCCAAATTTCAAGCAATTAATCGGTATAAGACATATACTTGAAAAGTATCATTCTCCCTAGAATGTGTGTTTCATACAACCCTGTGTATTACAATTTCAAAAGTACTATTTGGGGTATAGAAAAAGACATTAGGTAGGCAAGATAATCTTGATATATATAGACCAACAAAGAGAAACCAATTATGATTTCAGGAAATGCAAGATAAATTCCTAGGTGAATAAGGGGATCAAATAAATGAAAGTTTGTTTGTAATACACTTTGTGGTCTACTCCATGAGAATACACAAACTAAGCACTATGAGAGCTCAAGCAATCAATATACATATCTGCTATTGTAATAAAACAATAATAGGGTAAATTAAGCTTTAAATTATCAAATTAAGTAAAGTACTTTTATTTGAAGAAAATAAAGTGAAGAAAGGAGACATAAGCATTTGTGCATGCACATGCACACACACACACACACACACTGTAGGAAAAAAAAAAACAAACTGATGTGGCACTAACAAATTCTTGACTACCATAAATTATTTGTAAGCCGGTGCCAATATATCTTGTGGTTGTAAAGACCATAATTAAAGGGAGATATAAACAGTAAGATCTCAGCCTCTTTAATGAAGGGTCGGTGTTTAGGATTGTTTCAATTGCAGTTTCAAATCATGCTTATGCATTAGTTACTGCTGAATTTCTAGGTAGCAAATTAATTACATGGTAACGTCCAAATGTGGGGACAACAGCGAAAAGAAAATGGCATACCGATAACTCAGTATATATATATATATATATATATATATATATATATATATATATAATCAAATTTATTGGGTGAACTAAAGAATGGGAAGGAACTATACCATAAAAAAGAACATTTAAAAAATTGAACAATTTTATAATTCACATTAAAAGTACATTTAATAAAACATCATGCTATAGTCTCCTTTTATAAAATATTAATCTGGAAGGTAAAAAAGATATGAAACAAGAACAATAAGGGTATAATGTTATGAAAAAATTAAACTGCCTGACTAATAATATCTCAAATTGTCTATAGAAAATTTCCCTTTCTTTAGTACTATATTTCCTGTTCTTTCCTATTTTCACAACATATTTATTTTACATTTCCAGACATATTTTCCCAATGTGCATATATTTGTGCTGATTCATTTCACCCTCAGTTATGGAAAACAAGACAATATGATTAATTTAAATATAATCTGAAGAAAATTATATTAGAAAGATAATTCTATGTCAAATGTGATTTACAATAAAAATTATAAATAAAATACAAGAGTTTTCATGGTTAACCCTGTTGTTATCACTTCTTTCTTGACACAAAATGCTCTTATTTAGCTTTGCTTATTAATAATCATTAGAAATACACATGGGCTGGGGAAAATTCAGATTAGACCAAGTTTCTCTGGAGAATGACTGCCACATCAATGGTTAGGATTGCTGAAAATGTCTCACAAGTTGTGATGATCAAAATACAAAAAAAAGAAACAGAAAGAGACATTACCACTATATGATGGAATACCATCCTTGCTCCTGGATTTGAAAAATAAACTTTGTGAAAATGACTATCCTACCAAAGGTAATCTAAACATTCAATGCAATTCACATAAAAAATTCCAATATTCTTTCTCACTGAGACAGAAAAAGAAAATACTCCAGGAATTCATATGGAAGAACAGAAGACCACAAATAGCCAAATCAGTCCTAAAGAGAAAGAACATAGCTGATGGTGTCACATTACTATGTCTCAAATTATACTCTAGTGCCATAGTGATAAAGATAGCTTGGTACTGACACCAAAATATACAGGTCACATAAATAAGTCCACACAGCTTTGGCCACCTAATCTTTTAATATAAGCCAAAGATTTCTAATAGAAGAAAAGACAGTTTATACAACAAATGACGTTGGCATAACAGAACATACACTTGCAGAATGATATTAAATCTCTATCTGTCTCCCTGTACAAGTATCAATTCAAATTTGATCATCAGCCTCAATCTAAAACCTGAAACACAGTGAGTAGTAATTCAGTACACTGGTTCAAGTTAGCTTGCAAAGCCTGATGGTCCAGGTTCAATTCCCTATTCACCCATTTAAATCCAGGGGTGCAAGAATATGATGTTTCTTTGCACTTGCTACAGATCCTGGCTTCTTCCTTATGTGCAAACCCACACATGTTGAAATGAATACATATTTTAAAAATGAAACGTGAAATCAGAAATCCCTAGAGAAAAGAGTACAGAGCTCCCTTCAGTATAAAGATGTAGAAAACAACTTGTTGAGTAAGACTCTTATAGCACAGGAACCATCCCTGAGAAAAGTAATGGGATAGTGTGAAATTATATAGCTTCTGAACAGGGAAAGAAGCCATGTACAAAGGCAACAGAAACAAAGTCTTTTTCATCTATGCTTCAGACAGGGAGCTAATAACCAGATTTTACAAAAACTGCAAAAATTAAGTACCATTAAAGTAAATCTGTCAATCACAAACAGGGCTAATAAAATGAACAGAGAATTAACAAAAGGAAAAAAAAATATAATTTGAATGGCCAACAACTACTTAAAGTGTAAATCAAAACAATTTTAAGATACCATTTTACCCCAGTGATAATGGCTGTTGACAAGAAAACAATCAAAAGATGCTTATAGAAGATATGGGGAAATAGTAGCCCTCTTCCAATTTGGTGTAAGTTCAATATTGTCCAGCCATTATGAAAATCCAGTAAGGAGATATCTAAAAAAGTTAGCAATAGTCTTCCTAAATGATGTACTTTTACAAGTCCTGGGCATATACTCTAAAACTGTACACTTTACAATGGAGATACACATTCACATTTATTGCAGCTCTAGTTTCAATAATTAAAAATTGGAATCAGCCAAGGTGCCCAGCAAGCAACAAACAATTAAAGAAGATGTAGTATATATACACAATGGAATTCTATGCAGCAGCATGGAAAACGGGATTATTAAATTCATAGGCAAATGTGTTGGTTTGGAAAGTAACATTGTTAACTGAAGTGACTATCTGTTATGGAGGTCTTGGCATATAACATGCATGTATATGATGCATAAATCCATGTATCTATGTATTCCAATTAAAAGTAAATTTTAAATACCTGAAAATTTACAAGATAAATTATGAAAATTTAAGCTGAATATATATATATATGTACACACACCCATGCACACACACACACACCACACACACACACACACATACATACTAGCCCTTTAAAAATAGAGCCATGGGCTGGAGAGATGGCTTAGCGGTTAAGCGCTTGCCTGTGAAGCCTAAGGACCCTGGTTCGAGGCTCGGTTCCCCAGGTCCCACGTTAGCCAGATGCACAAGGGGGTGCACGCATCTGGAGTTCGTTTGCAGTGGCTGGAAGTCCTGGCGCGCCCATTCTCTCTCTCTCCCTCTGTCTTTCTCCCTATCTCTGTCGCTCTCAAATAAATAAATAAAAAATGAACAACAACAAAAATAGAGCCATAATCAAAAGTGAATATAAATGGCTGGAGGTCTGGAATGGGAAGGGCAAAAGGATCAATGTGATACAGAGGAGGGGGAATTATTTTAAATAAGAGTTAAAAGGGATATTAAAGGGGAGAAGGGAATAAAAAAAAATGTACTTGAAAATATCAGAACAAGCTGGACATGATGGTGTATGCCTTTATTCCCAGCTCTTGGGAGGCAGAGGTAAGAGAATCATTGAGAGTTTGATGCTAGCCTGAGACTATACAGCGATTTCCAGTTCAGCCGGGGCTAGAACGAGACCCTATTTCAACAAATCAAAACAAAAGAAACAATGAATGAATGAATGATCCTTAAATCTATGTATCTATGTATTCCAATTAAAAAGTAAATTTTTAAAAACCTGAAAATTTACTTGATAAATTATAAAATTTAAAGCAGAATATGACTGACTATACATCTATAAATCGATATTTATATATTCCCTTATTTCATCATTACAAATTGTATACGTGTACTGAATCACAATACCATACTCAATAAGTAATTAAAATAATGTATGCCAGTTGTAAATCATTATAGTGAGGAAAGAACACGCTCATTTTTTCAGCTGGGGTATTGCTGTTGTAGAGCCACCCTGTATTCCAATTTCCCTGCAGTTTCAGTTTTTCAGTTATTATCTCCTTGCTATAAACATTGCTCAGTATGGTTGAAGCAAATTAAATTAGAAAGCCCTGTTAGATATGAGCAAACTAGTTAAAAATATGTATATATCTTGGTTTTTATTTCTGTTGTTAAAATTCACACAATTTGAAACAAGGAGTGTTCGTTAGTAGGAGAGGAAGCTGGCCACAATGGGTCCTGACAAGAGAGGTGCTTACAGGCCTACAGGAGGATTTTTCTGTTATACATTTTTAGAAAAAGAGAGAAATCCTCAAATCGAACAGTGGCTAAAATATACCCATTCCCTAGCTGGGGATCAAATGCACAGCCTTACATGTGTTAGGCAAGTATTTTACAACTTAGATACGTTCCTAAATAGAACAGTCAAGTTATGGAATCAGACTAGACTTCCATCAAGAGAGGAGTATGTGAAAAGAATATAGTATGTAAAAACAATGGAGTGTTACTCAGCTATAATAAATTTTGTTGTTTGTTGGAAAATGAAACAAACTGAAAATCATTATACTGAACAAAATAGCCCATGCTCAAGTAAAATTATTGCATGTTTTCTCTCATATGTAGAATCTAAACTTAATGAATTTGCAAATATGGATGCCAGAAATAAGGTTTATTCTTGGAAAGCAAAAATAGAGGATGGGAGGCCAGACATGATAGAAAGCTAATGTGTGTGAATATGCATGCGGCGTGCTTATATGGAAATAGCATAGCACGGCCTGGTACTTTGTACAGTGATAATATGCTAACCCATATAATCTCATTTTTGAAAAAAATATACAAAATTAATTAGTTAAATTTTGTATATGACTTTCTTTTTTTTATTTTTTATTTTTTAAATTTTTATTAACATTTTTCATGATTATAAAATATATCCCATGGTAATTCCCTCCCTCCTCACCCCCACACTTTCCCGTTTGAAATTCCATTCTCCATCATATTACCTCCCCATTACAATCATTGTAATTACATATATACAATATCAACCTATTAAGTATCCTCCTCCCTTCCTTTCTCCACCCTTTATGTCTCCTTTTCAACTTACTGGCCTCTGCTACTAAGTATTTTCATTCTCACGCAGAAGCCCAGTCATCTGTAGCTAGGATCCCCATATGAGAGAGAACATGTGGCGCTTGGCTTTCTGGGCCTGGGTTACCTGACTTAGTATAATACTTTCCAGGTCCATCCATTTTTCTGCAAATTTCATAACTTCATTTTTCTTTACCGCTGAGTAGAACTCCATTGTATAAATGTACCACATCTTCATTATCCACTCATCTGTTGAGGGACATCTAGGCTGGTTCCATTTCCCAGCTATTATAAATTGAGCAGCAATAAACATGGTTGAGCATGTACTTCTAAGGAAATGAGATGAGTCCTTTGGATATATGCCTAGGAGCGCTATAGCTGGGTCATATGGTAAATCAATCTCTAGCTGTTTTAGGAACCTCCACACTGTTTTCCACAATGGCTGGACCAGATTGCATTCCCACCAGCAGTGCAGAAGGGTTCCTTTTTTTCCACATCCCCGCCAACATTTATGATCATTTGTTTTCATGATGGTGGTCAATCTGACAGGAGTGAGATGGAATCTCAATGTAGTTTTAATCTGCATTTCCGTGATGACTAGTGACGTAGAACATTTTTTTAGATGCTTATATGCCATTCGTATTTCTTCCTTTGAGAACTCTCTATTTAGCTCCATAGCCCATTTTTTGATTGGCTTGATTGATTCCTTATTATTTAACTTTTTGAGTTCTTTGTATATCCTAGATATTAATCCTCTATCAGATATATAGCTGGCGAAGATTTTTTCCCATTCTGTAGGTTGCCTCTTTGCTTTTTTCACTGTGTCCTTTGTGGTGCAAAATCTTTGTAATTTCATTAGGTCCCAGTGGTTAATCTGTGGTTTTATTGCCTGAGCAATTGGGGTTGTATTCAGAAAGTCTTTGCCAAGACCAATATGTTGAAGGGTTTCCCCTACTTTTTCCTCTAGCAGTTTCAAAGTTTCCGGTCTGATGTTAAGGTCTTTAATCCATTTGGACTTAATTCGTGTGCATGGCGAGAGAGAAGAATCTATTTTCATCCTTCTGCAGATATTTATCCAGTTTTCAAAACACCATTTGCTGAAGAGGCTGTCGCTTCTCCAATGAGTATTTTTGGCATTTTTATCGAATATCAGGTGGCTATAGCTACTTGGGCTTACATCTGGGTCCTCTATTCTGTTCCACTGATCTACATGTCTGTTTTTGTGCCAGTACCATGCTGTTTTTGTTACTATGGCTCTGTAGTATAGGTTAAAATCAGGTATGGTGATACCACCAGCCTCTTTTTTGTTGCTCAGTATTATTTTAGATATTCAAGGTTTTTTGTGATTCCAAATGAATTTTTGGATTGTTTTTTCTATTTCCATGAAG
Organism: Jaculus jaculus; assembly: GCF_020740685.1. Lineage (NCBI taxonomy): Eukaryota > Metazoa > Chordata > Mammalia > Rodentia > Dipodidae > Jaculus > Jaculus jaculus. Next base: position 22,658,788 of record NC_059104.1, read on the forward strand.
AAAGCCTTTGGAATTTTGATAGGGATTGCATTAAATGTGTAGATTGCTTTAGGTAAGATTGCCATTTTCATGATATTGATTCTTCCAATCCAGGAACAAGGGATGTTTCTCCACTTTCTAGTGTCTTCTGCAATTTCTCGCTTGAGTGTTTTAAAGTTCTCATTGTATAGATTCTTTACTTCCTTGGTTAGGTTTATTCCAAGGTATTTTATTTTTTTTGATGCAATTGTGAATGGGAGTGATTTTCTGATTTCATCCTCTGTGTGTTTGTTGTTAGCATATATGAAGGCTACTGATTTCTGTGTATTTATTTTGTATCCTGCTACATTGCTGTAGGTTTTGATCAGCTCTAACAGCTTGCTAGTAGACTCTTTAGGGTCCTTTATGTATAGAATCATGTCATCTGCAAATAATGATAACTTGATTTCTTCCTTTCCAATTTGTATCCCTTTTATGTGTGTCTCTTGCCTTATTGCTATGGCCAAGACTTCCAAAACTATATTAAATAGAAGTGGGGACAGTGGACACCCTTGTCTTGTTCCTGATTTTAGTGGAAAAGCTTCCAGTTTTTCCCCATTTAGTAATATGTTGGCTGTAGGCTTGTCATAAATAGCCTTTATTATATTGAGATATGTTCCTTCTATTCCCAGTCTCTGTAGGACTTTTATCATGAAGGGATGTTGGATTTTGTCAAATGCTTTCTCTGCATCTAATGAGATGATCATGTGATTTTTGTCCTTCAACCCGTTTATGTAATGTATTACATTTATAGATTTGCGTATGTTGAACCATCCCTGCATCTCTGGGATAAAGCCTACTTGGTCAGGGTGAATGATCTTTTTGATATACTCTTGTATTCTGTTTGCCAATATTTTGTTGAGAATTTTTGCATCTATGTTCATGAGGGAGATTGGTCTGTAATTTTCTTTTTTTGTTCTATCTTTGCCTGGTTTTGGTATCAGGGTGATGCTGGCCTCATAGAAGGAGTTTGGTAGAATTCCTTCTTTTTCTATTTCCTGGAAAAGCTTAAGAAGCAATGGTGTTAGCTCTTCCTTAAAAGTCTGGTAAAATTCAGCAGTGAATCCATCCGGGCCTGGGCTTTTTTTAGTTCGGAGATTATTGATAACTGCTCGGATCTCCATGTTTGTTATAGGTCTATTTAAGTGATTAATCTCATTTTGATTTAATTTAGGTAGGTCATATAGATCAAGGAAATCATCCATTTCTTTCAGATTTTCATACTTTGTGGAGTATATGCTTTTGTAGTATGTCCCTATGATTTTTTGAATTTCTCTGGAATCTGTTGTGATGTTGCCTTATTCATCTCTGATTTTATTAATTTGTGTCTCTTCTCTCTTTCTTTTGGTCATATTTGCTAAGGGTTTATCAATCTTGTTTATCCTTTCAAAGAACCAACTCTTTGTTTCATTAATTCTTTGGATTGTTCTTTTTGTTTCTATTTCATTAATTTCTGCCCTAATCTTTATTATTTCTTCCCGTCTACTACTTTTTGGTTTGCCTTGTTCTTCTTTTTCCAAGGCTTTAAGGCGAAGCATTAGGTCGTTTACTTGCGACCTTTCTAATTTCTTAATATAGGCACTTAAGGCTATAAATTTACCTCTTAGTACTGCCTTCATTGTGTCCCAGAGATTTTGGTATGTTGTGTTCTCATTATCATTTGACTCTATAAATTTTTTGATTTCCTTCTTGATTTCTTCATTGACCCACTCATCATTTAGTAGTGTATTGTTTAGTTTCCATGATTTTGTGTATGCTCTATAGCCTTTCTTGCTACTGATTTGTAGTTTAATTCCATTGTGGTCAGATAGAATGCAAGGAATTATTTCAATTTTCCTGAATTTGTTAAGATTTGCTTTATGTCCTAATATATGGTCTATTTTAGAGAATGTTCTATGTGCTGCTGAAAATAATGTATATTCTGCAGCCTTTGGATGAAATGTCCTGTATATATCTGTTAGGTCCATTCCTTCTATGACCTCATTTATTCCAGATGCCTCTCTGTTTATTCTTTCCCTGGATGACCTGTCAATTGATGAGAGTTGGGTGTTAAAGTCACCCACCACCACTGTGTTTGGTGTTATCTGTGACCTTAGTTCTAATAGTGTTTGTTTGACAAATGGGAGCCCCCATGTTAGGTGCATATATGTTTAGGATTGTAATGTCCTCCTGTTGGAGTGTGCCCTTAATCAATATAAAGTGACCTTCCTTATCTTTCTTGACTAACGTCGGACTAAAGTCTACCCTGTCTGATATTAGGATAGCAACCCCTGCTTGTTTTCTAGGCCCATTTGCTTGAAACACCGTCTTCCAACCTTTCACCCTAAGATAATGTCTATCCTTTGTAGAAAGGTGAGTTTCTTGGAGACAACAAATTGTAGGATCCTGCTTTTTAACCCAGTCTGCAAATCTATGTCTTTTCGTTGGGGCATTGAGACCGTTGATATTAAGAGATATTATTGAAAGGTGTGTATTTATGTTTGCCATTTGTGTGTGTGTGTGTGTGTGTGTTACTGGTTCTATCTGTGCTCTCTTCTGTTAACTGGTATTTGAGTATAGCTTGTTTTTTCTAGGTTCCTTATATGTGTGCTTTTCCTTTTGTTCAGCATGGAGGATTCTATCAAGTATTTTCTGTAGAGCTGGTTTTGTCTTCAAATACTCCTTTAACCTGCTTTTGTCATGGAATGTCTTTATTTCTCCATCTATTTGAATGGATAACTTTGCAGGATAAAGTAACCTTGGTTGACAGTTGTTATCTTTCAGAACTTGGAATATATCACTCCAAGCCCTTCTGGCTTTAAAAGTTTGTGTTAAATAATCTGCTGTAATCCTGATGGGCTTGCTTTTGTAGGTAACTTGATTTTTCTCTCTAACTGCTTTCAATATTTTTTCTTTGGTTTGTGTGTTTGGAAGGTTGATTATAATATGGCGAGGGTAGGTTCTTTCTGGGTTTTGTCTGGCTGGGGTTCTAAAGGCTTCCTGTATCTGTATTGGCACCTCTTTCCCAATTTGGGGGAAATTTTCCTCTATGATTTTGTTGAAGATGCCTACTATGCCTCTGGAGTGGAGTTCTTCTCCTTCTACTATGCCCTGAATTCTTATATTGGATCTTCTCATAGTGTCCCGAATATCTTGAAATTCCCACTCATACTTTTCTATAAGTTTGTCTTTCTCTTTGTTGGACTACATTAGGTCTGCCACCTGGTCTTCTAGCTTAGATATTCTGTCCTCTCCCTCATCCATCCTACTGGTGAGATTTTCTACAGAGTTTTTTATTTCATTAACTGTGTTCTTCATTGCTAGTAATTCTGACTGTTTTTTCTTTATTATTTCTATTTCCCTATTTATGTCTTGTATTGCCTTCTTTATTTCATTAAATTGGTGTCCTGCCTCTTCTTTGATTCCTTTGATTTCCTCTTTGATTTCCTCTTTGATTTCTTCCTTGATTGTTTTCATGTGTTCTTTGACCTCTTTGAACATATTTATAATTATTTTTTTGAACTCTTTCTCAGGCATTTCCTCTAACTCTTTCTCTCTGGAGGACATTTCTGATGCATTAATACTTTTAGGTGGATTTATATCATCTTGCTTTTTAGTGTTTCTTGTGTTATAATGTATATATTTTTGCATCTTGGATTAAGTTAATGCTTGGATTTTCTAGCTAGCTGTGTATTCTTAGCTGTATCAATTGATTTGATGTAATATATTTTCAGGGTAGGACCTTAAGGTATTAGGTGTGGCTCTTAAGACTCTCAGAGTATCTACAAAGATGTTCTTAGGGGTTGAGATTCCCTGCTATAGGAGTATTCAAGCAGGCTGAGTGGAATAAAATACAGGTAGATTCTAAAATTTAACTAAACACTGTACACATTCAATCCAAAACAGCCCCGAGTATGTATGCAAGAGTAGTTATTATAATGACCAGATCTTCTATCAATAAAGAGGTTTAGATTTCTGGTCTGTTGAGGGATCCAAGTCAGCTTGTGACCAAGTGAGACCCTTCCCTGGTGCAATCCCAGTTACCTTGGGTGATTTTGGTCTCAGTCAAGTTGCTGCCTGGGTCGTCGGGCTGCTGTTCTGATTTCTGGAGCTGGGCACTTGCTTTTCCTAAGGGGCAAACCGAGCCGCTGCTGCTGCCTCTGCTGCTCCCATAGATGCCACCACCGGAGCCACCACCCCTGGTGAAGCTGCCGCTGCCGTGACCACCGCCGCTGCTCCTCCCGAAGCCGCTGCTGTGGGATCTGCCGCCGCTGCCGCTCCTGGGTCCGCTGCTGCTGGGGCCGCTGGTACCGGTGCTGGAGCCGCTGAAGTTGCTGCCGAACTCTGCTCCTGCTTGGGTCCCACTGTCAGCCCAAGTTGGCGTGGCCTGTCCCAGGCCGCTGCTCTGTTCACTGGAGCTGGGCTCAGGCGGTGGGGGAGGGGAGGGAGCCGCGACTGCTCTGGTTGTCTCGCTGCTCCACGTGTTCTACCTCGCGGTCTTCTCCTCCGCTGCTCGCTGCCGCTCTCCCCTCACGTTTCCCGAGTTGCGGAGAGCGCGGTGTGAGGGGAAAATCCCGCACCTGGCTTTTCCTGCGGCTCGAGCTGGTCTGGCGGTTTTCTGCTGCGCCGCGTCTGCGGCGTTTGGCCGAGCTGCCGGAGCCGCTGGAGCCGCTTTTCCCGCCTGTGCGGGCTCTGGATGCTCTATAACTCTTCTACTTCTCCGCTGCCGCCTCAATTTCCTATACACCTCACTTTTTAGTAAAAACGTGTATTTTGCTGAGTTTTTTTGGTCTTTTTCCCCCCTAGGCTGCTTTGGCGTGGTACCTACGCCGCCATCTTTGTATATGAGTTTCTTATACGTATTCCTGGATCCTAACAATCCTTAGCCATGCTTCAGCCCCACCTACTGTTTGGGAAGGGAGGGTAAAGGTGTTGATATGACAGAACAAGAGAAATACACGGGAAAATGCCAATTATGACAAAAAGGTTCTATTCTTTCAAAAAGAGGAAAGACTTAAATTCCCAAGTGATTTTTGAAGAAATATGACCTAATCATTCGTGAGTTCATTTTAGTCAGGCATAAGGTATCTTACTGAAATGTTGGAGTTTTACACTGCATGCTGAAAAGATTCCCCTTGCCTAAGACTGAGAAAATACAGCCTCATTCTATGATTTCAAGTTTGTCATATGCTCTACTCTTTTTGCATTCGGAGTGCTAACAGGAAATGCATCCATAAGATAAAATCACCATTAATAAGGGGAGAAAAAGAATTAGCACAGAAAAAAAAAAAAAAAAGAATTAGCACAGTTCTCCAGGGAAAGATGAATACCATTTACAGTCTTTTCAGGTCCCCCCCCCCCCCAAGTGCAACTTCATTCCTCAAGCTTGCATTGGCCATTTTGCTCAATCTGTTTTCCTATGCATATATTCTGTGCTATAGTTAGTTACTGCCAACTCTTAAAACATTGCGATGCATAATCTCATTGAAATTCTAAACAATTTTATTTTCATAAAAATAAATTATATAGCTCTTTCTGTTAGAGGGTGCATAGGCGCGTGCGGCCAAGCAGAGCCAACATGCCGGTTGCCCGGAGCTGGGATTGTAGCAAGGCTTATGTGACCACACGGAGACCCTTCGAGAAATCCCGGCTCGACCAGGAGCTGAAGCAGACCGGCGAGGATGGGCTCCTGAGTCAATGTGAGGTCTGAGGGTCAGGCTTACCCTGGCGAAGATCCGCCAGGCTGCCTGCGAGCTGCTGCTGATGGAAGAAAAGGTGCCCTGCTGTGGCGACTTGCTCGCTTGGGGTGCTGGATGAGGGCAGGATGAAGCTGGACTGCATCCTGGGCCTGAAGACTGAGGATTTCTTGGAGAGGCGGCTGCAGGCAGATCCAGGTCTTCCAGCTGGACCTGGCCAAGTCGATCCACCATGCCCGTGTGCTCATTCATCAGGGACATATCAGGGTCCACAAGCAGAAGGGGAACATCCCACCCTTCATTGCCTGCCTGGATTCCCAGAAGCACATCGACTTCTCCCTCAGTTCTCCCTATGTTGGTAGCCGTCCAGGTCATGTGAAGAGGAAGAATGCCAAGAAGGGCCAGGGTGGCACTGGAGCTGGTGATGAGGAGGAAGAGGATTAAGCACATACTCTTTGAGCTTTGGAGGATCATCTAGTTTTCCAGTCAGCTAATAAATAAAATGACCAGCTATATACATATATTTTTTTCTACCATGTTTTCTTTTCCATGAGTGTTATATTTCAAAAACCTGAAAATTATGAGTAAGACGAAACTCACTCAAGAAAAGAGAAGCACACTCTTAAAACATTCTGTTTACATCAATATTATTTGCCACAGTTTCCAACAGTTTGCTCAATTAGACACCAAAAAGAATAATATTGGCCCGGCTAAACTTAGTTGACTTCTGTTCAATCCTTGGCTCATGTTTTCCTACATGAGTAAGACTGTTTACAATTCATACTTTTAAGGAAAGCTGGGAGAGTGTTGTACTGTTTCTTCTAATCAATTAGCTTAAACAATTAACTTAAGCATGCAACATTGTTCAGGCTGTGAGAATATTGTATATACTGTAAACCACACAGAAAAACAATACACTGATTAAATATTTCTAGCAAGAACAAGTAATATATTAAAAACATCATTAATGCAAACTAAGACTTTATGTAAACAAATGCATATATAATCTGCAGGCCTAATGACAACAGTAAGAATTTATAAAGTGTGCTGTGTAAATATGAAATGAAGTTAAATAGTGGAAATTTCAAGTCAGGTGTCTACTGGCTATTATGATTTTCAGATCAGACAAAATGTATTAATTAAAAATGAAGAACATAGTTCCAGCCCATGGATATCCCATCATAAAATATAATTATTATTCTGAACAATTAAAAATATTCCATTAATACTTAATGCATTTTATGCAATATTTAATAGGCATAAAACTATCCCTTCAGCATGTATTCATGATATGTATGAAAAAAGAAAGTAATGTGCATTTTAATTTTATATGAAAATATTACTTAGTAACATGCTTTATATTATTCAGTTTGTAAAGTGTATGCAAATTACTTAAAGTTTTATCTTTTGGACCAAATACTTTATCTTGCTTTTGAAAATTCAAAGCAAATTTATATAGCTTAAGGTGATTAACCCCCATATAAAGTCAATTTGAAAGATATTTGATCAAATTGAGCTATAACATTTTATGGAAAACACCAAACTATAGTTGTCAATTAAAATTTTAGTAACTACTCATACATAAAATGCAATATTTTAACACTTGCATACTTTATTGCACTCAGTTGAGGACATAGTTGGTCAAAGCCATATTTTGTAGGAAATTTGGTGAGTACAGAATTTTTTCCCTTAGCCGGATAATAGCAGCTTTCCCCTTAGGGCCAATGGCTAACCAGATTTAGGCTTTTGTAGAACAATAATTTAATTTATTTATTTGAAGGAGATAGGGTGGGGAGAGAGAAAGAGGAATTGGTCATGCCTCCTGCCACTGCAAAAAAAAATCTCCAGATGCATGTGCTACTTTGTACATCTGGCTTTACTTTGGTGCTGGGGAATCAAACTTCTGCCATCAGATTACTAGCAAGTGCCTTTAACTGTTGAGCCATCTCTGGAGACCCAGTCACAGGCTTTTTGACTAGGTTTTTATGTGACAGCTATTCTTTAATGTGGAACAGAGCACATATCTCATCAGCGAGCATTAAGTTACCCCCATGCCTGTCATACTGATGTGCACATGCTGCCTAGCTGAATCATTGCATACATCTCAGGGTCCACTTCTCTGTGAGATCACTGATGACTTTTTTTCCCTGGCACCAGGCATAGCACCTTTCAGCAATATTATAGCCAGCCAGCAGGAAGAAAAGCTTGTGCAGTCAGTGTCCCCTGACTGAAACCAGCGGCATCATCAGCAATAAGGTAATATCATCTGGTACCAGGGAGCAAGCAAGAGCATTGGCCTTAGCAAGTGTGGTTTGGAGCCCATACTGGCTTCTCTGATAAACAAGTCATTGGCACTGTGAGTTTCCTAACATAAACTAAATTATAATTTATGGGAGAACATTATCCATCCAGGCAGGGTACTTGCATGCCAACTTCTTTAAATGACATTTTTAATTAACAAAGAAGTAGTCTTCCATATGGCGTTTTCTTACATTTTTAATTTTAGTAAGGCTTCCCCTCTCTTCTGCTCTTCTCCACCCCAAACCCTGTAGCTACTCAAACCCACCCATCCCCAGTTTTCTGAACCTCAATTTTAATATAATATCTCTTCTACTGTACCCTCTCCTTGGGCCCTCCTCTCACTTCCTATTATTATCTTGCTGCCCTCTACTTATTCTTTCCTACTTACATAAATATCTAAACAAAGTGCATGTGGCAGTTTAAATATAAACAGTCCACAATAGTCTCATGTGCTTGTGGCTATGTCTCATACTTATTTTAAATTTTTTTTGTTTATTTTATTTATTTGAGAGTGACAGACAGAGAGAGAAAGAGGCAGATAGAGAGAGAGAGAGAATGGGCGCGCCAGGGCCTCCAGCCGCTGAAAACGAACTCCAGATGCGTGCGCCTCCTTGTGCATCTGGCTAACGTGGGTCCTGGGGAATCAAGTCTCGAACTGTGGTCCCTAAGCTTCACAGGCAAGCGCTTAACCGCTAAGCCATTTCTCCAGCCCCTATGTCTCATACTTAATATTCAACTTGTAGAGCCATGGGAAGTGGAGCCTTGATGGAGAAGCTGTGTCCCTGAGGCAGGTCTGGAGGCTTCAAGGTCCTGTCTGGCTCATTCCCCCTATCTTTTCTGGATTGCTGTGGAACTGTGATGTTCTGCTGCTGTTCTTGCCAAGCTCTTTCACCATGGTGGAAGTCGTCGCGATGTTTTAACCTGAAGCAGCCCTTCCATCAGCAAACTGCTTGTGGTCGTCTGTTTTGTACCACCAAGGAGAGGATAACTGCTTATGCTGTGATATGTTGTTTTATAACTTATACTTTTGCATAAGAGAAGCCCTTACATCGTGTTTTCCTCACAATTTCCACTATGTACATGGCACCTAGAAAAGATAAAACTAGAGAAAGAGCAAGTAATAATACAGAAAATATCTCTTTAGGGATTTTCCCCTTTCATTACCTAATATAGTACCATCTCTTATGAAAATCAGAGGCTAATCAAACTACTCGATTAACTCTTCATCTCCACAGGTTGCACAACGGGAAAAGAGTGGGGTGTCTAGACACCGATGAGTATGACTTTAAAATGATTATAAGTATTTGTTTAAAGTTGGTCGTGGCTGTCTGATTCAGAGTCAGTATAGTTAAATATTTGTACTCTAATTAGGAAAATTATATGAACGGACACTTAATATCATAAACTTACCACATACTTGTGAGCTATTCAAGAGTTCTGTAATTGTGAGTTTATTCACAATAACCTTTGATTTGCATAAACTAAATACTACATGAGAAAGAAAATATTAAGAGTTGACATTTTATTTTCACTTTAACTATTACATTTAAACATTTTGTTTATTACTAAGTGGGATATAAGCTGTAGTTTTCTCCTATATATTGCACATTATGTTTCCCTGAAATACTTAGAGAAGATGAAATAAAAAGCTCTTCTACTCAGCTCCTTAAACTGGGATCATTTAACTCAATGTGGGATGGTTTCATTGTCAGCAATGAAAGTTTCGGGAATATACGACCGTGAAACCTCAGTCGATACTGAGGTACATAATGAAGCTGAGGGGTCTGGAGCCGTGCTTCCTCATGTTGCGCTGCGGGGCTCTCTACATTCTTGGACCTGAGCACAGGGTATGCCCATTGTGCACTGTCCCTGTTAACCCCTCACATAAGGCCAGTGAAAACTGCTGCAAACAGCTCAGCTCAGATTTGATTATTTTATGTTGTGGCTTGCAATTGGTTTTAGGGTGCATACCAAATTGTGTACTGTTTAAAAGTGTAATGGTTTAAAAGTGGGAAAAAGTCTTAATGTTTTCCTTCCATTCCTGGCAGCAATGGGGGTCTGTAGGGAATCAATACTTAAAAGTAGAATTCTGGGGCTAGAGAGATGGCTTAGTGGTCAAGCACTTGCCTGTGAATCCTAAGGACCCCGGTTCGAGGCTCGATTCCCCAGGACCCATGTTAGCCGGATGCACAAGGGGACACACAAATCTGGAGTTCGTTTGCAGTGGCTAGAGGCCCTGGAGCGCCCATCATCCCTCTCTCTTTCCCTCTTCCTCTCTCTGTTTGTCTTTTCAAATAAATAAATAAAAATAGCAACAACAATAAAAGTAGAATTCTGTCATAATAAAAATACAAACATTATACTGGTCAGCAGTGTCTATGGTACAACCCTAGGTCCAGGAAGATGAAAGGATTGTTTACGAATAGAATGTTTAATATATCGGTGCCTTTGTGTTACTTGAGGATGAAAAGTTTATCCCATATAATTTTAGATTTGAAAAAAATGATTTCTACAGATCACATATTGAACATGACAATTAAATTATTTTAATTAAATGTTATTTGATCCTCAAGAAAGGGGAAAAAATCTGCAAGAAGCAGCAGAACTCACTAGGTCAAAAAAAAGAGACACATTCTTGCCCTGAGCCAGCATGATACCACTCAATAATATACGACCTCAGAGTTTAGATGTACAAAACACAGAGTTGTGAAATTCTGTCAAGACCTTTAAAACATTGAGGCATGGCCTCCTAAATACATTCAGCTCTCTCCCTAGCACTCCCAGGAAACTTTAAATCACAGCATGCAAAAGTCTGGTCTCAAAATAGCAGAAAATAATCCTGGAAAGAGAAGCAGAGCAAAAAGCAATTATGAGTATGGATTCCAATATGTAGGCAATTCTAATCTGTGCTAATAAATTTCACAATGGCTCTCAGGGAATACATATGTATAAATGTTCCTAAAGCCTAACCTGCTAGTTGCTGTGACCACTTCAATGACTGATAAACAAACAAACAAAAAAAAAAAATGGACCATGAAAATTTTATAAAAATCAGGTTCAGAAAATTCTGTAATATTTTCTAATGCCTGAGACAATATCCAAGACTGCAAATTCAATGGAGATAAATGAATTTATTTTTAAAAAATGAGTCACCTCTGAAAAGATCAGAATAAAGTCTTAGGCAGGTAGTGGTTTCCAGTGCTGGAACTGACAATACAGACAGAACTAATACAGCCAAATCTGGAAATGGCTTTGACCTGCTTCTGCTCTAAGCACCATTATTCATCTCTACCTGGAAGTTTCCACTGGAGCTACGCTGATTCTCTCTCATCCTTGCAGGCTTGTAGTTTCACAAAGGGTGTATTTTTGGGCCACATTTCTTCCTTAGGAGAACCTCAATCAGACACTATGCAGATCATGAGGTGATAGATTTGGAATTTGATCTCATGAAAATAAATTTTGTTTGTCTTGGTAGGACTATGTGCATTTTTCATGCAAAAAGGATATGTATTATCATGGCCTGATGTCAAACCATAATCAAATAGTTCATTATTCCTTAGTGTTACTTAATTCTAGGATTTATATCTTTTGGTAAGATGACTGACTGCTCACTCACTAAAGTGATGGGACTAACTTCCCCATGAATTGTGTTGAGTCACATATCTTTATTTGGCCAATAGAATTTCAGAACAAATTTGATGTGTAAAACATTCTACTTATGTATTTTCATCTTAATTCCAACTATAACAATATACTGTTAAATAAGAATTAAGGAAATATTCTATTTTTAATACATGTTATTCATGTACAAGGACAGAGAAGAGAGAGAGGTCCTGTCAGTGCCTCTTGCCACTGAGAACAAATTCCAGATGCATGCATTCCTTTGCAAATCTGGGAAAACAGTATTCTTATCAATGAAAAGAAAAGTTTTAGGAGAAAAATGAAAACACATTCAATAATAAGTAGAGTCATGAGATCCATAATAGTTGAACTCGTGGGATTTCACAAATAGTGATAAAGGACTTTGATTTTTTACTAAGTGTAATAGAGCATGTTTGGATCATTGTATGAAGCATTTCATTTGTCATACATTTTAGAGTAAATTGCTGTTGCTTTCTTTTGAGAAGTGGATTTCACAAGAGTAAGAACTAACAATTAGAATCTCATCAATGATGGTAACACTGATTGTATTTGGAGACAAATATACAAACAATATTTTAGTAAATAGTTCTATTCTATACATCAGTACTACACAGTATTATGCTAAATCATAATATAATTGAGATTACTCCTCTATTCTATATGCATGTATGTAACATGTAGTTAAATAAAATGTTTACATAATACAAATAAAATTGTGGTCTCCAGTGGAAAATTTCAGAACAAACTTCCTTGAGAAAACAGTATCTTAAATAGGGTTGCAGACAGGAAATATACATGAAGTATGGAGAAGTATTGTGGTCTTTCTAGAAGAGGACACAAAATATGTGAATGGCCAGTTCTGTAAGAGTCAATGCATTCCTATTTAAATGAGAACAATGTGGTGACATTCCCCTACCATAGTTTGGACAAGGAATATAATGAATATGATTTATGAATATTCAGGTGTCTAAAGTATCATGTCGAGTTCACCAAATATCTGTGGATTTTTACTAAAAATTATTAAGGAATGGCTATAAGAGACATGTAATAAAAGAATAACAAAATCAAACATTGTCTTAGAACACATGGATGAGCTGGGACATGGTTCAGAGATAAAGTACGTGTCTAGCACATCACCACAAGAAATGAAATAAGGACTAGAGAGATGGCTTAGCAATTAAGGTGCTTGTTTGTGGTATCTAAGAACTCATGTTCTACTCTCTATATCCCACATTAGTCAGATGCATAAATGTGAGGCAAGTGCAAGGTCGCACATGACCACTAAATGGTTCAAGTGTCTGGAATTCAATTGCAGTGACTGAAGTCCTGGTGTGCCATTTCTCTCTCACTTTCAAATTAAAAATTTAAACAAATTAAAAAAAAATGAAGATGGGATAGAGACATATGTACAATATGACAAAAAGTTATCTGTGATAACATCAGGATAAATATAATGATTTGTTCTAGGCTGTGTAATACTGAAATAAAACTAATGGTAAAAATAACTTTTCATTATTAGGGTATAGTTCCATTTAAAGAAAGTCTGCCTACCAAGAATGAGACCTGAATTTAATAACCATTACTACACAATGCTAGGTTTGGGTATAGCTGTTCCATATCAGCATCAAGATGCAGAGGCAGGCTCTTTAAAAGTTCACAGGCGTCCTCAGCTTCATGGAAATTTCAAGGCCACCAGGAGATTCTGTTTCAAAGTAAATAAATAAAAATAAATATGTCGTGTATTGTGGGTATTTAAAGCAAAGTTGTAGAAATGATGTGAAACCTAATGTGTTATAAGTGAAAAAGATAGTATCTTACAGTTGATAACAAATTGGACATTTATTTATATGAATTTTATACTTCTTCACTGCATTTATGCTATACTTCTTTAATTATCTCTGTTGCTTAAAATAATATAGATAAGGTACCCTTCTTATGTGGACATTCATGACTTTATCATTAACTTTCCCTGTATATGTCAATCTGCATAATATGGTTAAAATATCTCCATCTACTTGTGGAAACATTAACACAGCAAGTGACTGCTCATGTCTGACCAAAAAAACAAACAAACAAACAAAAAAAAAAAAAACATATTTAAACACTGTATCTACTCCTAGATTGAATTTAAAAAAATAATTATATAAATATCACCACTAAATTACTTCCTCAGTAATTAAAATGGTGTTTATGTTATTTATTTATTTATTTTTAGTTAGGATCTCCCTGTAGCCCAAGCTGACCTAGAATTCACTATGTAGTCTCAGACTAGCCTGGAACTCATAGTAATCCTCTTACCTCTGTCTCTTGAGTCTTGGCCTTAAAGTCATATGCCACCATATTTTTAAAATAATAAATTAGGGAATTGATTAATAGTTTCCTAGACTGCATGTATATCTCAGTACTATTCACAACAAATTTAGTTGTGTGTAACTCCTTTCATTTTTCTTAATTCATCTGCTTACTCCTTAGTATGTTTGTCCTGATTTTACTTATTGTGTAAGAACACATATTTGAATAGTGTTGCTCTGCCTTAGTATTAAATTTATATTTTATACCTCTGCTATGTATATTTCATTTCTTTGGTCATCCTGTACACCATAGGTTTGTATATAATTTTCAAACTCCACATTGTATGTCCAAAGGATTATATGTGCTTTTAAAAATATTTTATATATTCATTTATTTCAGAGAGAGAGAGGAGAAAGGGGGAGAGAGAGAGAAAGAGAGAGAGAAAAAAATGTGCATCCCAGGCCCTCTACACAGTACAAAAAAAAAAAAAATCCCTGCAGATGCATGCATTACATTGTACATCTGGCTTATGTGGTTAGAGGAAAATTGAACCTTAGTTCTTAGGATATGTAGGCAAGGCCTTTACCACTAAACCATCTCTCCAACCCTATATTTGCTTAAAATGTCAGGTACCAAGAAGGCTTTGTAAAAGTTACTTGTGTCACAGTTACTTTGATTCCTCTATACTGCATCAGAAAGTGTCTTTTTGATAGATTTCTTAAGGAATTATAACAAAATAATTGAAAAATAAATATATATATATATATATATATATATATATATATATATACAAAAATGCCAAAAAATGGAAAGAAATCTAAACAAAAGTTAAGATTAAAAAAAAATAATAAAAGCAGACATGTAGATCAATGGAACAGAACAGAGGACCCAAATGCAAGTCCAAGTAGCTACAGCCACCTGATATTCAATAAAAATGCCAAAAATACTCACAGCCATTCTGCAAGCAGTTCAATGGGAGAAAGAGAAATCACCAGTGAAGATTCTCATCAGTGGACACTGCAAGCCTTATAATTGGCCAGCCAGGCCAAATGAGATAATGGGTGCAATAGTGGCATGCCTGTTATGTGGGAAACCAACTGCCCTCTAATTGGAATGGAGGCCTACTTCATGGGAAGGGAATACATCCCTGATGCTGAAAACTTAAAACAGGGGTAGTCATAAGCCCTAGGAGTATAACGTCAGCTGTTGTCTGGCCAAATGTATATACTATGCTTATCAAACTGTCCAACAAGTACTTTGGTTAATGTTCACACCCTTATATTAATGCTAATCTCACTTTTGGTTGCGAATCTTCTCTTTTCATATGGCAGTGACCTTGGGACGACTCAGAAGGTATCATGGTGATGGAAAGAAATGACCACAGTGCTCAGTACTGCAATATCTGTATCACACCTTCCAAGGCTCAGGGTCTAATGTGGGAGAGGTGGCAGAAAGAATGTAAGAGCCAAAGGAAGGGCAGGACTCCATACAACATGCTCCCTCCAGACACAAAATGGCCTGGATATCCATGGCCTCACAGTGACTGATACTACTTGCATAAGACCATCATAAGAGGAGGAAAGATCAAGACATCAAAAGTAAAAGAAAGACTGATTGAGATGGGGAGAGGGTATGATGGAGAGTGGAGTTTCAAAGGGATAAGTGGGGGAAGGGAGGGTATTAACATGGATTATTTTGTATAATCATGGAAGTTCTTAATAAAAATATTTTAAAAAAGATCTGGGCATGGTGGCACATGCCTTTAATCCTAGCACTGGGAAGGCAGAGGTAGGAAGATCACCATGAGTTCGAGGCCACCCTGAGACTACATAGTGAATTCCAAGTCAGCCTGGGATAGAGTGAGACCCTACCTAAAAAAAAAAAAAAAAAAAAAAAAAAAAATCATGAGCCAGAGGATTGGTCATTATCCACTAGACAGTAATTGATCAGTGTATTCACAACCTTACAGCAACTCTGATTATCCCCATGAAAACTCCGCAATGTTGAGCCCATCAACATGGATAATGAGTGTGATAGTTAAGGTGTTTCCAACATGATCTGTTTAATATACTACAGGAAACCCTTTGGGGGTGGGTCTCAGAGGTTGCTTTCAGGAAGGATCAACTATAAAAGGAAGTCCTTCCCCCAGAGTGAACCCTTCCTCCAGAGCAGGTGGCCCCTCTCAGATGGGTAACTATATATGGAAGCACTGGGTGAAAAGAGCCCCTTCATTCCACTTGGCTGCCAGAGCTGCTTGCTGCCTTCCAGCATGAATTGAAGACCAGCTTCAAGTGAAGACCCCATGGATAGAAACCCAGTGGCTCCTCAGGAAGCCTCCAGTCCTTTCGGTGCCACCTGAAGTGCCTGATGGGAGGACTGAGGTATCTGGCCATGTGGACTGAGCAGCTACATGTTCCTTGATTATTGGGCCGGCAACTACTATTGGACTACGGTAAACTAATCCAATAAATTCTTTTTTAAAATAATTCATTCTAGCAGTTCTCTTCCTCTAGAGAACCCTGACTAATACAGTGGGGAAGGACCAACAACAACCAAGGGAATCAAAATTAGTAGAGGGTCTGTGTGGAAAGGTTTCCATGGACAGGCTAGAAAAGAAGTTAAGCCAGGGTACCAGGATGACATTACATAATGTTCATGTGTTAACACTGTGAAGAAAAATATTTAAGCTGTCAGTAAAATCTCAACAAAAGGGTCAGTACCTTTCAAGGAACTATAAAGTCAGGAAAAAACAAAGTTCCAAGTTAAAAAAGCAGAAAGAAATAACAAAAACTAGATCGGAAATAACTGAGCAAATTTGGCAGATCAATGAAATGAACAGTTACTTCCTTAAAAATTAAACACAATTGACCAAACATTTAGTAGTGAAACATAGAGAAAAAAAAAAAAAAGATGACAGAAGTAAATAAAATCAGAACTGAGAGGTGAGAAGGGGCACATTGAAACTGACACTGCAGAAATACGACAGTTCATTACTAATACATCTGAGCAGCTCAATACCACCAAATATGATAACTTGAAATGTGTGGACAGGGCACCCACACATACCCTTTAGCAATCAATGTTGAATCATGAATATTTTAGTTTTATTACTTATTTGTGAGACAAAGAGAAAAGGAGAGAAGAGAGATGAAGAGGGTGAGAAGAAACAGGAGAAGGAGAGAGAGAGAGAGAGAGAGAGAGAGAGAGAGAGAGAGAGAGAGAGAGAGACTGAGCTCACCAAGGCTTTCAGCTACTGCAAAGTAACACCAGACATCTGCAACACCTTGTGAAACTGGCTTCCATGGGTCTTGAGGAACTGAACCTGGGTTCTTGGCCTTTGCTGGCAAATACCTTGTTTCAGTCAGGTTCACATTGCTGGTAGAAGTCACCCAACCAAGAGTAGCTTGTGGGAAATAAAGAGGTTTATTTTGGCTTGCAGGCTTGAGGGGAAACTCCACAATGGCAGGGAAAACAATGGCATGAACATAGGGTGGTTATCACCTCCCAGCCCACATAAGGTGGACAATAGCAACAGGAAAGTGTGCCAAACACTGGCATAGGGAAACTGGCTATAATACCCATAACCCCACCCACAAAAGTTTACTGCCTCCTCAAGGTGTTAATTCCCAAATCTTCATCAGCTGGGAACCTACCATTATGAACACCAAAGTTTATGGGGGACACCTGAATCAAACCTCCACACTCCTTAACCGATTAGCCATCTTTCCTTGAAACATGAATAAATAAATGATACAAGCTGACCAAAAGCAAGAAATGAGCTTGACAAAAACATACCATTCCCTTCAAGAGCCAAGACAAAGATCAGGTTACTTTTTCTGAATTCTGCCAAAAATTTACAGAATTCATAACAATTCTCCTCAAATCATTTTAAAAGGTGCAAGGAAGAATTTTCATAGCACATGTTATTCATATAGAAGGCCTCTGGCATAACAATCTGATAGGCATGAAACAAAACCAAATAAAACTGGAAGCCAATGTTATTGATGAACATAGAGAGAACAGTACTCACTCAAATCCTAGCAGAATGATTTTAAGACCACATTAAAAAGATTATTCACCATGACCAAACTGTATTCAACAAGCAAACATTTGGCATGTATAAAGCAATAATTGAGATGTACTACATCAACAGCATAAAGGCTTTAGAAGTATAATCTTGTCCACATATGGAGTTAAGCAACTCATTGAAATTCACGTCATCATTAATCATTATGAAATTACAACAGTGTAGCACAATAGATATCACTTCCCTCCATTAAGCATAGCTGAAATAAAGATGACTAGAGAAAACACATGTGTTGGAGGATGTGGAAGAAAGTGAGTCACTGATCGCTTTTACTGGGAATGTATATCAGTTACTCATTTACAGAAGAAATTAAAAAAAATTAAATTCTTAGGGCTGGAGAGATTGTTTAGTGGTTAAGCACTTGCCTGTGAAGCCTAAGGGCCCAATTTGAGGCTTAATTCCCCAGGACCCACCTTAGCCAGATGCACAAGGGGGCACACGTGTCTGGAGTTCATTTGCAGTTCCTGGAGGCTCTGGCATACCCATTCTCTCCCTCTCTCTCTCTCTCTCTCTCTCTCTCTCTCTCTCTCTCTCTCTCTCTCTCTCTCCCTCTCTCTCTCCCTGTCCCTTTCTTTCTGTCTGTTGCTCTCAAATAAATAAAAATAAACAAAAATATTTAAAAATATTTTTTAAAAATCCTAAACAAATTATACATATATTTGTTATATGATCCATCAAACCCATTACTGAAAATATACTTAAATGAAATTAAAATAGTACATGAAAGAGACATCTGTACTCAAGTATTCATTATAGTCAGAAGTTAAAGTTCCAGGATAATGGAACAAAGAAACCATGGTGATACACATGGAGACATCATTCAACTATTAGAAACAATGGAATAGTCTTTAGTGCTACCGTATGGGTACACCTGGAGATATTTATGTCAATTGAAATATGTAGGACACAAAAGGAAAAGTGCAGCATGACCTCACTCAATACCAGAATCTAAGTGGAGCTGATAAAAACTTAAAATCATGGTTCCCACGGGGCTAAGATATTAGGGTAGGAAGATGGGAATACAAATTTTATCAGTGCATACTAAGCTACAATGAAATTAACCTCTGGTGTGTTACTTTAAAATATGGCAATTAAATATAACAGTAATGTCAGTCTAAAGTTTGAAATACTAGAAAGATGGATTTTTCAGGTGTTTAACATAAAGGGATGGTATATGAATATGTAAAGATATTTTATGTGATTTGAACATTATATGTTGTATAGTTGCATCAAAAACATCACATGGCCTAGCTACAGATTATTGGGCTTCTGCGTGAGAATGAAAATGCTTAGTAGCTGAGGCCAGTAAGGTAAAAAGGAGACATAAAGGGTAGAGAAAGGAAGGATACTTAATAGGTTGAGATATATATATATATGTAATTACAATGATTGTAATGGGGAGGTAATATGATGGAGAATGGATTTTCAAATGGGAAAGTGTGGGGGTGGGGAGGGAGTGAATTACCATGGGATATATTTTATAACCTGGAAAATGTTAATAAAAAATTTAAAAAAAAAATCACATGGGATCTGGGAAGTGAGTTTGGCAGGTTAGTGTATTTGCTATGAGAGCATAGGTTCTAAGAAGGTCTGATGATCCCTCAGTTCAATTCCCTAGCACTCCAATAAAAATATGTGTTTAGCCAACCATGTCTGTCTGTAATGCCAGCTGCGTGGTTGGGACACAAAGCAGGTAGAGAATGTTGCTAGGCTGGGGCCTGATAATTAGCCAAATCTGATTGACAATCACCACTCCAGGTCCATTGGTAGCCTGTGTCACAAGAAAGCAATGGTGAGGATCTAAGAAAAGAGAAGAGCACACCACATTATCCTGAATGTGTATATATGGCACATGTTTAACATGTTTATCTACACACGTGCATACCCTGCACTCAATCACATCCCACACACATCACACAATCTTCACACACGTCCAAAAAAAAAAAAAAAATCACTTGGATTACGTTTATATGTAGAAGTAAGGTTTTTTAATGTATCTCTAAAGTAAAGAGAAATAAAACATAGCATTATGACACAATTAGATTTGTTTTTATCCAATACAATTTCCAGTTATAGTTTAGGCTTCTATGGTACCAGTTTATTTGTGTTTAGTTTTGTGTGTACATCCTTCAACCCTCCCTTTCCCCTAACCCCAAAACTTCCATCCGTATTATTCTGGGATCAAGTTGCCTACCCAGAATGTCAGCAACTCAAGCTGTCTCAGGTTAGGGATGGCAGATGAGTGATGACTGGCAGAATTTGTCTTTCATGTTTTAATAAACAAACAAGACCACCATGTTTTCTATGTAGGAAGGGGTCATTCATAGAAAGTTAAACATCTTACTCAGTGTTGTTCATCAAAAGCAAAAAGCTGGTTTGTATCTTAGTGTCAACCCGTTCTTATCATGCCCATTAAGAGTCTTTATAGTGTAAGTCCATTTTTCTGCAAGGATCTCTCACAATAAAAGAATCATCTGCATGACAAAATGCCCATATATTTTTTTTTTGTTCATTTTTTATTTATTTATTTGAGAGTGACAGACACAGGGAGAAAGACAGATAGAGGGAGAGAGAGAGAATGGGCGCGCCAGGGCTTCCAGCCTCTGCAAACGAACTCCAGACGCGTGCGCCCCCTTGTGCATCTGGCTAAGGTGGGACCTGGGGAACCGAGCCTCGAACCGGGGTCCTTAGGCTTCACAGGCAAGCGCTCAACCGCTAGGCCATCTCCCCAGCCCATGCCCATATATTTTGAAGTGCATATTTAATAAATGGGGTACATGCTTTAAGTCTTACACTAATTGGTTATAATTTCGTATGATGCTAATTGTATTTGCACAAGGATGTCTAGGTTTTAGTTACAGGAGCAGACACACAGGCTCTTTCCAGTATGCATTTTCTGTGTTAAAAAAAAAAAAAATGTGGCTGGGCATGGTGGCACATGCCTTTAATCCCAGCACTTGGGAGGCAGAGGTAGGAGAATTTCCATGAGTTTAAAGCCAGCCTGAGACTACATAGTGAATTCCAGGCCAGAGAGAGACCCTACCTTAACCCCCCTCCACAAAAAAAAAAAAAAAAAAATTGTGGGCCTGGAGGGATTGCTTAGTGGTTAAGGCATTTTCCTTCAAAGCCAAAGGACCAAGATTCAGTTCCCCAGGGCCCACGTTAGCCAGATGCACAAGGGTGTGCACATTTCTGGAATTCATTTGCAGTAACTGGAGGCCCTGGTGCACCCATTCTCTCTGTCTCTGTCTCTTTCTCTGTCTCTCTCTCTCTCTCCCTCTTTCTCTGTCAAATAAATAAATAAATAAATAAATAAATAAATAAATAAATGAAAAATATTTTTAAAAAGAAAAAGAAAAAAAATTGTTCATTTCACTATCCTTAATTAAATTTTGTAACACTTCAATTGCAGCTGAAATAATCTAAAATTGCTGAATTCAATTACTTTGAATACAATTACAACATAAGTTTATATTTAACATATTATTTTATACTTCTCTCATATTTATTTTTGACAGAATTATTGAATTTAAGTTACAGTTTCACATTCCCGGTCAATAATTCTAATTACCCTAGTTTTGTACTTGGGTACTGTTCTTTGAAGCATTTAACAAATTCCATTTTCTTTGTCTGACTTCTTTCCAAGTATTCACTGTCTGTCTTATATGAACTAGATCACTTATTATACTGCTAACAAGAAGGAGGAGGAGTAACCACAGCTTGAATCATCTCTGCATTACATATGAGGGAGAGGATGAACCTGTGTACTAAACATAGCTTTGCCTACTGATACTGCCCTACTAATACATAAAAATCTTTTAAATCACTGGAAAATAAACAAACAAAACTGCCGTTCATTTAAACAGGTTTTAAGTGTGAATTTTATTTGTGAAAATGTATGTAATTCAACCTTAATAACTTTAAAACTATTATGATATAGATAATGTAACAGGGTATCCTCCTGTATCCCCTCTCGCAGCTCCTGTTACCTCTGGGAACCTCCTCAGTGCTGGTGTGGTACTCACTGGGTTGGGGAACTCACCACCTTCCTGTGGGGAAAAGGGGAATCATGTCTTAGGGTATTCCCACCTACTCTGTGATGCTTACAGTCTTTCCTTGCTCTTTTCCATAATGTTCCCTGAGCCATGGCTGGAGTGTTGACAGTCTGGTTTAGTGTTCTTGTGAACCTCTGAATTTCTGCTTTGCTAGGTCTTGATTGTTCACCTTATCTGTCACCATCACCCCGGAACTTGTTCTCGGACTAGCAGTAACTGCAGGGTTCATGTTGCCACTTCCTCTGCCATTTCCCTTGGCCCTGGGAAAAGTGGTAGAGGTGTCAAGTCTTGTGGTGGGCAGTGAGCTATCTTCTTGTCTTATCAATGGATTTTGGCTCTCTTCTATTTTCTCTGTCATCTGTAAGATAAAGCAGAATCTCTTGCTCTGACCTCAGTAGGGCCTTTTTACCCCCATTAATCTATTCTTATACTTATATATATAATGCCATCCTATTAAGATTCTCCAAACAAGAGTGAGAACTGCTTGTTTAAGGTGAGTATGCAACTGTTAGTTGAAAGTTTTTCTTGGTGTGAAATCCCTCTCTCCTCCAGAAAGCAGTGAAGGCTTCTCTCTCATGTACGAGTTTACTGAACATTGGATTTGGACTTGGCTTCCAGTACAGGATATGAGTTATCTCCCACTGAGCAGGAGTCATGTCCAATCAGAGAGCAGATGGTTACACACAGAGGTTGTATGTCACTATTGGACAAGTGTGCACTTCTCTGGCTTGTCGATTTTGTAGTCTGCAGGGTAACCAGCTCATTTATGCTCTTGGTGACTGTTGTTCTCCAGTGGAACCCATAGGCTTCAACATAGCTATTAGGGCTACCAAGTGGTGGAGGGAAGCTAATTTCCTTTTCAATTCCAGCATGTTGCTTCATGTTTTCAGGTTGGTGGTTAAGGTAGTGTTGAGGTCTTTCTATTTTTGTAATGAAGGCAGTTAGTACTATAAACTTCCCTCTTTTTTTTCTTTGTAGGCTAATTTATTTTATTATTTTTTATTAGTTATGTCCTTAGTGAATATAGTCAATTTGGTACCATTTATAGCCTCCTCCCTGATCACCTCCCTCCACAGGGACCCTCCTTGTTGTGGAATATGGGTCATGCATTTTGGAGTTAGCCATCAGCTATGAGTAGGAGGCAATGTCTCTGTGTATCGTGACCCAATGTGTGGATCTGACATACTTTCCATTCCCTCTTCCACAAATTTCCCTGAGTCATGTTGTGTTCATTTTAGGTCTGGTTCAGTGATGAGGTCTTGGGAGCCTCTGTGTCTCAGGGTATCAGGTTTGGTGGGAGTTGATTGTTCTCTATGTCTATCTCCTTCTCCGTTGTGCTGGTACCAGTTTCACCAACAAAACAGCATGCTTGCTTGTTTCCCCAATGAGTCTTAGTTTCAGCTGGGGCCTTTTAAAGGTATGATGGTGTAGTTCTTTCCTTAGGATCTGCATCTACCTGAAAAACAGAAGCAAAATATTCAAAGAAGAGTAAAGTAACCACCAGATAAATGAGACAACCTTTCTCTTCTTTTTAGAGGATTTAATATGTATATAGCTCATGATTGGTAGGTGTTGCCTCCTGAAAGGCCTAGGTGTGAGGCCTAGTGGAACTTCCTGAGCCTAGCTAAAGTTTGGCGACCTGCCTCTAGCCAGCTACGACTCAGCAAGATGCCTAATAGCTTCTGTCCTGCCACCTACATGTGGCAATTGTAATTACCATTTCAATAGTTATAGTTTACTATTGGCCCTTACCTCTATCCCCCATCCTAAAATCCCCGCCTTCATCCCCAAAATTATATAGGCAACTGCTCAGAGTAATAAAGTGAGTTTTTTCTGTGAGTTCCTGAATCGAAAAGACTCCCGACTCAGTTTGTTTTTTCTCCAGTGGCCAGGAGAGGTCTGGGTAGTCTGATGCTCATCATCTTCTTCAACCTCTAGGGAGGAACCAGCAGGCCTGGTTCTTCCCTTGGCACTAACTATCTGACTGGGAAGGAGCCCCACAGGTAGGAGCTTGATATGGAGAGAGGACTCATTTTTGGATATGATTATGAATTTTTTCCCAGCTCCATTTAGCACTTCTAGTGCCAGAAGGTGCTGCATGAGTGACTGGAGGAACATGACCAATATCTATCTGTCCAGGCAACTCACAGTCTAAGATACTCAGCAGCAAACAATCTGATGTGATGCTCACACAAGAGCAATAGTGGCTCACAGCCATGGTGAGAAACCAACTGCTCTTGATTTGGCTAACTAACAAACTTACCTCTTAAGACTGCTTTCATCATGCCCAATAAATTTTGGTAGGTTGTGTTTTCATTATCATTCAGCTCCAGAAAAAAAAAAAAAAATTTTTTACATTTTTTTCAATTGTCATGCATTATATAATAAGTGAGTTTGGTGTTTCCTTGGATTTTATATGTTTTCATGTTTGTTCTACTTATGTGTGATATTTTTTCCTCTTGTAGAATGTTGGGTGTGATTGTTTCTCTCTCCAATTTAGATTATCCTGTGCAATATTGTCTGTAGGACTGATTAGTGCTCATATGATCATGTAGCTGCCTTTTTATAATGGAAAGGTTTTTCTTTCACCTTCCATTATGAGGGGAAATATAGCTGATTATTATGTTTTGTGTTGGAAGCCAAGCTCTTTTAAAATTTTAAATATCCCTTTCCAATCACTTTTGCTTTTAGAATTTTCAATGAAAAATCAGAGGTAATTCTGAAAGGTTTACCTTTGATTGTACATGATTTTTTTTTTGTCTTGCAGATTTTAGAACTCTTTGTTTAATTTATTTATTTTTTCAGTGATGACACTTTTAAGTATAATGTGACTCAAGTAATTGCTTCTCTGGCTCTGTCTGTTTGGTGTTCTGAGCTCCTCTTGTACCCTGATGGGCTACTTTTTGTGAGGCTTGTAAGATTTCCTTTGCTAATTTTATTAAGGATATTCTCTGTGCCTTGTGCTTGTAATTTGTTCCCTTCTTGTATGTTAGTGGTCCAAGTACTTGCTCTTTTTAAGGCGCCCAACATTTCCCTCATATTCTGTTCATATGTTTTTAATGTGTTGTCTGTTTTGTTTTATTAATGAATTTTTTAAATTAATTATTTATTTATTTCCAAGCACAGAGAGTGCTAGAGAGAAGAGAGACAGACAAAGAGGGAATGGGCATGCCAGGGCCTCCAGCCACTGCAAACGAATTCCAGACATGTGTGGCATTATGCATCTGGCTTACGTAGGTCCTGGGGAATCTAACCTGGCTCCTTTGGCTTCACAGGCAAATACCTTAACAGCTAAGCCATCTCTCCAGCTCTGTTTTTCTTTTTAATTTCTCATTGTTTTTGTACTTCTGGACTATTTCCTCAGTCTTTTCCTCAGTTCTGACAGTATATCTTCCACATAGCCTACTTTGCTGCTCAGGCTTTCTTGGAAGCATTTT
Source organism: Jaculus jaculus (assembly GCF_020740685.1). NCBI lineage: Eukaryota > Metazoa > Chordata > Mammalia > Rodentia > Dipodidae > Jaculus > Jaculus jaculus. Next base: position 22,684,295 of record NC_059104.1, read on the forward strand.
AAAAGAGTTATTTTTACTATTGTTGGCTGTTATTTATTTTTCTTATGTCTCCATCCCTTCTTAGAATTCCAATTTCATTTCTTAATTATACTTGCTAGTTGTTTTCTTGTTACTGTTGTTGTTGTTTGCGTTCATTCCTACATTTGACTATATATTCATTGAGTTTATTTTACTGCCCATTGAGACCTTTTTGTTGTTGTTGTTTTTGTTGGTTCTTCTCTATTTCCTGTATCCTTCTATCAAGTTCTTTTTTATTGTCTTTAAGTTTTTGGAGAGGTATGTTGAGTTATTTCTGCTGATTTGTTTCCATTTCCTTCAAATTTCATTAATTTTATTCTTGAATTCTTTTTGTTGATATTTTTCATTCCACCATGACCATGCTTTAAAATATTTTGTAAACTGTACACTTGGTTCTCAGTAATTCCTCCATTATTTTGCTTATGGGCTCATTGGTTTGTTGAATATACTTGTCACAGCTTTATTTTAGGGTTTTATGGCCAGTATCTCTGTTAGGCTTGCAATGGAGGCTTCCAGTATGGGGGTATATGTCCTTGGTGGGGATATTTTGGCTTGATATCTTTTGTTTTATGGTATAAATTGGGGTTTGCCCATCTTGAGGTAGGTATCACATTTTGCTGGGACTGTAGCAATTAGTATCTCTTGAGGAGTATGTGCTGATTGCCTTGTTCAGGTTTGGTCAAGCTGGGTAGGAGTGGCAGAGTAGTATATTCACAGATTATGGATGGGTGCTCTTGAGCCTGAGCCAAGTCTATTTTCTGTAGTCACAATCTTAGGAATTTGTGGTAGGTAACTGGAGTGCCTGGACAACTTGGTGATCAGACAGGGCACTGTTGTCCCTCTGATACTCACTGGTTCTTGATGATGTGTTTGGCTGTGGCATGGCATAGGTGGCAGGTAAGACAGGAGGACAGCAGGAATCCAGGTGGTGGGATCTTACACAGCAGTTACTATGGGCTCACCTGGATAATGCCTTTAGGGAGATGGTCTGGGATGGATGAATTTAAGTACATCCCTGCTTCTGAACCTGTGTGAAGATCTGGTGGTTTCCTTCCTTCACACAAGCAAAGTAGACTCTCCCACCACACCCACATACAACAAGGTATTTTTATTCTTTTATGTTTGTACCCTGGTAGAGATAGACATGTCATGCATAGTAATCAGTAAGATAACTTAATTCATGTCAGAGTATAGCATAGAAGGCTATGACCTAAAAAAAAAAAAAAAAAAAAAGGAAATGTTCACATTGTGGTGGATTTGAAGTGGTGCTTCTATAAAAACAGAGGAGACTTTTTTTAAATATGCTCTTCTAAGAGAAATTATAGTAGAGGATAGACTTGAAATTTAAACCAAAAAAAAAAAAGATGAATTAGAAACAGCAAAAATAAATTTCTGTAGAGAAAAGGTCACTATGATGTTCCAGAAAAAAGAAAAAAGGAAAAGAAAGTGGCACAAACCTGCATTACAGTGCTTGGCCAGCATGGGGAACTGTGTACATGCACACAAATTAAATACTAGTTTTAATCTAGAAAGTGCATATGAAAAACTAGTGCAGAAAAGAGTGGAATATAGGGTAGTTGCCCTTTTAACTGAATAAAATTTTATCTCAGGGCTGGAGAGGTGGCTCAGTGGTTAATCACTTGCCTGTGAAGCCTAAGATCCTATGTTCTACTATCTAGATCCACTTAAGCCAGATACACAAAACTGAGGCAAGCACAAGGTCACACATGCCCACTAGGTTTCTGGAGTTCCATCGCAGTGGCTAAGGCCCTGGCATTCCCAATTCCCTCTCTCTCTCTCTCTCTCTCTCTCTCTCTCTCTCTCTCTCTCTCTCTCTCTTTCTCTGAAAAATAGAAAAAGAGAAGAAAGGAAAAGAAAAGAAAAAAAAAGATTATCTGGACTTTACAGTTCTGAACTATGTTAGATATATAAGTGAAGCATTGAAACCTAATAAATAAATGACTTTTGATTTGGGTAATTGAATCTGTAGGTAAAAAATCGAATTTTGGAATAATAAAAATGTAAATGACTATCATTAGGTCAAATGAGATCATCAAGGAATGCATGAGGTGAGACAAGAAGATAAAGAGGGGCTGATTCTCAATCTTTCCATAATTAGGAGGTCTGGATGAAAAGATGTCTCATCAAAAGGGACTGAAACAGGAACAAGCTGTGTTTCAGAAGGAACAACTGAAGGAGCACTCATCAAGGATGAAGGTAGGAGTTTGCAGTTTTGCAGGAAAGGAAGCAATGCCTAATTCCCTCCCATGTGGCTGATAGTCAATGAACTTGAGGTTTGATAATAGCTTTTTTTTTTTTTTTTTTTTTTTTTGTGCAATGCCAGAAGGCTTTTCAAACACACAGTGTGTAAAAGTGAAAATTACAAATTGGGAGAAAATATTTTTGAATCATATATCTCAGAATTGATTCATAGTTTTTGCCTAAAATATTTTATTTCCACCTTAACATTTTTTTTTAATTTTTATTAACATTTTCCATGATTATAAAATATATCCCATGGTAATTCCCTCCCTCCCCACCCCCACACTTTCCCGTTTGAAATTCCATTCTCAATCATATTACCTCCCCATTACAATCATTGTAATTACATATATACAATATCAACCTATTAAGTATCCTCCTCCCTTCCTTTCTCCACCCTTTATGTCTCCTTTGCAACTTACTGGCCTCTGCTACTAAGTATTTTCATTCTCACACAGAAGCCCAGTCATCTGTAGCTAGGATCCCCATATGAGGGAGAACATGTGGCGCTTGGCTTTCTGGGCCTGGGTTACCTGACTTAGTATAATACTTTCCAGGTCCATCCATTTTTCTGCAAATTTCATAACTTCATTTTTCTTTACCGCTGAGTAGAACTCCAATGTATAAATGTACCACATCTTCATTATCCACTCATCTGTTGAGGGACATCTAGGCTGGTTCCATTTCCCAGCTATTATAAATTGAGCAGCAATAAACATGGTTGAGCATGTACTTCTAAGGAAATGAGATGAGTCCTTTGGATATATGCCTAGGAGTGCTATAGCTGGGTCTCCACCTTAACATTTTATTATCATTTTGATGAAACTATTGTTAAAAATAGTCACAAATAACTCGATTTTGGGTCACATGCCTTTAATCCCAACACTCAGCAAGGCAGAGGTAGGAGGATCACTGTGAGTTGAAGGCTAGCCTGGGACTCCAAAGTGAATTCCAGGTCAGACTGGGCTAGAGTAAAACCTTACACTGAAAAAAAAAAAAAAAATTCACAAATAAACTATACAAAAACTTCAGATATGCCTGCATGGAATTCTAAGATTTATGGAAGTATTCAGAGTTTTCTAGTATAACTGTCATTCTAGTTTGAATCTACTTATGAAATCAATTTAGTTTTGTTTGCTTATAAGCTAAATTTATTTTCTGTAGCTGTAAATCTCAAGCTCTTATAATAAACTGCTGGTAGTGAGGGACTTCAAACATTCAGTCCTGAGTCCTTTGGTTTTCAGGCAGTCACCTTAAGCCTCCCTCCAGCCAGGTAAGAGTATTTTTATTGATTTATAATCTACACATGTAAATGTATAATTTTAGTCTTTTATAAATGCATACAACAGTGTAAAGTACATTAAAGTCAAGACATACACTATGTCTATCATCCCTAAGTATACCTTATGTTTCTTTTCATTTATTCCTCCATAGTGTGACAATCAGAAAGACATATTTTGCTTTTGCCACTGTATCATTGCATTAGTGCATTTCTTTAAGTTTTATAAATTGGAAGAAGGCCATATATACTACCTACTCACCCTAATTATTTCAACATCTGCCTTCTACTATTCCACAGAGACTTGTAGATAGGGAAACAGGGGAGTTAATTCATTCCTGATAATTAACACTGATAAGATTGCAGGAAAGGAATTCATGCAATATGTTACATAAGCACTATGGAGACCAGTATAGGCCTTTTCTATAGCAAACACAGGACTAGCATATCAAACTCCAGCAACCAACTCCTGAATGTATAACCAAAAATTGAAGTTTAATTAGTATTACAAAAACACACTGACATTCCCACAGTCATTGCATCAGTATTTCCGATATGCAGAATATGAAAACAGCTAGGATATCTATTGACAAGTGCACAGTAATAGAAATGTAGCCTATAGGGCTGGAGAGATGGCTTAGCCATTAAGGTGCTTGCCTGTGAAGCTTAAGGACCCAGGTTCTACTCTTCAGTCCCCACCTCAGCCAGATCCAAAAGGTGAGGCAAGCACAAGGTCACATATGCCCACCAGGTGTGGCAAGTGTCTGGAGTTAGAATACAGAGGCCAGGCCCCGGTGCACCAATTCTCTCTCTCACTCTCTCTCTCTCTCTCTCTCTCTAAAAAGAATATAAATAAATAAATAAATAAATAAATAAATAAATAAATAAATAAATACAAAATGTACTGTATAAATGCAATGGAATAGTATTTAGTCCTGAGAAAAAAAATTATATAATTTATTGTAACATGGATAGATATAGATCTAGAATACATACTGGTAAGTGAGATAAGGCAAGAACATATTCCAGTTTCTTATTCACTTATGGAAAATTAATAAAAGAGAATAATTCTCATAATGCAATTGAGTCAAATAGGAGCACTAGAGACTGGTGGCATCCTGTGGAGAAGGAAATATTAGTACAATGTGATGGTTGGAATTATTTCTATAATTCCATAACCCAGTAGGGAATATACATTCTATAATCTCAGCTTAGTTTATGTCATATTTCAGAGAAGCAAATAAACATAGTTTAACAACTGTGCACATATAGAAAAGTTGTATATTTGAGAGAATATAAATGCTTATCATTCTAATTTTATTATATATTTTCTTCATGTGTCAAACTATCACTTTCTATCTCAAAATATATGTATGAGTTAGACATAGAAAAAAATTACAGATTGATTCACTAATTATATATATTTACATATATCATATTGGAATATCATAATAAGAAGATTTATGATAAATAATATATGTATATGTACATATATAGATATACATTATTTACTTAAAGACAGAGCTTCAAGATGTAGCTCAGGCAATTCAGAAATTCTCCTCCTTCAGCTTCCAATGGGCTAAGATTACTGGCATCACTATATTTTCCCTCATTTTAGTTTTTTTTTTAAGAAATACCTCTCTGATCATTAAGAATTACAGCTATAGATTTAAACAAAACTCTAGACTCTTCAAAATTTTTACATCTCAAGATAAATAATTTGGAATTATTCTAAATTAAGCTCTGAGAAAACAGAAGGAAAGGAGCTCTGTAGTGGTCTGAGATTAAGCCATCTGGGTCCTCAATGACTGGGTGAGAGAAAACTAAAGGAAAATGCAGAAGTGCCACAAGTTTGTTCTGACTAAAATAATGAAAAACTATGCTTGTCTTTGGTCAGTGTACAGTACTCTGCATTGTCTAGATCTTATCATTATTGTTCACCACAAGTATATATTCTAAATCTCATATAAATCTGACCTCAAAGACTCTAAAATGATTTATTAGGCTACTTATACAATTTTTAATAGTCAAATTCAGTTCTACTTAAAGTAAGTTATATTTCCCTAACCAGAAATTTGTGATTATTATAATAGAATATTGCTTGAATTCCTATGGCTTTATTTTATGTAATGTATGTTATCTAAAGCTAAATTAAGGAAGAATTCAGGGAAAAATGGGACATTAATAGACTCTAAAATGATGCAGAGTATCCAAGAGATATTTGGAAGGTTATAGATCAAAGGCTTCATGTTTGCAAATTGCACATTATCTGTGCAGAATAATTATACTAATGAGTTTCCACTGTGGAGTTCACATTTATAAAGCAAGAGATTTAATAATATAATGTGGAGCTGACTTTTTTAAATGCAGTTCATTTTCCTTAAAATGAAAAAGCCTTAATGCAAAGAGGCAGAAATGACATTATTTCCTAAATCTGTCAATCTTGAAATGGGTGATTTAGCACACATTGTCTTGAAGAGTTTATAAGCACATGAGATATTGGTACACAGACCTGCTTTGCCTCTGCTGTTTTATTTCATCATGGAAAACGCAATCCTCTTAAACACAAAGCTGTGCCTTTTCCTTGCATTCAGCATTTTATATAGACAATGGAGGCAGCAGGAGTGAGTACTGTTTACATGCAAATCATATCACTTGCTAGTCCTGTCTTACCCACGGAGGTCCAGCTGATGCTTCTAATTTCTTTCATTTGCTATGTCACTTCTTAGTACATAAAGCAACTGCTATGTAATAGACTTTCTTTAAGGAGGATATAATCTGAGAATTCTCCATGTCTCGGATTAGGACCTGCTCACATACCCTGAGATATTTCCAAACCTCGAAACTTCACTGAATTTTCATGCAGAAAGCAGATAGCTGGTATACTTTCCATGTATTTATATTAATTTAGAAAATGAGATAGATTTTGATCTGTATTTTATAACTAATATAAAATGAATCTTCACCTAGGTTAACTTCCTTGTCCTATATGATGTTTAGATTTACCACATTTCAAGACATAGACATCTATATGCTACTATCAGGTAAAATATATATTGCTTTCAATGCTTATGTACCACACTATATATATTTGTCAGCAATTGCATAAGGAGAAATTTGTTTGATTTTCACATGCTTTTTTAATTTTCAGCTTTTATTTACTTTTGAGTAGATAGAGGAAGGAGAAATAAAGAAAGAAAAAATAAACAACAAAGCAAGGAAAAGAAAGTAAAATAAACAAACTAATTACAAAAAGAAAGAAAAGAAAAAGAAAGAAGCAAGAAAAGGAAAAAAGGGAAAGAAAGAAAAAGAGAAAGAAAGAGAAAGAGAGAGAGGGAGAGAAGGAATGGTAGCACCAGGGTCTCTTCCTTCTATAAATGAACTCCAGATGCACATGACACTTTGTGCAGCTCGCTTTCCATGAAGGAAAATATAGTTGACTATAAAAGCAATCTCTGTTAACATATAGCATTGGGTAGAGACTAGAATGCAAGCATGGAGAAAAATCAACTTTACAGGTAAGAATATAGTTAATGATACACACTATCATCAGTTGCGTGTTTTGCACTATTTTAAAGGTAAAACTCAAAGATGACAGAATTATAAGAATGATATGATGAGGATAAAGTGGCATTTAAAGTTAATGAAACAACTCCTGGGGAGATGGCTCAGTGGACAAAAGAGGTTGGTGTGTAAGCATGAGGAACAGAGTTCAAATACCACAACCCACATAAATGGGAGGCAACTGTAGCAGGGCAACTGTAACCTCAGCATTCTGGACGTGAAGACAGGATCTCTGGGGCAAGCAAACTAGTTGGTCCAGCTGAATCTGCAAGCTTGGAGTTCTAATAAGAGAATGTGCCTCAGTAAATATTGTGGAGATTGATGGAGGATGTCAGTCCTAAAATCAAGATCTGGACTCTCCATCCTTGCCCACATATCCTCATTCTCCCACACGCATGTACACACACCACCACCACCCTCACCACCACCAAATTAAAACAACAAAACAAAACAAAACAAACAAACAAACAAAAAAAAAAACCCACAAAGCTAGTCAAATCTTAAACATGCAGGAAAAGATCACATGACTATGACTAATAGGTAATATATAACATATACACAGAACAGAACTAATTATAATTAAATCACTACCACAAAATTAAATTAAAAAATAATCTATAAGAAAAATTAAAATTATTATATAGAAAGTTTGATGCATTTGTATAACAAAAACCACAAAAGTTGCATATTTAACAATTTTGAAGTAAAGACCACCATGACTGGGATAATAAAATATCCAAATCCCAAAATATAAAAGAATATTTTCTTATGTCTTCATATAGAATGTATTTTTTTCTATTTCTTTAAGTATCTTTTATTCTATTTTGAAAAAAATATTTGCAAAGAGGGAGAAAGGGAGGCATGGAACAGGCACACGGGGAGCTTTACCTGCTGAAAATGAACTCCAGATGCATGCACGAATTTGTGCATCTGGCTTTATGTAGGTACTGGGGAAATGAGTCCAGCTTGTTAGGCTTTGCAAGCAAGTGTCTTAACCATTGATCAATCTCTCTAACCTAAATTTATTTTCTAGCATGTATTTTCTGTTGCATTATTCATGTTTTTAAAAACTAATTTTCACGGCAGGGGTGGCCCCCACAGGCCTGCGAACCGAGCACCACGTGGCTGATCTTTTTTTTCCTTGTTGTTCAGAAGCCAATTGTGTATTTGTAGTTTTGTTGGAGTAAATGTATAACATTTGTTTTGATTCAAGAGTTGTAATATGTGTTCTATAATGCAATTTTATTAAGGGGCATTTTTGTAAAGAATACATTCAAATATTATCTAAAACGTTTCTTCCAACACTAATGTAATACATGCATTCTCTGTCAATCATTAATTTTCCTAATGTTTTCAAACTTAACATTGCATATTTAAGCTTTTAATCATCTTCTTCAAGTGATTTTTCTTTATGGTTGGAAAAATAGTACAATAGAAAATTAATTGTATGATGTTATTTTGATTATTCTATGAAGATAATTTTATTAGCTGTGGAATATGACACTTTTATTCTCTCTTCCCATCTATTATATTTTCACTAAATTTTAATGTCATCATTACACACTGTCTAGAATTCAAGAAATAATATAATGTAAAAAGTTGGTATCTTCTAGTACTCTTGAATTTTAAAATAATTCTATCATTCCAACATTAAATATGATAATTATATGATTTTTAAAGTAGGTATCCATTATTCAGCATGCAGAAGTCCTATGTTAGTCGTGGTTTATTAAGATCTTTTATGATTATTCAGCATTGCATTTCAGTGAATGTACTTTCTGATTCTAATGAATAAATTAAATACTTTTTTACTTAATGATTTAGTTCAGTAAAATCCATAATAGATATTTTCAGAAGTAAACTAGACTTGTGCAACCAGAAGAAAATAAATTTATCATTATATACTGATATTTCTAGATACTTGTATTCAATTTGTCAGTATCACCCTATAGATTGTTTCTGTGTTCTTGAACTATAACTTTAGTTTCTGTTTAATCATTGTCTACTGTTCCATTATACAAACTCTATCCCTCAAAAAGCTTTGGGCAAAAAAATACTTAGAAAGCTACCCAAAGTCTGAGGAAACATATTAATTTACAAAGTTATAACACCATTGGAAGAATTTAAAATGTGCAGTATTGTTGAGGTGAAACATCATAATCTTAGGAACAACTGAAACCTAAATTTAGTTTACATCTTTAGTGTCTCATTCACTTTCCACAGTATGCGAGAGAGAGGTCAAGTGGACATTTCCAGAAAGACCCACTAATCTGTTATTGGTTCTAATAAGGGTTGGAGCATGCAGTTGATTATCAGGACACCTTTCTGTCTGCCCATCACATATTTTCTCAGCAAAAACAGAACTTCAAATGAAAACTGTAAGCCAAATGTAAAGCTGCTCATTCCATAAGCTGCTTCTGTTCAGTTGCTTAGTTGCTGGGGCAACAGGAAGGTGACTGCAACTGTTAGACATGTTTCAAACCCATATGACCTACCAAAATTAAACTGAGTCTATAAATAATTGATCAAGAACTCACTAAGTGATTGAAGCAGTAATTTAATTTTTTCCAACTAAATAAAGCTTAGATCCAAAGACATTCCCTGCAGAGTTTTATGATATTTAAAGAACAATGATCACCAATGCTCCCCAAAATATTTCACAAATATAGAAAAAGAAGGAAGATTGTCAAATTATTCTTACAGAGGAAATATTATGCTGAACACGGAAGCAAAACTTCTCAGTGTATCACCTTTGTTGCAGCCTGGTTCTCATTGCTGGTAGAAATCACCCAACCAAGAGCAGTTTCTGGGAAAAAGAGATTTATTTTGGCTTACAGGCTCAAGGGGAAGCTCCACGATGGCAGGGGAAAACGATGGCATGAGCAGAGGGTGGACATCACCCCATGGCCAACAGAAGGTGGACCATAGCAACAGGAGAGTATGCCAAACACTGGCATGGGGAAACTGGCTATAAAGCCCATAAGCCCGCCCCCAACAATACACTCCTCCAGGAGGCATTAATTCCCAAATATCCATCAGCTGGGAACCTAACATTCAGAATGCCTAAGTTTATGGGGGACACCTGAATCAAACCACCACAACCTTCAAACAAAATTCAAGCATACATTTTAAAATATTACTTAATGTGATCAAGTATGCTTCCTTCCTGGGATGCAAGAATTGTTCAATATCCATAAAGAACTCTTGCATAGAAATGTGTTTTGAACCCTTTGCTATTTAAAATGAATAATGACAATAAGGTTTTGAAATAAATAAAACAGCTTCTAACTAATCACTGTTAAAACATCACTTACATGGACTGGAGCAATCGGTTACTGGTGAAGGTACTTGCATGCAATGACAAAGGACACAGGTTCAATTCCTTGGTACCCATGTAAACCCAACATCCAACATGCACAAAGTGGTACATCTGTCTAGAAGCCATTTGCAGTGGCTAGAGACCCTGGTACACCCATTCTCTCTACATATCTGCCTCCCTTCCTCCTCTCTCTGATTTTATCAAGTAAACAAAATAAATTTTTAAACCATTGTTTATATTAAAATGTAGTGAATTGGACTACAATGGTATAATGAGGTGTTCTATTGAAGTTTATTTTGTTAAAATAATAAAAATGGTCTGGTGTAATATCTAGACTTAAGCCTTGGTCTAACATTTGCCACCTACTTGGACAGCCTTGGGTTAATCTGGGCTGATTTGCTTTCTGTAACTGATGGAGGCATTCTTAGAAGCCATCTTTATCCTAAACTTAGTCTGCATTAGATACAAAAATACTACATGCATTAGATACAAAACATGTGAATAAAGGTTTAAATATCAATAAAGCCAAGAATGACTAGAGGAACGCGCAACAGTGTCTCACATGTGATCTTTAAGGTGCATTCAGAACACCTGCAGGAATCTCTTGGAACCGGTTTTGCTGTTTGTCTCAGAGCACTGAACTTCCCGCTACGTTGTAAGCTTAGCTAACTTATTCTATGCAAGACCCCTTCCCCAATGTCTCTGACCTTGTCATACTAACACTAACATTACTCTCTTTCTTTGCATATGTGTTCTCTATATTCTTAGAACAATAATATTGAGAATTGCTTCAGGCCTGAGATGTTCAATTAAGTGATAGGATGAATTAAGTGAGATATCCTTGGAGATCAAGTTCATCTTAGAGTCATATTTAAAAGGTTACTTGAAAATAACAGGTTTCAATTTCTTAGGTGCTGAGTACTAGGCAAATATATGCTTAGCAACCGAGAAATGCAGCCTACACATACATTACCTTAACTCAGGAGTAATGAGTAAGTAACTGGGATTTTAATATAATCCAAATTGTCACAAAAATGAGATATGGAAATTTTACTATTTTGTAAGTATTGTTCTCTTATTTTCTTACAGATGGAGCTTCTCTCTTCAATCCAGGTTGTTCTAGAATTCAAACAGAAACTGTATGTCCTTTAACTTCAGTGAGCCTCTCTTGTTTCAACTTCTTAAGTGTGTAAATTACAGCTGTGAGTCACCAGGAATGGACAAGTTTGCCATTTTTAATAAATAATTACACAAAGGAAACTATAAGTATATACATATGTATAATTGTCCTCATAACTTTAGGTATAGAAACCCACTGAACTAAAAGAAAATTCAGCCTACATTATTTCTAGGAACTATTTATACTCTGTTTTGATGTTTCTTCTTTCTCAAAACCACTAACAATTTTCAAAACTTAACATATAAATTTAAAAATCTAGGTTCATTTCTACTGGGTTTCAATACATCTAAACATTGCTAAGTGGTAACCATAGAGATGTCATAATACCTGTTCAAAATTTACAGTATTATTTTACACTGTAACATTATAATATATAATGTGTGGAGATTTATTTACATCTGTATCAATGTACATTAACTTAAATACACAACATATATACTATATGCATGATCATCATGTTTTTTATTGAAGTTTGTACTTCATAGTAGGGGTAATTAATATTATTATTAAAATATGAAAACTCTAGTTCATATCTTATATTTTATGTTTTTACTTTTAAAATCTGAGAATCAATTATTCAATAAATTCATTATAAAACTGAAAGTTAAAAGATATAATCATAAAATGTGTGGTTCCTATACTTATTTACTTCATTTAATTACAGTATTTTATGAAATTTTATGAGATACTTGCCTAATTATTGAACAGACAAAATATATTCTAATATGCCACTTAGGATTTCTTTACATAGTGTACTTATACTCGGCATAAATAAGGAAGCTCTACAGGCATTCAGAGTCTATGTGGTAGTTTGAATGTGATTATCTGACCTTATCACCACATAGAGTCAGGTATTTTCTCAAAACTGACCTTGTAATTTCAGCCTCTAGCAGGCACATCCCTGCTACAGGGGTCATATTACCAGGGTCATATACTGGAGTCTAATCCTAGTTGTGTTTAGAGCAGTTGAAGCTCTGTTGAGTTCATAATACTAGCGGTTGGAGGTGTCCCTGATTGTATCTATGCAAGTGTCAGGCACTGGTGGTATTCCTATGAACTTCATAAGCTTGAGATAAATTCCTTCCTCCCATAAGCTGTTCTGGTTTCTGGTTGGGTATTTGTTGTAACAATAGGAACCTGACTAAAACAGTAATTTGGTACCAGAAGTGGGGTCATTGCTACACTGAATCTTTGTGCTGGAGGAATTTTGATAGACTTGGTACTTGGGACTACAGAAGCCTTACAGATATGTAAGCTAAATTTTATGGACTATTCTGGTGAGAGTCTGAATATCCTAAATGCAGAGAGAATTGTGGACTTTGAATTGACTTATGAACTTTCAAAGTGAAAAGAGGGATAGCAGATGATTTTTTTTGAACTGGGCTGCTAGTGTAAAGGTTGGCCACATTCTTCTGCCCATATACTCAGGGAGTTTAAGCAAGTTGTAACATAAAATTAATGGACTAGTGTGTTTGTTGGAAGGTATAGAACAGAAAATTATAAAGGATGTACTATTCATCACAGTAAAAAAAAGTTTAAAATTATTGGCACAGAGACTGCTTTTAGGTTATAAACCTTTTACAATTGTTTTGCAATTATTAAACAGGTTACCAACATTAAGTATGGGCCAATTGCTTTACAGTGGGATGGGACTTAGATAGGAAAAGTGCCTGAGGGAAAATTTTACTGGGACGGGCTTAATGCTGAATGGGAATGAAAATCATTTTACAAGGAAGAGATGTAAAGGAAGAATTCTAAAGAATGTGCTACTCTTCAAAGACAAGATTTATTTCACCCTTGGGTTTACAAATTGGCAGAGCCATTGCTCACACAATATTGGAATAAGGAAAAGTGCTGGGAAGTATGTCATAGACTGCTCATAGGTCAAGAAACCACTGCTAATAAGCAGCATGTGAAACAGTGTTGGAATTCTTTTATTGCTGAACCAACAAAAACATCATTACATGGAGGTATAAATTTGGGTCCTGATTTACAACATAGACCAGAAGATGTTTTGAACATGACAGGGTTATCATGGTTAACATGGAATGCTGTTGACTCAGAATGAAAGATTTCCCCAGGTTACTCAGCCCAGCTGGAGCATTGGAAATACTAAATCCAAAGACTATTGACATGGGTCATACATATGAGATTTAAACTGCAGATGTTTGGTGTTCACCTGATGATCTTTGATGTTTTCACTGGTTCAATCTTTTGCGACTAAGCCTTTTTGCAATGGAAATATTTGCTTTGTGCCATATGTGCTAAAGCATGCAAATTGTTTTGACTTCATAGGACTCACAGTTTAAAGATAATCTTGAATGTTGTATGAGTCTTGAGATTGTTGAACAATGTTTAAGCTGGTAAAGGTTAATGGGGACCTTTGAAAATGGACTGAATGCAACTTATGTTTTAAAATGGTTATGAGTCCATGGGGGCCAGAGGTGGAATGTGGTAGGTTGAACGTGATGGTTTGAATGTACAGCTCATCCAGGTTAATTTCCCCTTGGGTCCTTGGTCAACTCCCTGCTGGACAGAGCAAATGGCACCCACGTGGGGCTCGAAGTACAAAGTGTGACCTGGACGTCGCTCAAGTGGACGGCCATGCCAGCCATTGGACCACCACCCCACTGGTGGGTGAGTGAAGGTCCACATAGAGATCACTACAGGCAATCAACCTGTAATACAGATCTGCACCGTGATCATACAGAAAAAACCCGCCTGTGATACAGATCCGGAAAGGTAAAAAAAAAATGATGCAATTATGGGACAAGCATTAAATAAGCAAGAATTGTTGAAGGGCTTAAAACTTCTCTCAAGGCACAAGGAACATGGGTTAAGAAAAAAAAAAAAAAAGATTTAGCAAAGAGTAAATAGGAGCTAATTGCCATAGTAAAAGATATTTTAAAAGCACAAGGAATTGAGATTGCTTCAACTTCTTTAATCAAATTTTTTGGTTTTATCAGGAGGATATGTCCTTTCTATGTGTGTGTATATGTGTTTATGTGTGCTCATTGTGCTTGCTTGTCATGTCGTATTTGTGACTGTTTGTGACTAAAGAGATGAGAGGGACACAGGTGACACCCTTTTCTTCTAGAGAACCATTTCAAGGAAATCAAAGACCTAAGCATAGATATTAAAAAAAGGAAAAGTTAAATGTCTTTTGCAGGAGTGAATTTGCCAGATATTTGTTCTAGGTCAACTTTACCTTATGTAGAGGATAATTAAAAACAACAAAACTTCCTCTAAGGAAGTAACTTATAATTTGTCAGATATTTTAAAAAAGATTGTAATGTCCTGCTACTTAAAAGGAGGAGGCAACTGATCTGACTTCTAATCCAGCCTGCCTCAAGATATCAACACAGTTTGCCTTAGTTACTTCTAATAAAATCATTTTCAAGTGTGTTATTGGTATTAATGACATAAAATAGTATTAAGACTACTTTCTTGTTAGTGATATGATTAATCAATTTGGTGTAATTTTTAATAGCCTTACAAGAAAGATAATTAATCACTTCTCAGCCTTTTGGCCAAGATCAAGTATAGTATCTGTTCTTATCAGTTTAATATCTGATACGTCCTCTATCAGAGGACAATATATTAAATGGATTTTTGGAGCTCGGAGTTGGAATAGGAGCTTGCTCTGTCCACTCCATGCATCGACCTGGTATTGCAGTACCTCTAGGAATGATGCACCACCTCTGGGGAAATAAAAAAGAAAGAAAGAAAGAAAGAAAGAAAATTAATGATGGGGTGAGATAAATTGATTGAAGGAACTGGGAAGGAATTTTTCAATGACTTGTTAAAAATGCCTTTTGAGTGGTACTTAGATCAGAATGTTAAAGTATATAAATAAAGGTGTGAGGGTGTAAAAACAAGAAATTTATAGGCTAAACCTAAACACCATGCCTAAAGTTAAAGGTTTTTAAACTGTGTACAAACTTTAAGAAGCAAACAAACAAAAAAACTAATTCTCAGGATAAAATATGTTGGGATAGCTTGCTTAAGTTTTATCAAATATAAGTCATGGGTAAAACATAAAATTGTTTTATGTTTATAAAAATTTCTGTGGTACAAAAAATCAATAACTATCAAGTTTAAGCTCAAATCATTGGTTGTCAAATAATGCTTTTTCTTTCAAAAAAATTATCAAAGGTTATATTAATATTTAGCTAGCTGTTTTGGCTCAGAAAAGACCAGATTCTACTCTATTGTATGTAAAGTAACTGTCTCAATTTTTGGCATCTTAAGTCCAGTGCTTATAAAAAAAATTAACTCTTAAGACTTTTTCCCTACTTTAGAGAACAGCCACATGGTCCTCTTCTGAAAAAAAGAAAAAAGAAAAAAAAAAAATTCAAGCTCCATGGTTCTGTTCCCAATGTTCTCTGGGTAATTTGTACCCACATGTATCTGAACTAATCAAAGATGTTTTCACACAGGTGCAAAGACCTTACACTTCCTTACTTGTCCTTTTCTGATAATTTCTAGGTTAAATTAGTTAAGTTTATGAATCAATTGGTACTGTTTTCAAGACTGGTAACAGGTTCTGCCTATATTTATAAATGTTAGATATTTAAAATGTGAGATGTGCCTACTTCCTATGCCTCAGATATATGGCTTATGCTGCCACAGTACAACAAAATATTTAAAGATGAGACAAAATGATTTTAGAAGCACTTGTGCCATTCTTTAACTAAGTCTATTTCAGTAATCAAGGCTGAGCAGGGAGGATATGGAGACCCAAACAAAATTGGTGTACAGTCTAAAACAGGAGAGTCACAACTGAGGAACAATCAGCCCTCCTGACTTCCTAAAGAAGGGAAAATTACTTGGCCAGCATGGCCCTGACTCATCCTAACAGGCAAGATACCAGTAAACTATGGGGCTACTCCTGTATCCGTAAAGTCTCTTTGGAGAGTCATTAATGACCTCTAAAATTAATCCATAATTAAGTTTTGGCGATCTGCATGGTATTAAACACTCAGAGAGAAATGTATAACCAAAGATTAAAAAAAAAAAAAACCTTAAATAAATAAATGGCCCTTAACTTCTGAAAAATTAGCTGCAGCCATGATAATACAGGAACAACTTGCTGCGGGTCATATTGAATCTACCACCTCTCCTTGGAATACTCCTATCATTGTTATAAAGAAAAGGTCTGGAAAATGGAGATTGCTCCAGGACCTTAGAAAAATTAATAAGGCCATGGTACCTATGGGAGCCTTACAACCAGGCCTCCCCACTCCAGTGGCAATTCCTGCAGGATATTGTAAAATCATTATTGACCTGAAGGTTGTTTTTTTTACAATTCCCTTGCACCCTGAGGATCATCAGCATTTTGCATTTAGTTTACCTGTGGTAAATTTCAGAGGCCCTATGCTGAGATTCCAATGGAAAGTCTTGCCCCAGGGGAGGGCCAATAGCCCTATGCTGTGTCAAAAATTTGTGGCCCAAGTAATAGATCCATTTAGACATACATGGCCTTCTTCATTATATAGATGACATTCTCCTGGCCGGACCTGATCCCACTGAACTCCTTATTTGCTCTCAAGAGATTTCTAGGGCCCTTACCAGAGCTGGTCTTCAGCTAGCTCCTGACAAAATTCAATTAAAACCCCCTTACATATTCTTAGGCTTTGAACTTTTTCATAACAAAATTCTTTCACAAAAGATTCAACATGGGCTGGAGAGATGGCTTAGAGGTTAAGCGCTTGCCTGTGAAGCCTAAGGACCCCGGTTCGAGGCTTGGTTCCCCAGGTCCCACATTAGCCAGATGCACAAGGGGGCGCACGCGTCTGGAGTTCGTTTGCAGAGGCTGGAAGCCCTGGCACGCCCATTCTCTCTCTCTCCCTCTATCTGTCTTTCTCTCTGTGTCTGTCGTTCTCAAATAAATAAATAAAAAATTAAAAAAAAAAAGATTCAACTTAGAACTGATCATCTAAAACCTTTAAATGGGGCTGGAGAGATGGCTTAGCGGTTAAGCGCTTGCCTGTGAAGCCTAAGGACCCCGGTTCGAGGCTCGGTTCCCCAGGTCCCACGTTAGCCAGATGCACAAGGGGGCGCACGTGTCTGGAGTTCGTTTGCAGAGGCTGGAAGCCCTGGCGCGCCCATTCTCTCTCTCTCTCTCTCTATCTGTCTTTCTCTCTATGTCTGTCGCTCTCAAATAAATAAATTTTAAAAAATAATAAAACCTTTAAATGATTTTCAAAAACTCATAGGAGATATCAATTGGCTCAGGCCTTATCTTAAGCTAACTACCTGTGAGCTTAAACCCTTGTTTGACATCCTCAAAGGAGACTCAGACCCTGCCTCTGGCCACTCATTAACAGCCCCCACCCTAGAAGCTCTGAAGATAGTGGAGGCTGCAATTCTGAGCCAAAGGGTCACTTTTATCTCTTCTGAGAAGCCTGTTCTCCTGGTCATTTGTGCCACTGACTTTACACCCACTGGGGTGTTCTGGCAAGAGGGGCCCCTCTTCTGGGTCCATTTATCCTCTTCACCAACCAGAGACCTAACCCCTTACACCTCATGGGTGGCAGAGTTAATAATAACTGGATGTGATCAAAGCAGAAAAATATTTGTTAAGGACCCTAATAAAATCATTCTACCCTACTCCACTTCCCAAATCTAGTGGTTAATACAGAATGATGATGGCTGGGCAATATTTTGCACCTCTTTTCAGGGATCCTTTGATAACCATTACCCTGCTAACAAACTTCTCCACTTTCTGATAATTCAGCCATTTGTTTTTCCTACATTTACCTCTCCCCGACCTCTTCCCCATGTCCCCTTAGTTTTCACTGATGGTTCCTCTAATAGAGTGGCAGCCTTCACTGTAGACAAACAACTTCCCTGCAATCCCCATTCCATTCTGCTCAACTGTTGGAACTTTTCGCTGTTTTACAGGTTTTTCAACAACTTCCAAATACCTCCTTTAATCTGTATACTGACAGTGCTTATATTGCTCAATCCATCCCCCTGTTAGAAACTGTGCCATACATAAAACCCACCACAAACGCTAGCCCTCTGTTTTTCTCCATCCAGCAATGCATACATCCTAGGGAACATCCTTTTTATATAGGCCATATTCGTGCTCATTCTGGACTCCCTGGGCCTCTAGTCACAGGAGATGCCATGACTGACAAAGCCACCCAATTTGCCTTCCTTGTTAAGCTCGATCCCATGGCCCATGCCAAAGCAGCTCACTCTGTACATCATCTTAACACTCAAACCTTGTGTCTTCTTTTTAAAATCACTAGGGAACAAGCTTGCCAGATAGTCAAACAATGCACAAATTGTGTCACCCTCCTATCCGTTCCCCACTTAGGTGTGAATCCTCGAGGTTTAATTCCCAATGAGATCTGGCAAATGGATGTAACACATGTTCCCTCATTTGGCAATCATAAGTACCTCCATGTTATTGTGGATACCTTTAGTGGATTCATTTTCGCCAGCCTCCATGCTGGAGAAGCTTCAAAAACTGTCATTGCTCATGTACTCAATTGCCTTGGTGTCATGGGAAAGCCCCAAATTATTAAAACTGATAATGGTCCTGGATATACTGGAAAAAAAATTCCAAAATTTCTGTCATCAAGTACAAATTACAGGCATACCATACAATCAATCCCCAGGGTCAAGGAATTGTTGAGCAAGCCCATCAAACTATTAAACATACCCTCCAAAAGTTAAAAACTGGGGATTTATATCCCATAAAAGGCTCTCCAAGAAATGTCCTTCATCATGCCTTGTTTGTCCTAAACTTTTTAACCCTTAATACTCAGGGAAATTCAGCTGCTGATCACTTTTGGCACACAAATACAAAAAATACCTTTGCCAAAGCCATGTGGAAATATCCTTTAACTTTAAAATGGAATGGCCCAGACCCAGTACTCATTTGGGGCCAAGGATCAGTATCCTTGTTTGACACCAAAGAAAATGCTGCCAGATGGCTGCCAAAGAGACTTGGAAAACAAGCTGATGATTCTCCAGTGAAATCTCACATATCCAGGTAGGAAACAGTTCCCTGAGAGAATCTCCTTTTTTTCCCTAACAGGACAAAACTGGAAGGACCTCAAGACGACTCTGCCCCGGAGGACACAGTTAACCTACTGGAGAGGCCGACTCCCATTCACACTGTGTTTGGCATCATTGAACCATCCCTGGAGGATACAGGCTCATCTGGCCATCGAGGACACACAGCTCTCTATTGGGCCCTCTGTGTCTATGTTGTGCTCATGTGCCTATGTGTTGCTCTCACTTTAACCCTGCAAACACTTCTTTCTAGACATATATAACATAATGACAACCTGCACCTGGTGCCTGCTGCTACTGCTACATCTTCCAGCTGCCTGGCCCTTCACATCCCCATTTTCCTGGAGATTCTATCTCACAGAAAACTGGACCACCTATGATCAGACAAAACAATTTGGACATGTTTTGGATACTGCCAACTGTCCACCCGCATGCTGTACCAAGCCTATTTTATTAAATTTTACAGACTTTAAAAATCAACCAAATAAGGCTGCTCCCGTTCTGTGCTTCCTCTTCGATCAGAAGCATGACAAATGCAAAACCCATTATATTGAGGAAAGTGTCAGATGCCCTTGGCACTGGTGTACCATTTGGAGTGTCTCTGTCCCCGCCGTGGGTCAAATCCTGGGCACTGGATGGTCTGGCCATAAATTCTGGCACACTGACAGTGTTTATTCCCTCATCATCTGGGACCCCTGGGACTCGTGCTGGAACTCCATGGTCCAAGGAACCATGTATATAAGCAGACTTGCAAACTGGCCCTCTAGGAAGATCTATATTTGGTGTAGCTATGTCCAAATTCAGTCCAAGGTATACTCTAACATACTACAAGCTAAAAAAGAACTCTCCTCACAGTTATCCTCTGCCTCCCACCCCTTCTCTTGGCTAGCCCTGCTCAGAGAAGGCCTAATGGTTGCTGAAATGACAGAAATTGGTAACCCCTCTGCTTGTTTTCTGTGCATCCACTCAGGTACCCCACTCTTATGGCTGTTCCTTATCCTGCCCCCCTTAATCTTTCCTCTACTAGAGGGCATCCCATTAACCCCATCCCAGAAGTTCCATTATTTTCTGGCTTTCTACGTAACAAATTCCCCTTTTGCTATGGAGGCAATTCTTACCTTTGCAATAAGACTCTCTCCCTTAATTCCTCCACACTGTATGCCCCTGAAGGCTTCTTTTTTTGGTGTAATGAAACCCTCTAACTACTGGAAGAAAATTTAGGAAGTACTTTCCATGATATAGGAATGGGAAAAGACTTCCTGAATAAAACCCCAGTGGCTCAAGTTCTTAAACAGTCACTCAACCATTGGGATCATATGAAGCTGAAGAGTTTCTTTACAGATAAGCATATAATAAACAAAGCCAATAGAATACCCACAGAGTGGGAGAAAATATTTGCAGGTTATCCAACTGATAGAGGCCTTATCTCTAGAATTTACAAAGAACTCAAAAGTCTAAACAATAAGAAGACAAATACCCCACTCACAAAATGGGGCACAGAGTTAAACAGGCAATTCACAGAGGAAGAGATACAAATGGCAAACACACACCTAAGAAAATGTTCATCATCCCTAATCATCAGAGAAATGCAAATTAAAACAACTATGAGATTCCACCTTACCCCAATAAGGATAGCCAACATCAAAAGGTCAAATGAAAATAAATGCTGGCGAGGATGTGGAGAAGCAGGGACACTCATTCACTGTTGGTGGGAATGCAGGATGGTACAACCACTTTGGAAAGCAATATGGAGACTCCTGAAAAAGCTGACTATAGAAATACCAACAGACCCAGTTATACCATTACTGGGCATGTACCCTAAAACCTTCAAACCAAAAGCCAGAGAGATTTGCTCAACCATGTTTGTAGCAGCTCAATTCGTAATAGCTAAAAGCTGGAATCAACCCAGATGTCCATCATTAGAAGAATGGATAACAAAGATGTGGTATATCTACACAATGGAATTCTATACAGCAGTAAGAAAAAACGACATAAAGAAATTTGAGGAAAAATGGTTGAACCTTGAACAGATCATTCTCAGCGAACTTACCCAATCACAGAAAAATATCGACACATAGTCTCACTCATCTGCAACACCTAACCTGAATTTGCCCAAGATGCCTTACATACCCAGCAAGTACCTCATGGACTAGACAATAAGATGGATGGGAGGGCGGGGAGGGAATCAAAGGGTGGAAAACAGTAATCTGGACCCAAACGGCAATGGTACCATAAAATTCTACTTCCTAAAAGACAGACCAAATGACTGAACCTTCACTAGTCCCTTACAGGAAACACCTGAACCACAAGACACTGGAGAGGGTAGGATCAAGACTGACCTAAATCTCCTACATCTTCCCTCCCTCCCTCTCCCCCTCTCCCCTCTATCTCTCTTCTCTCTAACTCTTGTATATTAGTTATCTTTTTCCTCAATTTCTTAGTGGACACTGACCTGTAACCCCCACTTCCAGCTTGGGCCTACAATCCACAATGAGCTTTTGATCAAAGAAACCTACAAGGTTTCCCAAAACAATGACAGACTTCTGTCAGAGTAATTGATGACCCACCAAAGGCCAGTCGTAAGACCCTATTGCTGAAGACTCCATACGCAGCTGACACGTAAAATGGAATGACATGGCTGGAAGCCAGGAGAGAGTCAGTCCCCAGACAGTCAGCGTGTCTAGTGCCAGAAGGCGCTACATAGGCGACTGGGGGAAGTGACCAAGATCTGTCCAAGCAACACATTGTTTAACCTAAGTAGCAACAATTAACCGGATGTGATACCCATACAAGTGCAATAGTGGTACACAGCCATGGTGAGGAATCAATTGCTCTTGATTTGGCTAACTGATCCACTCAGTGGTACTAGACCCTTAGCTGGAGCTGGGAAACAAGTCAGAACCATACCCAAACACAAGCCCACTCTACAATATCAAGCTACCATCAATCACGGGGTATAAGAGGGCCTACACCTATCAAACTGTCTATCAAAAAAGTAAGTGTTATCTTAATTTTCTGGGTGCTAACTCACTCTCCATTGGAGAATCTGCTTCTCTTTTCCAGATAGATGCAGATCCTAAGAAGAGAGCTGCCCCAACATACCTCAGAAGGGGCCCAACTGAAACTAAGGACAACTGGCGAAATAAGCAAGGGTGATATTTTCCTGTGAACTGGATACCAGCACAAAGGGGAAGGAGATCAATTCAGAGAAAAATCAACTCCTACCAAATCAGAGAGCCAGAGCCTCAGAGGCCCCCAACACCTCAGCACTGAAGCAGACCAAAAATGAACCCAACATGGCTCAGGGAAATCTTGCGGAAGAGGGGGCAGAAAGAATGTCAGAGTTACATGTTGGGTCATGATTTTCAGAGACATTTATCATACTAATAACTGGGGGCTAACTCCACAATGCACGACCCATTTTCAATAATAAGGAGGGTCTATTGGGAGGGGGTAGATCACAGATGAGCCTAAATAATGGTACCAAACTGCCTGTATTTACTGAAAAGAAAACTAATAAATTAAATTAAAAAAAAAAAAAAAATATCTCCAAATCCCTCTCTGACCAACTTTGCCTTCCAGTTACCTTGGTGCCACAATTGACACTTCGGACTCCTGCTGAACTTCTGGAACCAGCCTTCCATCCTGCTGATCCTCAGAAGGGAGCTGTCTTCCTCCCCTTTGTGGCAGGCATCTCCTTGGCAACCTCCGCAGTGGCCGCTGGCCTTGGAGGAGGAGCCCTAGGCCACTCCCTGGTCTCTATAGCACAATTGTCCCAACAATTCCAATAAGCCAGAGAAGCTTCTGCTGAGTCCCTCTCCTCCTTGCACAGGCAGATAACATCAGTCGCCCAAGTAGCTTTACAAAATCAGAGAGCACTATATCTTCTCACCCCAGAAAAGGAAGGCACTTGCCTCTTTCTGGGAGAGGAATGTTGCTATTATGTTAATGAGTCTGGTCTGGAAGAAACCAAAGTGAAAAACTTATATGAGATCAGCCTAGATCTCCAAAAGCAAAAATTTTCATCAGCTGCCAATGATTGGTGGAAGTCCTTCCTATTCACCCTTCTCATGCCCCTAGTCAGACCCCTAATTAGCCTCAGCCTCATATTCACACTAGGACCATTTTTAATTAACAAGCTTGTCTGCTTCATCCGATGACAGATTGACAGTAGCATTTCCAAGCCCATCCAAATCCACTATCATCAATTGGACCTGATTGATCAGGGCTTTGATGTGCCAGGTGACTATACTCCTTTAGGAGCTGCATAGGATTCAGACCTGTGCATATTGGCTCACAATAAAGTGAGTGCGATATGGACACCAACAAGGGTGCAAGGCAAAGCACCGCAAGGGAAGGTCCCTTTCTGACTGCTTCTGAATTCCCTGAGAGAAAAACCTGACTTGCATGGAGGTTGGGACCACCCCTATTATGATCACATAAGCCCTGCCTCCCCTCCCCAAAAGGTAACAAGGGCCAAGATTGTGGGACAAAAAAAATTACAGCCCATGGGAGGAGTCAGGTCAATATTCCCCCAGTTGGTTAAAAGCCCACTGCTGAATAAAAGAAGGGAGGAGATGTTGGGAGCCATAGAGCAAAACCTTCTCCATTTTGCCTGGGCCTGTTCATAAGTTGACTCATTATTCAGAAAGCTACTTTCTATTAGGTACTTCTGGAATGTCAGTCATCATACTGCTTATAGAACCTTATCTTTTGCAAAAGGCCAGTTTATGGTCAGGCTGTAAAGCCTGGCAAAGTCAGGATGTTAAGCCATTGAGACAAGATTAGATAAACACCTGATTACATCCCCTCTAGGTTTCCTGACAATTCCAAGGCCCAAAATCACATCAGCCAGCTTATTCCACCCATTTTCTTCCCCCATATAACCACTGTGTAAAAAGTAAAGATTCAGAGACCTTGATCGGAATATAGACTTAGTCTTCCTCTTTGTGTCTCATCCACGTTAATTTCCCCTTGGGTCCTTGTTCAACTCCCCGCTTGCCGGGGCATTGAACTATAGTGAAATCTTCTCTCAAAAGTATGAAACAATATTATTAAATAGCACACTAAAATAAAACAGAACAATAATGGAATATAATAATTCTTCCCTTTATCATATTTTTCCATATATATATATACATATTCCTGTTATCTATTGTCATAACTTATTTTTTAGCACATAAATGAAGTCTGGTTTTATTATGAACATTTATTTAAGCTTTCATTAGTTCCAATCATATGGAAACATTAAAATTATGGTTAATATTGTACAAAATTTCAACAACTATGGAAGTCTATATACCAGGAAAATTAATGATATCCCCTCAAGTATTCTTCCACTACTTATTCATTGTTTAATAGCATATTGTTCAGTCTCTAGGAACTAGTGAATTTTCTATTGTAGTAAAGTGCTAGCTTTAAGGTATTATGCTTAGATTTGCTACAGGAAGTTAGATCAATGATCCATTGTGATAATGTGTATTTTTCAGAGCTATTATTAATTAGATATGTAAAAAAAATAAAGTGATCAAGAGTGAAGAAGTTCATTTCAAAAGGAGATAACCTTTATTTCAATACCTCCAGGTTATGCTCTATAATTATTAGAAATTGATGCTTCAGAGAAATGATTAAAATTTATTTTTCATAACTTATACTTATTGTATATTTGTCATATTATCTTTATACATGTTTCAGTGAAGTAAAAAAATATAAATTTTATTCTGTCGTTAAAAAATGGGAAAATGTTTCCTAGTTTTCCAAGGACAAATGGAAAATCATATTAATGACATAATCAATAACTTTCAATTATACTTTCCACTTTTAGGAAGATTGTAAAATAATAATAGGATGATACTAAGGGAATTAACAAAGTATAGTAAAAGAACTGATTTGTCAGTGATGTGGGTTTGACATTTTATATCCTAATGATAGTATATCAGATTTTCACTTCAGCTTTAATTGTTTATTGTATCCAAAAATACAACCAATTGGTTAGCAAAACAGCATGTGTCTGCTATCTCATTACTGTTGAGGTAGAAAAAAAGGTGAATCCTTGGGTTTCACATCTAGCTGTGTCGGTATGTTCCATGTTCATTGACAGATCCTGTCTCAAGAAATAGAGTGCAGGATTCCAGGCATGATAGCACACACTTTTAAAATATATATACATATATATGTTCATATATATATATATATATATATATATATATATATATATATATATTATTCATAACTTTTATACTTACAAACAAGAAACCATGGCATTTCTCTCCCCTCCCCTGCTTTCCACTTCATAACTCTGCTCCCCATCATATCTCTTCCCTCTCTCCATTAGTGTCTTAATTTGATGTCATCATCTTTTTCTCCTATTATGAGGGTCTTGTGTAGGTATTGCTAGGCACTGTGAGGTCTTGGATATTGAGGCCAATTCCTGTCCAGACAGTTGTATGTAAGGAGTGGTACCCTTCCTTTGGTTCTTACATTCTTTCGGCCACCTCTTTGTGAGCCTTGGAGAGTGGCATACACTTTTAATCCCAGTACTTGATAGGCAGAAGTAGAAGGATTACTATGAGATCAAGGCCAGCCTGAGAATTCACAGTGAGTTCTAAATTAGTCTGAGATAGAGTGAGATCCAACCTTGAAAAACCAATAGTGTGTAGAGAAATTGACAGGTTGATTTCTGGAATCCACATGTATATGAACACAAACACACACATATTGGCATATACACAGGCACATGCACATGAAAACACAAACACTCATGCACAACAAGCTCACACACATACACATGTGTACATATAAAAAACACAAAATATTGTCATACCAAATGGGTTATAAATATTTGATTTTAAATAGAACAAATGTATATTCTAATGACATTAACTTTCTTTAACCATTCATTCTGCAGTGACCATAAAATGTTTGTCTAGGACTGGAGAGATGGCTTAGTGGTTAAGCGCTTGACTGTTAATCCTAAGGACCTTGGTTCAAGACTCTATTCCCCAGGACCCATGTAAGCCAGATGCACAAGGGGTTGCACATATCTGGAGTTTGTTTGCAGTGGCTGGAGGCCCTAGCATGCCCATCCTCTTTCTTTCTTTCTTTCTTTCTTTCTTTCTTTCTTTCTTTCTTTCTTTCTTTCTTTCTTTCTTTCTCTCTCTCTCTCTCTCTCTCTGTTGCTCTCCAAAAAATAAATAAAAGTTAAAAAATGTCTTTTTTTAAATATTCACTTTAAATAAGTAGACCATTATTGTTGACATTGTTTTGTAGTAATTTGTTCATTTCAATGTGATACCTTACTCTAATATATTATCTATGTTGTTGCAAATACATTGCATAGAAATTCCAAGTAATGTATTATAGCTCAAAGTAAGGTTTGCCCCATTTTTATTCTAGAAGCAAGCCTTGGTGTGTGACTAGCTCATAGCATCTAGTTATCCAAACCCCGAAACCATTGTACTGACAGACAGTACTATTCATGACTCAGCTCTAATAGGTACAATGCAACATACTTGTTGTGCCCTCAAGTTAGGATTTGTGTAGTTTACATTATTTAGTAACCTAGATTCCTTACTCTTGTATAGAAGTATATTAAAGTTATCTTAACTATAAAATATGTAATTATAATTTATGTTCTAAAAACATGAAATATTCATTTTTCTATTATTAGATCTTACATACATTTTGATATATAACATAAATGGTATATTTTTGTAAATGTGTTCACATGTTACATTTTAGCAAATTATGAAAATGAATTGTCAAAAAGGATTTTGTGGTATAACAAATTTTCTTGTACTTTTTGTGTGTGAACATATGTTCACTTCTACGGTTTGGTAATTTTACATGTAAGGTTACTATAAGTGACTGCAATAAAGCTAAAATAAATATAAATAGTCTTGATAAAGTTGTGTGAGGAATGAAAACTATCACTTTTGTTAAATTTTAAGATTGTTTGACATTTTTATGTAATAATATATCAAATTTAGGTTTCAACATAATATTTGGATTTTGAAACCAATAATCCCAAAGCACACGATATGTGTTCACCTTCTCTTACACAATGCTTCAGTAAAGATCATTCTGATGGTCACACTTTCAGTAATTAATTTGAAATAGTTTTCCAATAGTGGACCTAGAACTATCTACATATGTTGTTTCCATTTTAAGCAAAGAGTTAGTCAGTTTCTACTTTTATACATCACTTTCAGTACATTAATTGGAGTTAGTAGCAGAGGAAACTTTTTTATATTTTCTATGTAATATTAGTGTTTTGTTTCTTCTAAACTTCAGGTTTCAATTTTCAAGTAGTCTATGTGTCAGTTTTCCATTATAGGTTCAGTCATGAATAAGATAAGGACTCTTATAATAATATCTCCTGTTTGCAATATTTAACAAAAAAATTAAAAAGTTGAAACAAGTAACATAATCCTTTTAATGCATTTATATGGACAAATCTATAATGTAACCATTAAATATTACTCTTACAGAATTACCTAGATATTTCCTCCTAAAAATTTGATTATTGTGGAGAGAATAGAATTTTCCCCTTTCATTTATTGACTGTAATCAGTAGGTTACTATGCCTGCAAACATTATTAAGACCAACTCAACTAGCTATGGTTATGACAGAAATGAAGACTGTACATACCAGTGAGAGCACAGTACAAATTTGGGATGTGCAATCACTCTTACACAGCAGGGATTCATTAATCGCTGCAAAGCATCAATGTCCCCATTTGGTTCATACTAGAGGAAAAGTCTGAAGTAAATATGAGCATTGTACAACAGACCAGCATGAAACACTGCATACAATGACAACAGAGGGAACTGAAAGGAGACCCCTGTTGAGCTGGGAAACATGGCATCATTGTGGCATTCACTTCACATCCACCAAGTCTTCAGCAGTATATTATATCTTGAATTCACAAGGTATTATGTTATTAATATACTGAGTGATTCAATAAATGCAATAAAAGTGTTTCTCACATCTTATAATATCTATGATTATGAATAATACTTTATTAATGTAACTATGCACCAACATATAAATGTCATTTTAGCCTATTTTGTAAGAGATAGATGTTAATGTATGAATTTACCCAAGATTGTTTTACATTATATGAGTCAAATGGGGATATAGTTCTCTGGAACTTTCATTCATCATTTTCATTTATTTCTTAGAGAGCCTTACTCATATGAACGTCTGGCCTGGAGCTCACTACATACTCCCCATTGCCTTTGGACTTGTGGTGATCCTCTTGTTCAGCCTCCTGAATACTGAGATTACAGGGTGCTCAACCATATCCTGCTATGGACATGGTTTTGTTTTTGTTTCTATTTTTTTCTTTTTAAGAAACATCCATAATGGAACATCTGTGAGCATTAAATTAGAATTTCTTTTCTCTCATACCCCATGCACATATGTTGTCAATTTTTGTGATAATAGTTATTCTGACTGTGGTGTGATGGTATCTCAGAGTGTTTTTTTTTCAATTTCTTTTATTAGATATGGACATATTTTGTTTGCAAACAACACATATTGGTACTATCCTTTCCCCCCTCCCTGTCCCTTTTCTGAAGCATCCTTCCTCATTGGAGAAGCAGATCAACCCCATGGAGATCGTTTGTCATGCATTATGGGGTGTGTGGGGTAGGCAATGCTTGTGCAAAATGTCCCAACTTCTGGCTCTAACAATCTTTCTGTCCCCTCTTCTGCAAAATTCCCTAAGCTATTCTCAGAGCTTTTTAAGTTTACCTCAGTGATGGCCCTTAGGAGGCTCTGGATCTCTGGTTTGGTAAGTGTTGAGTCTCTCTGGTGAGTAATCAAGTAGTCTGACCAAAGTCTGTCTTGTTTATTTTGGGAGATCTAGTAGGTCTCTCTGATCAATAGCTCATTGTGGATGTAGACCACATCCAGGTACAGGGAATTACAGGCCACCTCCAACAGAAAAGAAAACAAAAAAGACAGAAGAAGGAGAAACAGGAGAAATTTGAGGTTAAGTTTCATCTCACTCTCTCCAGGGCCCTTCGATTCATGTGCTCCTCATAAGGTCCTCTAGAAGGTTCAACCTTTCAGTCTGCCTTTCAGAATATATGATTCTATGCTACCCAATCAATTTGGCTTCAGTTTTGTGTCCCCCCCCCCACCACCACCCTTTCCCTTCAAGGTGGTTTTAATCTGCATTTACTTCACAGATGAGAATATTTACAAGCCGGGCATGGTGGCGCACGCCTTTAATCCCAGCACTTGGGAGGCAGAGGTATGAGGATCGTGGTGAGTTCGAGGCCACCCTAAGAATACAGAATGAATTTCAGGTCAGCCTGGGTTAGAGTGAGACCCTACCTCAAAAACCAAAAGAAAGAAAGAAAGAGAATATTTACAAATTGCTTGCTGGCCATTTGTGCTTACTCTTGTTAGCTTCTCTTCATTTGTTAGCCCATTTTGATGACGATGTGGCTTTTTGTCTCTTTGTTTTGTTGGGTCAGTTTTAGAGTTCTTTTTAAATTCTGGATAGTAGTACCATATATGAATTATAAATGGTTAAGATTTTCTAACATCCTAAAGGCTGTCTATTTGCTAACATTTGCTTTTGTTGTGTGTGTTTTGTAAATTTTATTCAATCTTATTTGTTATACCTTAGGGCTATTTCTTGTGTTATTGGAGACTTATTCTGAAAAGTTTTGCTTAACCTTATGTATTAATGTATACTCCCTATGTTTTTTGCTCTTTAGGGGTTTAGGTCAATGTTGCTGATCCACTTTGAGTAGATATTTGTGTGAGGTGAAAGTTGTGGATCTAATTTTAAACTTCAACAGGTTATAGATACTTCTTCCAGCACTGTTTACCTAATAAGCTTTTTTTTTTTTTTCCCCACTCAATCATTTTAAAGGAGATTTGCAGCTCAGTTACCTGTGTTTTAATCTAATTTACAGCAGTGTAATTATGTATTTGAGACTTTGGCTTTTTGTGTCTCCATTTTCCTTGTAAGAGGTAAAATAACTGTGCCAAATTCTTAGAACAATTCTGAAAAGTAAATGAGTGATTGCATATGAAATTCTCACAGGGATGGTTTTCTCTGTAAAAGAGTCAATAGATAATATTTAGGATCACTCATTAAGCAATAATAGTTGTTTCATTCATGGTTTCCAAGTTCTCTTTTTACCCTGAAATAGCACTGCTGTGGTTTTGAAAGAATATGAAATGAAAGTTTATTTTTCTGTAAATTTCCAGTTCCATTTCTATTCAAACATAGTAAGAAAGTCATGACTGTTCTTTATATATCATTATCCTAAAATATTTCCATAAACATATCCTTAAAAATGCATAGCTAATATTTTACATCTTAAGTTCAAATGGATTATACTTTGATATGGAATTTACAGGCCATTGTGTGATGTTCACTTCTCTTGTAGGTAATCTTACATTATAGTCCAATTCACTTGACTGGAGTCAGATGATGACAAACTTTCAGTTTACATAGTATTTTCATTTGATCATAAAGAAAATCTTCCATGCAGGATGGTTTTAAACTTGTATTTTGAACTTCATGTCAACTGAAAGATATTACCTAAACTTTCATTCCCTACCTTACTTTTTACTAAGTTCATCATGATGACTTCTGAAAAATCTACATGCCCATCAATCATAATAATTGTATAATTCTGCCCCCCCCCCCCGCCAGTGTTCCATGAAAGGCTTTCAACACTAATTTCAATGACTTGCCTATGGTGGATCCTCAGTCCAATTTGGAATATAGATGTGCTTAGCTACTCAGAATTTGAAGTATGTTTCTGCTAATTCCTCAAAAATATTGAGTAGAGTACCCTACATGGAACTTCTCATTTCCTGTTCTGAATCTTCATTTGCTTTGCCACTTATATTTGTTAGGTCTAATTTCTTAAAGAATAATAAGTCTTTAAATATAAAGTTCAGGTTTGTTCCTTTAGGGAACTTAAGCTTACAAAATCAGTTACTGAATGCATTACAAGCAATCTGTATTTCTTATTCTGTTGGTAAGACAAGTATACCACTATCAGTATGATATACCTTATTGTATGATACTTTTTGATTATTTTCTAATTAGCTCTTGCAATAAATATATTTGAAATTCTTTTAGCAAAATATAAATGCACCAAGAAAATACTTTGACATATGAAATAAATATAGTCAAATGACGTCAATTATAACTTCCACAATAGTACTTGGCCTCTTCTCATATGATATAACTTATAAAATATTAATTTTTATCATTTTACCATTAAAAATAAAAATATTTATGTCAGTATTGTATGTTTGCACTCTACTTATTTCATATGTTTGTGTATAAAATTGATGTTTTTGATAATTTGCCTACATCTTCTGATTTAATAACAACCTAGTAAAATTAAAACAGCTTTTTCTAAATTTATCTTAACTGTACTGCACTTTCCCTGGGGAGCCTGTGTACCACCTGTGTTTTATCTTTGCCTTCTCTGAACTTCAGCACAATGCAGGTTCTAGCATAGGTGAAATTACTCCTGGGGGCTCTCTCTCCACATGTAATGTGGGCAACTTTAGTACCTTGAGAAGTTAAAAAATAATTAATTCACCCCAGTGGCAGCAGCAGCCATAAGCTATACCCAATCTACAGATAAGAGTCCCACCATTTACTCCTCTTAGGAGTTTTTGGCTTCTGTGTTAATATCACTTCCAAGGACATCACAAAAGGACTAATCTGGGACTTCAGTATGAGCCATAACACAATATTTATTGACAACTTCAATTCCCAAATAGAAAGTATTCTATTTATATCTTTAAATACATTTGAAGAATCTTCTCAAGGAAAGCCAAACTACCTCAGAACCATAGAAATGCAGAAAACTAGACATGTCACATTTACCCAATCAAGGCTATTATTTCATATTTCAGAAATAAAATATCTTCCCAGTGATATCTCCCTTTGCATATCAACCTCCATTTGGACCCTGGAATATGGAAAATTATGTCTTAGTTCACATGGTGGATTTTTATCTCCATTTTACTCCACATATGGAAACATAGTGTTGGGGGATTTCTGGTTATTCATGCCAGCAATGATTTAAAAAAATGAGTCTTGGGAATTTTTAAAAATATTTTTATTTATTCATTTGCATAGGTGTGGGTATGAGCACTCCAAAGTCTCTCATCACTGCAGCACCAGAGACAGGCATCATATTTTGTGTGGGGATTTATGTGGCTGTTGTGGATTGAACCTGAGCTGGCAGGCTTTGCCAGTGTCACAAGAAACTTTCCCTGGGGAGCCGTGAACACATGTCTATTTACCCCAGATAGGATTCAGGTGACAGGCCTAAGTGCCACTGCACCAAATCCAGTTTTGGTAAACCACAGTTTACTGGCGAAGAGAAGTCTCATCCCATACTGGATGACAATGACAACCTCCCCATAGCCACTTAAGTCGCACACCCTAGTAGTGATTTCCCCCACAGGTGTTCATTCCTCAGTCTCAGTCTCTGAGTGAGGGATTACTTAAAGAGCACAGAGGAGTCAAAGGCAGCTGCATCCCTTCAAAGTCTAACCCAGCATAGGTAATGACTCACTTCATCTCTGGCACTCAGTGCACAGCCTGCAGACTTCACCGGGAAGTGTAGAGCATGTGGCTTCAAGCACCACATTCAGATAGTATATCTAACAAGCAGTTGTTTGCCCTTTATATAACCAAAGCATGGAGTCCTGCAAACTCTTTCCAGACCTGTAGAGTTCCTGAGTATCCTGAATTTCCTTGCTCCCCACAAGAAGAAAGTGTAAATTCACTGGAAATTGCCATACAGCAGCAAACAAGTGCCTTGAGCCACTGAATCATGTCCCTAGCCCTAAGTCAGAATTTTGGATATACCTATGAGAGTATATTTATTTTCTATCTCTCTCTCTTTTATTTTTTGTTTGTTTGTTTGAAAGTCACAATTGATGGTGATACTGAAATATGACTTAATTAAAATTCTCACCTTCGGCTACAGTGGACTGCATATACTTTGCCTTTTTGACAACAATTCTCATAACTTTCTTTGTTGTTGATATGAATTTATAAAAGGCACACTTCAATTACAGTGACTTTCCTGGAGATACTGGTAGACAATAAATATATACAATGTTTTAATGAATGGTTCTAAGATTATTGTTAAGCAATGGTGTGCTTATGTTACCTATTGTTAGGAATCTGAAAAGGAACTCACCAACTCAAACATTGATCAGATAATACAAGTACTAAGGGGCTGGCGAGATGGCTTACCAGTTAAGCACTTGCCTGTGAAGCCTGAGGACACCAATTCGAAGCTCAATTCCCCAGGACCCACGTTAGCAAAATGCACAAGGGGGCACACACATCTGGAGTTTGTTTGCAGTGGCTGGAGGCCCTGGCGTGCCCATTCTGTCTCTCTATCTGCCTCTTTCTCTTTCTGTCTGTCCCTCTCAAATAAATAAATAAAAATAAACAAAAAAAGTCTTAAAAAATAGAAGTACCAAGGAAATTTCCAGAAGAACATTCAGACTCCAAATTCCCTCTCAGTCCTCTGTACTGCCATAAAGTCCATTTTTGTGTATGTATAACTGTTTAATGTGTTGCTATAATTTATATTTTAAATAAATATTTCCAAAGAACATAGAAACATAAAAATAAAACAATAAAATAAGCATGAAGAAATAAGTAAAACAAAGGTCATCTTGTTCAAAATTACTTATTTCCTCTTATTAAAAATTTTCTTCCCAAAGGAATAATAGAATTGTAAATATAATTAAAAATTAAAAATTCTTTATAGTTTGTCCCTTATAGAATTACTTCATAGGGAAGATTTACATATATTTGTTTCAACTCAGGGTCTCCATCTAATCCAGCATGACCTGGAACTCACTTCCTAGCCCCAGACTAGCCTTGAACTCAGTGTTCCTCTTATCTTACCTATAAGTTTCATGGAAGGATTACAAGGGGTTCTTATGAATGTGGTTTAACATAAAGTTAATATTTATTTTGCTGTGGCATTCGCCTCCCACCAATACTATAAGAATTCATTGACAAACATAATCTCTCAATTGGTTTTAAGAGAATATGTATGAAATATTTTTCCTAAACTGTCAACATTTTATATTATGATAATGCATATGAAAATGTAAATACATTTCTTTTGGAGTACCTTCTAATTATGATTAACATATTCATTTTACTGCAAGTAAATGCATATTAGTCACCTAAATACTTTATATAGTGGGCGGAACTAGCATTAACATAGAGCAATGTGAAATAAACTGAGCAGCACTTTAGGAATTTTTTTTCCCCCATTCATTCTCCCTCTTACCACAATGTTTTGATATTGTATTGCAAAATTATATGCAATATATACATATAAAATATGTCCATCATGGTTTTCTCAATTATAACTAATATTTACAATATCTTTATAGTAGTGATTGTGCAAGCCTTTTTTGTATAATCTCAATATTTTTAAAAAATATTTTTAAATGAGTTGAATTTAATATTAGTGCTATGTTCCCTTTTGGACAGAAAAGCTTCTTTTTTGCTTGTGGATATCTACACAAATATTGTGAGGGCAGTTTTATGGGAACAACATAGTCTTTTAGCCAAATAATAGCTTCCCCACTCAGGACCATGATCATCCCAGCAACAGGCCTTTGACTAGGTTTTCAGTATAGGAGTTCTTTCTGTGGAATCTTGGAGGACTAGCTGGCTACTAAGGGGCAAAGCTTGGATGCTTCTGTTTTGATTGACCAAATTGAATTTTGTAAGATTTCTTCTACTATAAAAGTCCCTTCCCATGATGCATCTGATTTTAATCATATGTATGCTCAATTATGCATAGGCGTAAGAAGGCAAAAGGGGATTAACTTTAAAATTTACTCAGAGAAAACAGTTGCCTCACTGTACATGTACTCCACACCCCAATATCCTGATATATCTTGGAACATGTTGAATAGAAATGGGTGTTATAAAAACATAACATGGGATTTTTTCTTATAATTATGGAAAATGTTAATAAAAATCGAGAGAAAAAGAAAATAAAAGAGAACAACAACAACAACAACAAAAAAAAAAACTAAGTATTTATAAAAAATCCTGAGTGTTTACAAAGGTCTTCATATGACTCTTCAAATGAGTTATCATGTAATTTTTCCATGATTCTGTTGTTTGATATTCAACTCAAGATATGTACACTGACAATTAGATATGTAAATAATAGTTTATTACATATAATTCAATTGAAGTGTTATGAGACAATTTAGTGAAGCATATACCCTTAACATATTGCAAGATTAAAAATCCCATATTAATAGATCTATATGGATGTCTAATAAAATATTTATCCATGGAGAAGCAATTTCTTTAATACATTGAGAATTGGTAAATAAATGCTTTGAAAGGTAGTCTTAGAGTGTCTATGGAAGCAACTTAAATTGAAGGCTATAATAATATTTTAGATAATCCAACAAATGTTAAACATTCCAATTGTGCTGTTATTTTCTGCAAGCTGTTATTATTGCTTAAATGTATTATCTGTATTGATCACAACTGATACATGACAATTCTGCTTTCCACTTTAAATGGCCATGGTGAAATTTTTCCTGAAGAGAGACTAAGATTATCATTTTCTTCATTACCAGTGCAGTCTATGGATCATTTGTTATTGTCCAAAAATTGGTCCAAGTATGATAATCTCGAAAGACTTCACTAATGTGCATCCACAAAAAGAAATAGATTTAAAGTACACTCAGAAGTGCCTATTTTATCCTTTCTTGTAACATGTAACACATGCTCATATTATGAACTAATAAAACAAATTATATATTTAAAATTACATTTAATCACTTTTAGGTGAAACATTGAAGTTTGGAAAACAGACCCCCAACACCTCATCACTGAAGCCGACCAAAAATGAACCCAACATGGTTCAGGGAAATTTTGTGGAAGAGGGAGCGGAAAGAATGTCAGAGCCACATGTTGGGTCATGATATACAGAGACATTTATCATACCTATAACTGTGGGCTAACTCCACAATGCACAACTCATATACCTCAACAAGGAGGGGCCAATAGGGAGGGGGTAGGCCATGGATTAGCCTAATAATGGTACCAAACTGCCTGTATTTGCTGAATACAAAACTAATAAAAATTTTAAAAAAATGGAAAATAAACATAAATGGTGTGCCTCTTATCAGAAGACAGTAAATTTAAAATAAAAAGGAAAGACCTTATTTTTTTAACTTTATTTTAATTTATTTGAGAGTGAGTAAGGGAGAGAGAGAGAAACAGAGAGGGAGAATTGGTGTGCCAGGACTTTCAGCCATTGCAAATGAACTCCAGATGCATGCACCCCCTTATGCATCTAGTTCACATGGGTGTTGGGAAAGTGAACCAAGGTCCTTAGGCTTTGTGGGCAAATGCCTTAACCACTAAGCCATCTCTCCAGCCTGAAGGTCCTTATTTTTTAAATTATCTTTTATTTCAACTAATCTTTTAATTTAAATTCAGAAGTAAATTATTAATCCAAGAAAATATATTTGTTTCCATGATCTTAATTTTCAGAAAAAAATTCTTTATTTAAAATTAGTATTTATGAAAAAAAGTAAACGTGTGTTAGTAACACAGGAAACAAATGACTTATTTTTTTCAATTTTTTCTGTTGATTTTTATTTATTTATTTGACAGTGATGGAGAGAAAGAGAATGGGCACGCCAGGGCCTCCAGCCACTGCAAATGAACTATAGACGCATGCACCCCCTTGTGCATCTGGCTAATGTAGGTCTTGGGGAATCGAGCCTCAAACCAGGGTCCTTAGGCTTCACAGGCAAGCGCTTAACCTCTAAGCCATCTCTTCAGCCCATAAATAATTTCTTAAAGGTAAACAAAGAGGAAATTCCTATAAATATGAGACAGATGAACATGTTTAGGAGACATATTTTTTTTTAAATTTATTTATGAGAGAGGAGAGAGAGAAATGGAGATGAGAGAAAGAAAAAGAGAGGGAGAAAATGGGTGCTTCAGGAATTCTAGCCTCTGCAAAGACCTCCAGGCACATGTGCATTTTGCACATCTTGTTTTACTTTGGTACTACGGAATCAAACCTGGATCCTTAGGAATTTCAAGCAAGTGCCTTAACTTCTGAGCCATCTCTCCAGCCCCAAATGATAAGATGTTTCATTTTCACAGTACAATTCTTTCCATAGTAAAAGAAGTATAGCAATAACAGATGAACATGCCTTACAACACTTCTCAGGGGCAGTGGGGCTTTGTGTGTTCTGCTTATTAGCTAGATTCTCATCCCATTCCTGGGTTTTACCATATAAGGTATTTAGTGAAAACCAGAGAAGGTTACAGAATACATAGAATAATAAGTAGCAATTAAAACTTCAGAGTTAATTTATTACTGTTAACATTAATTGCATTTGTCAAAATTAATTGGTGCAACTATGTCATTTAATACTTATTTTTAGAATTTTTATCCAAATGCTGTGATAATTATATTTGATCATTTGAAGAAACCAAAACATATCAATGAGGTAAATAATAATTACAGTAGGGAGTTTTCAAAACTTTTGTTTGACATGCATTTAAAATATTATCAACAAAACTCAGTGGATCATACCATACTCAAGAACTTAAGACATTGAAATAAAAGAGGAACACTTGTGGAAAAAGAAGGGGGTTCAACTTAAAGTGGAGCAAAAGATGAATATAATGAGAGGGAATTAATTTAAATGAATTATATAAATGTATAAAATTGTCAAATGAGAATATAAAACTTAATCTTAGATTGGTTAATTCATATTTCATTCCATTTACAATATAATGGGTAAATATATAATTTTTGCTAATTGTTTCATATTTTTGATTCCTGGTTATTGATCAGCTTATGCAAGTCAAGTTTTTTAGTCATCCTTACAAGTTTTTCACTAAAGCACTTATTTATTTACTAAGCACCTCACAAATATGAATAAAATTTGTATTTTTTGTTTATTTATTTATTTATTTGAGGGCAACAGACACAGAGAAAAAGAATCAGAGAGAGAAAGAGAGAGAGAGAGAGGTGGGGGGAGGGAGAGAATGGGCATGCCAGGGCCTCCAGGAACTGAAAACGAACTCCAGATGCATGTGCCCCCTTGCAGATTTGGCTAACTTGGGTCCTGGGGAATCAAGCCTGGAATCAGGGTCCCTAGGCTTCACAGGCAAGTGCTTAACCACTAAGCCATCTCTGCAGCCCGATATTTGTATATTTTATTAATGATCATGACCATACTCTTTTTGCTTTTTCCTTTGTTTTGCAATTATACTGCAATGTTTTAACTTTTTTTCCTTCCCCTGCCCCCAGTATGTTATTGTTATATACAGATACATATGATCATGCAATCACGTGTTTGTCTTCCCAGATTGCTTTCCTATCAAAACAATGTATAAAATTCAAATGTATTATTTATGTATGCAATTATTAATTTAAAATGTGTCACTTATTTTAGGATACTACATGCAGTTCTGTTTCATACTAAGCTATTTGACAAATAACCAACTTGCAAATTGCATATAAAATTTGTCATTTTCCAAACTTATAGTATTTGAAGTGTTTTTCTTAAAAAACTTTTAATTACATACAAATACTTATAATATAATATGCTTAACATACACTTCATAATCTGTAAAGACTTCTTCAAATTTACAAATGTATTTACATGATATTTAAGGCTCTGATGACACAATAATAAATTAAATAAACAAAAATTCCTTCCAATTGAATATGAAGCCTAGTAAATATTTACAGATATCATTTAATCATAAAAGGTCTACACTGCAAAATAATATTGATGCTATAATAAAGTTGAAGTTACAAAGTATTGCAATTCTAATAGAAAAAAATAGAATTTAACAAATTTTATCTTTTTTAAAATGTTTGGATTATCACAGAAGAAACAGATGATAATGTTACAGCTTTTCTATACAAGTAATTTTTTATAAATAAATTTATGTTTCTGTCTTCCTCTTTTATTTCTTGTACATAATTGATAACAGAGGTAGTATCAGAAGATATGGCATGTTATTGTAATGATTCTTTGCTTCATAGTAATCACCTCAAAATTATAATCTCCACATATAATATCCACTACTGTTTTCCACAAAGTTGTTTTTCTAGTCAATAACTAGAAAATTTTAATGTTAAGTGCTACACAAAGCTTTCCACTACAGTACTGCTTTTCTTTCTTATTGGATGTCAACCTTCTGTAAAGTAAGATGTATTTTTTTATTTTATTCCCAACATCCTTTTTTATGTAGAACTGTTTCCAATGTAAAACCTCCATGTAGTTTGTTTTCAATAGTGATTACAATCATTATAAGAAAAGGTAAATATTCCCATAAATGTAGCTATGATACAGGTAATCATTCCAGAGTAAAGTGTCATGACTACAAAATCAAGTCTCAGCTGTGAGACTTTTACAGGTACATGACTCTCATTTGTGTTGACAATGTGGTTTGCCCAAAACAGGAAGGATCAACAATGCTGAAAATTAAGTTCATCAGAGTAAAGCCTTAATAACTAAGATTAAAGTATTAAATACTGCATAACTCTTGTTCACTATTTGTTAAAGAGTAGCTATAAATTTTCCCAATATATCCCTGATTCTTTTCCCATTTCTTTCTGGATATAGCATGTCATTGTTTATAACACATAGGAAATGTCTTGTGAGGATACAAATTCATCATTTGGAACAATTCTTAACTGCTAACAAATCTCTACAATCTCCATTGAATCAGTCCATTGGA
The DNA here is from genome assembly GCF_020740685.1 of Jaculus jaculus. Taxonomy (NCBI): domain Eukaryota; kingdom Metazoa; phylum Chordata; class Mammalia; order Rodentia; family Dipodidae; genus Jaculus; species Jaculus jaculus. The sequence continues at coordinate 22,724,743 of NC_059104.1, forward strand.
TCATTAAACAATATATTCATTGAATACATACATGAAAATTTAATAATGAAAAACATTGCTTTGCATAATTTTAATATGCTAATACAAAGTTAAAACTTATGTTTCCTACTATCTAATATTTATTCAGTTTACTGATATAAAAATAGCCTATGAAAAGACTAGTCATAATGTCAAAACTAATTTAAAAAGTAGAAAACCTTTTAACTAACAATTAGGAAGCAATTTTAAAATTTAACTAGGCAATATGAACAAACTTTCATGTAATTATGTAAATATACATGCATATATATTTACAGTAGTCATACATATCAAATTAAATTTAAAAGTGCAATTTTTATCAAATTTGTGTTTCACAGTTGTATTCAATATGCATATTCTTTGATTGTATATGAACCCGCTGATAACATATTAGGTAGGGTCAATATTAAGTAAAATAAGCATTTTATGTGTTCCTGGAGGTATTAACAGATTTCCAGAAAGGATGGAAAGTGTAAATTTTCAAGTGATTTATGAAAACACAAAAAAATGCATTACTATTTTCAAAATGTAATACAATGGAATGAATCCCTGCTTCTCTGGACAAGTAATATTAGTATTACTGCTACTAATATAAAAAGTAATAATAAACCATTTCCTTAACCAATTCTACCAAAAGTATAACACTGTGTAGAAAATTTTTATATATTCAAGAATATTGAAATTAAGAGAACACTTTATGCCAGATATGTGCAGAATATACCCTAATTTGTGCAGTCAGACCAGTTATTCCAGGTCATTGAAGTGCTATTTGGCACAAGGCAGCATTAGTGCTGGGCCCATCAATCCTAAAACACTTAATGCAGCTCTCCAAATTGCAAAACTGTCAGCCAAGGCAAACTTGAGATAAAAATAGATTGGCTGTATTTCTGTGAATTTCCGTCAAAAACAAATTTGTAGAGTTGTATCTCAATGCTCATTTTCAGCTGCTACCTACATTTTAATAAAAGAAAAGAAAATAAGGGTATCCATATGTCATGCTACTGGAAGAACTGGTGCAAACAGTCACATCTGGTTCTAGTTCAACAACATGACAATTAGTACCTGCTCTGATAAGTGCAGGGCACATAATGATTTAAGTCAATAATTTAAAAAAAGTAAATAAATCTACCATTTCTAAAGACACCCAGAGTGAAAGTAGTGTGATAGAGATAAGGAAAGAAATATCATTTCCAGACACATGATTTCACTAGGTAGATTGTCCAATATTAATTGCTTGTACAAGGGAAGTATTCTAAAACACAGTCTTCTGGACATAAACTGGCCATTGCATTTATAATCTCAAGACAGCTGTCATTGCCTGCAGAATACCTGCATCATATTGGGTTCAACACTCCATCATATAATATGGAAGAATGCAAAGGTAAGTAGATGATAGATGAATTGATAGATCAATAGATTATAGATAGATGGAAGATATAGACAGATAGATAGATAGATAGATAGATAGATAGATAGATAGATAGATACCATTAGAAAAAAAGATTCAGTGGAAGGGGTGAGAAGAGAGAGACAAAAGAAAGGAGGAGATTATGATCAAAATACATTGTGTTTATACATAAAAAAGTCAATAAAAAGTTTTGTTAAAATGGGTGACCTTTTAATATTTCTTTATTTTCTAAAGAATTTACAGGTTTTCCAATTACTTTTTTCAAAAATATCAATTTGTAACTTAAATACCTCATACATCTATTAAAATTGCATCACATACAGTGTTGGCTGAAAAAAAAATTGGCTGTATCTATGTCTGAGACTCTCAAGCATAGTTATTCTAGTTGATATTGTGGAAATCTTCATTGTTGTTTAAACAGTAAAGCCAATATCAGTCCTCTTTAAAATCCATTCCCACCCTCTATTTCCTCTTAATATTATCATGTTATTCTAGTATTGATGAGATATTTAGTATATACGTGCATTTTTCTTTAAACATTGGAATATACATAGTGTTGTCTTAGGTAAAGTCTTATTACTTATAAATTATCATTTGTCCAAGATTATGATAATTCACACCTTAATTAATCAAACCAAAATATTCCCTCATAAGTGATATCAAGCTCAAACATCAATACACACCATGATAGGAAATATGAACTAAAAAATAATAATAATAAATATTCAAAGAATATTTTTAAATTATTTAATTAAAAAACATGAATAGGACTATTGTATTACATAATCTACCTTCAGGTAACTTTACATTGTATTTAGTAACTGGACAGAAGGGCTCTGCTAACCTTCTATGGGTCTTTATTAGCTCAAAGAGAGACTACACTAATCAGACCCTTATGTTATCAGTGAAAAGCTTGGGTCTCCTAATCCTCTCCAAGAGAAGGACACCAATTACCAAAGACCACTCATTAAGCCCCACCTATTCATGTTTCTTCCAACTCCCTATAGTAGCTCAGATAATAAAGACTTTAATGCACAAAAAAAAAAACCCTGTTTTCTTTGTTTGTTTGTTTGCTTGCTTGCTTGTTTGAACTCAGCAGGCAGCCTCTGCCCAGGATAAACTAAGGGGTTAGTCTTTCCTTACATGATGGTGGGCAGGTTGTCATGACTACTGACTTTCTAATTAACATATTTGAATTCACATGTGTGATTTCCCATCAATAACTTGCATTTCCTAAAATGTCTAACTAATTTGTTAGTAAGGAAAGAAAACAGATTTGCTTAAATCTGTTCAAGGCTGACATTCTGCAATTTTAAAGTAGACACAATTTAGTGTTGGGACGGTTAGAAATATGATAGTCATGCAGACCCTAACTATCATGACACTTTGGGAAAGAGATTTCCTTTTTGCAAAAACCTAAAGATTGTGTTTGGTAATTTAAGCATTTAAAAACCTAGTTAAAAAAAAAAAAAAACAGCTTAATGTATATTCAAGCAAACCCCCACTTCATTTGTTTCTTTTATTATTCTTTGGTGGAAAGAGAAACATTGATTATACCAAAATAAATAACTGCACACACATTTAGGTGAGGTGGCTTGTCTCTTAGAATGGGTATCCTATACCTACCCTGTCATGGTTTACCAAAAATGAGTAGTATAAATTGACAATGTTGGTCATGAGCATAGGGTTTAAGGAAGGCACTCTGCTTGGTTCATCCCATTTTGCTTTTTCTGTGCCAGTTAAGAACTTTTAAAATTCATTGTCAGCCACGCCTGTTGGCAGACATCTTTAATCCCAGCACCTGGGAGGCAGAAGACCACTGTGAGTTCCAGGCCAACCTGGGCTAGAGTGAGACCCAACCTAGATGAAAAAAGAAAAATAAAATAAAATTCATTGGCATCAGTTTTGCATTCATCATCTGGTTATGTACACTAGTGCTAGGACCTTAAAAAAAAAAAAAGCTGACTTTTTTATATAGGTCACAAGTTTGAACCTGGAGAGAGAGTATGTATGGAAGATTTGTGTACTTTGGTGTTTGAAACACTTCTGGTTAGACAATTTCTAGTGTGTGCTTCGTTCTATCTCTTGACTGGTGTAGAGTGTGCTAGGTATAAGAGCTTTGCTTTTTGCTTCCTGGTTATAATTGCAAAACGATAAGTAGTCTGGTGGCTGTATTACACATTTTAGTTCTTTGTCTATCTCAACTATCTTAAATAGAAGGACATGTTGGTCATATTTCAGGTCTTTCAAAGTATAGCATATTGTGAAGTAAATATTCTTCCTACAGTAGAAAACCCAGTGCCTTACCTGTAGAATATTAAAGAACTATGCAGTCTGTTCTCAACCATCAAAATACCATTGGACAGCTTGCCACTCCAGTTTGTTACTTTCAGGAGAAAAGTGTTTTGCTATAGTGCTTGTATTACATCATATGTTTTAGTCATTGACAACAAGACAACCTACAAGTAAGGGCTGTCATAAAATGACAATAGTTTAATAGGCAGTCATGTTGTCTCAAGGAACTTAATTTATCCATTTGTTTGCCAAATCACTGCTCTTGGTTGAAGACCTTTGCAGGGTGTCCATCTCACTCCATGGCTATGACTGGGGTTGTCTTACCTTGGACAGCATGTGCCAGAACACCTGTACTCATAAGCCTGCTCCATGCACTTGTGAAGGTTGGCTGTGCTCACTAGGTGTTTGGAGACTCTATGATGTGTGTGCTAGGGCTTGCTGCATCATTTGTAAAGTAAACATTTACTTTATAGCAGTTTGGGGGGAGGGGCTAGCAATATCCAGGTTTCTATGCAAAGTATAATCATCACTATCTCCCTTCACATCCAAGGAGGTATAGAACTTAAAACAATTTGATACATTATGGTATGGAAATTGCTTGTTTTGCATTTCCAAAGCTATCTTGTTCTGTGCTAAAGCCACTGATTGTCTCAATGTAAGATTTTGATAAACATATTTCTTAGATTTGGAAAAATAAAAGCTGGACATTCCAGATTCAAATGATTTCAAATCCTATGTGTAGCTTAAAATGAATTTACAGGGTGGATGTTACAATTTGATGGTAGGTATTCCCTTACTTATCCATATGCATGCTGTTGTAATTCAATATCTGATTTCATGTGTTTGTTTTCATATTATTTTAGCATGTGGACTGTTTAAAAATCTGTCCTCTAGAGAAATGTCATCATAAGCTGACATTGAGTTTCCTGGAACTTCCTGAGCTGAGGGTAAATCTATGGCTAAAATGACTACTCAATGTGTTGTATCTTTGGTCAAGTAACTGGTCTTTTTACAAGTAGAAGTCAATGTCATTTGGATTGCTTTACTTTTTAAAGCAATGAAAACTATAATGGTTGAATTTATGCCAAGAAGTTGAGTTCAATGAGAAACCTGCAACAGTTTAGATGATGATCAGAGGAAGGCCTAAGAAATATTTTATGGAAGTACAGAACTATTATTTGAATAGAGGGAAAGGAATGCCCCAGTCTCTTTAAGTGGTAAATGAACATTGTAGCAAAGAACAGATTAATTACTTACTACAGGTGAAAAGCTGAAAGGATAAACTTGGAGACAGTGGGGAAAATAGCATGTAATTTGACTAAACTTTAAAATCACTTAGAAATAATGACTTAAACAGGGTGAAGATACCTTTGAAAGCAAAAACACTACTGGACCCTTCACACACACACACACACACACACACACACACACACACACACACTCACACTGAGTAACATATTTTTGGAAAAATCCTCAAACTTATGTATGGTAGCTGTAAATAGATGTGCCTAATAGAATCAGGAGTTCTATTAAAAATTGTAAGTTAATGTCACTGTGGGAAGATCCTATGTTCCAGCCCTGAGGTGTGGGGCGGACCCAGAATTCCAGTCTTAAGGTATGCAAAGTGCTGAGTTCTGCCCAGGGTTCCTGAAGTTTGCTTGTGCCAATGGTGGTTGGTTTTTCTCTGTGCTTGGATCTGTGAAAAGAAGGCAGCTTCTTCAGCCATTGTGGAGATTCCTCTGAATCTGTAACTTTCCTCTGAATCTGAAACTTCAATAAATTATATTATTCCTATAAAATGTATCTGGTCTAGAACTTCATCCTAGCAGCTGAGGCACTGACAGAATTGGTACTGAGGAGTAGAATGGTGTTGGGAGATGAATCTGAACATGTGGATTTTGCTCTCTCGGAACTTGTGTGCAGAAGGAATGGGAAACCTGGTGCTTGCAACTGAAGTTGCTGTCTGGAGTGGTTAGCCAAATTTTATGGACTATTCTTATGAGAGTTTTAAAATGCTAAGTGCAGAGAGAACTGTATCTAGAGTCTTTTGTTTTGAACTTTCTAAGGAGAAGGAAAGACTGGAAAAGACTTTTTGTTGGAACTCAGCTATTGGCATAATGGCTAGATACATTCTGTTGCCCATGCCCAGAGAGTTTGAACAAGGTTAAATTTGTACTTGGCTAAACATGTAGGACTGAGAAATTTTAGACTTAAAGTTTGAAAATCTGAAACACATTTATATTTCTGACACAGATACTAGCTTTAAGTACTGAAACTGCTATTATTATACAATTAGCAATCTTAAGGAAGATGGTCCAATTGCTTTACATTAAAAATTAGAGAAGGTCTGAGGTGATGCCACCCCTGAAGGACTGAATGGTAGGAATGCACACTCTTTTGAGAGGAAATCTGAAATGAAGGAAGCTGCTCTTCAAGGTCATGAGTTATTTCCTTCCTGAATTAAGAATATGGTTGGGTCCTGCACATTTGGTATTACTTTCAGAAGCATGAAAAATGATTGGAGTGGGTCATGAAGTGAACATGGTTCCCGGAGTCACTACTGAGATGTAACATGAAGCCGGGCATTATGACCCCAAGGAAGAGGCTTGTGAAGCCATGAGAAAATTGACCATGTTCTACATGGGAATCCAAAAATGTTTTGCATATAGCAAGACTATGCAAGAGCTGCCACGGAGAGGTGTTGGCTCAGGACCAAGTTTTCCAAGGCTATTCATCCCAGTTGGAGGGGTGGCATCAGAAATTCTGGAGACTGCCAGTCACCAGTTATGATATTGGACTTGAACTATGAATGTGTGATGTATGTTTGATGGTTACTGAGTTTTCACTGGTACATTGTCTCCTTGTTATGCCTTATAGCAGTTGGACATGTTTACTTTGTGCCTATATATGTTGACAGTATATAAATTATATTGATTTTTCAGGACTCCCAGCTAAGAGATAATATTTAGTCTCTGAGGAGACTTTGAACATTGAGACTATCTTAACTTGCTAAGACTATGGGTACATTTGAACCTGGATAAAATACAGTTTAAAATATAAGGTGACTATGAATCTATTGCAGATCAGGATTGGAATGTGGTAGCAAGCTTGAATTTATGTCACCCAATAGATTGACAAGTTTTATTAAAATTTGTAACTTGGTGTCACTGTAGGCCAATCCTAGGATCCAGCCCTAAGGTGTGAAGACAGATATGGAATTGCAGTCTAAACATATCAAAGTGCCTGGGCTGTGCCTGGAGTTCCTGAAGTTTGCTTGCATGTGCTGGCAGTGGTTGCTTTTCTTCTTTTCTTTTCTTTTTCTTCTCTCTCTGCATGGATATGTGAAAGAATGCCAGCTTCTTCAGCCATTATGGAACTTCCCCTGAATTTGTAAGCTTCAATAAATCCCATTGCATTTGTAAACTCTATCTGGTCTGTAAGTTCATCTCAGCAACTGAGGATGACTGTGACATCAAGTAATCTAACTAAAGTAAGGAATAACTTATTTGTAGTTACAAAATAATCAAGTTAAGGAATCCTTTTATATTATTTAATGTCAGTGCTGTAACCGAGTATTTACGTTTTCAAAAAGTGAGGAGTATGTTTTAATAAAAAGATAATGGTTCATGGCTAAAATACCTATTTGCTCTGCAAATTTTCCAAGTCTCTTTTTTCTTTGTGATTTAGCTTTCCATCTCTGTAACATAATGCCTGACTTAATTAACTTAAACACAAGAAAGTTTTATGGTGGCTCATGTTTGTAGAGACATCAGTCCCTGGGCACTTGGATCCATTACTTTCTGTTTGCACTGAGACAGATGACCTGACAAAGAGTACCTGGTGCAGCAGTGACTCCTTTTACAGCATCCAGGGACTTAAGTAGGAAGAACAATGAGTCTTCAGGGCATATCCTCATCACCTTAACTCTCTCTTCAAACAGCTCCCACCCATTAGCATTTCCACTCTTCCAAACAGTGTGGCAGGCGGTAACCAAACCTTCCACACATAGCCAGTAGCCTTTGTGGGAAATTGAATTTCCAAAACATAACCATCAGGTTAATTTGTGGTTTAATTGTATACACAAATTCAACTACTACTTCATTAACTCTAACAACATTTATCTTAATCTTTAAAACTGTTGCTTTTTTAACTTGATTATATTCAAGGTTTGCTATCCTTCTAACTTCAAGCTAGTATAAAGTCAGAGAGGATCCATTCATACCATAAGCCTTTATTGTTTTCATATAATAGTTTGAAAAATAATGTATTTTATCTTCATTGGTATTTTAATTACAAATATAACTTGAATAACATGTGTGTATGCTCTCAGCTTCTACTTCAAGCATTAGTAATAGGTGGAGATTTGTTTTAAAAATAACTTGAAGATTTTAAGCTTAAATATTTTTTATTGAATTTTGAAGAATACCAGAAATGAATAAAACATTCTCTAAAAGGTTGAAATGAATCAAGAAAGCTTTGAAGTACCTCACTAAGTATTTACATTTTGTAGTTCAGAAGGGCTTCACATTGGAGCTCTCCTCATGGGACTGTTTGCTAGGAATTTTTCTGAAGAGTTTGGACAAGGCATAGAAATTCATGTTTGTAATCTAATGAGGGAGATATTTGACACTTCTTATTTTTTGCAGTCATTGTGGATTAGTGTTTATAACTACTGTTAACTTTTTATCATGTATAAATTACTACAGTCATATTACTAAATATATACTATACCAATTATTCAATCTTCATATAGATAAAAGCACTCTTACTTTAAAAGTGACTAAATATAACATAATTCCAAAGCATTATTCAAAATATTGATATATTGTCAATGTTACTTTTTATTAAATAGTAATAAATAACTAATATAAAATTTCAAAAGGTTTTCACAATAAGAACAAAACAGATAAATCATAGGTTTTCAGTGGGCATATTACATAGAAATTGATTTCTGGACATAAATTCAGTAAGAAAATTAAGAGAACTCTATTTCTTCTCTCCATTGCAAACCAAGATAAAATAGCAAAAAAGCTTCATATTCTATCTTAAGTAACTGAAACTGTAAGTAGAAAAAGACATGAGAGAATGTGTTTGCCTATTGGGTAGCATGCAGTGCATGCCTGTGGATGCTTCAGTGAGAGAGAGAGAGGGAGAGAGAGAAAGACCCAAGGATTGTTTCAGGTGACTGCTTGAAGCTTATTTCCAAGGAGCAGTAAAGACGTATGCACAGTCCACCAGCTTTGAAGGGTTAAGAAGTTAACAGAAGCTAAGGATGCTAGAATATATAGACATAAGAACAAAAGAGTGAGAACTACATAGACTGCAGATGGCTTCTTCAGGTGTTTGTGAGATGCATAAACACTATTTTAAGTATCATATAATTGCCTACACTACTACATATCAATACACCAGAACAAAGGCATTCAATGAGTGTGATCCTTCCTAAGAAAAAAAGAAATCAATAATCCCTACTCTCAGCACTAAACTAACAATTGACGCTTCCTCTTTCTATACTCTGAAGGCATCATGTAAAGATGCCTTGCCATATATATATATATATATATATATATATATATATATATATATACACACACACACACACACACACACACACACACACACACACACACACATATATATATATATATATATATATATATATATATATATAGAAATATTTCACACGTGTGAAATATGCAACACGAAGTGCTCAGCCTGATGGACATCTACTCACTCAGCACACACAAGTGATAAGAAATACTATTACAGCAAGTAGAGAAATGCCCAGCAGTACCGGTCATCCTCCACATGCTTTCTTCAAAAATCTTAATAGAACTGTTTGGTGTATGGCTGCTTTCCAGCCAGAGTTCAACATTGACTCCTCAAGGTAATTAAGGCACCTTTTAGATTCTTTATGCGTTGGATATAGTTTTGACTTATTCACTGGTGTGTGTACATTTATGCGTCCTTGCTGAATTTTGCAAATAGTATCAATATGTACTCCATTGATGTATACTCAAAAATGTTGTCTTTAATTTTTTAGTATGACTTAACTTTTCTCCCAGCTCTGACTGCTTCTCACACTACTACACTGTTGCAAGTCAGTAATTGTCCAAAACAGTTAGTCAAATATCAAGCAGTTTTCTGGTTTCCTTCCTTCCTAGAAGGCATTTTACAATGTAGTCTGATTTACTCAAAGTCATATTACTTTTACCAAATTAACCAATCAGTAAAACATTTATCATCCATCATATATTCTCACAATTTTTAAACTAATTTATACTGTAACGTGATATCAGAAAGTGGTAAAATTCAATGACATGGTTGGAAGTCTTTCATCTTTGCTTTTGTTGCTTGTATTGCTGGGATGAAGCCCTGTGTCTTACCAATGCTAGGCCAACTCCCTACCACTGAGTTGAATCCTGAGCTCTTTCAGCTTTTCCATGAAAGGCATACAAAGAAGTACATTTTAGGAAAATTAAATGCAAGTTTCATATATACTTTAATATTTCATTATTTGATTGCTGACAATGGGTGAACAAGTAACATCTAACTAATCTCTGATTTTTAGAGATACATGTTATGGTGATCTAGGATAATTTCTTTAAATTTACTGTGTGCATGCTCTACTTTTTTCCCCAAAAGCCTCATTAAATATAATTGCTGAGTGTAGTATAAAATATAATTCTAATTTTAACCAAGACCCTATCAAAGAAATAAAATTTTTCAGGGTTTTCATGGTGTGGTAGTTTAAATAGTTATCCCCCAATAGACTCAGTTTTATTACAACTTCTTAGATTTCCAGCTATCTGGGTGGAGGAAGTGTCACTGGGTGGATCTTATGGGCCAGCCTTAAGGTGTGGTGGTGGATTTACAATTCCAGTCTAAAGATATACAATATGTCTTGAGTTACTGAACTGTGCTACGGTATGTGGATTTTCTCTCTCTATGTTTGGTCCAGTAAGAGTAGGCCAACTTCTTCAGCCACTATGGAACTTCCTCTGGATCTTATCAGTTCTCATGACTGAATGTTCCTATTTCAAATAAGTTAAATATATTTTTGGGGAACTTGAGTGTCGCTGACATTATTATTTTGATAAACAAATTGTTCATGCTGAAGTTTTTGTTATGATTATTGTTGTTTTTAGATTTACACATTATTTGTTATGCAGAGATGACAATTTCCTTCAATATAACATATAAAATCTTTATGTGTATTTTAATTAAGTCAAAAATTTAAGTTTATAGTCACATACTCTGAAAGTTATTGACCACCATAACACTATATCATTATAATATAAACTTCACTCTTTCTAGAGTCACTCACTGTTCTAGTTTTTATGACCAATATATCATAATTCTGAATGGAAATATTCATTCCCAGTAATGTAAAGTTGTCTCAACTTTGTTATAAGCATTCTGTCATGTTGTAATTTTCATGTTTGCATTTTTCTGTCTTTCTCTTTTTTTTAATTTTTTTTTTTGCTGTTGTTCATTATTTATTTATTTATTTGAGAGTGACAGACATAGAGAGAAAGACAGATAGAGAGTGAGAGAGAGAATGGGCGCACCAGGGCTTCCAGCCACTGCAAACGAACTCCAGACGCGTGCGCCCCCTTGTGCATCTGGCTAACGTGGGACCTGGGGAACCAAGCCTCGAACCAGGGTCCTTAGGCTTCACAGGCAAGCGCTTAACTGCTAAGCCATCTCTCCAGCCCTGTCTTTCTCTTTTTCATGCTAGCACCTTTTAATGTGTGAAATCATCATTATTCGCTTAAAAATGACATTTCATGCTGTGATTGAATTTTAATGACTGCATTTCAATTTAGCAAAATATAGCATAACACCACTTATGGTATATTTTTACAAGTTAATTATGGAGAAGATATTTACACACACATATAGGGCATGAAATGTAATTATTTAATTTATTCATTGTTGACGTTTCTATGAATTGTAAAATATAGAAAATTTATTTTCAAGATATTTCCTTCCAATATGAACCTAAATTAAACTTTAAGCTGTGATGATTATTTAATACAATGTTGGAAATGTATGCATATTTTTGGGCAATCCTGTATTATGTGGTTATAGTCATCTTTGAGCAAACTTAGAAACAAAAAATGTTCTCCAAATCATCATGATATATGCAATATTACTCATGGCGACCACCTTTTTACACCTTGTACTTCCATTTATTATCAATCACAATGTGCAGTGGAGTTAATATTATTGCAGGAAGTTTGAATGAAACAAATGGTTTGTCATACAAAATTTTACATGCAGAAGATGCAAATGGAAATTAGGAAATTAAATTTTCAAAGCAAGTTATTTGGGCAGAAATATTCAATAATAATGATCACATCAAAATGCTCTACAGAGCCAAAAAAATAGTTCAGAAAAGAGAAAGAGTATTCAGTAAAGAAGAAATATTTATACATTTTAGACTATTTTCAAAATATATTTAACAAAACTTCAAAGTTCATAATGAGTTTAAAAACATTAAGGATAATTTGAAAATTTCTGTAAAGATAAGTTAACTGATTCTGAGTTCTGTCATCTATCTATGTATCTATATGTATGTATGCATACATATACATATATATATATATACACACAAACATACACACACACACATATATATACATATATATGATATTTTGTGTAATTTTGTGGGTATATATGTGTGTATACATACCTGATATGTTTGCATAAATACCTGTGACAAAATAAATTCAAAATTAAGCAAAATAAGAGAGACTTAATTTTAAGTTAATTTTGAGGAAGCTGAAAATAATTAATTTAGGTATGAAAATTTTAACATGAATATTTGTAAGTAATTGCTATTATTGAAGTCATGTTTCTTTTTTATTTTTATTTGAGAAAGAAAGGGGCACAATGAGAGAGAATGGGAGCACCAGGGCCTCCAGCCATTCAAATTAACTCCAAATCCAAGAGCTAACTTGTGCAGTTGGCTTATGAAGGTACTGAGGAATCAAACCTGGGTCCTTTTGCTTTGCAGGCAAGTGTCTTATAAGCTCAGCCATCTCTCCAGCCCTGAAGACATGGTCCTGACAGAGATCACAGTTGGAAGACCTAAGACGGGGTATAGCAAAGTTTTATGAACATTTCTCAGAATGTGCAACAAATTACAAAGTGAGAAACTACTTTTTAGAAGTACAATGACACAGTGGAACCTGGTAGGGAAATTTATGTAGCAACAGTAACTCAAGTGTTTTATTTATTTTATTATTTTTTTATTTCTACATCTTTAACTTTAGTACTTTCAATTTTTTTCTACCAGCGAGAACAGGGAGGACAGATTGATGCACTTTTCTGTTCAGTCTTTAATAGAATCTCAATGTAAATGTTGTTTTGTCTAATTATCTTTACAGCCCTAAAGTTGATCAATACTACTTATATTCCCATTCTTAACTCAGAACACAGTACTTATTGAACTTAAGTTGTCAAAGATCCAAGGCTACTATTCTTCTTATTCTTCTTCTTCTTTTCTTTTTTTAAATTCAGATACCTCCAGTCATTGTTGCTGGCCTCTCTATACTGGAACCTGATGGAAACATCTCTGTCCTCTAAGAAAAATATAGTAATAATATGATGCTGGAGTTAGGCACATTTTCTGACTCTCTATAGCATTTGTAGTCATATCAGCTTTGTTGTGTACTAAATCCTTATTGTATACGACATAGGTAACATTCCATTCATTGTGCTACTTGCCCTCTCTGGGAATTCCATGAGGGGACTCCTCAAAATATGTCTTTTAACTCTATTGTTCCAGGTGACCTCTGGAGCACAACATGAAAGGACTCTCGTGAGGTATTTCCTTGTATGAACTGATCCTTGTATAAAGGAATTCTTCTTGTACCCCTTTACCAACTGTTAAATGTTTCCATATGAACATCTTTGCTCATATTGCATACCATAAGAATGATGATTACAAGGTTTGTGAACCCACAAAATGCATATGTTGAAACCAAATTCCCAACTAAATAGTATGAAGAGATTAGCTCTCTGGGATTTGTTTAGGTTAGGAAGACCTCTCATACAAAAGGATTAGCATTGTTACATTTAAAGTCCTGAAGGAGCTTGTTTGCAATTTTGCTTAGGGGAAGTTACAGTGAGAAAATGCATCCAGTAACTACATCTGCTTTCACCTGTATTTCATACTTTCCAGTCTGTGAAACTCTGATTATGCATTACTCAGCCTAACATATATTGCTGTGTTTGATTGCCATCAATGAGCAAAGCATTGTTTTGTTCAAATCCAAAGTACAGCTTCCTTAATGCAAGCAGCTCTGGGGTTCCATTGACAGTAACTCCCTTGCTTAACACCTCATCTGTAAGATTTTCTCAAGGCCTGAGACAGCAGTGGCTGGCAGGTTTCTAGCTCTTCCAGCCTCTAGTTTTAGCATGTCCGGGGCACTTTTAATTATCCTTCCTGCTGCAAGCTGCCTCAGTATTTCCAGATGGGGTTGGAGGCTCCTTTCGGTGTCAGCAGCCTGCGGTGTCCTTCATTTTACTTCAGTGTACCTCAGCCTGCTCTGCTGAGAGGGAAAACATGACTTGTCAAAATAAGACCTGTTCAATTATTAGGATCAATGGTGTAAAGGTGAAGGTTACAGGGCAGGCTACATTGCAGGAACTGACCCTATAAAGCTGGGAGTGAAGCAAGACAGAAAGTCAGGAAAAACTGAGGGGACATGGGAATGAAAAAGAGCCAGTCTCCCCAGTCATCTGAGTATAAGAAACAATATTTGCTGTGAATGTTAGTCACATAGCAAATCTTTTAAATTGAGATATTTCAAATACAAATGTTTAAGTAATGAAATAGGCTTAAAGCCTAAGTGTAATTGGCCTTTTGGGATGGCCTTACATCTGTCTCAGTTGTTAATCTACCATTTTCTAAGACTATCACAAGAAACTCCAGTATAGGAAAAACAAAAACAACAACAAAAAACCCTCTTTTTCAACCACTGTGATACACAACTTTTACTATCAGATTGCAGTCCTACCCAAAAATCTCAGTTATCAAAAATGGATGAGGGCTGGAGAGATGGCTTATCAGTTAAGCACTTGTCTGTGAAGTCTAAGGACCAGTTGTTCAAGGCTCAATTCCCCAGGACCCACATAAATCAGATGCACAAGGGGGTGCGTGCATCTGGAGTTCAATTGCAGTGCCTGGAGGCCCTGAGGTGACCATTCTCTTTCTTTCCATCTCCCTCTTTCTCTCTCTGTCATTCTCAAATAAATAAATAAATAATGTATGAAAATGACTTTTAAAATATATTTTTATTTATTTAAGAGAGAGATAGGCAATATAGAGAGAATGGGCATTCCAGGGCTCCTAGCCACTGTAAAGGGGCTCCGGATGCATTTGTCACTTTGTGCCCCTGGTTTAAGTGGGTACTGGGGAAACGAACCTGAATCCTTAGGCTTCACAGGCAAGCAAGAGCCGAAACTGCTAAGCCATCCCTCCAGCCCAGAAAAACTTTCTTAAAACCTGTTTGATGTAACTTCAGTGCTACAGGATAGCATTGATGCCAACTCTTACTATGTGTTTCAGCACAATCTTCCCTTGAGAAGACAACATTCAATTCACCTCCTGGGTTTCTCCTTTTCTTCAGCACGTTTCTGTAACCACTCTTCTTAAGTCTATGTGAGACTTTCTCCAAGCAAACTATCTCTGTTTCACCTGGTTCACGATGCTATTCTTTTCAGTGGCAGAGTTAAGGATCCGTTTCTCCTAAGTTGAGGTGTCTGGATGATACCCCTGTGGCTGCTTCCAGCGGCAGCATGGAGCTGTATGCCATCTCGGAGAGGAAGGCTGCTTTCAAACAGAACACCCTGAGCTCCTGTGGACACACTTTCCATGGGAGGCTGTGCCTAGAAAACCACAGTGGGAAGATTTTTAGCTGCAATAGATGAAGTGAATCATCTAGACAGACTACTTACTATGCAGTCTTCTAGAACATGCCCACAAGCCAACTACTGCAGCTAACTCAGTAATCTTGCAGAACAGCTGGGTGGTGCTTACTAACAGCAAAATAAAATAAAAGTTTTTCTCATAGGGAACGTTGGGAACTTGTATGTGTCTCCTTAGCCATTTGAATGGGCTGATACTTGGAGCATGCTTGTGAATCTTGGCAACCCAGCAACCTTTTAAGATTTGAGCAGAAATTTATTTCTCTTTATTTCAGATCCCTATACGCTCATTTCTTCCACCACTAAACATAGGTAGTAAATAATACTCCATGAGGAGTCATGAGTGTAGGATAAGGCTATTTTTTTAAAAAAAATAATTTATTTATTTGACAGAGGCAAAGCAGGGAGGGGTATGGGCTCGCCAGGGCCTCCAAACACTGCAAATGAACTCCAGATGCATGCACCCCTTGTGCATCTGGCTAACGTGGGTCCTGGGGAACTGAACCTGGGTCCTTTGGCTTTTCAGGCAAATGCCTTAACCGCTAAATCATTCCACCAGCCCAGGATAAGGTATTTTAATCTTATCTCTTCAGTACTTATAACTTCTCTGGGTGATGGTCACAGAGTAGCCACACCCAACCTATTTAAGTAGGAAAAAAAAAAAAAAAGGAAGGGACCTCATAGCAAATGTTTTCTGGGACAGTGAAAAATCAATTATTTAAAGAGGTGAAGGCTGTTTGATGACTGTCTTCTAGAAATAGTGCTGAAAGCTACCCTTATAATGCTTATGACATGAGGTGGGATGCTTATTCCGGCTGGAGTATCTGACTGGCAGATTTTATTAGGTGTTACTAGAAGGATCTTTCTGAACAGGTTCAGACAAACCCAGCTCTATATCATGTTTCAGAGTCAAATATCAAGAAGACATAAGGAGTGAGGTGAGGGACAGGTGGGTGCTATGAAGGAAAACTTTCATAAGGGAAGTATTAATTCCCTGAGGAATCCAAGGAGACATGATCAAATAGCACAGCCCTTCCTTTAGTTAATAGTGAATACTTACACACAGGCTCATACTCATATGCCCACATTTGAAACAATAATAAATCTAAATGCTAAGATCAGAACATTTTAAACATCCAGACAGAAAACAAAAATATAACAAGCAGGAATGAAAACAGTAAAGATAAAAGAGGAGTCGTATACTAAAACTCTCTAACAAATAAATGTATAGACTATTCCTGGGAAGAAGGCTACAATGTTAACCTCAAGCAGAAACTAACTTTCCCATCAATTAAACATTAAAGAGAGTAGTGACATCAAATCTCCACTCTCCATTAGTTATATACACTATTGTGTATATTTACAACATATTTTCAATATCTCATAATTATAATTATTTTTAAATAGTCTAAACTTAATGCATGCTTTTGAATTATTTAAGTAAGTAGGTTACTTCTTATTCATTGATCTCTCTTAGAATTATTTATATTTTATTATTGATTTATTTGAGAGAGAGAAAATGAGACAGAGAGAAAGAAAGAGAGAGGGGTGGGGGAGAGAGAATGGGTATGCCAGGTTTTCTAGGCACTGCAAACGAAGTTCAGATGCATGCACCACCATGTGCATGTGGCTAAGGTGGATACTGGAGAATTAAACCTGGGTTGTTAGGTTTCTCAGGCAAACACATTAGCTGATAAGAAATCTTCCAGACTTCTTAGAGTATGAAATTCAAATTCCTACAACCTGAGACGCCATGTTAAACATTGTCTGCTATCAGTTTAGTTAGTGATGAAACTACTACATGGTTTGCAAACTCTCATTCTTTTGACCAAAGCTAAGTAATTTCTTACTTTTTGCTCAATTTCCCTGACTGTTTTCTCCTGTGTGGTGTATGCATTGTATGGAAATGCATGCATGCTTACCTATGTCCTGTGAGACTCTGTTTACATCTCCAGGCTTGTTTGCCTTGGCAACCTTCATCTTGTTAATTTCTGACTATAATGCCAATCTCAGAATTGTTTAACACAGTTTAATTTAATTTAATTTTTTTAGTTTTGGTAGGTTTATGCTCATATTACTACATTACTAGAAAGAGATTTCATAACATTTTAACTTCCTTCTTTCCTATTTTTTCTTTCTTTCTTTTTCTCTCCTTGTTCTTGATCTTTTATTTACTTATTTTTCTTGCAGTACTCCCATTCAAACCTAGGTCCTCAAGCCTGCGAGGCAATAACCTTCCACTGTTACCACTGAGCTATTATCGCCTCAACCATCTTTGTTGTTTTATTTCTTCTCACAATTAATAAAGTCACTTGAAAATAGCTCTGCAATGAATTAAGTATAAGTAAAAGTATACTCAGGATAGCATATAAGCGAAGAGAGTTTCTATTTTATTCACTACTACAAAGAATTATTTCAGGGCAATACAGTCAGGCAAATATGTATGTGAAACAGAAGTAGAAAAAAAAAGGAATGCCCTTAAATTATAGGACAAAATATTTCTAGTGATTTTTTGCATTATCTGAAATAAAAGTTTTCTCTTTTTCTCTTTTAATCACACTTTGTAGCATATGCAACTATTCTGAATTTGCTTTTTTGTGGTCATGATCATGAGTCTTTTTAATAGAAAATCCATAAAAGTATAAGATATAAAATTCCATCTTTGAAAAATAATAATTTAATTTATTTATTTGCAAGCAAAGAGAGACAGAGCGAATTGGTGTGCCAGGGCCTACAGCCACTGAAAACTCCAAATGCAAGCGCCACTTTCTGCATCTGTTTTTACAATTCCACATTTTCAAAAATGAAAGTTAATATTCATTACACTGGCCTACTATATCATAAGTGACTAATGACATTCACAGCTACCACAGTCTTCCTTTTTTTCTTAAGGTCAAATGTAAGAAAAAAAAAAAAAAAGCATTATTTGTCCTCTCTGCATGCTACTTCTTTATTCTGTTGACCATTTAGTTTTCTGTGTAAATGATTTTAATTTTAACGTAGTCCCAGTTGTCTCATACTGATTTTATCATCTGTGCCTCTGATGTTGTATATCTAAAATTCACTTTCATGACCAATGTCAAAAAGCTTTGTTGCTTTTGGGGAGTCATATGTATTTGGATCTTACTGTTAAATCTATAACATGCATAATATTGGGCTGGAGTGATGGCTCAGCAGTTAAGGCACTTGCCCACAAAGCCCATTGACCTCGGTTCCATTCCCTACTACCTATATGTGGTGGACAACTTCATGGTGCTGGGATGAATTTCCTGACCAGACACAGTTCATCAGAGGAAGGGATTTCTTGAAGCCCATGTATGTATGTATGTATGTATGTATGTATGTATGTATGTATGTATGTATGCTTAAATAGATGAGTTCCATAGTGGCAGAGGAAGTGTGCCCACTTTAATTGAACCCAGCAGAGAGAAAAGCCACCCCCAACTCACCATAAGCAAGCACACTTCTGAAAGTCCAGGCAAAGCTCCGGCACTTCGCAAATCTTTGACAGGAATTCTAACGCCACCCCACACACTCCTTAGGACTGGACCCTAGGATCTGCCCACAGTGACACTTCCTCTAGCCTGATGGCTAGAGATCTGAGTTCCAAGCTTTAATAAACTCTTGGATGTATTGGGGTACATTTATTCAAACAACCACACCACTTAAATCCAGAGTGGCACATGATTCTGGAGTTCTTTTACAGTTGCTAGAGACCCTGGTGTGCCCAGTCTCCTCCTTCTCCTTCTCCTTCTCATGCTCCTCTCTCTCCTGGCAAATAAATAAATAAATAAGTAAAATATTGATTTTTATATGTGGTATAAGAAAATAAACATTTATTTTCCATGGAAGATTTTCATTTTCCTCATGTCATCTTGTTGCTTTTTCCAAAGAGGAGTTGAATATATGCCTATAAGCTAATGCCTGGTCTCTACATTGTATCTCTCCATTTATATGTGTGTGGTCTGTGTATATATGACTGCTTGCATTCATATGTGTAATCCAGATATTGACCTTGGGAATACTCTCCTGCCACTCTCCACCTTTTTAAGTAAGATGTGGCCTTTTTTTTGTTGTTGTTGTTTGTTTTATTTATTTATTTGAGAGCAACAGACAGAGAGAGAAAAAGGCAGATATATAGAGAGAATGGGAGTGCCAGGCCTCCAGCCACTGCAAATGTACTATAGACCCATGTGCCCCTTGTGCATCTGGCTAAAGTAGTGGGTCCCGTGGAATCGAGCCTCAAACCAGTGTCCTTAGGCTTAACAGGAAAGCTCTTCACAGCTAAGCCATTTCTCCAGTCCAAGACATGGCTTTTTATTGAAGCCAAATGTCTCCAATTCATAAATGTAGCCTGTAATATTGGTCTGAGTATCCTCCCACCCTTGGAATTACAGGTGCACAACAGTATGCTAGTAATTTACTTAGGTGACAAGGATCCAAACTCAGGCCTTCATACTTGCATGACAAGTGCTTTACCAATCAGGTCTTTGCCCTTTTATGTTTTATTTCATCAATCATTTTGTCTGTTCTTATGCCTTATTTATACTCTTTTTATCACTGTAGTTTTGTAATGTAGTTTGAATTCAGAAAGTATTATGTCATTGTTTCTGTTCTTTCACAAGGTTGCTTCTTCCACAAGATTAACTTTTGTGTTGTACCATATGAATTTTAAGATTTTTTCCATTATTATTAAAATACCATTGGCATTATAATAGATATTGTACTAAGTCAGTAAGTTGCTTATTTAGTATTCATATTTTAATAATATTCTCTCCATCCCAAGGACAGATATTATCCCATCTATAGTTGAGTTATATTTAATAATTTTCATCACATAGATCTTGCATCTTGATCAAACTTATTCATAAATATATATAAATGCTTTAATTTTTAAGATACTAAGTGATATTGATTTCTAAGTTTCTTTTTTGTATACGTTTTATCAATGCTTAAAAATTGGTTGTTGTATTTAAAATTTATGTTCTGCAAATTATTAACTTCTTGTATCATATCTAACAAGTTTTTCATGGAGTTCAGGATATATATATATATATATATATATATATATATATATATATATATATATATATTATGCATGTGTGCATGTTTACTGTAAACAAAAAGATTTAATTTCTTCTTTTCAATTTAGACAGATAAAATTTCTATTTTTGCATTGCTTTCTCTAGCCTAGCTAGGGTCTTTAATGCTATGTTGAGTAGGACACTGAGTTAGAAAGTGAATACCCTCGTCTTATTCCTTGAACCTAGAAAGAAACTATTTCATAGCTCTTTGAATTTGATTTTAGTTGTGTGCCAGTCACAGATCAGCTATAGTCTTTCTATATCTAATTTCTTGAGAGATTTATTATTAAATGTTGTGAGATAATTTGTGAGAAATATAGACCCAATAAGGGGTTACTATCTAAAATATATAAGTGCTGCATGCAACACTGTAGAAAAATTAAAGCTAACTAAAATTTAAAAACTAATAGTTTAACGTAAGCAAAGAACACATGAGGACATGATTTTCCAGTTGAAAAATACACAGCAACCTACAGTAACACTAACAAGAAAATTCAAATCAAAAATTCACTATGAGGAATCATTTCAGATCTTTTAGTATAACTCTTTTCACAAAGAAAATAAGTGAATAAAAATTTGTAAGAATATATAGAAAGGGGACTATTGTACATTATAAGTAGGAATGTAAGTTATTACAGCCATCATTGAAATCAATGTTTATTTTACTCATAAAAGTAGAAATAAGACTACTTTATGATCAGAAATCCTATTATGTCCAAAGGAAATGAAATAACTATCTCTAAGAGTTATCTGTGCCCCAGTTTCAGAGTAATGTTTTGACAATGACCAAAATGTGTAAACAACCAAAGTACCTTTCAATAGTTGAATAAATACAAAAAATTCATATCCATTCCCCAGTAACATTTGGTTCCAAAATCTATGATATAGCTATCCTAGACAGAAATTTTAAGAAAAGTCACTATTACACCTCTACTCAATATGTGCAGACATTCTTCATATGTTCTGCTAAACAATCCAATATCACTGTAATTTACCTAGCATTTACATTACTATAAATTCCACAAATTATCTAGACATGATTGGAAATAACATGAGGATATAGATAGGATATATGTAAATGTGACACAATTATATATAAGGTACTTATATTTTACTACTTGACAAGGTTCTTAATCTATTTCCCAGAGACATTATTGAGTATATATAATGAAATACTTTTAAGCTTTTATAAAAATCTGAATCCTACTATTTTTAACAGTATGGGTCAATTTGAAAATATTGTATAGTGGGATAAACTAACATCCACAATGAGCTATTTGGTCAGACCCACAGGGTTTCTCAAAACAAGACAGATTTCTGTTAGAGCACTTGATTGAACCTATAGCTGAAGACACCATATGCTGTCAGTAAGGAACATGGAGAGACCTCGCTGGACTCTGAAAGAGCCAGTCTCCAGAGAGTTAGCTTCTCTAGTTCTAGAAGCCATTTCATGAGCTGAGGGAAAGTGACCACATCTGTCCAAGCAACTCAAAGTCTAAGCAACTCAAAAGCAAACAACCTGATGTGATGCTCACACAAGTACAATAGTGGCACACAGCCATGGTGGGCAACCAACTGCTCTTGGATTGGCTAACAGATTTTCTCAGTGGAAAAGAATCCATATCTGGAACTAGGGAAACAAGTCAGAATCATATCCAGATAATGATTTTGAATATCAAATATCAAGCTCCCACTAATCTTGGGACACATGACGTTCTACACACATTAAATTCTCTCTAAACTATTACTGGTTATTCCATTTAACCTGTGCTGACTTCACTCTGTTGGAGAATTTGCTTCTCTTTGTCAGATTGGAGCAGGACCTGAGAAGAGAAAGGACCCAGTGCACTTCACCATGGCCACAGCTGAAACCACAGAGGAATTTGGGAAATGAGCAAGAGTGCTGCTTTTTTGGTGAATCTGGTATCAACACAAGGGTGGGGGACATAGATGCTGAGGACACTCAACAACTACCAAAGCAGAGATCCAGAGGTTCCTAAGAACCCATCACTGAAGTAGACTTAAAATGAGCCCAACATGGCTCAGGAAATTTTGCAGAAGTTGCGGGGGTGGTGGTGAAAAGATTGTTAGAACCACAAGTTGGAACATCATGGACACAGACATTGCCTCTCCCTCATAACTGATGGCTGCCCCACAAAGTATGACCCACAATCTCCACCAGGATCACCTGCATCTCCATTGAGGATAGTCCCTTCTGAAAAGGGGAAGGGAAGGAGAAAGGATGGTCCCAACATATTCTGTTAATATTCGAAGTATGTCCATAAGTAATAAAAATAAAATATAAAAAAGAACAAAAACTTCTGCAGGACTAGTGTCAATAACAAGTGAAAAATACCACAAAAAATTGGAGGACTGAAGTTGTCTCATAGTAAAAGAAAGTGAATAGTGCTGCCAATGGTCAGGACATGGGAGTATGTTGAGATGTCTAGCACAAGAATAAAGTACAAGTAATAAGGTGAACAATTTCCATAGACATGTACAGCATGATAGATTCAGTTTAAAAATAGCATACTGTGTACCAGGTATTTGCTAAGACAATAAATGAAAATAATCTCAGACACACACACACACACACAAAAACTTAACCATGTGAGGTAAAGGATGATTAATTAATTTGATTGTGTTAATACTTTCAAAATCATTGTTTTTCACTACATGGTATACATTATTTTCAATTACATGATGATAAAATTTGCCAACACACACACACATACACCACTTTCTAAAAATATATTCCTAAATTAGGATGTACATAGGCACAAATCTTAAATGATAATTTGAAAATGTTTTTTTCTTATATTTGACAAGTATATTTCTTTATGAGACCATTTTAATCTTATTAAACATTATCATTTCTTCCATAGAGTAAAAACTGATAATAATGGCTTAAAGTAGCTAGAGGCTGAAATTAATGACATAACCAGTTTTTCTAGCCTATTTACTCAGAATGTGACTTGTGGTTAATTCCCAAAGACCTCAATAAATTAGAAGTAGTTTCTAGTGTGAAAATAGAGCTTAGTTACACACAGTTCATTAATGCCTCTAATGTGGTTACTTTTCCATGGTTACTTTTCCATAAGTGTTGAATCCCACATTAATTTGAAATATTCTAAGTGTTCTTGTGTGAATTAGCTTTGTTAACCTCACCTTTAATTTTTTCATAACCATAGTTTCCATTTAATAGCATCCTGTGCAGATCATAGTGTGACATATTTCTTACGTGGTATGGAAACAGCATAGTGGAATTCTAAGTGGGGGGCATGCACATGGAATTGTGGGTTCATGCATGTAGGTGTGTATCTTCACATGCACGCGTGTATGTGTGTGTGTGTGTGTGTGCGTGTGTAGTCCATAATTGAATCTTGCTAATTTTTCTTCAGGTAGCTTGTCCAACTATTGTTGAGACACAGTGTCTCCTTGGCCTGAAACTCCCTTACTGGGTTGCATTGGCAGGCCTCTGTGTCCCAGGAATCACCACCACTTGGATTACATGTGTATACCATCATGTCTGTCATTTATGCATGTACTGGTGATCAAACTCCAGTCCTCATCCTTGTGAGACAAGCATTTTGCCAACTTCATTATCTCTCTTGTCCACATAATGGAATTATTCCTGCCTTGTGTCAGTTTACAGTCTTTATGTTCTGTGATTTTAGTAGATATTTGTCCTATTCGAATTTTGAATTCCATCTGCCTAAATTCATATATGTCACTTTATGGCATAATAAGAGAGGGTGACTATAAATAGGACTTTTTCTTATAATTTCTAAATGAGATGCTTTTAACTGAATTTTAAAAATTGATTATCCAATCACTACTTTGAAAGGTATGAGTGTCGGGTCCCAGTGATTGTGTTCACGTTCATTGAATACCCACTCCTAAATAGAAAGAAAGCCAAACTCCTTTCTTTCTCCTTGCACCACATAGTTTGGTTCAGAGAAAGGAATGTTATGAAAATTATACACTTGCTATGGATATAAGGATTCGTGTGTAAGCTAACAGAGTTATGCTGTCATTTTGTCACATGTGAAACATACACAAATAGTCACGCACCACGTGATCACATTCAAATCATCAGACTGAATATAAATTGTATCCAGTAACATCCTTCCTATCTTCATTTATTTAAATGAACTTGATAATGGTACCCCAATGATAAAATTTTCTAACAACACTCTGCAAATGTGTCTGCTTCACTGAGTGATGCAGGAGTGTACTGGAGCTAAGCATTTTGAGTGTACAGTAGTAATTAGTTCACAGAAATTAGAAAAAGGAAGAAATGTGTTTCTTAACATTACTGATTGAATTATAAAATTCTGCCTCAAGACAGGCCTTACCTCTCTAATTTTTAATTGCCTAAACCAGATCAATCATATATTCATCAAGATGAAACAAAATGTAAGACAAATGAATTATCACCAATGGAAATCCTCTCCAGACCAAGAAATATGATATCAAATCCTTCAAATCCCTGCCTCTTAATACCTTTGCCTTCCTTCTGATTCAGAAGCAAACCATCTATTTTTTGTTCACATGAACTACAAGTCTTGCTTGAATTTTGAATTCCATCTGCCTAAATTCATATATGTCACTTTATGGCATAATAAGAGAGGGTTATGGTCAATAATTTCATCCTAAACATTGTTCAGATAAGTTTCATAAATACTTCACCTTTAATTCTTGCCTTCTGTATGTTACTGATAATGATATCAAAAAGTCAATTTAATTTTTTAAAATGTTATATGCTTGCATATTTGTATTTTTAGCTGACTTGAGCTAATTTTTATGGACTAATATGATTCCTGGTTTTTATTGCTGTAACTATGAATCACCCTATATAGTCATTTCTATGCACTATGCACTATGATGTATACAGATAACATTTAGATTTCTCTCTCTCTCTCTCTCGACATATATAGATATATACAATTTCTTGTTCCTGAGGACTAGGCAGAAGATACTTTCTTCAAGTATGATTTATTTTTACTCTTGGAACTTAAGGTCACCCATGGGGGTTTATATTAATCAACAATGCTGGGACTGTTTCTCTGAGCCTCATATATTACATGAATTTGTTGTAACAACACATGTTATAGATGGATGGTGTTGAAGAATTCTTATAATTTTTTTTCCATTTCTTTTTTCATTTCACAGTTGGTGACAAAGATTAAGTCACTGTAATCCAGTGATAGTTGGGACAGTAGAGATCAAGGGTTTATATGAGGAGTTAATTCAAATTTATGAGGAAATAGGCTTTGGGGTCCAGGAGTTTCAGGGTTTCCTATTAGTCATCCCACTGTTCATGGGTCCTAGGCACTGCCTGCCTGCCCCTGAGGCTTGAGAAACTGTGAAAAACAATTCACAAGTTCACTAAATTTGACAAATGCCTTCAAGGTGAATGTCAGCTTCAGGGCTCACTTTATATCTCTGAGTTATAGCTTTCTTTTAGATTTTGGCCTCAGTACTTCTTATTTCTTTTATCCTTTGTCAGTTCATAGATGCAGTTAAAAGTATATTCTGAAATATTTCATTTAGTATTTACCTGTGTTTTCCACAGAAATTCAAACCCTACTGAAGTAACTAGGAGCATTATGCCTAATGAACAGTATATAAGCATTTCTGTACATTATGCCTTATCATCCTATCATTTCTATATTTTATCTACAAGAGCATCCAACTAATGATTTGTTTAATTTTGGAAAGTTTTATGGTATTAATAGTTCAATATTTTATTGAACTGACTATTCTCATGGGATTGTGGGCCACCTAGGGAAAGCCAGTTATGTGAATGAAAGTATAATAAAAGCAATATTTGTATATTAAATATTCTGCATAATTGCTTAGCTAGACTTATAACCACTTGGAAAATTTTGCCTTCTTGTTGGAAATTCTTTAAGTCATATTATACATAAGTATTAAACTTATATATTAGGCATACTATATATACATCATATATATGTCTATATACAACAGCATGGATTCTCAATGTTTTATTATTGATTATCCAAATCACCATGAACCAGCAATGAATTTCCTAACATATAGTTCCTGGTAAGATCCAGAGCCCAGACCAGTTCTTCTTAATTCAATATGGCCCAGAGGGGGGGGTGGAAAGAAAAGGTTTGGATACACCTAGAACTAGGGACTTTCTTGACACTTCAAATGCCACCTCTCTAATGGGTATTTTCCACATAATCCCAATGACAGCATGCCTCATTTTCATTACTATTTATCTTATAAGGCTAATTAGAACTTTGGAGTCCCTGAAATTGTAATAACAATTTGAAATATTTAGTTATTGTGTATTATCAGTGAGGAACAGAGAGCTTGCATGGTGACATATGTCTGGAATCTTCGCAATTGGGGGGTGAAAGCAGGAAAATCAGCACCTCAGCTAATTTGAAGCCATCTTGGAATCCATAAGACCCTGTCTGAATAAAAGTAAAGAACAAATTGTGACTTTTTTATTTTATCAATTTTAAAATCGTATATTGCAAGGAGGATGAAAATAATTGATAAACACATGGAAAATAAGCTTTGAACACCATCCAGTACTACTGACTTGTATTGACATGGATACTTGGGGGAAGTCTCATATGTTCCCCTGTTGTGTATCTTGAAGGAAATCAAGTGCTTCAATGGACAAGTGCAATCAATTTATTGATACTTGAACGATGTAGATGTAGATGTAGATGGGAAGGTTTATGTAAAACAATAACTCCTATTTAACAATACATATTTTTTCTCTCCGTCCCAATTTCTAAGCAATAGAGATGCATTTCTGACTTAGTAATCAATATGCTGAAAAATATGTTTGTACAGAAAAAGGGACATGTGTTCATTTATGTACTCCTCAACAAATGTGTATGTGAAAACCAAAAAAACAAAACAATGAGATAGGTTTTGATATGGATATCTGTGAGTAATTTCAACCATATTGGTACACAGGCATCATAATGAGATTCATAACTTTATTTAAGAAGACAAAAGATACAAAATGCCCTGCCTTAGACTTCTTCTCTTCTCCTTAAGTCTTCCTTCTCACTCTCCCTCCCTCTTGTCTTCTTATCTTTCCTCTCCATCTTTCTCTGAAACGTGCAGTCACACAGCAAGAACATCAATCTATAGATAAGGAGGTCAGTGGTCTTCATACCAAGCTACTTAGCTTATCTTTAAAACCTGGGGTTAGAAATGGAGGAGATTCTCAACCTGTAGAGTATTGAGAGAAATACACACACACACACACACATATGTGTGTGTGTGTGTGTGTGTGTGTGGATAGATAGATAGATAGATGATAGATAGATAGATAGATAGATAGATAGATAGATAGATAGATAGATAGATAGATACAAAAAACTAAAATGTTTTTGATCTTTAAAAACAAATTGTCACATTAGGGTTAGAAAAATGGCTTAGCAATTGAGGAACTTAATTGCAACACCTAAGGACCCAGGTTCAATTCCCCAGTACCAAAATAAGCCAGATGCATAAGGTGACTCAAGCATCTGGAGTTTGTTTGCAGTGGCTAGAGGCCCTGGTGTGCCAGTTTCCTCTTTCTTTCAATCTCCCTGCCTCTCTCTTTCTCTGTCTCTCAAATATGAATAAATAACTAAAATATTTTAAAAATTTAAACAGCAAATTATGTATAAATATTAAAGATATACTCACCTAGGCTCAGTAGAAGGATATGATCCTGATTCAGTGTTTGCTTTCATTGGTGATATTTTAAAAAGATGCTTTCAAATATTTTACCTTGGTGTGCCTGATCTTCTACAGGAAATAAATAACTTCTAATATGGCCTAAATCATATTGTTCCCTGTTGATTTTAGAAATAAATATTTGTTGCATGAAAATCCTCAAATTCCCCAGGAGGTTTCAAGCCTGACAATTTGTTATGACATAAACCCCACTTGACTTAACCTAAATCTTAAATTGAAAAACAAAAAGAGCTAATCTCATGTTTTTTAGGAAGAGCAAGTGTCATGAAAGTGGATTAAGAGCACTGATGACCAAAGTCTTTTATTTATCAACTGACTGAGTGAATTGAATAGTCAATACAACACAGGCAATTTAAAGCTCAGTCAACCTAAAACCAGAGGGACCAATTCCAGATGTCACACTGCTATTCACTTTTAATGTTCCTCCCGTCTTGATAGCTCTTTTGGGGCAGGCACTGAACTCACATTTGTGGCTTATTATTATTATTATATTTAGTATTATCCAATGCTGTGTGCTTTATTGGTTTCAGTGACTTCTTCCTCAGAGCTTAACAATTTTTTTTTTTTAAGTAAGGAGTTGGTGAAAGATTAGCTATGAAATTATACATGTTAAATAATGATCTTTATTAGTTAAAAGGGTAAATCTCATAATGCATGTAGGGATATTTTATTCAAGGTTTGAAAGCCCCTTAATAAAGTTCTGTCTATAGTAATGATACACTGTAAAATACCATGTTGCTTGAAAATATACCTATAGTCATAAAAATTCCAATAACTTTCTAAAAACCGTATATCATTCAAAATTAATGTGTATTTTGGCTTTTGGCTATGAGTTTTTCATATATATATATGAAAATATATATATATATATTCACATATATATAATATGAAAGCTTAGGCTGGGAATATTTTGACACTTTGGTTGCATTGTGTCTTAGAAGGAAATGTGTAGCTTGTTTGGCTCCAAATGCTACAGTAAATACAGTTTGATTCAGAAAGTATAGACTTGTTTCAAAGGAATCAACAACCATGTTATTTTCTTTGGACAGGACTTTTCAATAGTTCTTTGTGGGAATATGTATGAACTTTCAAAACAAGTACTTCCATGGCTGGCATTACAACTGTTTGTAAGTGACAGTAGAGTGCTCAGAACTTCCATGAGTTACTTACATATTGCCATTATGTTAATGGGGAAAATATTTTTGAAGCTGAATCCTGAGTTCCTGCATCATGAAGATGACTGACCATTTCTACTTGACAAAAAAAAAAAAAAGTGTGTGTGTATATACACTGGTGATATTACTTCATTGTTTGGGATGATTACTGGTAACTTCTTTAATGGTGCCTATGCTCTTACCTAATCAGATATTCATTTGTTTCCATGATCTTATAAGTAATTATGGTAAAGTAGTTGTTATTATTTATAGAAATGTTTAAATAATTGTACTAATTTAAATTTTTATGTTACAAATGAGCAATGCTATTATTTTTTATTATAAACTTTTTTCACGTGCTATTTTCTTAATCTGCTTCCTCCCTGTTGTCCTCCTCCCCTTCCTCTTATTCTTCCTTTGACTTTTCCTTTTCTCTATTAACTGTGCTTATCGTAGAAGCCTTTGTCATGCTTTGTTTGTTTGGTGTGTGCTATTGCATTCTTACTGAGTTAGTGATAATTTTACAGTTAATGTCCAGCCAAAACTTTACACTGTATAATACAGCTATAGAGTATAAAAATCAATTATATATTTTTGTCACAAAACACTTAGAGAACATTACATAGGTTGTATGATATAAAGTGACAGCCAAAGCATCAATGGTTAATATATTACAATAAAGATGAATAATATACCTTACAATACCTCCCAGTAATTAAAGCACATATGATCTTGAACTGGCAGGATTAATATATTGAAAGTGGCTATATAATCTAAGGTAATCACCAATTCTATGTAATATTCATCACAATTCCAATTACATTCTTATAGTTACAATAAGCAATCCAGTGATTGAGCTGGAAACATAGGCCAAACATTCCCAAAGTAACCCTAAGCAGAGAGAACCCATGATGAGATATCACAATCCTGGACCTAAAATTATACAACATAGGTACAGTGACAAAAACAGCATGGCACTGTTACAAAAATTAGATAGAGTCCAGTGGAATAGAATAGAAGGCCTAGAAGTAATTCATACGGTTTTTGGACACATAATTTTTAACAAAGTCATCAAAAACATACTGGAAAGTGAATACAGCATGTTTAACTAATGGTGCTTGCAAACTGGATAGCCACCTGTAGGAGATAGAAATTAAAACCTCCTACTATACCCAGCACAAAAATCAATGAAATATGAATCAAATACCTTCATTTATAACTAAAATACTAAAACTGATAGAGCAAATATAGGCTACATTTTCCAAGTTATAGACACATACAAGCATTTTCTAAATAGATCTTCAGTAGCACAAGATACCCCAAGAATAAACAAATGAGAGGACATACAATGCAAAGTTTCCGCACAGCAAACTTTAAGCAGAACAAACAGAAAGTCTATAGAATGGAAGATAATATTTATCAGTATACCTCAGACAGGGGTTTGTATCTAGGATTAATAAAGCACCATAAAAATTGGGGGCTGGAGAGATAGCTCAGGGGTTATAGGCATTTGATTGGAAAGCCTGTTGGTCCAGGTTTGATTCTGGAAGCTAAAAGTAGTCATAGTTTATGATCATAAATCCTAGAGTTGGGTACTGTTGAATGGCTAAATGCATATATTATGCCCACCAAACTGCCCTCTAAATATTTATGTTCATATAATACTGATTTTATTAAAGATGTTTCTCTTTTCAGATAGAAGTGACCACTGGCATGACTATAAACTCACCAGAGTGCTGATAAGATGTGTGTTGTGTTCAGTCCTAAATGAGACACTTGTTTCATTTTTATCTCCAAGAATGGGAGAAAATCTTTGCCAGCTATACATCTGACAGAGAATTAATAACCAGAATATACAAAGAACTCCAAGAACAAAACAATAAGAAATCAAACAACCCAATTAAAATATGGGCTGTGGGGCTGGAGAGATGGCTTAGCAGTTAAGCGCTTGCCTGTGAAGCCTAAGGACTCCGGTTCAAGGCTCGGTTCCCCAGGACCCACGTTAGCCAGATGCACAAGGGGGCGCACGTGTCTGGAGTTCGTTTGCAGTGGCTGGAAGCTCTGGCGCTCCCATTCTCAATCTCTCTCTCTCTGTCTCTTTCTCTGACACTCAAATAAATTAATAAAAAATGAACAAAAAATATTTAAAATATGGGCTGTGGAACAAAGTAGAGAGTTCATAAAGGAAGAAATACCAATGTCATATAAACATCTCAAAAAGTGTTCTATGCCCTCATCCATCAGGTAAATGAAAATTAAAACTACTTTGAGATTCCATCTCTCTCCTGTCAGAATGGCTACCGTCAAGAAAACAAATGACCATAAATGTTGGCAAATGATGAAGAGAAAGGGAACCATTCTATTCTGTTGGTGGAAATGTAATCTGGTTTAGCCATTGCGGAAGTAAGTATGGAGGTTATTGAGACAGCTAAATATAGATTTACCATATTATCTAGCTGTAGAACTCCTAGGCATATATCCTAATAACTCTTCTCACTATCTGAGAGATACTTACACAGCCATGTTTAATGCTGTTCTATTCATAATAGCTAGGAAATGGAAGCATCCTAGATGTTCCTCAATAGATGAATGGATAATAATGAAGTACTACATTTAGACAATAGAGTTCCATTCAGTGGTAAAGAAAAATGAAATTTGCATGGAAATGGATGGATCTGGAAAGGATTATACTAAATGAGGTAACCTAGGCACAGTAAGCCAAACACCGCATTTTCTTTTGCATATGTGGATCCTAGATACCAATATGTAGATTTCTGTGTGAACTGGAACTAAAAATTGGTAGCAGAGGCCAGTAAGCTAAAAAAAAGGCCTTAAGGGAGGGAGGAGAGGGGAGGACTTTAGGGGACGGTACTGGATATATGTCAGTAGAAGAATAGATTGGAGGGAGTGGAATGGTCTAAATGAGGCCAGGGAAAGAAATTGAGCAAGAGAATGGTGGGGGGGACAGTCAATCAAAATTCAAGGTATTCTGTAAATAAGACATATGAAAATCTACTTTTTAAAATAATGGCACATACAGAAGCCATAACAAGTTACTAGAAAATTGTCAGTGCTGGGGATAGGATACATTCCAGTGACATGTTGTCCAGAGAGGTCCCTTTTGCCTCCAAAACATTACAAGCTATTGCCAAGGCCCTTAGATTCCCATGAATAATAAATGGCAAAATCATATTACTAAAGGCTTCACATGTATGAGCGGTAAGGTTACTGAGAAATTATGTTGGTGCTGAGCTGAAAACCTTCTCCCTGTAGCCCAATCAACTGAAAACTGGAAAAAGCTGCACTGTATGCAGTCTTATAGGAAACATAAGTCATCAGTGGCAAAAACAGTTGACACTAGAAACCTGAAGTTTGGCCAGACAGCCCAAATGACCAAATAGGTGCAATAGTGGCACCTATTTGGTCATTTGGTCAATGGTCTGCTCTAGGGGAAAGCAACTTCTCTCTAATTGGACTGGAGGCCTGCTCTATGGGAGGGAGTACATGCCTGGTACTGAAAACATAATCAAAAGCCTATGGCAGGTGGGGTCATGTGCCTTAGGGATGTAAAGCCTGTTCAAACAGCCCTGAAAACACTACACTTCTTATTCATATTCATATTCATATTCATATTCATATTCATATTCATATTCATATTATTTTAATGCTAGTCTCACTTTTGGTTAGATAAGCATCTATTTTCACATGGGGATGACCAATGGGATGACCCAAAAGACAACATAGTGCTGAGAAGAAGTGACAGAGGAGTGTCCAGCACTGTAAAATCTCTATAACACCCTCCAAGGTTCAGGGTCCATGTGGAATAGGTGGCATAAATAATCGAAGAGCCAAAGGAAGGGTACCACTCCTTACAATTCAGCTATCCAGACAGAAATTGGCCTTAGTATCCATGACTTCACCGTGTCTAACAATATCTTCACAAGACCTTCATAACAGGAGAAAAAGGTGATGGAGTCAAAATAAAAAAGAGATTAATGGAGAGAAGGATGAGATAATGATGGAGAGTGGAGCTGTGAAGGGGAAAGAGAGAGAGAGGAGGGGATTTTCTTGGTTTATTGTAAGTATAAAAGTTGTTAATAAAAAAATTAAAAAAGAAAACATGAGTTTATGTGTGACACCTAATTCAAATCATACCAACATATCCATGTCCATGCTTGTCTACTTCCTGAAATTGTGGTCCATATGCACAATGAGATCTTATTCTGTAAAGAAAAGTGAAATCGAGAAATTTTCAAGAAAGAATGGAGAGAATGGATGGAAATGGAAACATTAAGTTAGGTAACCCAGGTCCAGAAAGAAAAATATTGTATATTCTCTCTCATATGCCATGCTTAAGTTTAAATATTTCAGTAGTGTATGTGATTAGTGATGTGAGAGTGGGTGTTATGGGCGTTTCCAACTATGCTTGGATGAACATCCATCCAAAAACAATTTTGTGGGAGCACAGAGTTATTTCAGGTTTGCAGACCCAGGGGAAATTCCATCAATGGAAGAAGAAGCTGGATCTCGTTCATAAATCCAAGCAGAGTGAAAAACCATCATGAGACAGCAAACATTCAAAAGCAATAAGCACAAGCCTGCAACAAGCAAGATCCCCCAGATCTCAAGCCCATCTGCATAGCTCTGGGCTTGAATTCGGATCCAGCCCCAAACACAGCTTCGGGCTGAACCCCACAATTCCTCCCCCTTTTACACCTCCTCCAGCCAGGCAGCTTGTAACCCAAGTGTAAGCTTTAAATAAAACACCTGGGTCTATGCAGGACATATATTCAATGGTTATAGTCTACTGAACAAGACAGAAGAACATGAAAGAGAAATAAAAGGGATGGAAAGAATGTGAGTGAAGTCAAAGGACTCTTGTATCAGGAAAACATGAGTGAGATTATGGCAGGGAGAGGGCACAGGGGAGAAACTGCACGGGAAAAAGTGATGAGAAGAAAAACATAATGATTTGTTTGAAAACATAAAGATATGTAGCTTTTTAATAGTTGGTAATTCTTTAGTTTTATTTATTTTTTTATGAGATGAAGAAAGAGTCAGATATACAGAGAGAATGGGTGTGCCAGGGCCCACAACCACTGCCAGTGAGCTCTATATGCATATGCCACCTGGAACAGCTGGCTTACGTAGGTACTGAAGGACTCAACCTAGGTCCTCAGGCTTTGCAGGCCAGGGCTTTAACCACTAAGACAACTCTTCTTGTAGCTCTTTTCTTAAACTAAAATATATCTCATATAGGTCTTACAAACAGAGTAAAGGAAATATGTTTGCCAGAGACGTTAAGCTGTAATTAGTGGAGATTTGAAGTTACATATTCCTACACATGTATTTAATGAACAACAATGGAGACAGTCTGTCTCATTTTCTGAACAGATGTGACTGTTGCCTTCCTTCTCTTGTGGTTTACAATATGATGGTGAATTTAAGACAGGATTTGCATATCCAGCAGCTGAAAGAAATCTGGAACAGTGATGTCAAACTTTCATAGTCCATGAAAAATGTGCAATGGCTGGATACTCAGAAAAGCATTGGATACACTCGCAAAGATCTATTCCAGGAACGCAATCTTCTTTTCTTCTAACTCAATCTCTGATTGCCTGAAATATCATTCTCCAAAGAACTTTAGGGCACAGTGCCCTAGCTAGAATGCTGCAATAGTGATTTATACAGATTATAAATTGCACCCCAAGGTTTCCTGTATGCCTCAACACAAATGCTTTTTTTAACTTCACTTTCTTATAAATGTTTTATTTAACTGAGTTTTTTTTTTTTTCCCTGACAAAGTGTTGGATTACCTTTTGTCAATTTGAGTTTCTTTACATGCTTATCTCCCAGCCTCCGCTCATGAGCCACCATTACATTTAATCTGGCCTCAGTATCAGTTTATGGCTATGTGTAACCCTTCTAGAAACAACCTCCCTACTCACTTGGTCATGATTATGAAAAGAATCTCAGCAGTTTCCAACTGATGTCTATTTCAAAGTGATAAATTTCATGTCAATAGGGTTAATTTGATTATAAAATTGAATATACTTTGAGAAATACTGGTAATAGGTAGAATGCCTTTAAAAAAAAAAAAAACTCTCAACAAGACAAGTAAAGATAGCAGACCCTTCTCAGAAGATGAGCCACCCCTCACACAGAGGAATTGGCCAGAAGAGAAGGGGGTTACTTCCAGGGTAACCCTGACAACCTGTGTCAGCGTGATGGAGACAGACAAAGAGGATACTCAGATTGCACCAAATAAGAAATCAGAAACTGCTCAGAGCTCAACACTAAAACAGTCTTTTAAGATATACCCACAAAGGCTCAGAAAATTTTGCAGAAGAGGCAGTGGAAAGACTGTAATAGCCACAGGGCGGGAGGTGATATTTAGAGGCAGAGGCATTGTCTCCAACCCCAACAGACTTACTACTGATCTCACAAATTATAACCCACAATGTCATGAATACCAACAACCGCACTAAGGAGGGCCCTGAGTGTAATGGGGGCAGGGAGGAGGGAAGAGACAGTACTGACCCATGATGTGTCCCTACAGAGTTTCTACGTTGTTAAAAGCTTTTAAAATTGTAGGTTGTAACACAATGTAATGAAAAGCTTATTGACTTGCTCCCAAATATTTACTTTTGTTGTTTTAAAGGGAGTAACACATATTGAACACTTATGTGTTCCTGTAATGAACATTTTTATTTATTTATTTATGATAACGAATATTTAAAGGAATATAATTTTTAACCCAATACTTTTGGAGTAACTTAAACTTATATGATAAAAGCCAAAATTCACATACAAAAAAGTGTCATGTATAGATATATATGATCTATAAATTTAGATTTAAATATGTTATTGTATTTACTGTTAAACAAAATTCAAATGTCTCAAAATTTGTCACATTCAAAGTTTTGTATACAAAAATATAACATTACAATTTTAAATATATATTATTTTAATTAAAATATTAACAGTATAACATGGAAAAATGCATTCTATACATGTGACATAAAATACATGAGGACTATAATTTTAATCTTGTCTATATTAAATGTTCTTATAACATTTATAAATGTGAAGGCCCAATTAATTTAAATTTATATGCCAGTAAATAAACTTATGCATTTTCATGTAACATATTTCAAATTACTTTGAAAAACTTCATGATATATTTTAAAATATTGCTTATTATAAATTGTCTTCATTATTATAAAAATGTGATTTGGATAAGCTACTCACCTTCATAAATATAAAGTTACAAAACTAACTTTTTATTTTAACATATTAAAAAAACTAAAATGATAGAATATCAAAATATTATGTTTGTAGAAACTCTCAATTGTTATTGATACCCCTAAAAAAGTTATATCCTAAATTTACTTTGTTTTTAAGATTCTTGTTAAATTTAATCAAATGAGCTTAATGTGGAGACATAGTCAATATTTCATGCCCATGCAAACTTTTAATATGGTTACTATTGGAAAGCTAATGATAGAAGTCTCAAAGTATGATGATTTTCTGAAATATCAATAATATTACATTTTCACAGCCTTGAATCTTTGTTATGCCAGACAATGTGATCTACTACAAAGTAAATCAATACTTCTGAAATTTTATAGGGATACAGTATTAGAACTATTTGAAGTATGGCTTCACATGCATAATTGAAACTTCAAGAGTCCCACATTCAAAATTATGAATGTACTTAATCACATAGGTAAAACTGGAGGCCCACTCAGACCTATACTTTTTAATATCTTTTTTACCTTTTTATCCACAAAATATAGGCTGAATCAATGCATTTTAATAAACAAATAAATAATGTTACAGAGCTATAGAAAGCTGTTTGTACTTCCTCTATTAAATGGTGAAAGCTCTGGGGGACAGTCTACATATAAGATTGTTTTAATATTTTTTGCACAAAAACTCTTCTTCCCAGAGAAGACTATGACACAACAACAATATTTGAACTGGTTGTAAAAGTATTGAAGAAAACTATCTGATACCATAGAAAATGTTCCCACATAAGGCGTCATGGTAGCAAAATTGTTATGTAGCTGCTGTTTACATTGCTGGTAGAAATTACCAACCAAGAGCAACTTGTGGGAAAAGGGGGTTTATTTTGGCTCACAGGCTTGAGGGGAAGCTCCATGATGGCAGGGAAAACAATCGCATGAACAGAGGATGGACTTCACCCCCGGCCAACATAAGATAGACAATAGCAACAGGAAAGTGTGCTAAACACTGGCATGGGCAAACTGGCTATAACACCAATAAGCCAACAACACACTGCCTCTAGGAGGTATTAATTCCCATATCTCCATCAGCTGGGAACCTAGCATTCAGCACACCTAAGTTTATGGGGGACACTTGAATAAAACCACCAAAGTAGCCAAATTGTCATTTATTTAAAAGACTTTAGAGTTGATTAAAAGTAATTATTCAAAGCAGTTAACCTGTGAAGTAAAAGCATAGGGAATAGTCCAAAGCCATGTGAGAATCTACATGCACCAAATCTCTCTACTTATTTTATATTTTATAATAACCAGAAGCCTTTAATGCTACTACACTGAAAAGGATTTTCTTCAAATTCTTCAAGGGAGGGTATAGGGAAGAGCACACACTGCTGGACTTCCTGAATCCTTCATCACTGAGGATGTTCCTGTGACTTACATGCCTGGACACCTGATACCCCGGTGCTGCTGGGTGCCCTTCTTTATCGTAGTTGTACAGTGTTCACTTTCGCAGTAGGTTTTCTTTGATTATAAGTCAATGTACTCAAACTGACTCATGAATAATGAAGGGAGGGGATGTAAAGACAAAAATAATGCAGAGAATCCAAGAAGGAAGGAATTTCACAGATTCACAAAGTAGTAGAACTGATGGCTGCAAGTTATCACTCTCAGTTCCATAGCATATAAAACTGGTTCGTATAACCTACAGATGGCAAGATTGTCCATCCCTAGAATGAAATCCATCTTTTACAAAGAAAGACACATTCTGTTGTGCAGTATAGTCTTGAACTCTGCTCTACCTTCCAAGTACTAGATGTATGCATCCCAGGAGCAATGTTCACGACACTGATGTCATGTCCAAACTGCATTTGACAGATGGGTCTCATGATTAATAATTTCCAATAAGTTGAGGATTAACAAATATATCAAGTTATGACTTTTTCCCAGGTCAAGTCCATAAGAGATTGGAATTGTACTGTGTGGCATGTGTATGTACACACGTGTGTGAATGTTTATATATGTGTATATTTCTGTGTGTGTGCTTGTGATGATTTTCTGACAATAAAACTAAAAAAGAAAATCTTCTCTCCACTTAGAATAGCTGTCAAACAAAAAGAAAGATAAATAAACTCATTTTATTTTTAAGCAAACATTAAATTTGAGTGTGATGTGTATCACAGAAATCCATAAGACTCTGAGGATAAAAAGCATCTCATACTGTGACAAACCAAATCACTACTACCTGAATTCATTTGTGTTCTTCAGGTAGAACAATACTAAATCTTTAAGTAGGACAACTTTTGTAAGATATACCTCATCATAAATTTACTTTTCACTCAGGGTGATCATCTGTGTTAACTGAGTTAATGCCAAAGAAAATATGCTGCTCATATCTTGATGGCCAGTTTTGATATAAGGCAAAATGGGTTCTGCTTTCTCCATCTCACATAAACTAGGAGATGGAGATTTTCACACCTGGATGTTAATATTTCAAATAGAAACCCCCCATCCTCAAGAAAGACATTCCTGAGCATTAAAAATACAGAAGTCTTATTCTGGAATTCATTATGTAGTCTCAGAGTGGCCTCATACTCATAGCAATCCTCCTACCTCTGCCTCCTGAGTGCTGAGATTTAAGGTGTGTGCCATCACACCCTCCCTATTTAACTTTCAAAAGCTTTCCATTCATTTTAAAGTGACATATGAGTAATGTACAAGAGAAATGTTATAAAGCAACTCCTATATGTAAAAGGAAGGAAGGAAATTAGAGGACTAAGTATTCACTTCTAATTTATATTTGTGTGTAACAAAAGAAAGAAGGCCATATTTAACTTTGGGTAGCTGAGATATCACAATATAAAAGGAGATTTCATATTTCTTGGAAGTTCACAGATGATTTGAATTTCCCAAAAAGAATAGCATGTCTGTACACTTCTGGATAACTCCTAATTTTAAAACCTATTATAAAATAATTGTTTCTACTTATCATTATATCTCTTAAATGGAATGAGTATGAGTTCTCTTTTTACCCAAATGTTACAAAATCATAGTGGCATAAATAAAAAAAAAAGAAAAGAAAACAGTGTTTTATAAAGAAAGTGTTGCATAAAGTAATGCATTTCATCTTCAAAAATATTTATTTATGAGAAAGACAGAGAGAAGATGGGAGAAACAGAGACTCTTGCTGCTGAAATAAACTCTAGATATATGTGCCAGATTGTACATATGGCCTTCTGGCTTTATGTGGTTACTAGGGAAAGGAACGCAGGCTAGCATACTTTAAAATCAAGTACCTTTAATTTTTTTTATTAAATTAATTAATTAATTTACTTGAGAGCGACAGACACAGAGAGAAAGACAGATAGAGGGAGAGAGAGAGAATGGGCGCACCAGGGCTTCCAGCCTCTGCAAACGAACTCCACACGCGTGCGCCCCTTGTGCATCTGGCTAATGTGGGACCTGGGGAACCGAGCCTCGAACTGGGGTCCTTAGGCTTCACAAGCAAGCGTTTAACCGCTAAGCCATCTCTCCAACCCCATGTACCTTTAATTTTGGTAAAAAAAAATAAAAATAAAAATGCAGCAAGCTAACATTTTTGGATTCTTGACTCCTAGAATTGATTCAGAAGTCCTTGAATAATTGTTCTGAAAGCTTGCTTTATTGGCCAAATGCTTACTGTGACAAAAATATAAAACATTAATTAGCCTTTAAATATTAAATTGTTCAGAAATAATTCACATACCTTGGAAATACAGCCAATATTTCCTAAAACCTTTACAATATGGAGTCACTGATTCTACCTAACACAGTGGGGAAAATGAACAAAGTCATGAGTATTTCTAGACAGCAAATTATTTTGCATTTCAATCTCAGAAAAAAAAAAAAAAAATCTCATCCAATTTAAAGACCAGCCAGTGGGATTGGGAGAGGGTGACATACATAGGTGGCTTTATGGTTGAGTTCATATCGTTTCAAGATCTTTAGCAAATTCTTTCATTTCTGATCATATGTTGGTATAATTCAATTTATGGTATTTCTGAGTATATATGTTTATGCTTCAAGGTTTGAGAATTGTGTTAGTTATTACTGTAATAAAATATTCATATTGAGATAAAATTTTGAAGATGTATTCTTTGGCACAGATGGGAATTTGTTGGAACATATTTTTTATTTTATATCTCTTAAAGTTATGGGTATCAAGTAGAAAAAGAGAATCTATTAAGATGTTAAGAAGTTGGGCAATGTGTTTATATTCTTTTCTATTTAGGCTCTAGTATTTTCTTAAAGGAGAAACTTTTTTTTTTTTTTTCCTTGCTCAATAAACAACTGTAGTCTAGGTCTGAGTTCCTTGTAAGGACAATGTGTGGGTAGGTGTGGCAGTCTGGAATGAGTAGGCCAGACCCAAATCTGTGCTCCTCCTACCTTCCCTGTCTGAGTTCCTTGAATGGACAGTGTGTGGGCTGGCACTGTGTTCTGGAGTGAGCATGCCAGACTCCTGTTTCCCACCACCCTAGTATGAGTTTCTTGTGCTGACAGTGTGTGGGCTGGCACAGTGGTCTTGAGAAAGTAGGCCAGACCCCTGCTTCCGGGCTCCTCCCACATCCTTGGTATGGGCTCCCTGCACTTGTCTGTATGCTGGAGGTTGAGACACAAAGTAGGCCAGATCCTTGTTCCCTTTCTCCTCCCAGTCCCCTGGTCCTGTTAGGTTACATTGTGCCTTGATTGGAGAAGCCTGATCCCTGTGTGAGCTGTGGAATCAAGCCTTTTGTTCTGGTATCCTGTATAGCCACCAGGTACTAACATTCCTGTTTACCTGAGTCAGAGAGTGATTGGGCCAAAAGACAAAAGTTTGCTATCTCCTCAATAAAATAAGTAGTCTTCCTCAAATGGGTAGATAACCCCTCCCCCACCCAAAGCCAACAAAAGTCAGAAAACTGAGAGACATCCACCAAGGATGTCTAGTCCTACAATGGAAGCTTCCAATGAGATCATAGAGAAATAAACAGAAATTCATTCTCAAAATGAAAACATAACAACCAATAAGAACCTGGCCAAAACAATTGCTGAACTGGAAGCAAACTGTCAAAGAACCAAAGGTCATATCAATGAAATTGAATAGAATTGTGTCCTAGAGCATTCAGCTTTTCACAGTAGGCTTAACTTGATTGAAGAAAATGTTAGAACCCTCCAAAGAGATACAAAGAAAATGAAGGTAAGTCAAGAAATAATGAAGCCTTGACCAAATGTGAGAATGAACTACAGAAAACATCAAGAAAATCAGAACTTGAATTGAAATAGTACCTCAAAAAAAGAGATGGACATGGGGCAAAAAAAAAAAAACAGAAAAAATATCAAATAAAAATTATAAAAATGTCTCTAGAACCCCTCACCAACAGAGTTACTCATATGGAAGACAGAACCTCTGACATGGAAGATAAGACAGAAGAAATTTATCAGGAGGCTAAAAACTTTGAAGTTCAAAGAATGAAGTGAACAGAATATGAGAGAACTGTGGGACAGACAAACATATGGATCATGAATATACCAGAAGGGAAGGAAATTCAGGCCAGTGGCATAGAGAACATATTTAACAAAATTATTAAAGAAAAGATAACAAAATCAAAATGAAAAATGAGAGATCAAAACAGACATCAATGAAATTGGAAAAATCATCAGGGCATACTTCAAAAATGTCTCTACCTTGTAGGATTCTCTGATCAAAAGCTCAATGTGGTTGATAGCCCCATGATGGTACTGGGAGTTACAGGTCAGTGCCCCCTAAGAAAATGAGGGTAAAAGGTAACTAATATATAGGAATTAGAGGGGTGAGAGAGATGGAGAGGGAGAGGGAGGGAGGGAAGATGTAGAGGATTTAGGTTAGACTTGATCCTACCCTCTCCAGTGTCTTGTGGTTCAGGTGTTTCCAGTAAGTGCCTGGTGAAGTTTTAGCCATTTGGTCTGCCTTTTAAAAGGAAGGAGAATTTTATGGTATCCTTGCTGTTTGGGTCTAGATTAGTGTTTAACACCCCTTCGATGCCATCCCCACCCTCCCCATCCTTCCTAGTGTCTTGTCCATGAAATGCTTGCTAGGTATTTAAGGTATCTTTGGTAGATTCCAGTTAGGTGCTGTAGATGAGTGAGACTATGTGGCAATTTTTTTTTTCTGTGATTGGGTAAGTTCACTGAGAATGATCTGTTCCAGGTTCACCCATTTTTCCTCAAATGTCCTTGTGTCTTTTTTTTTTTTAACTGCTGTATAGAATTCCACTGTGTAGATATACCACATCTTAGTTATCCATTCTTCTAGTGATGGACATCTGAGTTGATTCCAGCTCTTAGCTATTACGAATTAATCCACTACACACATGGTTGAGCAAATCTCTCTGGCCTGTGGTTTGAAGGTTTTAGAGTACATGCCCAGTAAGGGAATAACTGGGTCTGTTGGTATCTCTATAGTAAGCTTTTTCAGAAGTCTCCATATTGCTTTCCAAAGTGGGTGTACCATCCAACTTTCCCACCAACAGTGGATGAGTGTTCCTACTCCTCCATGTCCTTGCCAGCATTTATTTTTGTTTGATTTTTTGATGTTTGCTATCCTTATTGGGGTAAGGTGGTTTCTCATAGTTGTTTTAATTTGCATTTCTCTGATGATTAGGGATGATGAACATTTTCTTAAGTGTGTGTTTGCCATTTCTGTTTCTTCCTCTGTGAACTGCCAATTCAGCTCTTTGCCCCATTTTGTGAGTGGGGTGTTTGACTTCTTACTATTTAGATTTTTGAGTTCTTTGTAGATTCTAGAGATAAGGCCTCTATTAGTTGAATAACCCTCAAATATTTTCTCCCATTCTGTGGGTAATCTATTGGCTTTGCTTATTGTATGCTTGTCTGTAAAGAAACTCTTCAGCTTCATGTGATCCCATTGGTTGA
The DNA here is from genome assembly GCF_020740685.1 of Jaculus jaculus. Classification (NCBI taxonomy): domain Eukaryota; kingdom Metazoa; phylum Chordata; class Mammalia; order Rodentia; family Dipodidae; genus Jaculus; species Jaculus jaculus. The sequence continues at coordinate 22,768,559 of NC_059104.1, forward strand.
GTGACTTTTTAAGATCATGAACTACTGGGCTTTTATTCAGGAAGTATTTTTCCATTCCTATATCATGGAAAGTACTTCCTAAATTTTCTTCTGGTATTATTCGAGTTTCTGGTCTTATATTGAGGTCTTTGATCCATTTGGATTTGAGTGTAGTGCATGGTGATATGTGTGGATCAAGTTTCAGTTTCCTGCATATGGTTATCCAGTTTGTCCAGCACCATTTGTTGAAGATGCTGTCTTTTTTCCACCCTATATTGTTTGGGCCTTTGGTGAATATCAAGTAGCTATAGTTGCTTGACCCAAAGCCCAGGTCCTCAAGTCTATTCCCTTGGTCTATACTCCTGTTTTTATGCCAGTACCATGCTCTTTTTATTACTATGGCTTTGTAATATAGCCTTAGATCAGGTATGGTGATGCCCCAGAGGTATTTCTTTTACTGAGGATATGTTTGGATATGCGAGGCCTTCTGCCATTCCATATGAAATTTGAGATCATTTTTTTTTTTCTATCTCTGTGAAGAACACTATAGGGATTTTAATTGGAATGCATTAAATCTATATATTGCCTTTGGTAGGATTGTCATCTTCACAATGTTAATTCTGCCTATCCAGGAGCATGGGAGGTCTTTCTATTTTCTCAAGTCCTCCTCAATTTCTTTCTTTTTGTGTGTGTGTATGTGTGTTTATGTTTTCTTTCTATAGATCTTTCACTTCCTTGGTTGATGTTATTCCAAGGTATTTGAGAGACTGGAGGAAATCCCATTAAGATCAGGAACAACACAGGGTTGTCCTCTGTTGGTTGGGGAGGAAGGGGTTTACATCAGGCTTACAGGTCCAGGGGGAATTTTCCTGAATGGCAGAAGAAGCAGTTTCCATATATCCAAGCAGGGAAAACAATCAAAGGGACAGCAAAATCCAAAAGCAAGTAAAACAAAACTGGCAGCAAACAACAGGGGCCCTGCCAGAGCTCGGATGATTCTGCATACCTTTTGGCTGGAAATCAGATCTGCACCCAAACCTTAGGGCTTTGCCCCTGGATCTGTCTGCAGTGACATCTCTTCTAGCCAGGCTGCTGGAGACCCAATTTACAAGATTCAATAAAATACCTGAGTCTGTGGATGACATACATTCAAAGTACCACATTGTTAACATATATTAACATATTCAAGTGTCTCAAAATCAGTATAGTAAAATAATTAGGTAACTTACGTCTTCAGTATAGCGTTATTACAAATTTATGTAAGACTACTTTGTTTTTATCAAATTGATTATTTCAAAGAGAGCACATACACCTAAATGAAGAAGTTCAAATATGATCATGTATATATCTGTGTGTGCTTATGTATATATAGATGCATAGGTGCACTAGGGGCGCTTACTACTACAAATAAATGCCTGCTTGGTTTTACACACATGGCTAGGGAATTGAACCCTAACCAGGAGACTTTGCAAGCAAAAGTCTATATCTTCTGAGAAATCTCCCCAGCCACAAGTTTATGCACAGTTTATGTTTTAAGGTATGCACATTATAAATCCATTTTTAGGGATGGTTCTTCTTTGGGCAATCCTCAACAACATAATACAAAAACATCGGGAAAAAAATATCTGGTTGCTGGAGAAATTATCTAGTGGTTAAAGGCACTCACTTGAAAAGCCTGATGATCTGGGTTTCATTCACCAGTACCCATGCAATGCCATTTTCACAAAGTGGCAAGTATGTCTGGAATGTGTTTCCAGTGCCAGGAGGTCCTTGGCTCGCCCACTCTCTTCACATCCCTCTCCTTCTTCCTCTCCCACCCCTCCCCTGATTTCTCTTTTCTCTCCCCTTTTCTGAGTCTTTCACATAAATGGAATACTAAAGTAGTTTTGTATTAGTTTTTGTTTTCATTTTCATTTAGATTTCCTCAAAGACAATCTACTTAGGAGGAATAACCCTGGAAACTGCTTAGTATATGTATTTTAGAGAGGAAAATCATGTGGTTATAAAGTACCAGGTATTAGGAAGGTAGATAAGTTCTTTCACTTGTACCCACCCACAATCTAATGTGCTGTAATGAAATGCAAGAATATAGAAACACCAAGAGTGCCTTGCCTGTATTTCCTGGGAAGAGGTGGGGGTCTTTTCATGGCCTTTAGGAGCCTACTGAGACTAGCTATATTTTTTTAATAAGAGTTCTGTCCCTCCACTTTTCTGTTCAGCTTGGCAAAATCATACCCAGCTGCCAGCCCTCTTATTTTCTTCTGTCCTTTGCCAGTTGTCCTGACCTCACTGCTTTAATCCTAACATTCTCTGTAACAGGAAAACAGGTAGAGGCAAGGTAATGCTGTGGACAAAAAGATTTAAGTGGCAATGCAGTTTCGGAGTTAGAGAAGTTGAAGGGGAGAGAGGGAGGGTCTACCAAAAGTAAAGAAGTATGAAAAAGATATATGAAAAACTTTTAGGTTATAAGGTAATTAACATATTTTTAAAAAAATAAAGGAAGATATGGTGAATGTTATAGGTCTGGGACACATCCCTATGAGGTTTTGCTCAGAAAGTTTCCATCAGCCCCCAAAACAGTACATTCTATTGCCATTGTTCTTGGTTTCTCACTAGAACTTGATGGTCACTTGTATTACTGAAGGTATGTTTGCAACCGTGTGTTTATGAAATTCAAAAAAATCAAGCTGAAACTGAGCTGGAAGCATTCTCCCTGCTCTCCAGATTTAACGGTGCCAGAGGGTGATATGCTGGGGAGAGAAAATGCATCAATTGTCCCACCCAGCTGTTGACACCATAAGCTTCACAATGAACTTGCTGGGCAAAATGTCTCCATCAGTGCAATAGTAGCATGACTCATTTTGGAGGTAACCAACTGATTTTTGCCTGGATTTGAGTCTAGTTTCTTAGGAACAAACCCATGCCAAATTTTAAGGCTGGGGAGGATACAGGCTATCGATAGGGAAATATTACTAAAGTTTTAATAAATGGACAAGTTTTCAAAATTCCTTCAAGGTATTTAAATTTATACCCATGGATAAGTATGGCTCTAAGGCTTTGTCAGAGAAGCTGCTTTTTATAGTGGACATTGGTTAATGCAGAAATATTGAAAGTAACATGGTAGAAAATAATAGGACAGTTTTAAATTTGAGACTTTTATAGGTGGCTTTACTTTGATCACTTTTATAATGACACCAATATATGAAAGCAATTTCCTCCATGATTTACATTGAGTTTGTAAAACATATATTTGTTAAATTAATTTATTTTTCCACAAAGATGGCATAGATCTTTAGCTTTATATGTTACATAACCTGGAAAGTAGCATATGCAGAGCATATACAAAGGGCTTCATGACAGAAGCATGGAGCCTTTTTTTTTTTTTTTTTTGCTCTTTTTGTTAAAAAATGTGACAGATTATTTCAAAGTGAGAAATAAATCCAAAGTACATGAATGCCTCAGCATTGTAAGAAATGTCCTAAATTTTTAATGTATTGAAATAGTGATAAGTGAAAAGATTAAATAATGTATTATATTTGATTTTTATCTGGGAATCATAGATAAATGAATATGTTCTTGGGTCAAATAAAATGGCAGGTTTGAATGATAGTTAACTTATATCCTAGGACATAAATCTAAGGAAATTTAAAAAATTCTGCAGAAATGTTGAAGACTAAGAGCATAAGTGACAGTATCAGAAATCCCTAGTTTATGCAAACATAACCTGCAAACAATTTATACATTGGAAACAAAGGTGGTGTTCCAAAGCGTCCATGTTCTGGACTGGACCTGAGGGTGTGTTTAAACTGTGGGTACGATTCAGAGATACAGCTGTGCCTTGAGGATGGCCGCTGTGGCTATAGGGAGAAATCCAAGTCAATGAAGTGTACTGATGCTCCCAAAAGTCAGCAGTATATTCTTCCTGGGTTCATTATGCATCTTTGTTCCTGACAAGTATGATTACATCTGTGTCCAAATATCATCTTCCTTGCCATCTGCTATGTCTCCCTCACATATACATTTACAGATGAAATAGCTTCTCATTCATCTTTGTAACTTTTCACACACAAAAAAATATGTGAATATATAAATAAATTAGCCCCACCATAGAATATTTTCTCAGCTTTATCTTAGGATTCCCATACTAAAAGGCATACAGCATATGATTGTATAGAAAATGAATAAAGATTTAGGAAAATTTGTTGGTAGGGTAAAAGTGCATGAGAGGGCCAGGCATGGTGGTGCATGCCTTTAATCCTAGCACTCAGGAGGCAGAGATAGGAGGATAGTGGTGAGTTTGAGGCTGCCCTGTGACTACATAGTTAATTCCAGGTCAGCCTGGCCCAAAGTGAGACTCTACCTCAAAAAACCAAACATAAACTAATAAATGAACAAACAAAAATAAATAAAAAGCACGTGAGTAAGATAAATCTGTGTAGCTAGGTGTGGTGGTTCTGGCCTCCTGTAATCTCAACACTCCACAGGCAGGGATCTGAGGGTCACCATGAGTTCAAGGCTAGCCTAGGGTTACAGAGTGAGCTCCATGCCAGGCAGGGATGTAGTAAAACAGTACTTCAAGAAATAAACCAACAAACAACAACAACAAAATGTATAGTGTTAAGTAAAGTACCATCCTCCAACAAGGGGTTAACTATAGGAGCAACATGGCATAGGACATTTTAGAAATTGCTCGCCCTTTGAAACTTTATATTTCTTAAGCAGTAACTCTCTAGTTTTCATCTTCTGTCTCCTATCAAATACCAAACCAATGGGTGCCTTTATTATTCTAGATATTTTATATGAGTAAAAGCATTCAACATTTGTTTCCTTTTGGTGTCTGGTTTATTTCATTTAGCAAGTTTTATGCTCATATGGTAATCATATATTGAACAATTTGCTTTTCTAAAGCTAAGTAACATTTCACTGCATCTATTAGCATCCCCCCCCATTTCACCTACATATAAGAATTCATTTCTACATTGTGTTTGTTATGAAAAAAATGCTGCAGTATGTGTAGAAGTGTAGATATCTTTGGGAGATACTGTTTTCAATTATTTTGAATAATTTCCTAGAAGTAGAATTGATAGATGATATGATAGCTATACTTACAATAACCTTTTTTTTTTTTTTTTTTTTTTTTTTTTTGAGGCAAGGTTTCACTCTAGTCCAGGCTGACCTGGGATTAACTGTGTAGTCTCAGGGTGGCCTCGAACTCATGGTGATCCTCCTACTTCTGCCTCCCGAGTTCTGGGATTAAAAGCACCTTAACCTCATAGACATTTCTTCAACACTAAAACATATAACTTGTAAAGCCTTAATTTTGTACACCTTGTCTCCATAGGCTCATGACCACGTTATAATTCAAAATACATTAAGGCCAACTTCAAAGTTTCCCATGATTTTTGACACTATTAACAATGTTCTATGACCCATGGTCTTTTCTGTAACTCAAAGGAATTGGTGAGTTCCTATAAGATCAAAAATTAAATTACCTAGTTCCAATGCACAGTGTCACTAAGGAAACATTACAACTCAAAAGGGAAGCATGTGACATAGCAACGAATGATCAGTCCAGGGCTGAAGAGATGGCTTATTGGTTAAAATCACTTGCCTGAAAAGCCAATGGACCCAGGTTTGATTAACCAGTACCCATGTAAATCCAGGTGCACTTGGTGGCATATGAATCAGGAGTTACTTTGCAGCAGTTGCAGGCTCTGGCTCACCCATTCTCATTCTCTCTGTCCCTTTCTTTCTTTCTTTCTTTCTTTCTTTCTTTCTTTCTTTCTTTCTTTCTTTCTTTCTTTCTCTCTCTCTCTCTCTCCCCCCCTCTTTCTCTCTCTCTCTCTCTCTCTCTCTCTCTCTCTCTGTGTGTGTCTCTCTCTCTCTTTCTCTCTCTCTTTCTATGTCTATGTCTTTCTCATTCTTTTTCAAATAAATAAAATGCAATGCTAATGCAGATCCTAAGAAGAGAGCTGCCCCAACATACCTCAGAAGGGGCCCAACTGAAACTAAGGACAACTGGTGAAATAAGCAAGGGTGATGTTTTCCTGTGAACTGGATACCAGCACAAAGGGTAAGGAGATCAATGCAGAGAAAAATCAACTCCTACCAAATCAGAGAGCCAGAGCCTCAGAGGCCCCCAACACCTCAGCACTGAAGCAGACCAAAAATGAACCCAACATGGCTCAGGGAAATCTTGTGGAAGAGGGGGCGGAAAGAATGTCAGAGTTACATGTTGGGTCATGATTTTCAGAGACATTTATCATACTAATAACTGGGGGCTAACTCCACAATGCACGACCCATTTTCAATAACAAGGAGGGTCTAATGGGAGGGGGTAGATCACAGATGGTACCAAAATACTAAATAATGGTACCAAACTGCCTGTATTTACTGAAAAGAAAACTAATAAATTAAATTAAAAAAATGCAATGCTAAAAACAGAATGATCATGACAAACCAAACTTTAAACCAAGCAGAGCAAATACCAAATTGTACAGCTCCTTGCACAGCACCTGGGGTTCATGATGTCATGATGGAATCACCTGGCTTCAGTGGCTAGGGTACCATTATCATCAGCTCTGCTGCCTACAGCACATACACCTTCTCTTTGGGGCTTACTCTACTCAATGCATACAGCTTTCCTCAGCTGATATCCATAATTCAATCTACAACATATCGATATCTCCATAGCAACTTAGCTTTCAAGCTCACAGCTTCATGCAACAGAACTTCAGGTCCTCCTTGTAGGTATCTAGGCTCCCATAATGTCTCCTAGCCTCATTAGATATCTGGAACCACAACAAATGAGACCATGTCCATTTAATTTTGGATCTTTGTTACCTATTAAACAAGGACTACATGGATAACACTGTCAAATTCTGGTAGATCGGGAGGATTCCTGAATCCCTTAGACCACAATTGCTTCTGCCTCTTTTGTGTTGACCATGACAAAGCTCATTAGTAGTCAGTTGTTTTCTATGGGGAACCCTTTCACAGGTATTCTCAATTTATGCTCTCTCCTTAGAAATGGACTTGAATTTTCACACACTATACCATTGATTGGGTGGATCCTTGCCTCTAGTCACCTTTCCTGTTGCCCTAGTACAAAGCACCAGATTTATTCTAAAGGCACTAATTTATTTAGTAATCATGCTTAATTTCAAATGTGTCTTCTCTGTATTGAATATACTGCTTCCCTTCCCCAAGGCAAATTTTTGTCATATCTTTTTGCTATGCTTGTTTCTGTGTCCCTCTAAATGTAGAACTGAATCAGAGCAGTGAACAGTATCCATCACACAATCTGAATGCTATCCCATCACAAGTTCCCTCCACCTACCAAATTAGTCCATTGCTTTGAATTCAGCCTCATTCCAATTCACAGAGTTACCTAGCATGCAGCCATATTCTTAGCCAGAATATATCACAAACTGCACGCAGTCTAGTTCCCAATATAGTTATTATGATACCCTTTTTACTTATTTATTTTTAATATTTTTGCTTATTTTTATTTCTTTATTTGAGAATGACAGAGAGAGAGAGAGAGAGAGAGAGAGAGAGAGAGAGAGAGAGAGAGAGAGAATGGGTGAATCAGGGCCTCCAGCCACTGCAAAAGAAGTCCAGATGTATAAGCCAACTTGTGCATCTGTCTTATGTGGGCACCGCGGAATCAAGCCTCAAACTGTTGACCTTAGGCTTCTCAGGCAAGTGCTTAACCAGTAAGCTATTTCTCCAGCCCCATTTGTTATATTCTTAAGCCTCATGATCTAGATCCCCATTATCTCTGGGTATTATGATCTTGAAAGCCCACCATGATAGCTCCTGAAATTTCTAGACTAAAGTTCAAAATACTTTCTTTCACTTTTGTTCCACAAACAAATTCCAAAGAAGTATGAACTGCTTGGTAAGGTTTACTACATTGATTCTTCCACGAACATGTCTTTCTGCTGGAAAAATGAAGGGAACAGGGTGTAAAGGGTAGACAAACAATGAGGATTTATAGTCTCAGGAATGCAATACCATTAATTAAAAATGGACATTAGTGGCCATGGGCTGCCACCCAAGAGGGAGAAAATGTGGATGGTACAACTCTGACTTTTAGCTGGCCTTGGGGATGCCAATCAAGAGGGTTTTCATTAAATGTTATAACTCAAGATTCTTGGCAGGCTCTGGGAAACCAGCTAAGATATGTATCTCTTTAGTAGGATCCAGAGTAGTAGAATTCTGAGGCAGTATTCTACAGTCTCCCTGTAAGTAGGTATAGGAAATGTTCCTCTAGTGATTTCTGAAGAAAGTATGTCCCAAAAGCTAGAGTAAGACCCCCTTTGTTTTCCTGATAAGTCTGCGTACAAGGCTAAAACAGGAGCTCTTTTCAAATACATCTTTCCTTTTCAACATCCAGACAGTCCAATAAGACTAAGAATCTGTGTGTGGGGGGATACATACATACATACATACATACATACGCAGCAGCCCCTGATTGGCTGGGTTGCATGCAAATAAGGTGAAGTCAAAATATGGCAAATCAAAAGTACAAATCAGAAGATTCTGCTAAACTGAAAAGATAAAATGCAAGTATACCAAAAGATATGGTTCCATTTCTCTTGTTACCATAGTGACCACAGAGCAGCAGAGCACAGCCTCCAAAATATGGTAGAGTGTGCAGGGAACTGAAGAGATCTGAGAAAGTCTGCTATAGCTGTCTAAGGGCAAAGTGGTCACTGTCTATGCTGGATCAGTTTTGAGCCTGTCTGTAAACATGATAGTGCTGGCTCCGTTCACAGCCAGGGAGGGTGCCTCCTTTTCTCTCAATAGCAATACTCCTTCTTATCTACACCATATTTCTTTGTTAGTCACTTTTCTTGTGGCTATGAGAAAACTTGCAAAAAGAAATATAAGGAATGAAGGACTTAAAGTTCACTAAAATGTGGAAGGTAGAGTCTATCATAGTGGGGAGGGCAATTCAACAGGAGCATTAAGCAGCTAATCACATTTCTTCCACAGTTAGATCACAATCATGAATGATTCTACTGAGCTTTTTCCTTTCTATTCAGTACGGGATCAAAACCCATGGAAAGATGTTGTCTACTGTTTGTGTGGGTCTTTCTCTCTTTGAGTGACTTAAAATTTCCTTCAGAGATATGTCAAGACATGTGTTTTCTTTGTTATTCTAGATTCAGTCATTTTTGCAATGTATGGTGTACAACATAATTGATAAAGCATATAATTTCTCTTGAAATTTTGATACATGGTATAAAACTCAACTTATTGTATTGTTAATGTGATTTTGTCAAGGTGAAGGTTAGTGTCTGATCACACTTTATGCAAATTGAACGGGAAAGCAAGAGAATATGTGAAAATAACAATAGCTAAAGGAGTTATGTAAATGACTTCACTTAATTGGAAATGTGATGGGAATCTGGGTAAAATGATGTGTTTGTATATCAAATAGAATTAAGATATTAAGATGTCATTTATAGATAGATACATCTTTATTGGCCATTCTCAAGTGGTCAAGATTCTACTGGGAAGACTGTTATTCTTATATTACAATATGAAGATTAATAAAGCAGACAATAGTCTTTCTTGCTTTTTTGTTCCATGTGGCTAAAATTGTGTCTGCACCTTACCATGTAAAATTGGATATAAAAACTACAAGTAGTTTTTACTCTAAAGAAACAGAATATAAGTGGTTTCCTACATGGACAGTGTGTGGTATTGTGGTGTGGTATGGAGGAATGGAGTGAGTAGGCCAGACCCCTGTTTCCAGGTTCCTCCCACCTTCCCCATCAAAGAAGGAAGTCTCTAAGACACATCATAGTTAAAACTCTTAACAACAAAAACAAAAAGAAAGTGTTCAAAGCAGTAAGAGAGAAACAATTCACATATAGAAAGACATGCCCTCCCCGCCCTCCCATCCATCTTATTGTCTAGTCCATGACAGCAATGGTACCAAACGGCAATGGTACCATAAAATTCCACTTCCTAAAAGACAGACCAAATGACTGAACCTTCACTAGTCCCTTACAGGAAACACCTGAACCACAAGACACTGGAGAGGGTAGGATCAAGACTGACCTAAATCTCCTACATCTTCCTTCCCTCCCTCTCCCCCTCTCCCCTCTATCTCTCTCCTCTCTAACTCTTGTATATTAGTTATCTTTTTCCTCAATTTCTTAGTGGACACTGACCTGTAACCCCCACTTCCAGCTTGGGCCTACAATCCACAATGAGCTTTTGATCAGAGAAACCTACAAGGTTTCCCAAAACAATGACAGACTTCTGTCAGAGTACTTGATGACCCACCAAAGGCCAGTGGTAAGACCCTATTGCTGAAGACTCCATACGCAGCTGACACGTAAAATGGAATGACATGGCTGGAAGCCAGGAGAGAGTCAGTCCCCAGACAGTCAGCGTGTCTAGTGCCAGAAGGCGCTACATAGGCGACTGGGGGAAGTGACCAAGATCTGTCCAAGCAACACATTGTTTAACCTAAGTAGCCACAATTAACTGGATGTGATACCCACACAAGTGCAATAGTGGTACACAGCCATGGTGAGGAATCAATTGCTCTTGATTTGGCTAACTGATCCACTCAGTGGTACTAGACCCTTAGCTGGAGCTGGGAAACAAGTCAGAACCATACCCAAACACAAGCCCACTCTACAATATCAAGCTACCATCAATCACGGGGTATAAGAGGGCCTACACCTATCAAACTGTCTATCAAAAAAGTAAGTGTTATCTCAATTTTCCGGGTGCTAACTTACTCTCCGTTGGAGAATCTGCTTCTCTTTTCCAGATAGATGCAGATCCTAAGAAGAGAGCTGCCCAACATACCTCAGAAGGGGCCCAACTGAAACTAAGGACAACTGGCGAAATAAGCAAGGGTGATGTTTTCCTGTGAACTGGATACCAGCACAAAGGGGAAGGAGATCAATGCAGAGAAAAATCAACTCCTACCAAATCAGAGAGCCAGAGCCTCAGAGGCCCCCAACACCTCAGCACTGAAGCAGACCAAAAACGAACCCAACATGGCTCAGGGAAATCTTGCAGAAGAGGGGGCGGAAAGAATGTCAGAGTTACACGTTGGGTCATGATTTTCAGAGACATTTATCATACTAATAACTGGGGGCTAACTCCACAATGCACGACCCATTTTCAATAACAAGGAGGGTCTAATGGGAGGGGGTAGATCACAGTTGAGCCTAAATAATGGTACCAAACTGCCTGTATTTACTGAAAAGAAAACTAATAAATTAAATTAAAAAAAATAAATAAAAATAAAAAAGAGACTAAAAAAAAAAAAAAACAAACAAAAAAGTGGATGTGAAAATGCCATAATGAAAAAAAAAAAAAAAAAAAAAAAGAAAGACATTCCCATCAGAATTACAACAAATTTCTCAATGGAAAACCTGAAAGCCAGAAGGGCCTGGAATGGGACACTTCAATGTCTGAAAAATAATAGCTTCCAACCTGAGCTACTTTACCCAACAAAAGTATTACCTCATAACAGATGGTGAAAGAGAAACTTTCCATGAAATAGTCAACTCTATGATTATATGAACACAAAGACAAACCTACAGAGAGTACTTGAGGGAATACTCCAAACAGAACAGTCAGACAACCAATCTCAACAGCCAACTACAAGATCAGAATAAACAAAATTGACCAGACTCAAAACAGTACAAAACACAAGAAAACACCAAACCCTATAAAACACTTAATCATGGCAGGGATTAATTCAAATCTCAGAGTAATGACCTTAATATTAGTGGTCTTAACTCACACATCAAAAGACACAGGTCACCAGGATGGATCAAACACTGGACCTTTCTAACTACTGTCTTTAGGAAACCCACCTCACCACTAAAGATAGACACTTTCTAAGGATGAAAGCTTGCAAAATGATATATTAAACAAATGGAAATGAAAAAAGTAAGTGTTGCTATATTAACATATGATAAAATAGACTTCAAACCAAAAGTTATCAAAAAGGACAGAAAAGGCTACTTCTTATTCATCAAGAGAATGAACCAACGTGATCACATCACAATCCTAAATATATATGCCCCAAACACAGGGGCACTACAGTTTATAAAACAAAATCTACTCAGCAATAAAACAGAAATAAGCACCAAAACCATCATAGTTGCAGATGGCATTACTCTACTATCATCAATAGATAGATCATCCAAGCAGAAAATCAACAGGTAAATAATAGAGTTCAACAACATCATAATTCAACTAGACCTAGCAGGTATCTATAGAACTTTCCACCCCAACTCTACAGACTACACATTCTTCTCAGAAACCCATGGAACCTTCTCCAAAATTGACCATATATTACACCAGAAGCTTGCTTTCATAAAGTCAGGAAAATTAAAGTAACTTCCTACATCATGTCAGATCACAATGCTTTAAAGCTAGAAATTAACAAGAGACACATCAAGAACTCCATCAGCTCCTGGAGACTAAACAGCACATTTTTAAGCAATTAACTGGTCATTGAAGAAATCAAAAATGAAATTGTTAAATTCCTAGAATTGTATGATAATGAAAACATAAGCTACCAGTACTTATGGGACACCATGAAGGCACTCATAAGGGGAAAAGTCATAGCCCTAACTGCCTTCATTAAAAAGACAGAGAGATTCCAAATCAATAACTTAACTGTCAATGTAAAGGTGCTGGAAAAACATGAAGAATACAACACAAAGGGCTCCAGACAGAAAGAAATAATCATGATAAGCAGAAATTAATGAACTAAAAGTTAAGGAAACAATTTTTAAAAATCAATGATATGAAGAGCTGGTTCTTTGTAAAAATAAACCATATTGAGAAACATCTGGCCAAAGTTATCAAGCAACAAAAAGAGAAGAATCATAAGATCACGCTTCCAAAACCTCTAGTACACAAAATTAACTAATCTGGGAGAAATGGATGAATTTCTAGACAGATACCACCTACAAAATCTAAGCTCAGAGCAGAAGAATCTCCTAAACAAACCTGTCACATCCATGGAGATTGAAAATGTAATCAAAATCCTCCCCCAATAAGAAAAGTACAGGACTAGATAGCTTCTCAACTGATTTCTATGAAACCTTCATTGAAAAACTGAAACCAAATTTTTTTGGTTTATTTTTATTTATTTGTTTGAGAGAGACAGACAGAGAAAGAGGCAGAGAGAGAGAGAGAATAGGTGCGCCAGGGCTTCCAGCCACTGCACATAAATTCCAGATGCATGCACCCCCTTGTGAATATGGCTAACGTGGGTCCTGGGGAATCGAACCTTGAACCAGGTCCTTAGGCTTCACAGGCAAGTGCTAGCCGCTGAGCCATCTCTCCAGCCCTGAAACCAATTTTTCTTGAACAGTTCCACATGATCTGAGATCAGAGAATCCTTCCTGACTCCTTTTATGAAGCAAGCAACACCCTAATACCAAAACCAGACAGAGATGCAACAAGGAAAGAAACCTATAGGCCTATATCCCTAATGAACTTAGATACAAAGATCTTGAACAAAATTCTTGCAAACCAAGTTCAACAAAACATTAAAACCATTATCCACCTTGATCAAGTAGACTTAATCCTAGGGATGCAGGGATGGTTTAACATATGAAAATCAGACAATGTAATACACCACATAAAAAAGCTAAATTATAGGAAACACATGTTCATCTCAAGTGATACAGAGAAGGTCTTTGATAAAATACAACATAATTTCATGATGAAAGCATTGGAAAGAATAAGCATGGAGAGCTTTTATCTCAACACAATAACAACTATATGTAAATCTCCTCAAGCCCAAATAATACTTAATCGGTAAAAACTCAAGGAGTTCCCACTGAGATTGCAAAAAAGACAGGGGTACCCACACTCACTGCTGATCTTCAAAATAGTACTAGCCCAGGCAATAAGACAGGAGAAAGATATATTTATATGGAAAAGGAAGAAGTCAAGTTAGACAGTATGTAGGTTTAGGCCCTCTTATACCCCATGATTGATGGTAGCTTGATATTGTAGAGTGGGCTTGTGTTTGGGTATGGTTCTGACTTGTTTCCCAGCTCCAGCTATGGGTCTAGTACTATTGAGTGGATCAGTTAGCCAAATCAAGAGCAATTGATTTCTCACCATGGCTGTGTACCACTATTGCACTTGTGTGGGCATCACATTCGGTTATTTGTTGCTAATTAGGTTAAACAATGTGTTGCTTGGACAGGTCTTGGTCATTTCCCCCAGTTGCCTATGATTTGCAGAGACATTTATCATACCAATAACTGGGGGCTAACTCCACAATGCACGACCCATTTTCATTAACAAGGAGGATCTAATGGGAAGGGGTAGATCACAGATGAGCCTAAATAATGGTACCAAACTGCCTGTATTTACTGAAAAGAAAACTAATAAATTAAATTTAAAAACAAAAAAAGAAGTCAAGTTAGCCCTAATTGCAGATGATATGATCATATTTATAAGTGACACAAAAGTATCCATCTCAGAACTTCTGAAGGTGTTAAATCCCCTCAGTAAAGTGGCAGGACACAAAATTTCAGCATGTCAGTTCAGAGATACTTGCTCAACTTTGTTTACAGCTTCTCGATTCATAATAGCTAAAACGTGGAATCTGCCCAAGTGTCATCACTGGAGGAATGGATAACCAAGATGTTTTATATATACACAGTGGAATTTTTCTCAGCAGTAAGAAAAAAGTGACACATTGACATTTGTAGAAAAATGGTTGAATTTGTAACAGATCATTCTATGTGAACTCATACAGCCACAGAAAGACAACTGTTACATAGCTTCACTCATCTGCAGTTCCTAATCTGGATCAGCCCAACTTGCTGACATCCCTGAATAGCATCTCAAGGCTTGGACAACAGGGGAGGTAGGGTTTGGGGGAAGGGAAAGGATAGCGGCACAAAACTGAACCCATATTGAACTGGTACCATAGAATCCTGTATCCTGGAAATCAGACTAAAAGGTGGAATCCTCAAGCATACCTTAGAGGGAGCACCTGAATCAAATGGCCCTGGAGAGGGTATGATAAAACCTAACCTCAAATTTCTCCTGTTTCTTTTTCTTTTTACTTTTCCCTTGGCACTGTCATGTAATTTCGGGTACCATGATATGGTCTACATCCACAATGAGCTGTTGATCAGAAAGACCTACTAGATCTCCTAAAACAAATCATACAGACTTCCATCAGAGTACTTGATTACCCACCAGAAGTTAATGGTAAGACCCTACTGCTGAATACACCAATAACTGTCAGCATGGACAATGCAGAGACATGCTTGGAATCCAGAGGAGAGCCAGTGCACTGACAATTAGCCCATCAAATGCTGGAAGGCACTACATGAGCTAACAGGGGAAAGTGGTCAACATCTGTCCAAGCAACTCCAATTCTAAAAGACTCAGAAGTAAACAACCTGATGTGATGCTCACACAAGTGCAATAATGGCTCAGAGCCCAGAGTCATTTCCTACCCCAAGATAACTGCATGTTACTCCCATAACACATAAACTACAACATCATTGGGAATAGCTGAACCACACTGAGGAGCTTTCCCCAATGGAATGGGGTCTGGGATATAAGAAAAGAGGGTACCAACATGTGGTGTATCATATGAAATATGTTGTTAATACCAATTATAATAATAAACATAAAATACTTTATATATATATATATATATATATATATATTCACATTATGTATGTATGTATGTATGTATGCATATATGTATGTATATGGGACTGGAGAGATTGCCTGGAAAGTTAAAGGATACAAGTTTGATTCCCCAGTATCCATGTAAAACTAGAAGCACAAGGTGGCACAAATGACTGGTGTTTGATTGCAGTGACTAGAGGCCCTGGTATTCCCATCCTTTCTCTTTCTCTTTCTCTCTCTCAAATAAATAAGTACATAATTTATTTTGAAAATGTATTTATAAATGAATGTACAAAAATGTAGTTTTATAAACTTTTAATTGTATGAGATGTAAAGTAAACATAATAAAGTATACCAGGTTAGAGGAGAATAAATATGTATGTTACTATAAGCAAGGTGTGATTAAATATACAAAGCTAAAGTGTGGTAGCCAGGTTAGCAATATCAATTTAATAAACATAACCTATGTATGCAATGGGGAGGTCTATGGGAAAGAAAGTAGTATACCTGAACTTTAAGTACTCATACATCTTGTTTGCATATAGTATTAATGCAAATAACAGAGCATGCTCAAGACAAAAAGGAAAATACCAAAATATAATTGATAGTCATTAATAACAGTATTTCATTTTTACTCTAAATATTCTTGAAATAATATTAACAGCTTAAATAACATAAAACATCTTAAATATCATAAGCTAAGTGTGTAAAGACTAGTGACTGTTCTAAAATCAAAGAGTCAGCCAGTTTGTGATCATTACTGAACATCATAAGATAAAATCATATAACTTGCATTCATTTTTTATATCTTCTACCTGGTTCTTAAAAGGCATGGGATTTAGCTTTGACATGAGTGTATGAATGGAAAGTCCTTTCAGGCATTTATTTCCAGAATGGGAAGGTTGAATTCTCAGAAAACCAGCTTTGAATATTGTCCTCCCCAACCACTTTAGATAGATTTTCCAAAAATGCATCAACTGCCTTTACATCAACATACCTGACTCATCATTCACTGTGCAGACTGTTCATTCAAGAACAAGTAGCATTTTTGCTTTGAAAGTGTTACTCCCATGTATGTGGGTCTCATCTCCATTTTTTATTGAATGGTCTGAAAATTTGAATGTTTTAAAATATAGTTTATTAATAAATTTTATCTTGCCATTATCCAGATATAATTACCAGTTCTCCTTATGTTTTACACAATAATCAGGATTGAAGTTGGGAGGGCTTCATGCATGTTCACCAAGTATAGCACTAATTTATACTATAGACATCTGACACTTTTTAAATTATTTATTTATTTGAGAGAATAGAGAGGGGGATAGTGAAGGAAAGGCAGCTAGGTAGGAAGGAAAAAAGGAAAGAAGGAAGGAAGGAAAAGAGGGAGGGAGGGAGTGTGGGAGGGAGAAGGAAGGAAGGAAAGAAGGAAGGAAGGAAAAAGGTTAGAATGGACAGGTCAGGGCCTCTAGACACTGGAAACACACTCCAGATACATATGCCAAATTATGCATCTCACTTACTTTCATATAGGAAAATGGAACCTGCATCCTTAGTCTTCACAAGCAAGCATCTTTAGCAAGAAGCAATCTGTCCAGACATGAAAGTCTGGCTCTGTTTTGTTATTTTAAATTATTTGAGAGATATATAATGAGAGAGAGAGAGAGAGAGAGAGAGAGAGAGAGAGAGAGAGAGAGAGAGGCCAAGAAAGGGAGAATATGGGTGTGCCAGGGCATCCAGCCACTGCAAATGAAGTCCACATGCATGTGTTGCCTTGTACATCTGGCTTACATGGTTCAGGGGAATCAAACCTAGGTCCTTAGGCTTTGCAGGCAAGCACCTTACCCACTAAGTCAATTTTCTAGCCCTGGAACTCTGACTCTTAATATTAAATATCATAATTGATTTCAACTGTAAAGTATTATATGATGAAAATTGTAGTAAATATTTTTATTCAATAAATTCCTTCACAAATCCCATAAGAAATGAACTTACAAATGTCTAATATAGACATTTGATACATGAGAAAGATAATAAATTTTGTAATTGGAAATATCACATTACCTGCCTCATTAAAATGATTATTTGAAGATCATTAGATTGAATGTTTTCCATAGTTGAATCTCTCCAAGAGCCCATATGCCTTCGTCTAATTTACTCTCAGTTTCGAAGTGAGATTTCGTTAAAATCACAGAGGAACACAAAAATCTACCTGATTTTTCATCTTCAATGACAGAGAATAGATGGGACATTTTGATATACTGCCTTCACTCCATATGTTCTATTTAAATCTTGCCAATTTCAATGTTATAAAAAATGCAAGTAAAAGAGAACTATCCATTTTTCATTCTCTATGATTCTGGAGTAAGGAAAATTACTTTCACATTTGGTAGTCAATAAAAAGGTATAATAAAAAGTTTAAATTAAAGTGGGCTTTAAATAAAATTCTTTGTCAAAATGACAAAGAGGGAGCCTAGAAGTCATAGCAGATGTAATGAACCTGGAAGGACACAGAAGACAATATTTGGGATGTGGTGCTGTGGAAATCTTAGAAAGACTAATCATTGTAGAAGGTGAAAATTTCACACCGGGAAAAAGATATGTTTACTAAACTTGTTTAATTAGAAATCCAAAATAGATAATAACATTAAATTGAATAGGATGAATAAAAACAGAAAACCACATGGATCCCAGAGGCTGAGAGTTTAATTATAGTGACTGCAAGTGGGATAAGGTTGAGTTACTAGTTTGGATCTTGCCTGCATAAATTCATACATATGTCTTTGGAGGTAAATTTCCTTTCTGATGATTTCAGCGTGATTAGAAATTCCCAGAAGTAGTGGATTCTAGCAAACAGAATAATATAAAAATACAGACAAAAATTTGGAGACTTGCAAAAAAGTATTTGAACATCATGAGATGAATGAGATTATAAGGTGCTGTATTTAGTGAAAAAATATCTAAATATTGATAGACATATGTTATGAGAATGAATAGTGATAATAACTTGCTTGGGAATAGAAAATCATGTAGATTTTACAAGGATCTATTCTCTTGATTCAGGATACTGTTACCCTTGAACCATATGCAATAATTGCTCTCAAAACTCACTTCGGCTATAGTCAATGACATCATGATGATGATGGTGATGATGATCCTCATCACCATCAAAGCTTATGGCCTTTTTACAAGACTCTACATCATATCTTCTTGGTTACTGTGTTTTGTTATTCCTCCAAATATATTGACTGAATGGAATTTCTTTTTTGTGTTTGTTTATTTATATACTTAAGAGAGAGAGAGAGAGAGAGAGAGAGAGAGAAGTAGATAGATAGACTGGCGAGGGTGAGAGGGTCGCCAAGACCTCCAGTCACAGCAAATAAACTCCAGATGCATGTGCTGCCTTGTGTATCTAACTTATGTGGGCCTGGGGAAAGTCAGTGACCATAAAAGTATTCAGCCCTATCATCATTATAGAAGCAAAACATTAGCATACATGTATCTCTTAACTTTTGAGATCTTGTTTAAGATGTCTGACCATGCACTGTGAAACTTGCATAAAACTGTATCTGCAATTATTTGACCAATTCTTCATGTATATTACTTCTATAAAATTTGAATGCCTTTATGATTTTCAAAACAATGTTTTCAACTAAATAGAAAAAGTTAGCTCACTTATGACCTTTTCATTAAATATTTAGGTAATACATGCAGTATTTTTTTTAAAAAAATATTTTATTTGTTCATTTTTATTTATTTGTTTGAGAGTGACAGAGACATAAAGAGGGAGAGAGACAGAGAGAGAGAGGGAGAGAATGGGTGCACCAGGGCTTCCAGCCACTGCAAATGAACTCCAGCCACATGCGCCCCCTTGTGCATCTGGCTAATATGGGTCCTGGAGAATCGAGCCTCAAACCAAGGTCCTTAGGCATCACAGGCAAGTGCTTAACCGCTAACCCATCTCTCCAGTCCACATGCAGTATTTTTTAAAATTATATTTGGAATCATTCAGGCTGGTTTCTATCAGTTCACACAGCAATCATCAAACTGATGTTACTCAGCTTCTTAGGGCTTTATTTTGTTGGCTTTGGTTTCTGTTAGTGCTTCAATTTGTTCATCATAAAATCCTTAATGAATATTCAAGGGCAGTCCAAGATAGGCAAATTGAGAATCTTTTCTTGCATGTTTATTTATAACTACTCTGTTAGTAATTTCCTATGTTTTTTTCCTGCAATATGTTTTATGACTATATCCAAAAATTTGCATATACATGTATACATATATAATATTACACAATGTATCATATACTTTGCATATATGAATAAAGCAACTTTTTAATTCTTTCAAGAGATAATATTTTTCCAACACTATGGTTCAATTTCCCATATGTTTGAGAATCAGATGCTTACACACAGCTTCTCGATTTACATTAGAAATTCCACACCAAAGTTAACTTGATCTAACTATTTTTCACATATTTTATACATATTTCTTAAAATTTTATCTATTCAATATGACTCATTTTAACCACTATGTTGAGGAATGTTCCCCATGTACCTTAATCAACAGCCTCATGCTATGTTCTATTGTGCTTCATACAGGTGTTAACTTTCTACTATTTGCAGCAATTTATTATGAAAATTAGTATCAATAGTGACAAGGAAGTTGATTACTTTTGTCTGTGTTGCTCAGCATTTTACACCATTTCCTGGTATAAAAAAGGCAGGCAACAAACATCTTTTCAATAAGTGATTGAATGATTATATTTATTTATAGTATCTTAAATTCTGTGTAAGATTTTTTTATATAAATTCCTAAAAGTGAAGAATTCACATTCATATTACCTTAAAACTGCTATCTCTTCACAGTTAGTATAGATCAACTAATTATTACATGTTCAACAATTGTGAAACTATAAACACTACATTAACATTAGTAAGATTAGTGACTTGGCATGAAAAAGCCCCTAGATATACTTCTCGTGGTTTCTTCATTGCTGGCAAAGTCTCTGCCTTCTTTATAAAGACATAATTTAACTCCTTCCCTGTTTGCTTCTGTCATTTCTGTCAAGGATATGGCAGAGGTAGATGAAGGGTACACAAGGACAAAATTGCCCAACTTTTTTATTGTGGTGTTTGAAAATCTGAAAGGGTTGCATCTTGCTCGTTTGATACATTTTCTTTCCTGAGCCTATAAAGAAAAGTCCTGTGTGGAGTGCTTCTCTCTGTACCTATTGACATTTCTAGATGCTGGTTTCTTCCCTTCCAGGTTAGGGGAAAGTGACCCAGCAAGACAGCACAGAAGGAGAACATTCAGCCCTTCCTTGGGCCACGGTATGCCAAGCTAGAATGCCTTTTTTCTATGATTTGTATAGCTCTGCTTTTGTATTGACTTAGTGGTCGTATACATAACTTGTATTTTACATTATATTGAGATATAAGTTTTATTGTGTGGCAAGAACATAAAGACAATATTTTATCCTATATCTTGAAAATTGAGCTAATTCATTTTGGTATTATTATAGTATTAGTTGTTAGTATTTTTTATCAGTGTGTGTGTAGGCTATGTGTGCAGTGGTGTGTGATGCAATGCTTGCTTGTGGTATTTACATGAGGGGCCCAGAGGAGAATATCAGGGAGCCCAATGTCTTCAGTTTTTTAAATACTTCTTGAAACAGAGTCACTCACTCAACTTGGAGCTCTTGTTTTTTCTTTCTTTCTTTTTTTTTTTTTTTTAATTTTGTGGTCAGGGAGTACCAGAAATCCTCCAATCTGCAAGCAAGAGGATTGGTGTTACAGGCATGCATGGTCATAACCAGCTTTAAAAAAAAAATAATTTTAATTTTATTTTTATTTATTTGAGAGAGGGATGGAGAGAGAGAGAGAGAGAGAAAGAGAGAGAGAGAGAGAGAGAGAGAGGGAGGGAGGGAGGGAGAGCAAGCGCACACCAGGGCTTCCAGCCACTGCAAACAAACTCCAGATGCATGTGCCACCTTGGCCACCTGGCTTATGTGGGTCATGGGGAAAGGAACCAAGGTCTTTCGGCTTTGCCTCCAGCTCCATGCCCAGCTTTTCAGGTGAATGGTATGGAATAAAACTTGGCATGTCTCAGGCCCTCTTATGTTCTCATGTTTGCCCAGCAAGCACTCTTACCCTCAGCTATCTCTCCCATCCCGTTGTTAGTTTATATATATTTTTTGTATGAAATGTCGTTTTATCATCCAATATTGGATGGAAATCACCTGAAAGTTTCCAAAATTAAAATATATATATATTTAAAGGAAATGCTATTGCTTGAGTAACCAAAAAAATGTATCTCAAAAATTGGCCTTTAAAAAAATTTCTCCAATTTTGTTGCGATCAAAATATAAACAGTGTAGTACAAACTGGATAAATTTATCTTGGTATGGTTTTCAACCTTAGTATTTACCTTAAAGTATTGAAATATATTGTCCTAGCAACTGAGACTAAATTATCCAAAATACATATAATTTTTTAAAATAACTGAACAATAGACAGCTATTTTTATCTTCAGATCTCTAAATTATAACTGTCATTAACTGTCATAAAAGGTTTTTTTTATTTTTGTTTTTTGTTTTGTTTTGTTTTTAGTTTTTTGAAGTATGGTTACACTGTAGTTCAGGCTGACCTGGAATTCCCTATGTAGTCTCAGGGTACCCTTGAACTCATGGCAATCCTCCTACCTCTGCCTCCCGAGTGCTGGGATTAAAGGCGTGCACCACCACGCCCTGCTGTCATAAGAGTTTTAACATTTAAACTTTCCCAGATGAAGTCATTAAGTAAATCAAATGTTGCTAGTCCAACTGAATATTTGTTTTAACTTTTTAGTAGAAAAAATTTATATCATATTTGAAATTTGAAGTAAAATAAAGAACAGACCAAAAACTGTCCATAAAATGTTCACATTTTTATATTATGTTCCATATATATATGTATGTATTATTTCAATATTTATATGATGTTTTTCAAAAGGGTTAAATATATTAAAATAAAACTTATCTGTTTTATATTTCTCTTTTTTTTGAGGTAGGGTCTCAATCTAGCCTAGGCTGACCTGGAGTTCAATATGTAGTCTCAGGGTGGCCATGAGCTCATGATGTTCCACCTACCTCTGCCTCCCAAGTGCTGGAATTAAAGGTGTGTGCCAACATGCCCGGCCCTGTTTTACTTTTATAATGTGACTGGTACAAACTATAAAATTTACCTTTGTTTCATGTACCTATTGGGCTTTGTTGTTCTAAGGGGATAAAATTGCTTTGAAAGCAAAAACTATCATTAGGGTTGGAGAGATGGCTCATCAGTTAAACTTCTTGCCTGCAATGCCTAACAGCTAAAGTTTGACTCTCCAGTACCCACCTAAAGCCAGATGTACAAAGTGGTACATGCATGTGGAGTTTGTTTCCAGTGGTTAGAGGCCCTGGTACAACCATTCTCTCTCTGCCCTTGCAAATGAATAAATAAAAATATTTAAAAAATCAATAATAATATTAGCAGTTCCAAAGCTCCAACATCGCAACACGATATCAGGGGAAGTCGATCAAAGTGTTTAGTGTGTGTATAAAAAGAGATACACATTATATTAGTGGAATCCTTTGGTGATATTAATTTTCAGATAGTTTTTAGTTTCAGATTCCTGTGCTAAAATAAAATCAGATATAAGTTTGTTTACAAATAATGATTTTTTTTTTTTTTTTTGTGTGTGTGTGTGTGTGTGTGTGTGTGTGTACACTGGAGAAGACAAATTCTTATGAAAAACAACAATTGACTTTCCTGGAGTTGTGTTTCACCTATGCATGCGAGTTGCTTCATGAAAGAAATTTCCCATTCCCCCTGGGATTATTAGCCTATTTGCTTTCTTCCTTCCTTCCTCCCTCCCTCCCTTTTTTCCTTCCTTCCTTCCTTCCTTCTTTTTTTTTTTTGTATTTTTTAGTCCTCTGTGCCTTCAAAAGTGTTC
Organism: Jaculus jaculus; assembly: GCF_020740685.1. Classification (NCBI taxonomy): domain Eukaryota; kingdom Metazoa; phylum Chordata; class Mammalia; order Rodentia; family Dipodidae; genus Jaculus; species Jaculus jaculus. Next base: position 22,792,181 of record NC_059104.1, read on the forward strand.
CTTATTATTCTTAGAACTCAGACTAGCTTATTGACAAGTTTTCTCATTTCTTTCTCTCCAACTAGAATGCTTTTAGAGTGTTTTGTGTTGGCAGATTTCATGTCCTTGTCACACAGCAATAGTTGTTTAATGAATTCATCTGCTTCTAAGGATAGAAAACATTCAGACTGTATGCACATGTTTTACCCTTGATTTTTCTTCCCTTTTCAATGTTGATTTTCTCAGATCACTTCAGAGATTTCTTGTCTGAAATTCTAGAAGGAAGGCAGCGTTCAAAGTATATAAAACAGAGCTCCCAAGTCAGCAGAGAGTTTGGTGTCAATCCTAGTAGAATCATTAGGGATCTCTTCCTGCTTGTCTTGCTGTAACCATCTGCTCCCTTTCTCAAACACTCTCCTACAGTCTCACTTGCACTCAGATTTATTTATATTCAGAAAATTTCACTCATTGGCACCACATCACAAGTATTCACACACTAAAACCCAGCAACTCTCAAACCACACACACACACACACACACACACACACACACACACACACACACACACGCACGATGCTCACATTCATATTTATACCTCATTGCCTTTCCACTGCAAACATATTCTGATTTTGTAGTATCTATTGTTCTTACTTGGTGTTTAAAGTATATTCAGCAACACATCTGTCCCCATTGCCAATGAATCCACCCACAACCCCTTCAATTTACCTCTCTTTGTCTCTGTCTCTTTCTCTCTCTCTCTCACACACACACACAAACACTCTCTCTCCCTATATTTTTCTCTTTCTCTCTTTCCCAGAGGAAGTAAATTTTCAAACCATTAAATATAGAAAATAAAAACATGAAGTAGCACCTTAGATACACATATACACACATGTATAGGCATTTATAAAAATAGTCAAATACAAGGGTGAATTTTATTGAGTTTCTGCTTCATTAAGACTTTATTAGCAAGATCTTGAAAATCTCCTTGTTATAAATAATGATCTTTTAATTGCTCATTATCATTGTACCCTACCTAATCTCACTATTTGGTATGTCTGTGATTTTCTTATTGCAAGTCTTCACAGTGCTCATGTTGTGATACTTGCTGTCTGTTTCCTCTTTCCAATGTACTACAGGTGAGCTACAAATCAGCTTGCCCTGAGTGCCTTTGATTCTCAGGTAACTCACTGCTAATAAATAAGGCATTTTGTATATTGGTATGGACTACAATGTTACCTCTATAAAATTATAGAAATCATTATCATTTGTAAAGTAGCTGTCTTTAAAAAATACATTTGATTTTAAAGCAAATATTATATGTATTAATGGATTGCATTGTGATGTTTCAGCCCATACTCAGTCACAATCATCACATGAACTGATGGAGTCAGTGTAATGGGGATGTCTTTTCAAAGTGTTATGTTTGAGGGATAAGAACATTTTAAAACTCAAATTATTTTGAATTAGAGCATATATTACTATTAATTATATTTGCTTTGTTGTTGAATATGACAAGAGACTACTCTTCTTGCCCAACTGTATTCTTGTAATTATAATCCCCATTTTCCCTTTTACTGTCAACCATCCCTGTCAGTCCTCTGGTTTTCAACTGACTATTCACAGGTATGCAGAATGTCACACTCTGAAAATACAACTCAGTACGGAATTAAAAAAAAAATTGTTTATTATTTATTTATTTGAGAGTGACAGACAGAGAAAGAGAGAGAGAGAGAGAATGGGCCTGCAAGGGCTTCCAGCCACTGCAAACGAACTCCAGATGCATGTGCCCCTTGTGCATCTGGCTAATGTGGATCCTGGGGAATCGAGCCTTGAACCGGAGTCCTTAGGCTTCACAGGCAAGCACTTAACCGCTAAGCCATCTATCTCTCCAGCCGCCTCAGTATGGAGTTTAATTTCCCTTTTCAAAAAAAAAAAAACATTTCTTGGGCTGGAGAGATGGCTTAGCGGTTAAGCGCTTGCCTGTGAAGCCTAAGGACCCCGGTTCGAGGCTCGGTTCCCCAGGTCCCACGTTAGCCAGATGCACAAGGGGGCGCACACGTCTGGAGTTCGTTTGCAGAGGCTGGAAGCCCTGGCGCGCCCATTCCCTCTCTCTCCCTCTATCTGTCTTTCTCTCTGTGTCTGTCGCTCTCAAATTTAAAAATAAAAAAAGAAAGAAAGAAAGAAATGCAATGAAACCGAGTGCTCAGTTCATTTCATTCACCATTTTTAGATCAAAAGAGTGATAAAAGCTCATGAATGAACAGATGTGATTAAGCAGGAATGAAGTCTTGTTTCAGTAATGGCTGCACATCTCCCTTTGTCATAACATGCATCAGATATTACATTTATCTGAACTTCAAAAGGGACATCTGTTGTTTTTGTGAGTATCAACTTTGGAAAAGTTGACCTGAAGTTTGGTCAAACATAAATATAAGAATATACATAATGGTCAAGTACTTTCATGAATAATACAGAACTATAAAACAAGAGTGGAGTGAATTGTGCCTATCTTTCATGGAATTTGAAAATTAAGCAGCACTTCTCCTTATTTTTGCTAAGATATATAACTAAAGGACATATTGCCAGATCCTGTATAAGCAGCGGTTTTGCTTTTAGTTTTGTTGTTCATTTCTTTCTTATAAATTTGTATATCTAGTTAACTATTTACTTGTAGATAGTCACTAAAATTCATGTAGCTAGAAATAAAAAGTAAAACTCAGAAACATTGTCTTAACGAGGAAATGCTCACACCGGAATTATTATAAAAATGAGGCATGAGGGCTGCAGGGATGGCTTAGCAATTACAGCATTTGCCTGCAAAGCCAAAGGACCCAGGTTTGATTCCCCAGGACCCACGTTAGCCAGATGCACAAGGTGGCACATGTGTCAGGAGTTCCTTTGCAGTGGCTGGAGGCCCTGGAACACCCATTTTCTCTTACTGTCTGTCTCCCTCTTCCTCTCTAATAAATAACTAAATAAATATAAAATATTAAAAATGATACATAAGAAACTATTCAAAAGCAAAATATTTTTTCCTACTTAGTATAATATTTATGAAAAGTCAGAAATATTTTATCTAGCTCCATACATATATCAGTAAGAAGCTCACCAAATATTTTCAACTATTTCAAATATGTTAAGATAGTTGTAAAAACCCAATAACATAAATATTAATGATTGTAAAACAATTTAATTTATGTTTTGGAATGTAAAACAATTATGGTGGGAATAATGCTCAGGAACCTAACCTTTAAATTTTTCAATATATTTTAGTAAGATGTACAGTATTAAGGAAGATATTCTCATTCATAAAGTATAGGAAAACATTTATTGAGTTTCTTTTTATTTTATTTTATTTTTATTACTTTTGTATTTAGCAAATACAGGCACAATTATCGGCTCATCCGTGGCCTACGCCCTCCCTATTGGGCCCTCCTTGTTGAGGTATATGGGTCGTGCATTCAGGAGTTAGCCCCCAGTTATGGGTAAGATAAATGTCTCTGCATATCATGACCCAACATGTGGCTCTGACATTCTTTCACCCCCTCTTCTGCAAAATTTCCCTGAGCCATGTTGGGTTCATTTTTGATCTGCTTCAGTGCTGAGGTGTTGGTGGCCTCTGAGGCTCTGGCTCTCTGATTTGGTAGGAGTTGATTTTTCCCTGTGTTGGTCTCCTTCCCCCTTGTGCTGGTATCCGGTTCATCAAGAAAACAGCACCCTTGCTTGTTTGGCCAGTTTTCCTTAGTTTCAGCCGGGGCCCTTTTGAGGTGTGATGGGGTGGCTTTCTTCTTAGGATCTGCATCTATCTGAAAAAGAGAAGCAGATTCTCCAAGGGAGAGTAAGTTAGCACCAGGACAAATGAGATAACCCTTACTTTTTTTAATATAGAATTTAATAGGTATAGGCCCTCTTGTAGCCTATGATTGATGGTAGCTTGATACTGGAGAGTGGGCTTATGTTTGGATATGGTTCTGACTTGTTTCACAGCTCCAGCTATAGGTCCATACCACTGAGGGGATCAGTTAGCCAGATCAAGAGCAGTTGGTTCCCCCCTCCGTGGCTGTGTGCCTCTATTGCATTTTTGTGGGCATCACACCAGGTTATTTGCTGCTAAGTAGGTTCGACCATGAGTTGGTTAGACAGATATTGGTCATTTCCCCCAGTCGCCAATATAGCACCTTCTGGCACTAGACATGCTGACTGTCCGGGGACTGACTCTCTTCTAGCTTCCAGCCATGCTGTTCCATTTTAGGTGTCAGCTGCATATGGTGTGTTCAGCAATAGGGTTTTACCACTAACCTTTGGTGGGTCATCAAGTACTCTGTCAGAAATCTGTCATTCTTTTAGGAAACCTTGTAGGTTTCTCTGATCAAAAGTTCATTGTGGATAATAGCCCCATGCTGATACTGGGAGTTTCTTAATACGACTTCATTTTTACAAACTGTTCCCAGCTACTTGGAAAAATAAATGCTAAATATATTTCAGACACCTGGTACTATGTGATAATCTCTACTTACACTCTCATTCATAGACACACAGTATCACAACAATGACTATTACGACAAAATATCTAAGCTGAGATGCCTGGCCATCTAGTAGAAAAAAAAATAGCTTAAAATCTAATTATTTTCTCCATTATCCATCTAAAAGATATATAATAGTATATAAAAACTGAATGTATATAAATCAAAATTAACTAATATCCAGAATTCAGACATTCCTTCCAAGATATGAGTTATTTTTCAACTGAACCCCCATGTAGAAAACACTTTTATTACAGCAAATCAACAGTGATTTTTACAAGCTGTTAATTATGGTGATGCCCCTGAGAGACGGTGTTATAATGTCTATGAGCATCATCGAAAAATGTTGGACAAATCCTTGGTCAGTTGTAACATTAAAGCTGGGTTTCTTTTTTCATATTCATCAACAAAACACATCTCATGTAAATGACTATTTTAAATATGGCAAATGACGCAACTGCTGTGAGAAATCATGTTTACAAATTAAGTAATGACTGCTGCACAATGTATACATGCATGTATATATACTTAATATGATATGGTTAAAAGTATAGGGTGAAATGTCATTAAGAAAACAAACTTATTTCAAAGCTGTCACAGTATAATAAAGAACAATTATAAATAATAATTAATTTCACTGTTATACATATATATGTATAATATATATATAATATAACATATATATGTATATACATACATATATATATATATATATATATATATATATATATATAATAGGAATAATCATCCTTTTACTTTAAAACCACACGAGCAAATAATGAAAAGGTAAATGATTTGACAAATACTAAGAAATAGTATTTCAAGAATATATTCCAAAAATGCTTTCAAAGAAAAAAATAAACATGTTTACCACATTAGCCATTTCTTTACTGTGGAGACAGTGGACCTGAGAAACATGGAATTTGAAACTTTCACATTATCAATTCAAAGGTACAATGCCCCTAAGATTACAATAAAAAAAAATCCAACTTCAAGATGAAATAAATGGAACTTCTTCTGTATTTCATAGCTCTGTTGTCAATGTTCCTGACATTTCACTCTCCTTTATAAAGGCCTTCAGTGAGTGGTAGGAATCCTATGTAAGAGTGACAGGCTTGAGAACAGTTGATGGAATTCTGATTTAATAATGCTCTGTGGTTTCTTCTGCACACTGGTTTTCCTTCCACCATGTGCGCTGTCAATTCTCTTCACCACCATTGCCTCGGTCCATAGCCTCCTTGTGGAAAACGAACCACTTTTCCAACATCGGCACAGCCTGCTCTCAGAACTTTGACCCTTTCATGCTCTTGTTCACCTTCCAGTAGGTTTTGAATTACTTCTCCAGTCGTAAATTTTCTCCATGTTTGAGCAACTTGATTTCTGAGGATGATTTTACCTATATGATTTCAACCACTAGTAAACTGTTCCTAACGTTTATCTTTTAGTTAATTATTTCCAAGACAGGGAGAGAGTGAATGGGCATGGCAGGGTCTCTTGCTAATGCAAAAGAACTTCAAACACATGTGCCACTTGTGCATCTGGTTTTACATGGACACTGGGGGAATGATCCCCTGCTGTCCAGATTGGTAAGCAAGTGACTTTAGCTGCTGAGCCATCTCTCTTACCTTTGTTCTTCAGTTTTCAGGTAGCTTTCAGAAGAGACATAGCTCAGTAAGTGCAGGAGCAAAAGCTATTGCAAATAAATGGCATCAAGGAACATAAGCCAAAAAACTGTATGAATGTAATAATTTGCAACAGGAAAGACACTATGCATTGAGAAGTGAGCCTCCAGTGCTGGAACACAAACAGTAAAACCATTTTGTAATTTCTCATTTTCCTCAGAAAACTTAATAAGTTCTTATTAATCACTGCTTCTATTTTCCAGGAAAGAAGAAAGCATGTTGCACAAAGCCTTATGCCAAGTTTTTATATAATCTTTTATGTAAAATGTCCCAAACTAAGGGTAGTCAGACCTCCATCCATATTCCTTGGAGTAGTGGTTTTTTTTTTTTTTTTTAACTTATGATATTTTAGAATGTTTAAAACTGTGGGTGCCATAATCTTGTCAGTATCTAATATATTTTTCCTCATTATTCCTATGCAAAATTGATATTTCATTCCCCAAGTTCTTGTATTGGAGCTACTTTTGTTACTAAAACCTAAATTCTTTTACCAGCTAAATGAAGTACTGTGATGCAATTCATGTCAAATGTTCTTTTTGGGCCTAGAGCATATAGTATATCTCAAGATGCTTGTTGAATTTCTTTCCCTACAGAAATTTGTAGTTTGAACCTTGAAATTAATGTAAAATAAGGTTCATTTAAAAAAATAGAGCCGGTTTTATTAAGCAATTTTGTTGTTTTCAGTTAAAATAATCAATAGTATCTTGAACTTTTATTTTTATATTTAGCAACAGTTGATTCAAAGCATGACAATTTCAGGGAAATATCATATACTTTATGACTTTACCACATTTTTTATTAAGTACAAAGTTGTATGGATACATCATATATTAGTACCATAATTTCCCTCCCCCGAACCCCCATTCTGTTGCGGGTCTCTTCAGTGGGGTGCTGATAGTCCCCTCAGGTTTGCAGGTTATGAGATGAGACACCACCAGTCAATCATTGTAAGGGGGAGGCAGTTCCTCTGGACATTCATGTCCTATCTGGGGTTCTTACACTCTTTCTACTTCTTCAAAATTCCCTCCCTATTATCCAGTCCTCTAGATGTCTATTAGGTATGTCAGCATCTGGGTAAGATCCAGGTTAGCAGACACAGATGAGTGAGACCATGTGACAATTGTCTTTCTGTATTTGCATGAGTTCATTGAGATCTATTCCAAATTTGACCATTTTTCTTCAAATTTCATTGTGTCATTTTTCCTTACTGCTATGTAGAATTCCACTGTGTATATATACCATATCTTAGATATCCATTCGTTGCCAACATTTATTGTCAGTTGATGTAATGGTTGCCATATTGACTGGAGTAAGTTGCAATCTCATAGCTGTTTAGACTGCATTTCCCTGGTGGTAAGGTTATTGTGATAATTTCCAAATTTTCATAGAATTCCTAAGTTGTTTCAATAAAGGATTTTACATTTTATCTTTTCCATCTGCTTATCTTAAAACTTATTTTTATTTTTGGTTTGGAATCATAATTATGAAAAATACATTTATTTTTTATTATGATAGCTAAATCAAACTGATCTAACAAATTCTGTATTATTATAAATAACCTATCTCTGAGATAATCTTGCTCAAATATTGCACTGCTACACTGAACATTATTAGTACCCCAAAGAATGTTGGTGACATTTAAATCATAAAAAAATGAAAAGAATCTACAAATCTAACTTACATATGAGGAGGAACACCAACCTTAAATCATTTTAATATTTTATTGCTAACTTCCTTTGATTTTTTTTACAACAAATGCTACACATTTTATCAGTATTGAGAAAATGTATGTGCTTTATCTGTTTTTTATAAACAACACCCAATCATTTTCCCATAAGTTATTTCATCATGATTAACATCATAGTGTACTCATCAGATGATAGGAAGTGATATACAGCATGCATGTATTTGAAATCTGTTCAGCAATTACAATAATTGCATTCCCTTAATTCTACTTCCAGAGTTTCAGATTCTTCTCACAGTGGTTATGTTCTAAAAAAAGTTACTATTTGCTGAGGCTGGAGATATGGGTTAGTGGTGCTTGCCTGAAAAGTGTAAGGACCCAGGTTAACTTCCCCAGTACCCATGCAAGCCTGTAAGCCACATGAACAAGATGGCACATGAATCTGAACTTCGTCCGTAGTGGCTAGAGGACTTTGTGAACCCATTCTCTATCTCTCTCTCTACACCCACACACATATGCATCTATCTATCTATCTATATCTATATCTATATCTATATCTATATCTATATCTATATCTATATCTATATCTATATAGATCTATATCTATCTATATCTATCTATCTCTATATATCTATCTATATATCTATATCTATATCTATATCTATCTATCTATCTATCTATCTATCTATCTATCTATATATGTGCGTGTGTGTGTGTGTGTGTGTGTGTGTGTGTGTGTGATCTGCTTCTTTCTTTCTCTCTCTTAAATAAATAAATAAAATACTGTAAAAAAAGAATTAACATCTGCCCATAACCAGAATGAAGGAAGCATGCACAGGTTTTTTATAATAATTACATTAAAGTGTACTTTTATTCAAAGTGTTTTTCAAAAAAATGCATAATTCTGAGAAATAAGCATTCTAAAAAGCAAATGTTTACATGGATTGTTAATGATAATCATTATTATTTTTTTTTGTTTCTTTATCTTACTTTCTCTGAAAGTTAAGTTGCTTCTGAATGCCGCTGCTTCACTGAAGTTTTAAAGTTTCTAATCTACTAAATTAATTTTTTGTTGGTTTTTAATTTTTGTAAGAAAAATATGTCTAATTCAAAATCAATAATGTGAGTCTTGGATTAACACTGTAATGGGATTATAGAAAGAGAGAATTGTAATATCCTTATATACATACCACTTACAACATTATATGCTTTCCTACCAAACATGGTATTCATAAAAAATTTAAATATATTTCAAGCTCTGTAAACTTTCCCCATGAACATTGAAGAGTTGAAGGACATAACATTATGAAACTCTATGATATTCCCATTTAAGTGAAGAAACTAATTTCAGTCTTAATCTCTATGTTGATAGACATTTGAATTAATAAATGTTCACAAATCTAACGCCTTCTTTCTCCAGGTAATATACTTCCATTCATATCCCAACATTTGTAGTGATTTTGATCTAAAAATTAATTGCTAAATTCATCTCCAGTAACTGGTATTGTAAAACAGGAAGAAAATATTCTTTCAAAAAATTCTGCTGGTTCATGAGCAATATACTGTATAAAATGTTCAATGTTATTGATTAAACTGTTTCTGGGATAGTTTTTTAAAATGTATCTCTATACTGAAACACACTATCACAGGAATTTATATCAAGGCTATTGTTAATTATGTTTGAGCCTTATATGAAATTAAACAAGTTTTCTTAAAGGATCAATTCATGTGCGAATGTGTCAGTGTGTTTAAATCATATGTATCATACATAGTATGTAATACTATAATGTTAGAATTATAATACTTGTTTGAAACACTGAACAGAAGTCTCTGAACCAATTTTTACTTCTAATACTTCTTGCAAGTCATGATAGGAAACTCCATGGGGATTTTATGAAATTTTGGCATTTTGTAGATGAATGAATTTTATAATAGCATCAACAGTAGGGGGCTGCTCCTATCTTTATCTATAAGAATGAATAATGGTTACACCTGTCAAAGTCTTTGGAATTTGAAGAGAGAATGAGGTATTTTGGATGCATTTGTCTTTCTCAGATCCAGCATGTGAGGAAAGTAGTGTATGTGAATTAGCTTCCTGACATGTCATTTATCCACTGCCATCAGCAGCTTCAGTCTCAGGTATAGGACAACAAGCCAGAAGAGGCTGCTCCATTTTATTTTATCTTCAATTATTCCATTTTGTGAAAATATGAAATCTATTTTATTGATTAATTTTAGAAGAAAAACAAAAAAATTGAAGGCATTTAATGATACAAATATTATTTAACAATTATAGGTTAAAAATGATTGTACTTACTCAAATTACAAGTAAACAATGTATCAAATGTTTTAAGTTCTTATATAAAACTCATAAACACATGGTATCTAATAAATTAATTCCTTTTCTCTATATTTCATTGATATTCATACTGACTGCATATAATAAAAAATTCAGACACATTTCTTTGCTTGGAATCTTTAACCAAAAAGATTAATTCAATGTGTTATTATAGTCTAAAATAGTAGCCATTACTTTGAGTTTTTTATTCTATCCTGAATAAACTGCACATTACATTTCTTCATTGACATTCTTAGTCTTTCATTTATAATTACTTTCACTTCTCTTTTTAAATTTCTATTTATTTATTTATTTGACAGAGAAAGAGAAAAAGAGAGCAAAAGAGAGTATGGGTGTCCCATGGCCTCCAGCCACTGCAAAAAAAAACCTCGAGATGAGTGTGCCCTTTTGTGCATCTGGCTAACTTGCGTACTGGGGAATAAAACCTGGGTTCTTTGGCTTTGCGGGAAAATGCCTTAACCACTAAGTATTCCTCCAGCCCTGCTTTCACTTTTCTTTTCCTATGTAGCTATATTACCAGTATGGGATAAGCGATCACAGCAGAGCTCAGAACAGTTCTTTCATTTGCACATTTGCTGTAAACAGTATCTCAAAGGGTGAAGATAACTGCCAGATGAATGGGAACACTACACAAGGTCCAGAAGGCTCTTGTGTGAAGGACCTTCTGTCCTGGGACGTTGTGTGCAAGTCCCTCCTGGTTTGAAGATGAGTTCATCATCCCAGAAATGCATCATATCTCACTGCTTATGTGTTCTTATGGAGTTGGCATTCCCAGCTATTTCACAGACCTCACTAGACTAGTGGAGGTTGTGAATGCTCCAACATGTATCACTGGGTCTTTTAGGTGATCATTCCTAGGATAATGCCATCTATGTCTTCCATTCTGTTATCTCATTAGATTGAATAAAAGTTCCATCAAAGCAGACTAAAATGTGAGTCAGTGCTATGAGTCAATGCTATGTATATACATATATACATACATGCATACATATACATATATATATACACACACACACATATATATATGTGTGTGTATATATATATATATATATATATATATATATATATATATATATGCATATATGTGTGTGTATATATGTATGTATATATATGTGTATATATATATACATACACACACACATATATATATACATATATATATATATATATATATATATACACACACATATATATGTATATATATGTGTGTATGTATGTATATGTGTGTATGTATATATATATATACATATATATATACACATACATTTCTTCTTGAGTTTTTAATTTCTTTTTGACTGTTAACCCGAGGAAATTTATAATTTATTTATATTGCTAAAATGTTAAAATTAAGAGATAAATTAAAGAAACCTTTATATTTAGAATTAGCGCATGCACAACAAAACCTGTAAACTGCTTGCCATAGCACACAAAAATTTGAGTGTGGACCTTGAGTACCCATGTAAAAAGCCAGGGGCTATAGTATATACCCGAAATCTGAGTAACAGCGGTGGTGGAGCAGACATGAGCAGATCCCCGAGGCTTGCTCTCTAGCTAATACAGCTAAATTTCTTTTTCTCTGTCTGAATCTCGGTCACTCTGTCACTCTGTCTCTCTGTCTCTCTGTCTCTCTGTCTCTCTGTCTCTCTCTCTCTTGTCTGTCTATCTTTCTTTCTGGCGTGTATATGTGGTATGTGCAATGTGTATGTAGTATGTGCATGGTGTATACAAGTGAACGTGGATCTGCATGCACCTTAAGTGCACGCATGTGGAAGCTAAAGAAAGCATCAGGTTTCCTCTTGCATTCCTCTTCTGTCCTATTTCCCTGAGATAGAGAAATTCAATGAACTTTAAGCTCACAGCTCTCTAGTTGGGCAAGTTGAGCACAAAATCACAGCAATCCTTCTATCTCCAGCCCTCTCAGAGCTGGAGGACTGAGCATGCATGGCTTACCTGTATATTTAAGTGCTGGGAGTCAAATCCAGTTCCTCAGACTTGGAAAGGAAGTACTTTTACCCACTAGGCCCTATCCTGGCCCTGTCTTCTTCCTTTCTTTTTATTTTTATTAGCTCCCTTTTCAAAGGGAGATGCATTTTTGAAAGTGTGGAACCTCAGAATGAGATCCTCAGTTGTGTGTACCTGAATCCCATAGTACTCAGCAGACTGAGGCAGGAGAATAACACACTCGTGGCTACACTGAACAATATATACATACAGAAGCTATGTCACAAAACAAAACTCAAATAGCTCAGTGTACAGCTAGCCATGAAGTTAGTACTTTGAACAATATTCTTTACGTTCTGTCTATTAACAGCTGAAATTAACTGAAACCCCCATTTCTATTAAGTTTTGGTTTCAAATATAATTGGGATATTAATATTAAAATAGACTTTTATACTGAATTTACATTTCAGAGCTCATATGCCTATTATTGAGAGTATTTCCTAATACTCTTAAAAAAGCATCTTGAATGATAAAACATTCTTGAAGTTCTGTCAAGAATAAAAATCTTGTAATTTTTATGGTTTAAAAGATATATTTGATTCATGCATGTAATCCAAAATGCCTCAGGGAAATGTTTGTAATGGGAAAAGTTGCAGAGTATATGCATATATCCTTTTGTTGTTATTCGGCTTTGCTTAATTTTTGACACAAGGTCTTCCTGTGTGGCCTATGATGACTTTATTCCTGCCTTAGACTTCAGAATGTTGAGACTGCAGTTGTGTCCCATCTCGTGAATGTTTTATTCAGTTGAAACTACTTTATGGACACATCATGTTTATTGAAGTTGTATCTGCTTGGCATGGTGTAAATACTGAGATGCAAAGGCACCTCAGTATCATATTTCAGTCTAATGATTCTTTTTTGAGGGCAATCTTCTGTATGCTGCTGAGTATTAGGTGGCATTCCAAGTGTCTACCCAGTAAATGAAAGCCTCCCATACTGTCAGTTAGGCCAACCTTACACGTACCCAGATATTTTTCAAAAGAGGAGAAAAATCACTGTTTAAGAAGCTTACTCAAATAATTTTTAAGTTCCTATTCTGCTATAGGTGTTATTTAGTTCACTACTTCTCTAGGTTTCCATTAATAACATTTATTGAGCTGGGTGTGATGGCTCATGCCTTTAAGGCCAGGCAGATGTAGGAGGATTGTCATGAGTCACCCTGAGACTACATAGTGAATTCCAGGTCGCTCTGGGCTAGAGCAAGACTACCTTGAAAAACAAACGAACAAACAAAAAAGACAACAACAACAACAAAATTTTAAAAAAGGAAAACATTTACTGCATATTTTGCTGCATAGTTTAAAGGATAGTATATAGTCATATATGCAGCATCATTCTTAATGCTTACCATGTTCCTAAACTGGAAAAGTGCTTGTTCCTTAATCATTTCAATATCTGGTCACTTTTGATGAAATATCACTTCAAGTACCTTTATTTGTTTAGAAGGTCTGTATTGAAGCAAGACTCTGGAGTAGTGCATGATCTTCTCAGATACTCATTCTGGCCACTCAAGTGAGCCTGTGGTTTGTCAGGGATGCTACAGGCCCTTAGACTGATCTAAACTATGACTCCTTTGATGGACTAGCATGGGTTGTTTACTTGTATTCCACTGTACATATGTACAAGTCAATTTACAGTTAACTGGAAAGACTCATTCTTTTATTGAGGTTGGTTTGTAACAAGTGAAGGTAAAAATGAGGAAAGTGTTCTTTTCAATCTGTGTCTCACAAAGCCCTGCTGAGAGGCCCCTGTGGTGTTGGTGCTGTGGATGGTACCAACACATGAGCATCAGACACTCTGCCTCACCATGAGCATTGTTGTTTCGGCAAACAGCAGGTTTCAAAGACAAGCAGAAGATGAGCAATAACAACAGAAGCAAGAACAACTGCTGCACACACTGTGTTTTCAAGTGCTTTATTTACTCTTCTGTCACTTGCATCCTGGGTGCTGTTTAGACATCTTGCTTTTATAAGTCCCTTCCATTCCAGCCAAATCTTCACTGCTAAGAACCATTGTATTCAATCTTTTGGCTGTTTTATGTAGTGTGATTATCAGGAAAGGAAAGATTTCTCAGTATGAAGGGGATGAAAATCAGAAGAAAATATTGTTGGAAGGGTCAACCAAACATTAAACAGGAAGGGGAAAATTGATCAACCATTTGTTCCAGTAATATTTTTTGAAAGAAGATTTCATCTTAGCATTGGAATTTTGTTGCTATTGTATAAAATTAAATTACTATACAAATATATATACATATATATTTCTGAATTTGTCTTTTCATTTACATATATATATATATATATATATATATATATATATATATATATATATTCTTTAAGTTATTACCACATTTGCATAACAAGCTGTTATGTTACTAAATTATCTGCATGTTTTGTATGCTTTCTACTCATTAATGAAGGACACACACACACACACTGCAATGACTGCTACCACACACAGAAAATTAGTGGGCATGTGGATTTAAAGTACTGATATTTTACATTTTTTAATGTGTTGAAGAAAATGTGCTTATTGTTAGTAGTGTGATGATATTTATTTTTATATACAAATACATATTATACTGTGGAGAAAATGAATTTCTAAATTATTCATGTACTATTTCATCAAGAAAATATGGTTCTTCCAACCAAACAGCATATCCAATTTATTTCTTATTTTTTTTATTTGATGGAAAATTATGAATAATTGAGATAACAATTCAGTTATAAAAAGAAATGGCTGAAAACAGAGTAGTGAACAAATATAATTGACCTTAGTTAACTACTTCAATTATAAATTATTATAATTCAATTATAGTTTGATAGCTGAATAATGCTCTCCCTCTAAGGTAAGTGAAAATAAATAATTTTTTTCATGCTATTGCTGATTGAATCAACATTACAAGTCCATAACAACAAATTTTAATTGTCTAAATTTGCATACTTATAATTTGTCCATAAGGCAAGATAATTTAGTAAGTTGTACAATGATATGACTATACTGAAAGGCATACAATACTATTTTGTAACTTAAGATGTGCATTCAAAAAAGTAATAGATTAATATATTTTATTTTATATTTTAAGATATTTTTATTTTCAAGGACCGGGAGTGATGGAGGGAGGGAGAGAGAGATAGACAGATAGCGAGAGAATGGCACAAAAGGGCCTTGTACCACTGTAAATGAACTCCAAATGCATGTGCCACTTTGTGCATCTGCCTTTATGTGGGTACTGGGAATAGAACCCTGGTGTTTAGATTTTTCAAAGCAAGTGTCTTTAACCACTAAGCAATCTTTCCAGTTCATGTGACATATTATAGATGAATAAAACCGTATAGAGTTATTTTATCTACTCAAAGATTTAAGTATACTCTTAGAAACTTTGGTAGAGAAATTTAACTTGTTATTTGTTAATAACATACCTACGCACCTGACTTACAATTAGATCAACAATGTATTGTGAAAAGTGCAGCTGTATTCAGTGTGTGTTACAGTACTGCTGTGTTTATTTCCTCCAAATGGAAACATCCCCCTAAAGGAGTAAGGAAAGCTCATAGGACTCGGGAGTATGTGGAACTTACAAGTCTCAGCATGAAATGAATAATTAAAGGCTCAGAAACTCCTGAGACACAGGATGCACCAAGAACCTCCCAAGGTTATATACAAGGAATAACAATTGCTAGGAAGAGGAGACTCATCCATCAGCTAAAATGTTTATAAGTTGTTATGGAAGCTCCAGGGATGCAGACTTCATGTGTTATCACCCATGGTGTGGTGTTTGTGTGTGCATGTGTGTGTGTGTGTGTGTGTGTGTGTGTGTGTGCTTTTGTTGCATTTTAATCATCAATGCTCCTATAAATAATTCTTTTTTAAATTTATTTATTTATATTTTTAGGTTCCGGAGATATTTTATTTAGAAAAAGATAATCATTGATTTTAAAGTTTGATTTTTTAATGACATACTAATTAAACATAAGGTGGCCCTGGATACTACAAGAATTTACACACAGAGTACAAAATAAATATACAATATAAAATACAAACTAGTTATCCAATAATTCATTTTGTATTCCCACTGTTCATCTTCTGTTTTATTTTCCTTTGCCTTTTGTAAATCCTTTTCTTTCTTGCTTTCAAATCTACTTTTGGCTCTGGTTTTACCCACTGTATTTCTACTGGCTTTTCCACAGCTGGTGTAATGAAAACATCAGCAGTTGGATCATGTGGAAGAATAGTCTTTGGTTCTTTCTTTCTCAGTTTCTGAACAACTTTCACTTGCTGTTTCTCTCTGTATTTTGAAGCTGTGATTGATTTTATGATGCGTGGATGCCTGTTGGGTGACTGGTAGTGGGGATTTTCATATAAATTTGGTCCTCCAAAACTTCCCTGAAAAATCTTGATGAGATTGAAGACAAACCGAGGTCCTATTTCTACAAGAGCAGCATCTTCTTCTATGATCTGAAAGTTCCTAAACCATATCCTATTATCCAAAATGGTGAAAGTAAAGACATGATCCACAAATGGCTGGCTTTTGAGATGATACTGTGGTGTACTAAAAACGTGAATTAAGAGTTCTTTTAACAAAGTATAATGTGGCAATTCATCAAACACAGGGTCAATCAACAAAAGGGGACAAGAACCTTTCAAACAGTTTCCAGTCATCTTTAGTTCAGCTATGGTGTGAACATTTTGAACAAAGAATTTGGCAGATGGTCCATGAGGTGAATTTGAAAGCCACATATAGAGATCCTGCTTTTTCTTAGCTTCAAAATAGATGCATTTATTGCAGCTTTCCATTTCACACACCTCATTAATCACAAATAATTTATCTTTACGATCCATTTTGGTATCTGCTTTAGAATGAGGCATCAACATTCTTAAGTCTTGCATTAAATGTCTTGTTCTGAAACTGATTCCTCTGGAAGAAAATATGAGGATTCGTTCCTTATTTTTCCACTTGCCCTTGCAAACGGGGCCTGGGATACGGTCTTTTTCTTCTTCTTCCACATCTCCTGCCACGGCAGGGGATTTAGCTGGCTGCCAGGCATCTTTGCAGATCCTTTTCAGGCTCTTGGCCACTGTGGCTGGGATACCACGCCGCTTCTGCTTGGCCACCGCCATCTTGCTTCTCCTATAAATAATTCTACACACATATTTCTATAAGTAACTCCTGTATACGTCCTGTTTCATTAATCTAGGATTGGATAGAACAGTTTCTTCAGTGTGTTATTGTATTCCTGTGTTGGGGATGTGGTGTCACAGAATACACTCATTGCCTAAACAGGAACCAACAGGACAAAAAAATGTATTGTGGGTAGTGAAACAGGTGATTTGAGACATGCACCTGAGACTGATCTGTTTCATGGCAGACCATGTGCAGGAAAGTCCCCACATGGCTATATTTATTCTCCTTGTCCCAAATTGCATGGTCCTTATTGTAGAGGTGGTTATGTGCTTCCTGCAGTAGATCATAAGACAAATAAGCATGCCTGACACTTCCAAAAATGTTGTATTGTAAAGGTAAATCTCATGGTGGCTGTCTACTTACATAATAGAGGTAACATATCTTCTTGAGGTTTTCTGTCATGTTAAATACAAAGATGGCTTCAAAAGTCTGTTGGACTTCAGAATAGTTCAGATTCTGAAAGTAGTGGGTATAGATGGGATATGCAAATTTGTTGCGACTTCAGTTGTATGGGCTTTTATTTTAGGACCTTCTAACATGTAACTGAGGCTGAGCTGTACTCTGAGAAAGAACCTGCTCATTGAAAGGAGATGTTGCCTAAAAAGGCCATGTGCATGGTATTCTCTGTATTTAGCATTTAATTTGGCAAGAAACTGGTGGGGGGGAGAAAGGAAAAAGAACTGTTGGCCTCTCTGGAGGTGTGCGACTGAAGGAATGCACATTTGATATGTGTTCATGAGACTCCCTTTGGACTCCCCGTGGTCCAAAAACTTGTGACAGATGTGAAAAATCAGGTCGAGACAAGAAAATGAGATAGAAAGTATATAATATACCACTCACATCTAGTCTTCAACTGGGAAAAATAATTACTCATCCCACCTTGAGACAAAGGCAGCAAAACCTGAGGCAATGTGAAGGAATTCAGTCCCTGATGAAAGGGCTAACTAGAGAATTAAGACAAATTTGAGAATCACTGGATAAGGTTCTTGTGATTTTGCAGGATGGAAAGACAAAAGAGGAAGAACCTCATAGATAGTCATTATTGCCATGGGAACTAGACATCAAAAAGGTAGTGCTCAGAGCCTCACTCCTTTAATCCAAGCACTCAAGAGGCAGAGGTAGGAGGATCACTGTGAGTTCAAGGCCACCCGTAGACCTCACAGTGAATCCCAGGTCCACCTGTGGTAGACATGAACCTACATTAGAAAAACAAAATAAATAAATATAAAAAATGAAATAATTTAGTTTAATAAGTCAAGGTGGAGCATGTTCCCTGGATGAAGAGGTTGATGTGACATAACCTCAAGCCTAGCATGAAGCTTTTGGGTGTTTGTTAAGCTCCACTGTGAGACACAGTCATTATGATGTGAAGTAGGATAGCGTGTATCAGAAGACAGCCACACGCTGGCCTACTGAGAATGAAAAGAGCAAGTCAATCCACTGTTTTCAGTATTTGTCTTTGGACCAAACAATTGTTCCAAGTAAGGAACAAGGCACTGCCTTGCTAACATTTCTGTTTTAGTAACCTCTGACTGTCCAGGACAAATTGGCAGCTGTTTGGAGTGAACAGAGGTAGGCTTCCAGAGATCATGTCCACCTTCTGAGAAAAGGATTCATTATCCTTTATTCATATCCCTTTATTGTCATACAAATTTGGTAAAGCATCTGGAATGACAACTAAAATAGCAGTTAAGGGGTTTGAAGGAAAACACAAGTGGACAAGACTCTCCCAGGAAGAAGACATGAAATGGTTGAATAAAAATCCCAGAGCAGGGATGGACTACCACCATACAAGCTGGTTATCCAGAAGGGCTCTGACCACCCAGAAACCAAAATGCTTATTGTTACTCCCTTTGTTTGCACCCCAGAAATAGATGTTAAACCCACAGTGCTAAGATGCTGCTCACTTCAGTTGCAGGTCATGGAGACCAATACTGAGCTGACGGCAGCTCCCTCATCAATGGCTGTTTTTCATAGTGTCAGAATCCAATACGTTACTGCTGGTCAACAAGAGTTTACTTGACTGTGGATCTTACATGATGAACTACAAAAATAGCAGGCAAGGTATACATCCTTGTATAATAGTGCCACTGCACTTGTGGGTGCAACCAACACCTTTACCGTGGATACTATAGTTCAGGGACTCATAAGCCAACATGTTCTAGAAATAAGTGACTATCTGCGGCATAGCTGCCTAATGCTCAGCCATAGATGGATGAAACTAATCACTGATTTACATCACCCTCTCCAGGACTCAAGGTACAGTGTAGAGAAATGCAAAAATAAGGTAAGAGCCTGAAAAAAAATTTCTACAGTGCATGGCTATTTATGGTGATTGAAATATTCCTCTTATAAGGAGGAATAAAGCTTAAAATGCTCAGAAAGAAATAAAATTTGAAGTATCTATATGTACACAGAACTTGCAAGGCTGAGAGAATTCCTAAAGCCATCAATGCACAAGATCACTTCGAAAGGTTATCTAAGTAGTTACAATTCCTGCAAGGAGGAATTCTCTCCCATCAGCACAAGCTGTCTATAAGTTGTGCGGTAGCTCCCTGGGACTTTCATGAACTGTCACTCACAATGGGGTGGGTCCTTTGCTGATGCAATGCCTTTTTTTGTTGTTTGTTTGTTTTGTTTTAGTGCACATTTGCCTATATATACAGCCCTATAGATCTCACCAGTTACTAAGGTAGACTTGTATGCAATCATTTCTTCAGTTTGCTGCTAGTGATCTCTCTGAAGGAAATTGATGTTTGTTCATATCTCTTAAGGAAAATATGTAAACTTCAAATGGTGCCTAAAACGAATTAAAACAAAATCAACAATATGCTATGAAAAAAAGTGCTGTTTTTAGTTTTTAATTACAGTATTCATAGGGGAAAAAGTGAGCATATCTCTCATTGTCGTGGGCCATTCAAAAATTCCCAGGGAATAATCAGCCTTTGATTTATTCTTGAACAGCTTCAAGATATAGAAAAGTAATTATGTGAAGCAATTTTTTTAAATTTTATTTTCGTAGTCAGTGATTACAGTCAAGTTGTTACCATCATTAGCCTTCTCCCTGTCCTCCCTCCTCCACAGGGACCCTCCTTGTTGGGGTATATGGGTCTTGCATTATGGGGTGCCTTTAATTTGGGGAAGGAGGAAATGTCTCTGTGTGTCATGACCCAATGTGTGGCTCTGATATTCTTTCTGGACCCTCTTCTGGAAATTTCCCTGAGCCATGTTGAGTTCATATTAGGTCTGTTTCAGTAATGAGTTTTTGGGTGCCTCTGTCTCTGGACATCTGGTTTGGTAGGAGTTGATTGTTCTCTCTGTCTATCTCCTTCACCATTGTGCTTGTTCCCAGTTCACCAAGAAAACAACATTCTTCTATGTTTCCCAATTATTCTTGGATTCAGCTGGGGCCCTTTTGAGATATGGTGGGGTTGTTCTTTCCTTAGGATCTGCATCTATCTGAAAAAGAGAAGCAGATTCTCCAACAGAGAGTAAATTTAGCATCAGATAAATGGGATAACCTTATTTTTTTTTTTTTAGAGAAAATTTAGTAGGTGTAGACCCTCTTGTAGCCCATGATTGATGGTAGCTTGATAATGGATAGTGGGCTCATTTTCAGATATGGTTCTGACTTGTTTTCCAGCTCCAGCTATGTGTTCCATTCCACTGAGAGGACCAGTTAGACAAATCAGGAGCAGTTGGTTTCCCACCATGGCTGTGCACCACTATTGCAATTGTGTGAGCCTCATGACAGGATATTTGCTGTTAAGTAGGATAGACTGTGAGGTGCTTGGACAGATATTGGTCATTTCCCCCCACTTGTCCATGTAGCACCTTCTGGCACTAGATGCACTCACTATCTAGGGACTAACTTTCTTCCAATTTCCAGCCATGTCACTACATGTTACATGTGAAGTGCATATTGTGTTTTCAGCAGTAGGGTCTTACCACTAACCTTTGGTCGGTCATCAAGTACTCTGACAGAAATCTGTCATTTTTTTAGCAAACCTTGTAGGTCTCTCTCACCCAAAGCTCATTGTGGATGATAGGCACCTGTTGGAACTGGGAGTTATAGGTCAGTGTCAACAAATAAAAGTAAGAAAAAGATAAGTAATATAAAAGAGTTAGCTAAAAGAGGGAGAGAGAGAAAAAAGCTGTAGAAGATTAAGGACAGTCTTCATCATACCCTCTCCAGTGCCTTGTGAGTCAGATGTTCCCTCTGAGGGCCAGGTGAAAGTTCAACCATTTGGTCTGCCTTTTAGTATATAGAAGTTTATGGTACCATTGCAATTTGGGTCCACATTTGTGTCCCCAGCCTCCTCTCTTGCCTTTCCCTCCTTCCCCACACACCCTATTGTCTAGTCCTTAAGATGCTTTCTGGGTATTTTGGCATCTTGTGTAGATTCAGGTTAGGTGCTGTAGATGAGTGAAACTATGTAGCAATTATGATTCTATGAAAGGGTAAGTTCACTGAGAATGTTCTGTTCCAGGTTCAACCATTTTTCTTCAAATTTCATTGTGTTGATTTTTCTTACTTCTGTGTAGAATTCCCTTGTGTAGATATAGTTATCCATTCCTCTAGTGATGGACATCTGGATTGACTTCAGCTCTTAGCTATTATGAATTTAGCCTCTATAAACATGTTTGAGCAAGTCTCTCTGGACTGAGGCTTGAAGGTTTTAGTGTACATGCCCAGTCTGTTGGTAACTCTATAGTCAGCATTTTTAGTAGTTTCCGTATTGCTTTCCAAAATGTTTGTACTATCTTACCTTCCCACCAACAGTGGATAAGAGTTCCTATTTCTCCACATCCTTGCCAGAATTTATTTTCATTTGATTTTTTAAAATTATTTATTTATTTATTTATTTGAGAGTGACAGACACAGAGAGAAAGACAGATAGAGGGAGAGAGTGGGAGAGAGAGAGAATTGGCACGCCAGGGCTTCCAGCCTCTGCAAACGAACTCCAGATGCATGTGCCCCCTTGTGCATCTGGCTAATGTGGGACCTGGGGAACCGAGCCTCGAACCGGGGTCCTTAGGCTTCACAGGCGAGCACTTAACCGCTAAGCCATCTCTCCAGCCCCTTCATTTGATTTTTTTGATGTTAGCTATCCTTAATGGTGTAAGGTGGAATCTCATAGTTCTTTTGATTTGCATTTCCCTGATGATTAGGGATGATGAACATTTTCTTAAGTGTGTGTTTTCATTTGTATTTCTTCCTCTGTGAGCTACCTGCCCAACTCTTTGCCTCGTTTTGTGAGTGGGTTGTTTGGCTTTTTATTGTTTAGGTTTTTGCGTTTTTTGTAGATTCTAGAGATTATGCCTCAGTGAGTTGGATATTCAGCAAATATTTCTCCCATTCTGTGTGTATTCTATTGCAAAATTCAAAATGAGAAAGGAAAGATCATAACAGACATAAGTGAAATTGTCAGAATCATCAGGACTTATTTCCAAAACCTCTACTCCATAAAACTTGATTATATGGAGGAAATGGATAAATTCCTGGACATATACCATCTATCAAAGTTAAACTCAGAGTAGATTAATCTCCTAAACAAACCTATTGCACTCATCAAAATTGAAAAAGTAATAAAAAAAACCTCCCCAAAAAGAAGAGTCCAGGACCAGGTAGCTTTTTAGCTGAATTCTATAAAACCTTCAAGGAGGAACTGAAACCAATGTTTCTCAAATGCAAAGATCCTGAACCATTTTGTTTTAGAAAGAATTTAATGGAGAGTGGGCTCATTTTTGGATATGGTTCTGACTTGTTTCCCAGCTCCAGCTATGGGTTCCATTCCACTGAGCAGATCACTTAGCCAAATCGAAAGCAGTTGGTTTCCCACTATGTCTTGAAACTTCATTCTTTTACTTTTATTTATTACATCAGAGAGAGTGAGAGAGAGCAGGAGAGAAAGAAGGAGACAGAGAGAGTGAGTATGGTGACACCAGGGCCTCTAGCCACTGCAAAGTCTAGATGGCCCTCGAGAATCCAGACTGGGTCCTTAAGGTTTAAAGGCCATCGGTTTGCAAGTAAATAAATAAAATAGTTTAAAAAAAATAATGCTCTATTAATGATTGGTTTTAAGATTGGGAAAAAATGTCAAAAATTATATCTCAGCTAGGCATGGTGGTGCCTGGTTTTAATCCTAGCAGTGGAGGATCTCATGAGTGTTGAGAGGCAGAGATAGAAGGATCACCACAAGTTCAAGACCGCCCTGGACTATTAGTGAATTCTAGGTCAGTGTGGGTTAGAGAGAGATCCTGTCTCAAAACTCCACAAAAATTATATCTCAGGGGCTTTAGAGGTAAGTTACAGATTAAGGCGTTTGCCTGTGAAGCCAAAAGACCCAGGTTTGATTCCCTGGTCCTCCAGTAAGCCAGATACAGAAGGTGGAACATGCTTCTGTAGTATGCAGTGGCTGGAGTCCCTGGAGCACCAATTCTCCCTCTATCTTTCTCTCCAATAAATAACTAAAACATTTAAAAATTATATCAAATTTCATTCACTATTAAACTTTTAATCAATGCATAATGCTTTTTATTCAATATTTTCAAACAGAATGTTAGTTACTTTCATCTCATTTAACATTGTCATACATTTTCAGATATACAACATTGTTTTTTGTTTTCTTTAGGCACTGAGGAAATTAATATATCTGAGGAAATACTGTTCACTTCAGTAAAGTACAATCATATTTTATGAAAACACCAAAATAAAAAATAAAAAAACTCAAGAAATCAATAATCTTAAAAAAAAAAAAAAAAGAAAACCTAGTTCACTGGGAGAAAGAGGAATCACCAGTAAAGATACTCTTCAGCGGACACTGCAAGCCTTATAATTGTCCAACTAGGCCAAATGAGCCAACGGGTGCAATAGTAGCACATCTGTTATGGGGGAAACAAACTGTACTCTAATTGGACTGGAGGCCTACTCTATGGGATGGGAATACATCCCTGATACTGAAAACGTAAAACAGGGGTAGTCATAAGCCCTAGGGGTATAACGTCTGCGGTTGTCTGGCCAAAAGTATATACTATGCTTACCAAACTGCCCAGTAAGCACTTTTGTTAATGTTCACACCATTATATAAATGCTACTCTCACTTTTGGTTGAGAATCTTCTCTTTTCAGCTGGCAGTGACCTTGGGACAACTCAGAAGATATCATGGTGATGGAAAGAAATGACTGCAGTGCTCAGTACTGCTATATCTGTATCACACCTTCCAAGGCTCAGGGTCTAATGTGGAAGAGGTGGAAGAAAGAATGTAAGAGCCAAAGGAAGGGCAGGACTCCATACAACATGCTCCCTCCAGACACAAAATTGCCTGGATATCCATGGTCCCAAAGTTCCTTATACTACCTACATAAGACCATCATAAGAGCAGGAAAAGATCAAGACATCAAAAGTAAATGAGAGACTGATTGAGATGGGGAGGGGGTATGATGGAGAATGGAGTTTCAAAGAGGTAAGTGGGGGGAGGGAGGATATTACCATGGGGTATTTTTTATAATCATGGAAGTTGTTAAAAAAAAAGAAAAAACTAGAATGTCTCTGTGAATCTAAATAGATTTCCATGAAAAGAACATTATTAAACTCTCTGAAGAAAGTATAGTAAGGAAAATGTCAAAGTAACTTTTCTTTATTAGTACATAATTAGGCTGACTTTGGCCAAGGTCCTGTAGACTGACATTAATAAAGGGATAATGATACCTCATCCTTCCCCATTTTTTGCCCAGTTAGCTCAGCATCGCTCCACTTTGGAAATCCACAATCCAAAGCATTTGGCTTTTTATCTCTTTTCCATTTTTATTCACAGTGTTAACTACATGATTGCACATGTTATGTAACATTCGTAGAATGATTACAGAGATAATGTTATCTACTAAAAGTTACCTTGAATGTCAATTAAAAGATGAAAAACATGTGTCTGGAACATTGTAGAGCTCAATAAATCTCATTTATTTGTAACATTACTGCAATAATGATAACCTTAAAATAAAAGATTAAACTATTCTAGGATAATGTGCTAAATTATATACAGGGTAAGGAGATAAATTTAAACTGGTTCCCATAGCATATTCCCATAGCTTATCTTTTTCAAAAAAAAATCACTTAGCAATCAGAAGAATATCCATCAATATATTTTATTGATTATTTTATTAAAATGTGTCAATGCATCCTATATGTGTCCAAAGATATCACAAAATGTTGATCCAAATCCCATAAGACTATTTTATACACCAAAATTCACCATAACAGTGTATCTGCAGCATGTAAAATAAAAATTTGGCCTGTTTTTTTTTAAAAAAAAAAACATTCATATGATTTTATATGCTATGTATTACCTGTACTTTCTCTTACCTGTGATCTTCATTCATGAGAATGTTTGGATAGAAAGGTCAAAATAAATGTCAGAACATATCTAAACAGAATTTTAACCCAGTTTTCTGGTTATATTCATGCATGATGAAATTGTAAACCAAATAGGAATTAAGACACCTGATAAAGTATTAATGATCAAACTAGGGATCTGAATGAGATATCCAGCATATATTTTATTTTTAAAAGTAATTTAATTATTTATTTCCAAGCAGAGAAAGGTAAAAGAGAGCCAGACAGAGAGAATGGATGTGACAGTGCCTTGTCACTTTATGCACCTGACCCTATGTGGGTACTGGAGAATCAAACTTGAGTTGTTAGGCTCTGAAGACAGGTACCTTAACTGCTGATCTATCTCTCCAGCCCTGCAGCATATAATTTAATCATGTGCACTTAAATAGAGAGACAAATCTCATAAATTCTTCAGTTTTTCAGAGTTATTTCTCAGATGCCAAATGAGGTTGATTGAGGCCAGGAATATCCACTCTGCCACTAAAATTTCTGCATGAATTTCAAATTCCACCCTCAGAATCTAGCTCCATCATTTATGCAAATTCTGTTTCAATCTAGAGGCCTGTAAGACATGAGGATGAGTCCATTCTACACTTAAAGACAAGCATGTACAGAAATGGACAGTAAATAATGTGCTTTGAAAACATTTATTTTCATTCAAGCTGCATTTTGATACATTTCTTAGCACTAAAAATGTAAAATGTACCCTCAGATCATAAATTAATTTCATGGTTTAGACTGGCTTCTTATTATCCATCTGGATAGAAGACAGAGTGCCAACATCAACAATTCTGGTTTTGGAGTAGTTGTTATTGAGATATTCATTCTGACAGTAATTGGCCAACAGCTATATTATTTCTGGAGTCATCTTTTATTCTGAGAAATATGACAATGGTCACTAAAATAAGAGAAAACTCATGGTTAGTGTTTGCATTCTTATTGCAAAACTGTGTCCTTTTAATTAATCTTAAATGATTTACACATAAATTGCAGTGAAGTGTTTATAATGAATTAGTTTTTTTTGTTATGAATTACTCTCTCAAATTGTCATGAGTTACAAACCTATATTTCAATTGTTTATGCTTTTTCTGTTTATGAACATAATATTGATGCTTATATTCTTTAAAATTCCATGAGATTTCATCACCTTACCATGAATAATATAACCCCATTTAGGAGGACTCCCAAGGTAACTGAAACATAAATGAGGGGATAGAAGAGTATTTAATCACTTCTTCTGTGTAGCTTTCTCTTATAGAATGTTTGTACATGAGATATTTACATATTAGAATCATGTTTTAAAATTATGCTTGTGAGAAGTAACATTAATTATTTTGTCAGTGCCTACAAGTCCTGGTGCCTATAGATAAATCAAAGCTAAATGAAGAAGTAATGATCAGAACTACAGTAAAGAAATAATTAAAAACGTATTGTAATAGTACGGTCTAAAGCCACAGAGATTTGTGAAGTCTGCAAATTGCAATAAAAAATTAAAAAATGTAGTTCTTGTAAAATAGTTCAAAAGAAAAAAAATACATCTGTTTGTGTTACAAAATCATTAATTCGTAAAAAATCTATTGATTCCTTCTAAAATTCAAGGAGTGAGTACATGTACCATCAGCAACAAAACAAAAACAAAATCCTTTTTTCCTACCATGACAGTAATACTTCCTTATATTTTCCTAACTTTCATCTAATTTCTATTGTGTAAAATAGTTTTGTCATATATAACAGTATTTAGAACTGATGTGCATTTTTTCAGGTATACAATCTCATCATGTTTCATGTTCCATCAAGGAATACTAAAACCCTCCCAACATTACAACTATCTAGAGATCAATAATCTGTATAGTTTATCTCTGATTTGGGCCTGACATACATATTTTGAGACCTAATCAAAACATCAATATAGTTCACCCAGGATAATTTAAAATATTGACATCTACAATATCAGATTTATCTTGCATCTCTCAGTTAAGATTATATTTGCAAGAAAGATGAAAGTTTTATGTGTTACAGGAATTTATTTCTATTTTATTTTGGTAAATATAGCATGTTCCCAAATTAGTTCATTGGTCACTTGACAAGCTATCTCCATATTAATTATGCTGCTCAAAATGAACTGATGTCTAGATGTATAATGCCTTCTGCGGTAGTTTGAATTTATGCCCCCCAATAGGCTCACATCTTGGATTTCTCACCACTTGATAATGATGCCAGTGAAGTCACTGGAACATGAATTGTGGTTTGGATGGGGATCCGAAGACATTTTGGATATTCTGGTACTGTGTAAGGGTTGCCATTGAGCATCGTAGGCTTGGGATGAGAGAGTTCCCTGGCTACTCAGTCCAGCTGGAAGGGTGGAATGAGAAAATCTAGAGATTTTTCAGTGGTTGCTTGTTTTGTATAAATATCATACATGAACTGCAGATATTTACCTAACATCTGTTTCATTTGCATTGATCTAGCCTCTCCTTGTTATATATATAAAAAAAAAAAAACAAGTATTTTTTTAAAATATTTTGTTTATTTATTTATATGAGAGAGAGGGAGAGAGGCAAATAGATAGAATGGGCACACCCCAGACAAGGAAAAGGAACTCTAGAATCATGTGTCACCTTGTGCATCTGGCTTACGTGGGTCCTGGGGAACTGAACCTTGGTTCTTTGGCTTTGCTAAGAAATCTCTCCAGCCCTCTCTTTGTTATGCTTTATAGCAATGGAAATGTTTACTCAGTGCCGTTATAATTTGGAAGTATTACTTGTTTGATTTTCTAGGATTAACAGTTACAAAGTAGTCTTAGATCTCAGATGAGACCTGGAACTCTGGAACAATTTTAAATTAGTTAAAATCATGGACAAATTTTTACATTGAACTGAATATAATTTACAATGTGAGGTAGTTATGAATCTATTAGGGGTAATGGACAGAATGTAATTTAAATTTATTTCCCCCAATAGAATTATTTTTTTTTGTTATTTTGTTTTTAATGACATGTTTTCTATTTAATAGAAAGAAAATACAACACATCGCTTAACAGGTTATGCAGTAACAAATTAATATCATGTTTTGGTAACATAAACCGTAATTAAATATCTATAATCATATCAAGTCATGGGATGAAGAAATGCTGCATGCTTTCACAAACTTTGTAAGTATGATTTCTAGCCGCCCAGCTGAAATGGGTGTCATTGTGGGTGGATCTTGGGGTTCAGCCCTAAGGTGGTACTGGGGGCAGATCTGGTTTCAGCCTAATGTTCTGAAGAGTGCTTGAGCTCTACCTGGGTTCCCTACTGTTGATCAGGTACTTGCTTTTGGTGGTACTGGTGGTGGCTTCTTCTTCTCTCAGGACTTGTGTCTGTGAAAGGGGGTCCGTCTCTTTCACCATTATGGAGCTTCTTCTTGATTTGGCCTGAAATAAATCCCTTCCTCCCAGAAACTGAGTCTGCTTTGGTGGTTCAACCCTGACTACAAGTACCTTCCAAGATTGAACTTCTAAGTCTTAAGAATTTTACCCTTACCCAATTTCTATTTTATTTTATTTTATTTTATTTTATTTATTTTTTTAAAGGAAATAAGCTTATTTATTCTGACCAAACAAATTGCTAAACTATTTATTTATTTGAGAATGACAGACAAAGAGAGAAAGGGGGGGGGGGGGGCACCAGGGCCTCCAGCCACTGCAAATGAACTCCAGAAGCGTGCCCCCCTTGTGCATCTGGCTAACGTGGGTCCTGGGGAACCGAGCCTCGAACCGGTGTCCTTAGGCTTCACAGGCAAGTGCTTAACCACTAAGCCATCTCTCCAGCACCCCTCTTACCCAATTTCTGTATAATGATTAAATATTAGCAAGTGATTATGTCTGTTATACTTTCTTTTTTTTTTAAATTTATTTATTTGAGAGCAACAGACACAGAGAGAAAGACAGATAGAGGGAGAGAGAGAATGGGTGCGCCAGGGCTTCCAGCCTCTGCAAACGAACTCCAGACGTGTGCACCCCCTTGTGCATCTGGCTAACGTGGGACCTGGGGAACCGAGCCTCGAACCGGAGTCTTTAGGCTTCACAGGCAAGCGCTTAACCGCTAAGCCATCTCTCCAGCCCTCTGTTATACTTTCTAAGACATTCAGCAATGATTCCATCTCCTTACATATACATTGTACACATAATATTGTAGATTTTTTTAAGTTTTTGCATTTATGAAAAATCCATATAGAATGCAATTATATTTTTATTACTTCAAAAGTATTTGTTTTAGATTTATTTAGGTTTTCCACATAAATTCTAAAAGGAACTCCACTCTAAGTTGAATATTGATATTTATGGAGAACAAATTAGATGAAAAAATTCCAAGAAGAAATTACCATATACTCAAAATATATTTTTATTGATAAATTTAAAAATATTAAACACATATTCATGTGAACTACATTAGGAAAAATGTACAATTTTACACATTTGTGGAATTATATGTGGTGGATATATACACATGCATAGCCTTTACAAACCTAAATTTAAAAGTGGGGTCATAGTGAAATAGAACGTTTATCTTAGAAATAATAAAAAGGGCATAAAATTTACAAAAAAAAAAAATCTCTGAATTCACCAACGCTTTTATGACAAGTAACCAGGAAACACTTATTCATTAAGTCTTGTATTTTTAATATATTTTACTCTATTTAACTATTTATTCTATTTTACTGATATGCAAAAGTATATAATGCCATATCTTGACATATGCATAAATTATATAAAGTTAAAGTGTAGTTAAATATATCTATCTTCTCAAACATCTGTTTTCCAGAGAGAAACATTAGGAATGTTTCTTTGCAGTTTTGAGGTATACTGTACATATTAATTATAACTATTCTAAGTTTCAATATCATATGAGTTCTTTTGCTCTTTCTAACTGCAGTAACTGTTGATCACTCATTGTTATTGTACTTAATAGTCTACCTATAGCCTCTGGTATCCACCATTCTCAAATTCTGTAAACTTTTATATTCCCCCTTTCAAGTGAGACTATGAAAAATTTGTCTTTCTGGGTTTGGGTTAATGTTACTTAATAATCTTCAATTAAATCAATGTTATAGAAGAAATATAGTAGTAGTTTCCAGAATGGTTATGCTAAGAAGTAGCCCCATAAACTATGCACAACACTCTTTTTACCCTACCAAAACAATAACTAGAACCAAGATCTTAGAAGTAATGATCAATTTAACAAAATTATCTATCTTGTTAAATGTATTTCTGGTACCTATTGTATATTTTTAGTTTTATTACTTTGTTTGTATATTTGTATTTAAATTATAAATAAATACTATAGTACATTATTTAATATATATTATATTATATTACACATTATGTATAATTATTTATATTATATTATATATTGTATTATATTATAAAAATGTTATAAAGTTTGAAGAATCCTACATTTTCAAACAGTCCCTATTCACCCCTGAGATACCCAATAAGAACATTAACATTTTAAGTGTCAAGTGGTCTTGTAGATCTATTTGAATGAGATTGCAGGCAAATATAATGTAAAGAGCAATATGGATGTGGTTGGAGAGATGGCTTAAGGTTGGGCCACTTCCTGGAAAAGCCTAAGGACCGTGATTCAATCCCTCTCTCTCTCTCTCATTCTATCTCATTGTGTGTGTGTATATATATATATATATATATATATATATATATATATATATCCATCCCTCTCTAGCAAATAAAACAATTAAAAGCAATATACAAAACACCAAGTATTTTGAATGCAATAAAACAGTATAATTTACAAACAATGAAAATTTAATATATAAAACCTGAAAAACACCAAAACTTTGAACAGTTAAAAGTGGCTTAATAAACGCTAGCATGTTAGCACTTTGTAGTTAAATTTTCCTGAAGTGACCCAAAAATTGCTTATCCCAATGCAATTTTTTTTGTTATCTGAATGTTGTGAACTACAATTTGTAAAATGACTTTGCATGTATACATACTGAACAAGAGCATTTTGGTTACATTCTGTATGTCACAATTTTTCTCACATTTTTTTCTTTATCTTTTTGGAACATGTATCACTTCTATGAATACTATAAAGTAAGGCACCAAAAATAAAATTAAATATACATAAAAGCTTTTAGAAACATTGTGTTTTCATATCTTCACATAGTTGTGGGTACAGGCTTCAAAAATATATTTAAATACTATAGAACAGCAGAAAATGAAAACAAATAAATAAAGCAGTCAAACTTAAATGCTGTATCTCTGCTTACATTAAACCAAAACTGTTTTTTTTTTTCAATTTTATTAACATTTTCCATGATTATAAAAGTATCCCATGGTAATACCCCCCCACTTTCCCCTTTGAAATTCCATTCTCCATCACATCCCCTCCCCATCTCAATCAGTCTCTCTTTTACTTTGATGCCATGATCTTTTCCTCCTCTTATGATGGTGTTGTGTAGGTGGTGTCAGGCACTATGAGGTCATGGATATCCAGGCCATTTTATGTCTGGAGGGAGCATGTTGTAAGGAGTCCTACCCTTCCTTTGACTCTTACATTCTTTCCTCCACCTCTTCCACATTAGGCCCTGAGCCTAGGAAGGTGTGATCGAGATGTTACTCAGTACTCAAGTCACTTCTTTCCAGCACTATGGTACCTTCCCTTATATTAAAAAAAAAACAAACAAACTGTTGTTTTAATGTAAACAGCTACTATTCTCACTAGCAGTCTTAATAAAGGCACCACTCATTAATGTATCAATCTTCAGGAGGGCTAAATAGAACATCTCATTATCTGATTTGAATTTAAAGTGGAAGAATATGTCATGAACTTTACAATTTTTAGTACATATAAGAATGGAATTTGAAATTCAACAAGTTCTTAAAAGTGAAAAACATATAAAAGCAAATATCAAAGAATATAACATAATCTAAATTTCATTAAAAATCCAATTACCTCTTTCTTTAATAAGTAACACATATGCTTTTTACCTAAATATTTCCCCGCATTTGTAAAATTTTATTTCATATAAATATACAGAAAATTTTATGTTTGCATTAAATACAAAAACTGTTTAATGTAAAAATTATAGTAAATTCCCAAAATAATATTTTCTTACTGCTTAAAAAGAAGATTCCAAAATTCATGTTGGTCATATTTCCTAAAAAGCCCAACTTCAACAATCTGCAGTCTTTTTTTGTTTTGTTTTGTTTTTGTTTTTCGAGGTAGGGTCTCACTCTGGTTCAGGCTGACCTGGAATTAACTCTGTCATCTCAGGGTGGCCTTGAACTCATGGCAATCCTCCTACCTCTGCCTCCCGAGTGCTGGGATTAAAGGCATGCGCCACCACGCCCGGCTCAATCTGCAGTCTTTAATAGTCCTATCATTCTCCAAAATTGCACATGCCAAAGCTTCATCCAAGACCGGGCACTGACTTTTAATTCCCAGTACCAGCATGTGTCAAATATCTGTCCAAGCAACTCATGATCTAACCTACTTAGCAGCAAACAACCTGTTGTGATGCCCACACAAGTGCAATAGTGGCACACAGCCATGGTGGGGAACCAACTGCTCTTGATTTGGCTAACTGATCCCCTCAGTGGTACAGGACCCATAGCTGGAGCTGGGAAACAAGTCAGAACCATACCCAAACATAAGCCCACTCTACAATATCAAGCTACCATTAATCATGGGGTACAAGAAGGCCTACACCTATTAAATTCTCTATTAAAAAAAGGTAAGGATCATCTCATTTGTCCTGGTACTAACTTACTCTCCATTGAAGAATCTGTTTCTCTTTTCAGATAGATGTAGATCCTGAGAAGAGAGCCACCCCATCATACCTCAAAAGGATCCAGGCTGAAACTAAGGAAAACCGGCCAAACAAGCAACGTTCCTGTTTTCCTGGTGAACTGGATACCAGAATAAGGGTGAAGGAGATCAACACAGAGAAATATCAACTCCTAACAAATCAGAGAGCCAGAGCTCCAGAAGCCCCCAACACCTCCTCACTGAAGCATACCAAAAATGAATCCGACATGGCTCAGGGAAATTTTGCACAAGAGGGACTGGAAAGAATGTCAGAGCCACTTGTTTTGTCATGATATGCAGAGACATTTATCCTACCCATAGCTGTGGGCTAACTCCACATGCATGACCCATATACCTCAACAAGGAGGGGCCACGGGGAGGGGATAGGTCACGGATGAGCCTAATAATGGTACCAAACTGATTGTATTTGATGAATACAAAACTAATTAATAAAAAATTTAAAAAGTCAAATAATGTTTAAACTATAATGATATCACTGTGAAATTATAAATAGCTTTCTGAGGATTGTACTTTGATCTTGCAATACATGAGAAATTTCTATTTAAAAAAATGAAGAAGTAATTTATATAAATTTAGTTTATTTTAGTTATTTTATAAAATGTAAAAAAAGGAAATCTTATTGCAAATCATTTACATTCATTGTGTAATTTTATGTTATTAAGATGACTCAATGATTTTAATATAAGCATTTGTTTCAAATAATACAAAATAAACAAATGAGAAATGGAAGAAATAAAAGTTATAAAGAAAATAATATATT
Source organism: Jaculus jaculus (assembly GCF_020740685.1). Lineage (NCBI taxonomy): Eukaryota > Metazoa > Chordata > Mammalia > Rodentia > Dipodidae > Jaculus > Jaculus jaculus. The sequence continues at coordinate 22,826,584 of NC_059104.1, forward strand.
TCAGGTCTACATTGGAAAAAGTATAAGAAAGAAAAAAAATAGAAATACCAGAGCCATACTATGATATCTTGAGGAAAGTTAGTAAAATGTCATATATAAGTGTGATATTGCAATTTTTCTTAGAGATACTCCATAGTGCATATGTATCCCAAGAAAGGATATATGGGAAATAGAGCTATGTTTAATTTTTTGCCATACTTTGTACCTATTTGTGCAATTTTTGTCAGTGAACTGAAGTCCACTTCTCACCAGTCATAAAGACCAGTGGTCCCAGGATGATTTTGGACAAGCCAAATAACCCAAATATTTATTTGCAAAGGTAACCAATCAAATTAGATGGAAGTTGTTACCTTAATGAGACCAATACAAAAATAAATAAATAAATAAACCTGGATTTAGCCAGAGACATTATAAAGAGAGTTACTGTGTGGCAAAATCTGATAGAGGAGTAACAGGGAAGTTACAAATGCCCAGTGACCTTTTATATTTTTGCACAGCTTGCTGTCAAGTGTATGTGAGCACAGAGCATTGGGGCCTGTAAGTCTAAAGGATAGTAAGGAATCACAGCTTGGAAGACTCATGCCTGTTTAATTCCTTTAGGAGTAATCAATTACACAATGAATAACTAAGACCCCCACACACAAAAAAATAAAAAAAAAATTAAAAAAGCAGGAATAGCGGGCATGTTTATTTTTCCACTGAAGTCTATGGGAGAAAGAGAAAGCCCCCCATATGTTTAAGAATACCAGGAGAAAATTGAAAGACAACTACCTCAAGACAACAGACTGAAATGCTACTTTCATTGCAAGAATTTTAACCCTTTAAGTGGCTTCAGTCAGAGAGTGATGATCTACAGAAAACCTAGGGAGAGAATGGCATTCTGTTCAGATGTGTAACTTCCAAAATTATTGACCCTGAAATTCAGAAAAAAAAAAATTGGGGCTAGATGTTTACCTAGGTTTTTTCTTTACAAAACTCGTGCAAACATACTGCTCAGAGAATGATTAAAATTTTGGAGTAATGACAAATGTAAACATACACAGCTAAGGGTAATGAGGACATAAATGTTAAGCCACATGGTACTAACTTGGAATTCATTTCTACACCATTTCATGAAAGTAACTTCTGACAAGTGATACAACCTTCTCAGCCTCAATTTCCTGGCAAATAATAAGTGCCTATAATATTATCTACATTATGGGGGCGATTTGAGATGCAAGTAAGTATGATAGGGTATGTGGAATGTTGAGTAGGGCTATAGAAATTCTATGTTTGACTTATGTTATTATAGAAACTATTTGCAAGAATAAACGGACAAACTGAGCACTCTCATCAAAGAGTAGAGTGGCCAATAAAAACATATACAATGAGAGCCACCATTACCTGGTGCCAAGAAGGCATAGGACAGGTGCATGAAATGATGTAGAAAATGATCTTGCTACCAAGGAAATCAAAAAAGCAATGATATGAATTTCTGAGTAGCTCATCTTCAATGATATTAATGTATTAGCAGCATGATCTAGAGCTGTAACTCTGGGTTTGTGGTTAAAGAGTTTTAAGTTTCCAGATGATAACAGAGATATGGAGAGGGTGGTGTAGTTGAATGACATGTAGTTCAGAGCAATAATGAATTTACATGAAAGGTCGAAGAAAAACTCTCTAGAAGGTCATTGGAAGACCTTCACCTTCAGAATTACAAACTAAACTACAGAAGTAGAGTGCCACACGTGTAACCAAAGTTTCACATAAATCTTGGTAGATGAAAGTGTGGTTGTAGGTGAACTTGTAGCTACCATAGCAATGTTTCCTTGCACGAGAAGAAAGCTTGAGAAGCACATGGATAAGATCGAAAGGAGAATTCAATATAGTGAGAACTGAAAAGGAGTAATTTCAGCCTCACTTGTGCTTGTGTTGTGTGGATGAGAAATTTTGGTTAGCTCTGAGAATGCAAGCTTTCCAAACCCTCATTTTGCTTAGTACTTGGCTGTTGCCTCAGGAAGTTAACTGCCTAAAGAAAGGGGGATTTTCCTGCTATTAGGGCTGTTCTATGTTTTTAGATTGTGAAAGAGAATACAGGGATCACTTACACTAGAACCCTAAAAAAGCATGGTGTGGTGAGCTAACTGAAAATGTGTCCAAACAAGGACAGTCATAGTTAACAGAATGCAACTTCATTACGACTTAGCTGCTCCTATGTTCATGAGCATCATTTACAGTCCCTTAATGATCTCTTCCTAACTTTCCTTAAGCATGTGAGTATTTCTGTTTGTATGTATTTTAGAATATTTCCACTCCATTGGAAGGAACAAAAACAACTGTTACAACTATTTAAAGTCGTAGCCACCGGGCTGGAGAGATTGCTAAGTGGTTAAGCCCCTTGCTTACAAAGCATCATAGCCTGGTTTTGATTCCCCAGTACCCACATAAAGCCAGATGCATGAAGTGGAACATGTAGTTGGAGTCTGTTTGCAGTGACAGTAATCCATGGTTCTCTCTCTCTTTCTTTCTCTCTCTCCCTTTTTTCCTTTCTCCCTCCCTCCTTCTGTCTTTGCAAATATAAATAAAATATTTTTTAAAAAGTTGAAATCACTAATTATTAGTATCATTGTCTCATACAAATGTGCTCACGAATTCTGGATAGATGACACTAGAAGTCATCAGAAAGTTTGAGTTTTTAACCAAAATCAAATATTCAGAAATAACTAATAAAGTATGACCTACCTAAGAGTGATATTTTTTAAATATTTTTTTGTTTATTTTTATTTATTTATTTGAGAGTGACAGAGACAGAAAGACAGAGGGAGAGAGAGAGAGAGAGAGAGAGAGAGAATGGGCGTGCCAGGGCCTCCAGCCACTGGAAACGAACTCCAGATGCATGCGCCCCCTTGTGTATCTGGTTAATGTGGGACCTTGGGAACCGAGCCTCGAACCAGGGTCCTTAGGCTTCACAGGCAAGCGTTTAACTGCTAAGCCATCTATCTCTCCAGCCCAAGAATGATATATTTCTAACTAATACAAGTAAATTGAAGAGATAAGATATTAAATTTAGACAGCAAATACCTATTGTCTTCTAATGAACATATCTTGTTATTTCTGCTATTTTGATATTTATTTGGTATTAACTTTTAGGAAGAAAATTATTTTTTTCAAAAAACCATTACATAAAAATCATTTCCAATAAGTGTATTTCTTCTGTTACATTACGTAGTAAATTATAAGAAATATTAATCATATTCAATCAATACATTTACCTTCAATAAAATCATAAAAATCATAATGTTTTCCATTGAAAGTCAATGTTAATTCAAATACTATATTGATAAACTTAAGGCATCACTGCTGTGTTCTGGGAAAATATTTTAACCTCATTTAAAAATATCATCCTATATGTGAAAGAAAATTAATTAAGTAAACCAAGATGCTTACTTCCATTTTCAGGGTAGATCTCCATTAGAGACATATAATTAGGATTACTCTTCTTTGTGAGACATATATTAATGTCCAAAATTACTATTAATCATATATATTTAGATATATAATTCAAATATAATAGTCAGCCTTGAAGATAATATAAATTGTGTTTCCCTCCCCCCTTGGGATACCTACTCACATCTGGAGTTACACATATATTATACTACCTTAGCTAGAGGCAGCTAGAGGCAGTCTTTGTTTCTTCTGTAGTCTAAACAAAAGATGAGCTACATATTAAAGGTGGGAGCTCCTTGAAACATTTAGTACTTTTTTTTAGGTACGGCCTCACTCTAGCTCAGGCTTACCTGGAATTCACTATGTAGTCTCAGGATGGCCTCGAAGTCTGCCTCCTGAGTGCTGGGATTAAAGGTATGCAACACCAAGCCTGGCTAAAACATGTAGTACTTTTTCTTCCAGGAGTTCTTACTTGCTAACATCACTGGTAACAGTGGTGTAGAGAAGTTAATGATTTTTAGAACTTTCTGTTGAATTTTGTGCATTTTTCCCTGCAAAGTATTGGAAGGGGAAATGACAAAGACCAAATTAGCCAAATACGAAGCAAACACTATACAACAAAGCTGTCCCCCCAAATTAGATATTTCAAATTTATGAACTTATCTTAGACAGGGTTTCACATATCCCAAGCTGATTTTGTTGTGTATCTGCCAATGGCCTTGAACTTTTAGTCTTCCTGGTTCTACCTGCAGAGCAATGGGGTTACAACAGAATTTTAGTTTTCAACCAAAATCAAATATTCAGAAATTACTAACAAAGTATGATCATATAGGAAATGTATTCTCGAACTAACGTAAGTAAATGCTCAGGTGTACATAGTTCTTAGGATCAACCTCATGCCTCTATGCATGCTCGGCCAGTACTCTGAGCTATATAGTGAGCTACATGCCTAGCCCTTATAATTCAAATTTAAATTATGCATAGGCAATCATGGCACATCTATTAACATAGCATGTGATTCAATCATGAATAACTCAATTGCAAAGACTTGTGGAATAGAGGCATTGCTAAATGGAAAGTTAATATAATAAAATAAAACCTCAGTTCATGGTAAACAGGCAATTAAGATTTTAGGAAGATTTCAATGAAATAAAAAAAGACTGTAGAATGCTATAAAATAAAATATGTTTACTATTTTTCTATGATTTCTAAACTATATACCCTTATGGATTCATATAAGATATCACATTTGATTAAACCAAGCCTTGAAAGATGGATTATAAAAGTGACCAAGGACGGCATTTACAAGAAGCAATTAAAAAAAAAAAAAAAAAAAAAAAAAAACTCTTCTACGTTACACAGTATTTTTCTTTAAACCAGCATCTATTACATTGTTAGTCATTTATTTCTGTTTTTCTTTTATTACTTGATTGATCAAAGCACACACTTATCACATATGAGGATATTCTCATTATATTACATAGCCAAGTATTTCACCTATCAACATATTAATGTTTTGACTCTGGTATAATTATATATATTTATATGGTATAAAATTGTATATCATGAGCAATATATTTTTATTAGTAGTTGAAAGGACAATTATAATTTAAAAAAAATTGTGTATTTTTATGTTTGTGTGTTGTTCAAATTAATGAGTACACATTAATTTTAAAGAATGAATCAGGAATATGATTGTATGCTGATGACTATAGGGTAAATATGTTTACATGATTAATATCTTTATTATTTTCCCTACCTATAAATGTATTTTAGACAAGTAAAATTATTGAGGCATTTTATTTTAGCAAGGACTTAGAATACTCTAAGATGACATTTAAAGATGTAAGGTAGAGGTACATTTTCTTGATAATTCAAAATATGTTTATATTATAAGCCTCTAGTTTTCTTTGTTATAAATTTAAAATTATTATTCTTTCACTGTGTTTAGAATCCTTTTAAATACTTTCTCATAATTCTCACAGGAGTGTTAGTTCTACAGATTATGGCCAGTTACATAGCAAAATAATTGTTAATATCAGAAGGCTTTGTTAGTCCACTATGGCAGAGGAATGAGTGGCAGAGAATAGAAGCTTCACATCATGACATCTGGGACTCAGGAAGAAATTGCATAAATCGAACATTCAAGGTGAGTCTCCCTTCTTTGTAAGTCTTTCTGGAAATACCATTACAGCGTGGCTTTAGTAATTTCCTAGGTAGTACTCAAAGCAGCCAAATTGACAGCATAGATTAAACTTTAAAATATTTGATATTGAGATGACTATTATATAATTTATATATTTGATTAATGAGCCATGGGGAAATGTACAAGCACACGACATACAGCCAGTTTCTATTGTACAGGGTAGATAATGTAAGTCACACCCATTCTCCTATGACTCTTTTATTACAGTAGAATATTTTTGCTTTTTTAACCTTCCAGAACAAAACTTCCTGTTCCCCTGCACTAGAAGGTGCATGCAGAGAGTGAGGAGGATACACCTCCTGCTTCTTTCCCAACCTCTCATTTCCCTGTACCCTGCACCTCTGCTGCTGGTGTGGGGCCGCCTTGACCTTGCCTGCTTCTTTGCCTCTGGCTGCCTGATATTCTACGTCCTGGTTTCATAGCTCCCTCTTCCCTTGGGCCAGAGGGTGCATATGCCACCATGGAAGCTGTATTTTTGCTCCAAGTTTCTTAGATTCCAGGGCCCTGGTTCTCCAACCCCTGGTTCCCCCCGTGCTGAGGAGTAAGTATGCCTGAGCACCCCATTCCCCACCAGCCAGTTCCCCAGATATCCCTGTTGCATGTACAACCTCTACTACCTGCACATCCATGGTGATAACCCAACCGGATCCAATCTGATTCAAACAAAAAACAGTAAACTCAGTAAACATCTTACAAGGGAAAATATTTGCTTCCACTTAATAAAATAAGACTTTTATCCTGAGATTGGTAGACTACAATGAAGAGAGAAAAACAACAACAACAACAACCAAAACAGAAAACTGAGAAATCTCCACCAAGGTGGCCTAGTCCCAAAATGGAAGACTCAAATGCAAACATTAAAAAAAAAAAAAAGAAAGAAAACACAATAAGCTATGTAACCCTGACCAAGCAAATTGCTGAACTGTAAGCAAATCATCAATACCTCAACAATCTGATAAATGAAATTGATCAGAATTCAACCTTACAGCAGACAGGTTTTTATCACAATGCTTGACTAAGTTGAAGAAAACAAGAGGGACCTCAAGTGAGAGCTAAACAAATTGACGATGATTAAATAAACAGCTCTCAATAACCAACTCATTAATCTTAGTGGAGACATGGTCAAATACAAAAATGATTTCTAGGAACTATCAAGAAAATCAGACCTCAACCTGAGATGGGATCTCAAAAAAGAGATGGAAAAGACACACACACACACACACACACACACACACAGAGAGAGAGAGAGAGAGAGAGAGAGAGAGAGAGAGAGAGAGAGAGAGAGAGAGAGAGAGAGACAGAAACAAAGCAAAAAGAAAACAAAATAAAAATGAGCTTTTACAAACCTTGCTACAACCCCTTGCTAACAGAGTCAATAATCTGTGGTTAGAACATCTGAAGAGGAAGAAAAGACAGAGAAATTTATCAGGAGTCCAAAACCTTTTCTAAATTCAAAGTTCAAAAAATCATGTGAACAGAATATGAGGGAAATGTGTAATACCATAAATTACCAAACATCCTGATCATGGATATTCCAGAAGGGGAAAAAATCCAGCCAAGAGGCATAGAGAATGAATAAAACAATTATTGGAGAAAATTTTCCCAGTTTTATAAAAGAAAGGCCCATCCAGACACAAGCAGTTTGCAGAACACCAAACAGGACCAAAGAAGTAACTCTACAAGGGAAATCATAGTAAGAAAATTTAAATAATGAAAGCAAAGAGAGTGCTAAAAGCAGCAAGAAAGGAACAACTTATTACAAATAAAGGCAATCCCTTCAGAGGTACCTCAGATTTTTCAAGGGAAATCATGAAAGCCAGGTGAGAATGCAATGGAATAATTCAAAATACAAAATCCTATGCCTTCCAACCCTAACTACTGTACCCAGTGAAACTATACCTCACAACAGATATAAAAAGTGAAACTTTCCATGAGCAAAGCCAATGATTTATATGAGCAGAAAGCCTAACAGAAAATACTTTAGGAAATATTGTACATAGATGATTCAAACAACCAAACTCAAAAGCCTACAAGAGGGAACACCTGACCCACAAGACACTGGAGAGGGTATGATGAAGACTGACCTTAATCTTCTACAGTTTCTCTCTCTTTCTCCTCTCTAGCTCTTGTATATTACTTATCATTTTCTTCCTTTTCTTAGTAGGCACTGACCTATAACTCCCAGTACCAGCATGTGGCTATCATCCACAATGAGCTTTTGATCAGAGAGACCTAAAAGATTTCCTACAAGAAAAACATATTTCTGTATGAGTACTTGACGACCCACCAAAAATTAGTGGTAAGACCCTACTGCTGAAGACACTTTATGTGGTTGACACATAAAATGGAAATGCATGGCTAGAAGTTGGAAGAAAGTCAGTCCCCAGTCAGCTGTCTAGTGCCAGAAGGTGCTACGGGGGCGACTAGGGAAAAATGACCAATATCTGTCCAAGAAACTCATGGTCTAATCTACTTAGCAGCAAATAGCCTGTTGTGATGGCCACAAAAGTGCAATAGTAGCACACAGTCATGGCCACCTGCTCTTGATCCCCTCAGTGGTATGGGACCCATAGCTGGAGCTGGGAAACAAGTCAGTACCATGTCCAAATATAAGCCTACTCTCCATTAACAAGCTACCAGGGTTATCTCATTTGTCCTGGTGCTAACTTACTCTCTGTTGGAGAATCTGCTTCTCTTTTTCAGATTGATGTAGATCAAGAGGACAGAGCCACCCCATCATACCTCAAAAGGGCCCTGGCTGAAACTAAGAATAATTGGCAAAACAAGTAAGGGTGCTGATTTCCTGGTGAACCAGGTACCAGCACAAGGGTGAAGGAGATCAACACAGAGAAAAATCAACTCCTACCAAATCAGAGAGCCAGATCCTCAGAGGCCCCCAACACCTTATCACTGAAGCAGACCAAAAATGAAGCCAACATGGCTCAGGGAAATTTTGCAGAAGAGGGGGTGGAAAGATTGTCAGAGTCACATGTTGGGTCATGATATGCAGAGACATTTATCATACCAATAACTGTGGGCTAACTCCATAATGCATTACCCATATACCTCAAAAAGGAGAGGACAAGGGGAGGAGGTTGCTCACAGGTGAGCCTAATAATGGTACCAAACTGATTGTATTTGATGAATACAAAACTAATTATTAAAAAATTTTAAAAAAAATTAAAAGCATGCAAGAGGATGATCATAATAACCAAAACTAGGGCAGGTAGATAATGGTTCAAAGCACCAAACCCCACAAATCAAAACTACATCACCTTCAATATTAAGGGACTTAACTAACACATAAAAAGACATAAATTGTGCAGGGCATGGTGGCTCACCCCTTTCATCCCAGCATTTAGGGGACAGAGATAGAAGGATTGCTGTGAGTGTGAGTTTGAGGCCATCCTGATACTACGTAGTGAATTCCAGGTCAGTCTGGACTAGAACAAGAACCTACCTCAAAAAATAAATAAATAAATAAATACATAAATAAATACATAATAAATAAATAAAATAAAATAAAAATACATAGCAGGTGAATCAGTGAAAAGGACCCTTTAATTTTCTGCCCTCAATAAACCCATTTCCAAAAACTCATTTCACCATTAAAGATAGACACCTCAGCCAGGTGTGCTGGTGCACGCCTTTGATCCCATCACTTGGGAGGCAGAGGTATGAGTATCACCCTGAGTTCAATTCCACCCTGAGACTACATAATGAATTCCAGGTTAGCCTGAATTAGAGTGATTAGAGTGATACCCTAGCTAGCAAAACCGAATATATATAGATATAGATAGATTGATAGATGATAGATAGATAGATAGATAGATAGATAGATAGATAGATAGGTACCACCTCTGGGTGAAATGATAGGAAATGATTTTCCAAGCAAATGGAAATAAGAAACAAGAAGATGTGGCTCTACTAATATCTGAAAAAATAAGTTTCAAACCAAAAGTAATTAATAAGGAAGAAGAAAGCAACATTTTACTCATATAGGGAATGATCTAACAAGAAGATATCACAACCATAAATCAATATGCATCAAACACAGTTATACCATGTTTTATAAAGCAAAATTTACTTGACAATAAATCAGAAATAAATCCCAATACAATCATAGTAAGGGTTATCAATACCTCACTATCATTGGTGTACAGATCATCCAAGCAGAAAATTAACAGAGAAATAACAGAGCTCAACACAACCATAGATCAATCAAACCTAACAGATATCTACAAAATATTCCACCCCATTTCTACAGAATGCAATTTCTTCTTAGCAACCCAATGAACCTTCTCCAAAACAGATAATTTAGGGCATATTGCATGCCTCCATAAATTAAGGAAAATTGATATAACTTCCTATATCATATCAGACCATAATCCTTTAAAGAAATTAACAAGAAAAGAAAATTAAAGAAATCAACAACAAGAGAAACAACAGAAATGGCACCAGCTCCTGAAGACTAAACACCATGCAACTAAACAAATGGGTCCTGAAAGAAATGAAAAAGAAAATTCTAAAATTTCTTGAACTGAATGATAATGAAATTACAATACATTAAAACTTATGGGACACAATGAAGATAGTCCAAAGGCGAAATTTTACAGCACTAAATGCATTCATTACAAAAACTGAGAGATCTCAAATTAATAATGCAACCATCAACATAAAGGCTTTAGAAAAATAATAGCATTATATCCTTATTACAGATGTAACAAAATGATTACAAACAGAGCTGAAATTAATGAATTGGAAACTATGAAAACATTTAAGAAAGCTGATGAAGAATGAGCAAGATTGATAAACTTCTTGCCAACTTGATCAATCAAAAAAAAAAAAAAAAGAAGTCTCAAATTAACAACATTAGAAATGAAACTGGGGAAGACACAACAAGCAGAAATTCCAAAGGAAAATAATGGAGCTTACAAATATAATAGACCAAGAAGACATAACATGTATCCACAGAATATTCAACTCCAATTCTGCAGAACACACTCTTCTCTGCAGACCACAGAATGTTCTCCAAAATAGATCATATATTCGGGCACAAAACATGCCTTCATAACTTCAGGAAAATTGATGTAACTTCCAGAATTATATCAGAGCACAGTGCTTAAAGCTAGAAATTAACAACAAGAGAAATGATATAAATTATACCTGCTCCCACAAACTGAAAAACATAGTATTAAATAATGAATGGGTCATGGAAGAAAACTAAAAGGAAAATGTAAAATTTCCAGATAAGAATTATATCCTAAATACCACATACCAAAACTTATGGGACTCAATCAAGACAGTGTTACAGTAAACACTTATAGTATAAATGCCTTCATAATGAAGACAAAGAGATATCAGATTAACAATCTATCTCTCTAAAGGCATTAGAGAAACAAGAACAATACAACCCTAAGATTTCCATATGGAAAGAAATGATTAAGATCAGAGCAGAAATTAACAAATTGTAAACTAAGAAAACAATTAAGAAAATTGATGAATCCAAGAGCTCCCTGTGAAAATATTAAATAAAATTGATAAACTACTGACCAATTCAATCAACTTTATAAAAAGAGAAGATACAATTATCAAAGTAGCAATGAAATGTATAGGACACAACAGATACCAATGAAATTTTTAGAATCATAAAGGCATATTTTCTAAAACTCTACTTCATAAGATTTGATAACCTGGAAGGAAAGGATAATTGCTAGACACATACCACCCATCAAAACTAACTTCAATGCAAAGAAATCTTCAAAACAAAGCTATTACATGCATTTGGAAATTAAACCATTAAAAAAAAAAAAAAAACTCCCTAAAGGAAAAGTTCGGGACTATATGAATTCTAAGGCAAATTCTACAAAATCTTCATTGAAAAACTGAAATCACATTTTCTCAAGCTTTTTCACATAATTGGAGAACAGAGAATGCTCTCCAACTGTTTCTATAGAGCTTTGATCTTTCTCAAAGGATCCCACAACATACACTGCTGAAATTGGTGCTGGAGAAATTGTATAACCACATGTAGAAAAATGAAACTAGGCTTGCTCCTCTCACCATGTGTGAAAGTCAATTCAAAATGGATTACTGACCTCAATATAATTCCTGAAACTCTTAAATGACTGGAAGATAAAATAGGCAGAACTCTCCATGATATAGGAAGAAAGACTTCTTGAACAATACCTCAGTAGTACGAGAAAGTAAACAATCATTCAATCAGTGCGATCTCATGAAGTTCAAAAGCTTTTATACAGAAAAACTTACTGTAAACAGAACCAAAAGACTACCCATACAATGGGAATTTTTTTTTTTCACTAGGTACACCATGACAGAAGCTTCATATCTATATATAGAAAGAATTTTAAAAAGCTCACCAATAAAAATTCAAAAAAATACTACTCAAAAAATGTGGAAAAATAGGACTTCTGGTCAAGATGGTGATCTCCTAGCAGTGCTGTAAATTCCCGGGAAAGATAGGCAAGACATTAAGGTTTTTCTGGGTCTTCTTGTCAGTGGGAGGGCTCAGAAGGGGGGAAAAGAGGGAATTGCGGATTCCCTCACAGGCAGGTAGAACACCCATTACACCAAGTGGCTGTGCACCCCATACCACATTGCAGCACCCCGTCCTGCTCCCATCCCACACCCCAGCCCATGCCCTGTCACAGAGCCCTGTCCAGCCCCCTTCTCGCCCCCCCCATTGCAGAGCCCCATCCAGCTACCCATCCCATGACCCATCACAGCACCTGGTCTTGGGGATTTGTCCCACACCCTGTCCCGCGCCTGTCCCATGCCCCCGTTGGCACACCATCCTGCACCACATCCTGCGCCCCATGGCAGTGCCATTTCCAGCCATCCCCCATTCTCCTGTGGCAGGGGAGTGCAGACTGTTTCCGGGTCCCAGTGTTCCCAGCCAGAATTTGGGCTGCTTCAGGGCTTGGTACCTCAGTCTCCCTCCAAGCTCAAATGCAGGCAGCTTTGGTGTATTACCACTTGAGAATTCTGGCAACTTGGGAGCCCCTGTCAGGCAGTAGATAGGTGGCTTTGGCAAATGGGAGCCAAAGCCCAGGCTGCTTGGCAACTGCCCCAGGATGCCTCAGATTCCCATTGAGCTATAGCCCAGGCTGATCCACCCACCTACATGCCCATACACTGTAATGGGCAGACCACAGCATAAAAGAAATAACATGAAAAATCAAATGCAAGAAAATACACTTAGATCACCAAGTCCTACAATGAAAAATACATCTAACCAAAACATAGAAAAGTCATTAGTATCAGAACATCAAATTGAACCTATGAACAATGCCACCCTGAACAAACTACTGGTAGAACTTCCAGGAAACCGACAAAGGACCGATAATAATGTGAATGCTACCATCACTAAGCTAGAACAAATTGATAAGAAATTGGAAGGAGTTCAAAGAGAGGTAGTAGTTTGAGAGAGAGTGAAAAAAAAAAAAAGACAGAGAACATTAAAAATCAGCTGTCCATACTAAACGAAGACATAAAGAAATGCAAGGATGAATTCCAAGAATCATCAAGAAAATCAGAAAATGATGTGAAAAGGGAGCTTGACAAAGTGATGGAAATGATACATAGAAAAGTAGTAGAAAATGCAACCTTAATTGAACAAGCCCAAAACACACTAGAGGCCCTCAAGAACAGAGTCAGTGAAGTGGAGGATAGAAATTCTGATCTGGAGGACAAGATGAAAGAAACAGTTGGAGAGTGCAAAAACTTCAGTAAGTTCAAAAGTTCCTGTGAACAGAACATGAGAGAATTGTGGGATACACTTAAACGTCCTAATATCAGAATCATTGGAATACTAGAAGGAGCAGAATTTCAGACCAAAGGCTTGTAGAACTTATTTAACAAAATAATTGAAGGAAACATCCCCAGTCTCTAAAAAGAAAGGCCTATCAAGATACAAGAAGCAAACAGAACTCCAAACATACTGGTCCAAAGGAGAAACTCTCCAAGACATATTATAATTAAGACTCTAAACATTGACACCAAAGAGAAAATCCTAAAAGCAGCTAGGGAAAAGCAGTGCACCACTTTCAAAGATAACCCCATCAGAATTACTTCAGACTTCTCAATTGAAACCCTGAAAGCTAGAAGGGCCTGGAATGAAACTCTCCAAAGTCTAAGAACCTATGGATTCCAACCCTAACTACTCTACCCAGAAAAGTATCCCTCATAATAGATGGTGAAAGAAAAACTTTCCTTGACAAAACTCAGCTTTACAAATATATGAACACAAAACCAAACCTATAGAGAGTATTTTAGGGAATTCTCCACAAAGAAGAAACAAATAACCAAACTCCAATGCCTATAAGAAGAAGATCACAACAACCAAACCCAGAGTAGGCACAAAAAAACCTCAAAACCCATGAAAATACCAACACACATCTACCACCACAGTATGGCAGGTATCAAATCAAATCTCACAGTCATTACCCTAAATATAAATGGCCTTAATTCACCCATCAAGAGACACAATCTAACAGGATGGATCAAAAAATTAGACCCCTCAATCTGTTGCCTTAAAGAAACCCACCTCACCACTAAAGACAGACACCTTCTCAGGATAAAGGGGTGGAAGATAATATTCGAAGCAAATGGGAATAAGAAACAAGCAGTTGTAGCTATATTAATCTTGGATAAAATTGACTTCTAACCAAATATAATAAAAAAAAAACAGACTAAGAAGGATATTTCCTACTCATCACAGGAACGATCCATCAAGAGGATATTACAATTATAAATTTGTGTGCACCAAACACAGGGGCACCTCAGTTCATAAAACAAAACCTACTTGACAATAAAATAGAAATAACCATGAACTCCATCATAGCTGGGGACTTCAACACACCATTATCAGTTATAGACAGATCATCTAAACAGAAACTCAACAGGGAAGTAAGAGAGCTCAACAAAAGCAGAGAACACTTAGACCGAATGGACATCTACAGAACTTTCCATCCCAAATCCACAGACTACACATTCTTCTCAGCAGCCCATGGAACATTCTCTAAAATAGGCCATATACTGGGTCACAAAGACTGCCTCCACATATTTAGGAAAATTGACATAATCCCCTGCATGATATCTGATCACAATTCTATATTGCTAGAAATCAACAACAAAAGACCCACCAAAAATTCCTATGGCACCTGGAAACTAAACAGCACACTCTTAAACAATAAATGGATAGTGGATGAAATAAAAAAGGAAATTTAAAAATTCCTGGAATTGAATGACAATGAGAACACCTCATACCAAACTTATGGAACACAATGAAGGCTGTCCTCATGGGAAAATTCATAGCACTCAATGCCTTCATAAAGAAGACAGAAAGATCCCAAATCAACAACCTAACCATCCACCTAAAGGCACTGGAAAAACAAGAAAAATCCAACACAAAGAGCTCCAGAAGGAAGGAAATAATTAAAATCATAGCAGAAATCAAAGAATTGGAAACCAAGGAAACGATTAAGACAATTGACAAAACAAAGAGCTGGTTTTTTGAAAAAAAATAAACAAGATTGACAAACCCCTGGCCAATTTGATCAAGCAAAAAAAGGAGAGGCTTCAAATTAACAAAATTCAAAATGAAAAAGGAGAGATCACAGCAGACATAAGTGAAATAGGGAGAATCATCAGGACTTCTTTAAAAAACCTTTACACCACAAAACTGGAAAATGTGGAGGAGATGGATAAATTCCTGGACACATACCATCTATCAAAGCTAAACTCAGAGCAGATTAATCACCTCAATGAACCCATTTCATGGAGATTGAAAAAGTAATAAAAAAAAAAACCTCCCCAAAAAGAAGAGTCCAGGACCAGATAGCTTCTCAGCTGAATTCTATCAAACCTTCATGGAAGAACTCAAACCAATCCTCCTAAAATTGTGCTGCCCAATTGAAGAACAGGGAAAGCTATTGAACTCATTTTATGAAGCTAGTATCACACTAATTCCAAAACCAGGCAGAGATGCCACAAGAAAGGAAAACTACCAGCCTATTTCCCTAATAAACTTAGATGTAAAGATCCTGAACAAAATCCTCACAAACAAAATCCAACAACATATCAAAAGCAGCATCCACCTTGACCAAGTGGGATTTATCCCAGGAAAACAAGGGTGCTTCAACATTCGGAAATCGGTCGATGTAATACACCACATAAACAAGGTTAAACATTAAAAAAAACCAACATGATCATTTCAATAGATGCAGAAAAAGGCCTTTGACAAGATACAACATCACTTCATGATCAAAACATTGGATAGAATTGGCATAGTTGGCACATATCTTAACATAATAAAGGCAATATACAAACCTCTGAAGGCTCAAATAATATGTAATGGAGAGAGACTGGAGGAATTCCTATTAAGATCAGGAACAAGACAGGATTGTCTTCTCTCACCTCTGCTTTTCAATATAGCACTGGAAACCCTAGCTCAAGCAATAAGACAGGAGAAGGAAATAAAATGGATACAATTTGGAAACGAAGAAGTTAATTTAGCTCTGTTCGCTGATGACATGATTGTATATGTAAGAGACCTGAGAGACTCCGTCCCAAAACTCATGAAGGTGATTAACTCCAAGCAATGCAGCAGGATAAAAAATCAATGCACAAAAAATTGAAAAAAATCAATGCACAAAAATCAGAAGCATTTCTACATGCAAATGACAAAGATACAGAGAAACAAATAAGGGACATGGTCCCATTTTCAATGGCAACAAAAAATAAAATAAAATACCTTGGAATAATGTTAAACAAGGAAGTGAAAGATCTATAAAACAAAAACATAAATCACTCAACAAAGAAACTGACGAGGACTTGAGAAAATGGAAAGACCTCCCGTGCTCCTGGATAGGAAGACTTAACATTGTGAAGATGACAATCATATCAAAGGCAATATATAGATTTAATGCAATTCCAATTAAAATCCCTACAGTGTTCTTCACAGAGATAGAAAAAATGATCTCAAATTTCATATGGAAAGGCAGAAGGCCTCCCATATCCAAACATATCCCCAGCAAAAGAAATACCACTGGTGGCATCATAATACCTGATCTAAAGCTATATTACAAAGCCATTGTAATAAAAACAACATTGTACTGGCATAAAAACTAGAGTATATAGCTACTTGATATTCGACAAAGGCCCAAACAATTTAGGCCAGAAAAAAGACAGCATCTTCAACAAATGGTGCTGGACAAACTGTGTAACCACAGGCAGGAAAATAAAACTTGATCTACACACTTCACCATGCACTACACTCAAATCCAAATGGATCAAAGACCTCAATATAAGAACATAAACTCGAATACTAGTGGAAGAAAATTTAAGAAGTACTTTCCATGATATAGGAATGGAAAAAGACTTCCTGAACAAAACCCCAGTAGCTTACAATCTTAAACAGTCTCAACCAATGGGATCATATAAAACTGAAGAGTTTCTTTACAAACAATCATACAATAAGCAAAGCCAATAGATTACCCACAGAATAGGAGAAAATATTTGCAGGTTATCCAACAGATAGAGGCCTAATCTCTAGAATCTACAAAGAACTCAAAAATCTAAACAGTAATAGGACAAAAACCCCACTCACAAAATGGGGCAAAGAGATGAAAAGGAAGTACACAGAGGAAGAAATACAAATGGCAAACACAGACTTAAGGAAATGTTCGTATCCCTAATCATCAGAGAAATGCAAATTAAAGCAACTATGAGATTCCACCTTACCCCAATAAGAAAAGCAAACTTCAAAACATCAAATGAAGGGCTGGAGAGATGGCTTAGCGGGTTAAGGGCTTGCCTGTGAAGCCTAAGGACCCCGGTTCGAGGCTCGGTTCCCCAGGTCCCACATTAGCCAGATGCACAAGGGGGCGCATGCGTCTGGAGTTCGTTTGCAGAGGCTGGAAGCCCTGGCCCGCCCATTCTCTCTCTCTCCCTCTATCTGTTTTTCTCTCTGTGTCTGTCGTTCTCAAATAAATAAATAAAAAATTTAAAAAAATCAAATGAAAATAAATGCTAGCGAGGATGGGGAGAAGCAGGAACACTCATTCACTGTTTTTGAAATGTAGGATGGTACAACCACTTTGGAAAACAATATGGAGACTCCTGAAAAAGCTGACTTTAGAGATACCAACAGACCTAGTTATTCCCTTACTAGGCATCTACCCTAAAACCTTCAAACCACAGGCCAGAGAGATTTGCTCAACCATGTTTGTAGCAGCTCAATTCCTACTAGCTAAGAGCTGTAATCAACCCAGATGTCCATCACTAGAAGAATGGATAACTAAGATGTGGTATATCTACACAATGGAATTCTATACAGCAGTAAGAAAAAATGGCACAAAGAAATTTGAGGAAAAATGGTTGAACCTGGAACAGATCATTCTCAGTGATCTTAGCCAATCACAGAAAAAAAAAAAAAAAAAAAAAAAAAAAACACCACATAGTCTCACTCATCTATAGCACCTAACCTGAATCTACCCAAGATACCTTACACACCGAGCAAGCATCTCAAGGACTAGACACTAGGAGGGATTGGGAGGGAGGGGATGGCATCAAAGGAGTGGGAAACACTAATCTAGACCCAAGTGGCAATGGTACCATAAAATTCTACTTCCTAAAAGTTAGACCAAATGGCTGAACTTTCACCAGGCCCTTACAGGAAACACCTGAACCAAAAGACACTGGAGAGCGTAGGATCAAGTCTAACCTAAACCCTAAACCCTCTACATCTTCCCTCCCTCCCTCTTCCTCTCCCTCTCTCTCTCTCTCTCTCTCTCTCTCCTCTCTAACTCCTATATATTAGTTACCCTTTTTCCTCATTTTCTTAGGGGACACTGACCTGTAACTCCCAGTACCAGCATGGAGCTATCAGCTACAATGAGCTTTTGATCAGAGAATCCTACAAGGTTTTCTAAAAGAATGACAGATTTCTGTCAGAGTACTTGATGACCCACTAAAGGTTAGTGGTAAGACCCTTTTGCTGAAGATACCATATGCAGCTGACACGTAAAATGGAATGGCATTGCTGGAAGCCAGGAGAGAGTCAGTTCCCAGACAGTCAGTGCAACTAGTGCCAGAAGGTGCTACATGGGTGACTGGGGGAAACGACCAATATCTGTCCAAACAAGTCATGGTCTACCCTACTTAGCCACAAATAATGTGGTGTGATGCCCACAAAAGTGCAATAGTGGCACACAGCCATGGTGGGGAACCAACTGGTCTTGATTTGGCTAACTGATCCCCTCAGTGTTATGATACCCATAGCTGCAGCTGGGAAACAAGTCCAAACCATATCCAAACATAAGCCAACTCTCCAATATCAAGCTACCATCAATCATGGGATACAAGAGGGCCTATACCTATTAACCTCTCTATAAAAAAAGTAAGGGAGCAGGGGAGATGGCTTAGTGGTTAAGCGCTGGCCTGTGAAGCCTAAGGACCCCAGTTCGAGGCTCGGTTCCCCAGGTCCCAGGTTAGCCAGATGCACAAGGGGGCGCACGCGACTGGAGTTCGTTTGCAGTGGCTGGAGGTCCTGGCGCACCCATTCTCTCTCTCTGCCTCTTTCTCTGTCGCTCTCAAATAAATAAGCAAGAATAAACAAAAAAAAAAAGTAAAAAAAAAAAGTAAGGGCTATCACATTTGTCCTGGTTCTAACTTACTCTCCGTTGGAGAATCAGCTTCTCTTTTTCAGATAGATGCAGATCCTACGGAGAGAGCCACCCCATCATACCTCAAAAGGGCCCCAGCTGAAACTAATGAAAACTGGCTTGAAACAAGCAAGGGTGTTGTTTTCCTGATGAACCAGATATCTGCACAAGGGGAAAGGAGACCAACCCAGAGAAAAATCCTACCAAATCAGGGGGCCAGAGCCCCAGAAGCCTCCAACACCTCATTACTGAAGCAGACCAAAAATGAATCCAACATGGCTCAGGGAAATTTTGCAGAACTGGGGGCAGAAAGAATGTCAGAGCCACATGATGGGTTATGATATGCAGAGGCATTTATTGTGCCAAAAACCGTGAGCTACCTCCCAATGCACGACCTATTTACCTCAACATGAGGGGCTAATGGGGAGGGGGTAGGTCTTGGATGAGTGTAATAATGGTACCAAACTGCCTGTACTTTCAAAATAGAAAACTAATTAAAAAAATGTGGAAAAATAACTAAACATGGAATTCTCAAAAAAAGATATACAAATGGCTAATACCCCCTTAAGAAAATAGTCAACATCCTAAACCCTCAGGGAAATGCAAATTAAGACAACTATGAGATTCTACCTTACTCCAGTAAGTATGGTAATCATTACAAAAGTAAAATGACAATAAATGTTGTCAAGGTTTTGAATAAAGAGGAACCCTCATTCACTGCTGGGGAGAGTGCAAACTTGCACAACCACTATGAAAATCAATATGGAAACCTCTGAAGAATATAAAAATACAGCTACCCACTGAGCTAGCTATTGCTCTATTGGGCATCTACTGTTAAAGGCCCACTCTTCATTGCAGAGATATTTTCTCGGCCATATGTTTTACTGCTCATTTCACAGTAAATGAGAACTTGAATCAACTCTAATATCCACCATGTGATGGATGACTGTATTATGAAGATGTGGGACATATGAACAATGGCATTCTACTCAACAGTAAGGAAAATGATATAATAAAATTTGTAGGAAAATGGACAGATTTGAGACTTGGAACAGATCATACTAAGCAAATTCACATTAGCACAAGAAGGTAAACATTGCAAGTCCTCCCACAACTCTCGTTCCTAATGTGAAACAGCATGAGTTGTAGGCATAACTGACAGGCAATTAAGGGACAAACAACAGAGATGGAAATGTTTGGGTGGAAGGGAATGAAAGGGTAGGGGGAGATACACACAAAACTAAGTGCAAAATGAATTGGTACCATAGAAACTTTCTCCTGGATAGAAGACTAAATGATACATCCCTCAATACAAGTATGTAGGGATTGCCAGGAAAGAAAGGCCCTAGAGAAGATTGGATAAAGCCAATTACTAAAAGAATTGGCTTTGGCTTGTAAACCCTAGTATGAGAAATCACTCAAAATATCCACTGAGCTGTTAATTGGAGATACTTACAAGGTCCCCCAAACATGACAGGCTTCTGTTAAACCCTTTGATTACATACCTGAGGTAGAATGTAAGGCCTTTTGATAAAGACACTACTATATGATGCCAAAAGAGAACATTTAGAGGTCTGCTTATAATCTGTAAGGAAGCCAGTTACCAGATGGTTAGCCAGTATAGTGTTAGAAACTCTTGGGGGAAAATGGCCAACAATGTGGTGTTCTAGCCCCAGACACGGCTATATAAAAGCAACCAGACTGACCAAATGGACATGTCTGTGCAATAATGGTACCTGGCCTAGGCACGTAACCAACAGCTTTCTGGTTGGTTAGGAGATCCACTCAGTAGAAAGGAACCCATAGCTGGAACGGGGAACTAAGTCAAAATCTTATGGAGACCAATATTAAGAACTATAAGGAGAAGCTCTCACTAATTTTTGGCCCAAAGAGAGTTTACACTCATCAAAACCTGTCTACATAAACAATGCTTTCCCTTTTTATCCTATGCAGATCTTACTATATGTTGGTGAATCTAATTTTCTTTCTCAGAAGGCAGTGAGAACTGAGGGCAAACACAATCTATCAACAGGACAAGAAAGGTAGCTGACTCCCTGGCAGGAGGTGAACCACAACTCAGGCATCAGCCGGGGGCCAAGTGGAACCACAGAGCAAGAGTGTTGCTTCTATCATAATTCTGACCTCCTACACCAGGGTGATGGAGACGGACACTGAGGTTACTCAACCCAAACCAAAGCAGAAACTCCAAAACTGCTAAGAACTCAACACTAAAATACACTTAAAACACACCCACCACAGCTCAGGAAATTTTGTGGAACAGGCAAAGAAAGATTATTAGTGTCACAGAGTGGGAGGGTATATCCAAAGACATTGACACCTCACTTCCCACAGTGACTGACTGCTGCTTTCAAAACTCACAAACCACAACCCCACTGTGAGTACCAGTAACCCCAGTGAGGAGGACCCTCAATGCAACATGGGTAGGAAGGAAGGAAATAATGGTACCAACAAATGCTGTAGCTGTATCCATACAAAGTTTCTACTTAATTAAAAACAATTGATTATAGTGAAAACAACAACAAAAAAAAACATAACTGGTCCTTACTGCATTTATGTACACACTGCGTCTTATGTCATTGCATTTACATATTTATTAAAATTATTCATTTACATTTAAATTGAAATTTAAATGTAAATGCATCTAAAAAGTACTTGGTAGGGGTTTCATCATGTTTTGAATAATATACAATTTATTTTTCCAAAGTACAGAAGTGGCAGAAAACATTAAAAGCATGGTTCCAGGCTCAGTGGTGTGGTGGTGCACACCTCTAATCCCAGCATTTGGGATTTCAGATGTAGGAGGATCACTGAGTTTGAAGCCACCCCAGAGACTACATAGTGAATTCCAGGTCAGCCTGGGCTAGAGCAAGACCCTAGATCAAAAAAACAAAACAAAATACAATAAAACAAAAATAAATTAGAATTAGAAACATAGCTGGGAGTGGTGATGCATGTCTTTAATCCCAGCACTCAGGAGGCTTGAGGTAGGAGGATTGCTGTGAGTTCAAGGCCACCCTAAAAATAAATAAACCACATAGTGAATTCCAGGTCAGCCTGGGCTACAGTGAGACCCGACCTTGAAAAACCAAAAATAAATAAATAAATATTAAAAAAATAATATATATATAATATATAATATGATAATATATATATATATAGTTTCAGTTCTTCAGTTCTGGCCTCTGAGTAAGCTTCTGAGGCACACCTACCTTTGGCTTCTGCCACTGGCCATGTTCCACTGTCTGTGTGAAGCTCTGGGCTGTCCTGCTGGGCACCTGAAGAGGCTTCCCTGCGATCTGAGCTTGTGCTGCTGCCTGCCTCCACTACAGCGAGTTGGCCATGGACCCACCATGAGGAGGATTGGAATTCCTCAAGACTGTGGGGGTCTTCTTCACCCACTTCCCCCGGCATCATAGAGGACAAGTGGGTGGAGGACCTGTGAACCCAGAAAAGTGAAGTGCAGAAACTGAAAAAGGTACAGGTCATCCTAAGGATCATCGAGCCCTGCAAACAAGTGCTGAGCATCTCTTTCCCCATCCAGAATGGCTATGGCTTCTGGGAGGACAATGAAGACTACTGGACCCACCACAGACAGCACCACACACCGTGGGAAGGAGGCGTCCTGTCCAGGACAGGTGTGAATGTAGATGAAGTAAAAGTGTTGCGCTCGCTGATGACATGCAACTGTGTCATTGGATTGTGCTACAGCAGGTGTTAAGACCAATACTAAGAACTATACAGGCAATGAATCAGAAGGGATCACAATGAGGTTTACAATGGAACTATCAAAGAAGGGCTTTATTGGTCTTGGCATTGCTTGATGTGCCTGCCCTAGACATGAGCACCGGGGAGTGACAGATGTGCTGAATCACTGACATCACTGCCGTAAGACACAACCTGACTCAGTCTCTGAAGAAGAAAGAAAGGACCATGTACAAGTTGCTAAGTGAAAAAGTATAAATTACATACACAACAGGGAGTCACTTAAGTATTTTACTTTTGAATAAATGTTCTCTTCTTCTTGGATGAGCTGCCTTGATGGGACTTATTCCCAAAAGGGCCAGCTCTATTGCAAGGGAAGGAGGTCAAGAGTGCTCAGTTACTTTGCTCTGGAAAATTTTGGGATGTGTTTAAACTTTGACAGGTGTAGGTGTAAAGGTGGCATGGTTCTCAAGTCAGTTATTGGTTGTATTTTACATCAAAGCAACTTGGTTCTATAAGTCTCAAAAACATGCTGTCTTACAACAGAATAAAATAAGTGAATGTTGCATGCATATATATATATATATATATATATATATATATATATATATATATATATACCCACACACAAATATACATGTTCATATACATATATACATGTTCATATACATGTTCATATACATATATTCATACATGTATGTATGTATGTGAGTGTATATATATATATTTGAGCCCTGTCTATCCATATATGTATGTACTCTATAGGAAAGTAATAGATTATTAGGTGATAATCAAAATTCTAACAAAATGTATAATACCTAATCATATTTTTGAGAACGCAAAAAAGTTCAAGTGAAAAGTATTTCTTTAAAAAGCGAGAAAATAAATGGCTGTATTGGGGCCTCCTGTCAATGTGTCTGGTTTTATGTTGGTTCTGGAGAATTGGCCTCAGGCCATCAGGCTTTTCAAGAAAGCACCTTTAACCATTGAGCATCTCTCTAGCCCCTGAGAATTTCTACAGCAAAATAGAGACGGGTATTAAGTAGCTTTTGCTAGTACAATGTAAGATTTAAAGATGTTAATCCTCAAGGAAACAAGTAAACCTTAGGGAATTAAAACTCACTGCGTTCATCCTTTTAATGATCATCAGGATGAGTTTCCGTATGTGTCAGCATTGCTTAATCTACTGTTTACTTGTCTCCTGAGGAGGGATATTTGCTTTAGTTTTTTTCTCAAGTCATCATCTGTTAACAAATCTTTACTTGGAATGAGTTGCAGATATAGCTCATTGATTTAAGATAGCTCTGAATTGAGCTTAGTATAGGTGACAATTTATTCAGCTAAATATCTCCAAAATCACATATGTGTTTCAAAAGCACCTCTTTATATATATAGCACAAAAATCAGTGATGTGTATTCCTCTTTTTATAATAACATAATCAGGGTTACTATTTTATAACTACTATTATAAATGAATATTATGAATCATTTCAAATAAGGTAAATTGAGACTGCAATTAATAATTTATTAAAAGTAAATCCAGAATCTGATTTCAAATGTAAGTGCAAATATGGTAAAAAAAAAAGCATGCATATATTATTCTTACTTATAAATTTTATTCATATGCACTTGAATTTCATAATATAATCAATTTCAGCTACACAGTTGGAATTATGTAGAAAAACAAGTTAAATATTAGAAACTCAGTATTCATTATACTATACTAGAAAATGTGAAAACATTAGGAAAATACATAGCTCAGTTTTTTACATCATTTCAAGCTATTATGATTTTTTGACATTTTCAATTTGTATTTTGACATTTTTAATATGCATAAGTAGTTTTTCTTCAGGGAATATTGGAAAGTAAGGCACATAACAGATATTTACTTTTAAAAGTTTAATGACAATTTCATTGTATTATACTTAAATATCATACCTCCTCTGACAGGATTTGCATGAAATACTTGTTTATCTTATATTAACTGGATGGAAACTTTGGCCACAGCAGAGAACATACGGTTTTTGCTCTTGAGTCTTCACATAGAGCTTCCCAGACTGTATGGAAAAGTAAATGTGAATTCTATGAGATGTGAAATTCAATTTGAGAATAAATGAAATTCAAACATGCTCATTTCTTTAATTAGTTGTAAGGCCCTTCAATGACCTTCAACATGTCATTCAATTTGGCTTCACAATATTTTCACTAGCTGAATATAATTATTCCACTTATGGATTTCTCATATTTCTAAACATTTCACATATTTCCAACTCAATTTGAAACCCACAAATACAGCCATTGTATATTATGTTCAATCCAAATTGTATGACTACATTCATTTGTATCTTGGAATGAAGTGAAAATTAATGACAATGTATGACCTTTTGTCTACTTGTACTTTAGAAAATATCAAGAATATTTGTTCTAATTCTATGTGGAAAAGAAGGAAGTAAAGGACAGGAGTAGGGAATAATATAAGACAGTTGATGAACAGAGGATGGAAGAAAAGAAATGTGGGTGTCTCTACTGCATAGTCACCAGCTACTATACCTGGTAGACACAAGGCATGTACTCTCTCCAGAAACACTGATGATCAAAGAAAAGTCTAGAAGTGTAATCTGCAGGAAAATTAGCTAAAACAATGGCTTAAACTATATGGTAGACTTATTACCCTTAAGGTGAACACATAGGCTATGCCCTCAACAGATTTGGGGGAGTGGAGGTAGCAGTTACAGGATTCTATCCCAAAAGATCCTTTAGTTCTCAAAAAGAGGTATCATATGCATTGCCAAGATTTTATGCAGAAAGAACTTTGCAGAAATTTTCAGATCAACTATAAAGCCCTATTGTATAGGACTTAAATGAAGTATCCATTTGCATACAGTCTACTGGAAAACAATCTCCAAGCTTCTGTATTATATGGTCTTCCTTTATATCAATCCAGAGAATGATGTGAGGGTGTCCTACCATGTTTATTATTTTAAAATATGTGAAATCTAAACATGTCATTTTAATAACATTGAAGTAATTATCAAAGGATTTTCCATGCCTATCCTCTGTGAAATTCACTGCTGAGATATTATGAAGATAAAATAAAAAATTTCATGCTAATTATCTTGTCAGTGTGAGACTAAAGTGCAAATCAGCTGTGAAGGTCAAGCTTCTCACTTGCAAAAATGGTAGACGAGTTCTCTAATATAATAAACACAATTGGTAAGTGGACTTGAAAAAGAAAATAGTACAGAGAGGTAAATTCAGATCCACAATGTAGGTTCATTCTTCAAGAGAATAACATAAAGGGATACTGACTTATACCTGACACACTAGGAAGTTATTTTAATGCATTATAATTATCTATGTTATACAGATCTAATACTTTTGCTGGCAAATAAAAGATGGCAAAACCATTATTGTTTCTGTGTGATACAATCATTGATTTGTTTTAATATTTTATTTTTTAAGCTATGGATACATTTTATTGCAAATGTTAAAAATTTAATAAAAAAATGCCACACTTTATATTTAAATCATTATATCTATAGACTAATTAAAGATAAAATGTAAACAATATTCACAGAGTTTAGATTTCTTTTTTGAAGAATATGTTCTTAGTATAATAAATAATTCAGTATACTTTGTGTGAAATTGCATAAGGGAATAGAATATATCAAGGTCTATAGAAGACTTAAAGTGATGTAGGTTTGACTGATATTAAGCATTGTTTGTCTATGTGAGCCAAACATATTTTATTTAGTTTCACCCACTATGAGTATTGATATACTATTTAAGTATATTTAGAGATAATATTTAGTTGAAGAGCTTTTTAATGATTCTTTCTTTTTCTTATAAAAAGGCATTTATCCATGTTTATTAGATATATAGCATTTAGTCAGTCATTAGAATTATACATTATATTCCCATTTTAGTGATATACATACAGCACATAAAGGAAGAAAAAAAGTAAAACCTGATACTGTCATCATTTAAAACACAAAAGTATATCGCTTGTGGTATGATGGAGCCAAAAGGACATGATTATAATATCTACACTGGCATCTCAGAGATGCTCAGGGACAAGAGAAATGTGTGATAGAAGTAAAAGAATGAATGAGAGTTATTGCTACAGAGAGTAGCACAGATAGTCACTGGAGTGAAGACAAAGGATGACACGTTTGTGGAGTGAGAAGAAAGTCTCTATAATTTTAACACAAAGTAATAGTGGTCTGTAAAAACCTGGGAAGATAAGCATGGGGGGAAGTGTATAAAGGGATGCTTATATATAGCACACTGAAGCAGTTGGACTTTTTCCTGAGGTTAACAGAAGACCTTAAATTCTATTAGACAGACAAATTTAATGGAGATATTTGCATTTTAGAGCCATTTTATGTCTTCACTAAGAATTATATATTGTAGGATAGAAGGAAAGCAGCACTTAGAAGAGTCTAAAGTTGATGTGGGAATCTAAGTGAAGTATTGTAATGCTGAACAAAATAAGCAAATGCCAGGTGGTATATGGAGGAGTGGATGTACTTAACATAGTTAGCAGCTAGAATAGGGGATTTGGTAATTTATAGGCTTCTCGTGTAATGATAGAGGTGGTTGGGGCTATAGAGGCTTAACACTCCAGTTTCTGTAACTGTGAATGAGGTAAGCATTCCATAAAATAGGTAGAACAACAACAACAACAAAAATCTAACTCTCTTTCTTGCTTCCGTTATTTATTTCTTTCTTCTCTTTCATCTTCTATTTCTCCCTTTCTTAGAAAATACATGGGGTCAGATAAAGTCAATATGGGGATTTATTAAACCAGGCTTTCGTTCCATGTATTTTTTTTGGGGGGGGGCACTTCCTAAATTTCAATATTGAGTAGGCATTACCGCATTGTGTGACTTCTGGTTAAGGAAAAAAAATCATGAAAATCATTGTATGGATAATGAATAAAGGAACTCACATTATCACCATTCAATGTTCAGAGAAAGAGGTGGCTTTAGGGTTAAAACGTTGAAAATGAGCAGAAGGATGCAAGAGATAAATACAATTTTAGTATGATCTAAATTAAGCTACAATATACCTAACATAATATCCAGTAAGTTGAAGTGAGTAATATTGTTTTTATAGGAAATAAAAATTGGAAAGGTATGATAAATAGTCACAGATCTAGAAAGCTTTTTGATATTTTCATTTGTCGCTGTCTTTTTAAATTTTTTTTTTAATTTTTATTTATTTATTTGAGAGTGACAGACAGAGAGAGTACGAAGCAGATAGAGAGAGAATGGGCACGCCAGGGCCTCCAGCCACTGCAAACAAACTCAGACACGTGCGCCTCCTTGTGCATCTGGCTAACTTGGGTCCTGGGGAGTCGAGCCTTGAACCAGGGTCCTTAGGCTTCACAGGCAAGCAGTTAACCTCTAAGCCATCTCTCCAGCCCTGTCACATCTTTTTAATTATGTGAATTGCACAGGGCAGGGAGACGGGAAAAATATTGAGAAATAAGTAGAAAAGAGAATTTTAAGTCATTATTACATTTCATTTATATAAAAATTATTTTTAAAAATAGTGCTGAGAGATAGCTTAGCAGTTAAACTGCTTGCCTGAAAAGGCAAAGGACCCAAGTTCAATTCCCCAGTACCTGAATAAGCCAGAAGCACATCCATCTGGAGATTGTTTGCAGTGGCTGGAGACCCTGGCATACCCATTTCCCCCCCCCCCCCCTCTCTTTCTCTCTATCTCTATTATTAATAAATATATATATATTATTTTTAGAGATAGGTTCTCACTATAGTACAGGCTGACCTGGAATTCACTCTGTATTCTCAGGGTGACCTTGAATTTACAGCAGTCCTAATATCTTTGCCTACCTAGTGCTGGGATTAAAGGCATGCACCATCACACTAGGCCCAAATAAAACATTTTAAAAATCTAAAAAATTAAAAAGAATATACAAATGGAAGCAGGAATAAGAGTCATATGTATAGTAATTCTTGCTGCACGAAGATTTCTATTAATTGTTCTTCAAATCCTGGTTGAAAATACCGGAGGAATGGGTCAATAATTAGCAGTGCATTCTGCACAAGCATGACATCCAGAAACTGGATCACGAGAATCCACATGAAGATGCAGATTCCAGTGGCATTTTTTTTTCCATAATCACTATGGGTCTCTGGCAATGGAGCTGTCCAGTTATCTTGGTATTAACAAAGGTAAAAGAAGTAGAATCTTGTCTCAATCTAGGTACAAGGTGATACAGACATCCCATGGTTATCCCCTATCCTCCAAATGTATACTGTGGCTCGTGTGTGGCCATGGGTACTCATACAAACCCTGCCCACATATACACATACTTACACATGCACCCACACATCATCCTTCCAAGCCATCACTGGCTTTAAACAATAGAAAGGATATTTTGATTTTTTTTTCTTATTTGAAGGTTTCACTCAACTTGCTAATCTGTTAAACATGAAAATATGCAGTAGAATTTTAGTCCTTAGCATAGAAAAGCTTTTTCAACTTCTTGAGTAACTATAAGAAAAAAAATTATATATATTAAGAGGCATTAAGAGTTAAGCACAGCCTTGAGTCATCAATTGAAATTTCACACTGCCTATGGTGGACAATGAACGCAGTGGCCCCAGTCTCATGAATTATGCACTCTGACTGGATCCTGAATTCTTGGCTTAAGCCACGGGAGATAAGTAATTGCAGTATTCCAGAGTTAGGGTCATTTTAGTTGTCTATGTCAGAGAGAATGGTTTGGCAAACTGACAAAAACATTGGGAAAGATCATTGAAAAATGTTTAAAGAAATAAACAGAGATGGATACAGGGGTAGGATTGAGATTAATGACTGAAATCTAGAGACTAAAGTTTGAAATACTATGTAAGTAACAAAATTAGCTAGTTGGAATAATAAAAAGTTCCAGTAAAATAGATTAAAATAAAGTGTACAGCTACTATTCCAGAATGGGAAAGTTCAGAATAGTGGCCTGTTACAGCTTCAGAATAGGTGTGCACTACTAGTGAGGCATAGTGTTAGCTTCCCTAGCTGACAAAAAAAAAAAGAAAAGAAAAAAGAAAAAAAGAAAAGAAAAATGTTGCCTTTGTTTCCCAGGACTAAACAAAAGATGTTTTTGGAGTGAATATATTTACAACAACATTGTTATTATTGAATATTTTTGAATAATCCAAACCCATGACTGATCAGGTTATCTGTTAAGTTTTGGAAAAATGATAAATTTTCTCTGAGAAAAGCAGATAGTGAGCCAGAGCCAATTTCACAGAAAATCTTAAATAAAGAACAGTTAAGATCAAGAGCTTAGTCTGAGATTGCATCATAGCTTCCATAGATACTTTATATTTTTCTTTACCCATTTCTGCCATTATAATGTTTTAATTAATTAATTTAGTTTTTATTAGTTATGTACACAGTGAATACAGTCAAATTGGTACAATCATTACCCTTCTCCCCGACCTCCCCCTTCAGCAGGGACCATCCTCATTGGGGAATATGGGTCATGCACTGTGGGATTAGCCATCAGATATGGGTAAGAGGCAATGCCACTGGGCATAATGACCCAACGTGTGATTCAAATATTCTTTCTTTCAGCTCCCTCTGCTGCAAATTTCCCTGAGACATGCTGGGTTCATTTCTGGTCTGTTTCAGTGATGAGGTCATGGGACCCTCTGTGTCTCTGGATATCTGGCTTGGTAGGAGTTGAGTGTTCTCTGTGTCTATCTGCTTCATACTTGTGCTGGTACCAGGTTCACCAAGGACACAGCACACTTGCTCATTTCTCCAGTTATACTTAGTTTCAGATGGGGCTCTTTTGAGGTGTGATTGGCTGGTTCTGCTGTTAGAATCTGCATCCATCTGAAAAAGAGAAGCAAATTCTCCAATGGAAAGTGAAGTTAGCTCCAGATAAATAGGATAACTTTTATTTATTGTTGTATGTTTCTATTATTTTTTTAGAGAGAGAGAGAGAGAATTTAATAGGTGTAGGCCCTCTTGTAGCCCATGATTGGTGGGAGCTTGATAATAGAGAGTGGGCTCATTTTTAGATATGGTTCTGACTTGATTCCCAGCTCCACCTCTGGGTTCCATTCCACTGAGCAGATCAGATGGCCAAGTCAAGAGCAGTTGGATTCCCACCATGGCTGTGTGCCACTACTGCACTTGTGTGAGCATCATGTCAGGTTCCTTACTGCTGAGTAGCTTAGACCATGAGTTGCTTGGCAGATATTGGTCATTTTCCCCCAGTTGCTCAGGTAGCACCTTCTGACACTAGACCAGCTAACTGCTCTGGCACTGACTCTTCCAGATTCCAGCCAGGACACTCCATATTTTGTACAAATAGCATATGGTGTCTTCAGCAATAAGGTCTCACCACTAACCTTTGGCGGGTCATCATGTACTCTGACAGAAATCTGTCTTCTTTTGGGAAAACTTGTAGGTCTTTCTGAACAACAGCTCATTGTGGATGTTAACCATATGCTGGTGCTGGGAGTTACAGGTCAGCACCAAAGGAGAAAAGGAAGAAAAAGATAAGTAATATAAAAGAGATAGAGAAAAGAGGGGAGAGAGAGAGAGAGAAAGAGAGAGAGAGAGAGAGAGAGAGAGAGAGAAAGAGAGAGAAAAGAAGAAGAAGAAGGAGGAGGAGGAGGAGGAGGAAGAGGAGGAGGAGGAGGAGAAGAAGAAGAGGAAGAAGATTATGTTCAGTCTTCATCATAACCTCTCCAGGGCCTTGTGATTCAGGTGTTCCCTCTACAGGCCTGATAAAAGTTCAGCCATTTAGTCTGTCTTTTAGGATGTAGAATTTTATGGTACCATTGCCTTTTGGGTCCACTTTTGTGTCCTTCTCCCCCACCATTAACACCCCCCTGCTACCCCACTATGCCCCCTAACCTGAATCTACCCAAGGCGCTGACATATGTAATAAGTATCTTGACGAATATATATATATATATATATATATATATATATATATATATATATATATATGTATGTATATATATGTGTGTATATATATACACACACATATATGTATACATCCATATACATATATATGTATATATATATATGTATACATATGCATATATGTGGATATATACATATATATGTATATATATACCTATATATGTGTATATATATATATATATATATGTATATATATGTATATATATATATTTGTTTCATTTTCATTTATTTATTTGAAAGTAACAGACAGAGAAAGAAGCAGATAGACAAAATGGGCATGCGAGGTCCTCCAGCCACTGCAAATGAATTCCAGACATGTGTGTCCCCTTGTACATCTGGCTAACATGGGTTCTAGCGAAACAAGCCTCGAACTGGGGTACTTAGACTTCACAGGCAAGTGCTCAACTGATAAGCCATCTCTCCAGCCCCATTAATATATTTTTAAAGTTATATTTAATAAATTCATTGGTATAAAGTCAAGGTAAAATATTGTGATTTTTCTCATCATAACTATGGTGTGTTGATTCAGATGTCCCCCATAAATTTAGGCATTCTGAATGATAGGTTCCCAGCTGATCAAGATTTGGGAATTAATACCTCCAGGTTGCAGTGTATTGTTGGGGGCAGGCTTATGGGTGTTATAATCAGCTCCCCCCTTGCTAGTATTTGGTGGCACACTCTCCTGTTGCTATTGCATACCTTGTGTTGGCCAGGGGATGATATCCACCTTCTACTCATGCCATTGTTTTACCCTGCCATCATGGAGTTTCCCCCTTGATCCTGTAAGCCAAAATCAACCTTTTTGTTTCCCCACAAGCTGCTATTAGGTGGGTGATATCTACCAACATTGTGAACCTGACTGCAACAATAACTTTATTCAGTTTTCCTGATTTTAATAGAAACTAATGTCAATTAATTGGCATTTAAGGTTATTCGAAGTTTATTCACTGTTTCTAGTATATAATTTGACCTTGAGCAGTTATGAGTGTATAAAGTGACATCTAATTAAAAGAAAATAAAAAGTTAAAATGGTTTAGTAATCATATTTTTATAGTGGTTTTGTTATGGGTGTGTTTATTAGATACCTTATCAATCAAAAATGACTTTAGCTTAATAAAATTTTACTGTTGAGATAATGAAGTGGGTAAATCATTTGTCATGCAAATAGGAAGATGCTAGATTGGCTGGCCCAATGCCGCATAAAGCCAAATGCAAGAACGAGTGTCTATAAGTTCAGCACTCCTGCCATAAGAATGTTCACAGAGACTCTTGTAAGTTCACTGGCTGCCTAGTTAGCCTATATTTCTGAGCTGGTAACAACAAAATACCTTGCTTCAAGACAAAAACTGACAGTCCAGGTTGTTCTCTACACATGCATACGCATGCCACAACTCACACATACACACACACACACATGATATACACAATTGAGTTAAAGAGGTACATGGGTCCAGATATAAATCACTGACTTCTGTATACATTGAAAAAGTGGATGCTATACAACAATCATTTTCAGAGCAGTGGGCAATGACAAGAAAGAGCAGTGATGATGAAGAGATGGGAAACATTACCTAAGCTATAATTTGCCTTCTTAGTTCTACAAAGAATTTCTGCTCTGTAGTACACAGTGCAGGATTTTTTGTGAATAAAGTTGACTCTGAAAACGAGTAAGAACAACTGACAGGATGGTGAAAAGAAGACACTGAGAGAAAGTACAGTCACACACACACACATACACACAGAAATCCACATGCTAGGTAACAGCTTGACACACAGAAATAAACTGTGATTCACAGGGTGGTGGGTAGATTAGTGGGCAGAGAGTAATCTGACCTCATGAAAAGAAGTAATTAGTACCAAATTGAGCATGCCTCCATGTGCAGCTGCTGCATATTAAAAGCAAGACCTCAAAGTGTCAAAATGTGTCTAAGCAACAATATCCAAGAAAAAAAAAGTCCTCAAATACACATACAATTAAAAGTCATCTAGCATACAGGAATTAAATATATACAAAGTTTGATATCCCAAGAAAGAAGATGATGAGTAGGAGGAGGAAGAGGAAGAGGAGGAAAAGTGATGATGACAACTTAATCGGCTTTTAAAGGAGTAGAAAAAAAAAAAACAAACATTCAAACTAGTTTCTAAAATTATATTATCAAACAAACATGTGGGAACATTTTTTTAATTAGTTTTCTATTCTGCAAATACAGGCAATTTGGTATCATTATTAGGCTCATCCATGACCTACCCCTTCCCCATTGGCCCCTCCTTGTTGAGGTATATGGGTCGTGCATTGCGGAGTTAGCCCACAGTTATTGGTACGATAAATGTCTCTGCATATCATGACCCAACATGTGGCTCTGACATTCTTTCCACCCCCTCTTCTGCAAAATTTCCCTGAGCCATGTTGGGTTCATTTTTGGTCTGCTTCAGTGATGAGGTGTTGGGGGCTTCTGGGGCTTTGGCTCTCTGATTTGGTAGGCATTGAGTTTTCAATTTTTATCTATATCTTAAATGTGAAAATACTTAATTAAAACATCCAAGTTATGCTAGAATCAATCTGTACTGTGTGACACTGACCACCCTCTGGCAGTTCCAGAATGTCCACATACTTTATGATCTATTTTACTTGATTTTGAACCTTCTGTAAGCATGGATCCAAACAGGATGGTGCAGAAACATGTCCTAGAGTAGTGGGAAGAGGAAACCTGGAGGGTTTAGAGAGCTAGGGATGCTGGAGGTTAGCTGGAGTGATACTTTCTTGCTCATTGGTTCACTGATCTAGGCTACAATGTGTCCACTATGCTCAACTCACTTTACTGAGGGAGTGACTGGAGCAACTGTCTTCACAAGCAATCCTCTGACTCTCGTGAAGCTGGACATGATGTTGGAAAGTGCTGCATGAGAAACTTAGTAACCACAGGCAAAGTTAACTTAAATAGTGTAGTAGGCAGCAAGAATGTACTTGATAACTAACAATGGGTTATTAGCAATAAGACATGAGTCAGTAATCTAAATTACTACTTGATTTATATTTTAAAAATTGTCCTGTTCTGCAAAACCTTATTACCACAGCAGAGAAAATTTTTCTTTCACAAAAAATGTATGAGTTTTATAATTTAGGCAAAATTCCACAATCCCGTGTGTGTTTGTGTGTGTGTGTGTGTGTAATTTATTTATTTATTTTACAGAAAAACTATGGGTGCTTTAGGGCCTCTTGCGACTGCAAACTCTATTTGCATACACCACTTTGTGTACTTGGCTTTGTACAAGGGCCAACAGACTGTGTAAGCATGTGCCTTTAACACATGTGCAATCTCCCCAGCACATACTTCAATTTTGTTTATTTATTTTTATTTGAGACTAGAGAAAGAGACAGAAAAGAGATAGAGAGAGAAAGAGAAGAGATAGAAAGAGAGGAGAATGGGCACGCCAGGGCCTTGAGTCACTGCAAATGAACTCTGGACCCATGTGCCACCTTATGCATCTGACTTACATGGGACCTGAAGAATTGAACCTGGGTCCTTAGGCTTTAGAACCTTCATCAGGTCCTTAGAGGGAACACCTGAACCACAGGGTGCTGGAGAGGGTATGATGACAATTAACCCTAATCATCACTTGTTTCTCTCTCTCTCTCTCTTCTCTGTATTAACTATGTTTTTCTTCTCTTCCTTGGCTCTGGCCTATAACTCCCAAGTCCACCATGTGGTTAGCATCCACAATGAGCTGGTGATCACAGAGAACTACAAGAAATACAAAGAAGACAGATTTCTTTCAGAGTACTTGATGACCCACCAATGGTTAGTGGTAAGACCCTACTGCTGAAGACACCATATGCTATTGGTATGGAACATGGAGTGACCTGGAATATGGAAGACAGTCAGTCCCCAGACAGTTGGCTTGTCCAGTGCCAGAAGGTGCTACTTGAGCAGCTGGGGGAAAATGGCCAACATCTGTCAAAAAAATTATGTTTATTGGTGAATGAAGCATTATCAGTGGCTTACAGAATTCACATATTTCCTCCTGTATTTATGGGATGAGAAACTTTTCATTTTGGTCATAAACAATTACACACTCCTTCTATATGCAACTATTTGACACTTTTAGTACAGAGGAGTCCATGTTTACATATTAATTTAAACTTCATGTTAATATTATAGCTGGAAGAGTACAGTAAATTACTCTTATCAAGATAATAACATGTATTATAATGTAAATGTCTTCAGAAAATGCATCAACAATTAAAGACCTAGAAGACTTAGAGAATATTCTTATTGCATTCCCACAAAAATCTGACCATTTCTACTGTGCAATGGTGGCTCTATCCTCATAAACTATGGGATACTATAATGGTGAAGAAATGGGTGGTCTAATTTCAAATACTTTCTAAAGATATTTATTTACTTTGGAGAATATTTTACCTATCACATGAGTTTTAGCAATTGAATTGAATTGGATACAGCTAATTCCTCATGTTTTTGTCACAAATTTCATGTAGGCCATGATAATTTGCTATCATCTGCATAAGACAATATTGTGGTTCTATAGTTTACTTCAGGGACATACTAGCTGTATTATTCTTTGCCATAATCTCTCTAACCTCAAT
Source organism: Jaculus jaculus (assembly GCF_020740685.1). NCBI lineage: Eukaryota > Metazoa > Chordata > Mammalia > Rodentia > Dipodidae > Jaculus > Jaculus jaculus. The sequence continues at coordinate 22,863,203 of NC_059104.1, forward strand.
TGGACTTCAGTTGTGAACTTATGTCAGTCTGCAATAAGTAAAATCATAAATTCAAGTTATTTACTCATCATCATAAATAAAACTGCTTAAAAACAGTAGTAGACTATGCACCATACTTTTGAGCTTTTAAGTAGTGTTGAACAAGTTCACTATACATTATTAATAAAGTATGCAATTAAGGTACCAATAAAACAAGTGAGATCTGCTCTTGTCATAATACTGAAAAGCACAGTAGTATATGAGATGCAACAATTTACGTCTGTGTTGTGTGTGTGTGTGCGTGTGTGTGTGTGTGTGTGTGTGTATGGGTGGGTGGGTGGGTGTGGGTGGGTGTATATAAGAGAGAGAGAGAGAGAGAGAGAGAGAGAGAGAGAGAGAATAGAGGAGAGAGCATTTTGTTAAAATTATTGTTTAATAATCTAGATTTGACCATAATGTATCCTTCAAAGTGAGATATTATTTTGCGTCTTATAGCTGAAAGGCCAATAATTATGCATAAAATATTTTGCAATACTTTTGGTTGCTTTGCTTTAATTTGTAACTTTTGAAGCCTTTTCTGAGTGTGGGTCTCTCAGTAGTAGCCTAAGTTGATCTTAAACTCACCATGTATTCCAAGCTGGACTCAAATTTAAGCCAATCTTGTTTCCCAGCCTCTTGATTACAGGGACGACAGGTATAAAACATCATGCTTGAATACATTTGACAATTTTGAATACAGTGATGGTAAGCTATGTGAAAACTTACTACTTGACAAGGCAGTTTAAGATATTAATATATATGGTTAAACAAAGATCTGCTACATGGGTGGATAAAGCTGTTTCCAGAAGTCATAAAGCAACAGAATGCAAATCAAAAATCCCATTCCCATGGATACATTATCTCCCATGGAGATTTTGGACACTGAAACCACAAAAATCCTTTAAAAAAGATTGGCTAGTGCCTTTGGTATTATTTGTCCATCATAACAATACAGTAAGTTCTTATTGCTAAAAACCCCCATGCTTAGGTTACAGACACCAAGAGAGATCTGCTCTGGAAGCTTAAACCCTACAGATGGCTTGGTACCAGAGGTGCGATGCAAGGTGCCAAGGGAGAAAATGTCCTAAAATTCTTTTAGAGCCTTAGACTATGTGCAATTCACAACTGAATGGTGATACAAGACGTGTCCACTGGTGCAACCATTGAAGGAAAGTTATGGGAGTAACCAAGTGTTCTCTTGTTGGATTTAAGGAATTCATGATTAGTTTCATAAAATGAGTTTCCTAGGAAGTTACCCCTAGGAGGGAACTCTTTAACACCTTTTTGCTAAATGAATAGTATCTCAAACTACCTTTTAAATATCTATTTGCTCCCATAAATGTGTACTTATTACAACCTCAACTACGAAGTTTCCTTATTCAAAGGGGAGAAGTGACTAGAGAGATCAAGAGATGACAAAGTCACCGAGGATATATGACTAGTTTTCCTCAGGCCTGAACATGACATCTAAAACCACCATCCAAACTGCAGGGAAACTCACTAAAGAAGAGATGGGAAAAAATGTAAGAGCAGAAGGATGACATGTGAAGTTCCTTGTTGGTACACTCTGTACACAACAGATCCACTACATTCATTGTCTCACTGCAGCTGGGGTTTTGTGAACATCGTGAAAGCTATTAGTGTCTCAACATTATAGGAGAGGGGAATCCTTGAGACCCCACACTTCCCAAAGTAAATAGTGGACACTGGTGCTTGGTGAGCAAGAGGAACCTATGTCCTTTAGTGGGGTAGCCTCTGGAATATTGCCAATTCCCTACTAAATTCTCTACCCACCTTATGATTTTGCAAGTAATCCTAATTTAAATTAATAAATTAAAAAATGAGCAAAATAAGCTAGGCATGGATGTAGAGTGGGGACCTAATGGAAAGGAAAATGGTGTTAGTGGGTAGTAAAAAAAAAAAAAAAAAAAAAGGAGAAAGAAAAGGAAAAAAGTGGAGGGATCAAAATACATAATATGGAAAATATTACTAAAATAATAATACTAATAATAAATGTCTTTATTTAAGATTGTTCTCTGCAATACTGGGTTTTTTATTAGAGTAGAATTCTTTTTAAATAATTTTATTAATTAGCTTTCTATTCAGCAAATACAGTCAGTTTGGTTCTTTTTAAAATGTATTTTTATTCATTTATTTGAGAGAGAGAGAGAGAGAGAGAGAGAGAGAGAATAGGAACGCCAAGGTTTTTAGCCTCTGCAAACTAACTTCAGATATATGCACCACCTAGTGCATCTGGCTTACGTGTGTACTGGGTCCCCACATAACTTGGGTCCATAGGCTTTACAAGCAAGTGCCTTAACTGCTGAGCTATCTCTCCTGCCAACCCTAAATTCATAATTCTTTTGAAAATGTATATTCATTAAAATTTATCAAGTATTAATCTCATATAACGTGATATTTTTACATAGAATCAAGCTTGCACTGGCCAAACTCTAGCAATAAGTACTTTTATAGGAAAGTTTATATCTCATGATATGAAAAAGTTACACTGAATTGGAAATTTTAATAGTTATGTACATATTTTTACTCATTCCAAAGGGGGAAAAAAAAAAGGAGAAGCAGATAACATTTGTTACTGTACTTATTAAGTGTAATTTTCAGGAAAGATTGTTTTGGTTAACTAAGTTTATTTTTGGAAAATAAGAACACAGAGAAACATCCATACATGCTAATGAAATATTACAGGGCATAATAGGTACTGATACTGATACTGAGGATCTGGACACTTTAAAGATGAAGTTTTAGGTTATTTGTTCATGTTATTTGACATTGATCTCTGAGATGGTAGCGAAAGCAGATACAGAATTGTCATAAGCTTGCAGTCAATATTCCATAATAAATCATTTATATTACCTAATATAATGTCCATTATACTTGATGAAAACCATCTGACAAACATGCATTTATAACCTATTTTGAGTATAAATAAAATAACAGAAGTGTAGCTAAGTCTTATATAATTCAGTAACAGAGTGGGAAGTTCAAGTAGAAACCTTGACTCTAGTCTACCAGGTACTTTCCAAAAATTTTTATTTTTCTTTTTCCTATTGGACATAAATACAGATCCAAGTGCCCTCTATGTTGCTTAGTCATAGTCCATAGCATGAATGACAATGTTCCATTGACTTCATTGTATCAGTTCTAAGTCACACATGCACATATGTGAATGTATGCATATTCCCATTCAAAGTCCTTAAAACTGCTTTTGTGTAGAATTGTACCATGATTAATATGATATGTTGTCTTCACTAAATTAAGAGACATCTGGAGTCTTGGTTAAAAAAAAAATATATTTCCAATGTGCCTATGAGAATGTTTCTGGGGCACGCTGACATTAGAACCAGTAGAGTGAATGAAGAACATCCACCCACACCCAGTGTGAATAAGCATCCACTTTACCGATGCCTGGATAGCAAACATAACAACATCAAGTACTAGCAAAGATATGGAGAATAAAGAATTTTCGGAAACTGTCAGTGGAAATGGAAATTAGTAAGTACATGATGGAGAATGGTATGGATAGTCCTAACAAAAGAGTCTAAGCTCAATGTATATGTTGCACATTTTTCACACAGTGGATTTATACTTAGGAACCAATACAATATGCTGTGTCAAATAAATTGAAATAGGCAAGGTCTTCATGCACATCACAGTTTTTCTTCTCCTCTGAATATTGATTTCTCAGGTCCCTTTTTGCTCACTTTCCTGTCCTTCAGTGTGAAATGGTTGCAGCAAATACCTAACTCCAAAATGAAATACTTGCATATATTCTTTCCAAAGAATAGTCCTTGGCCTCACATGGACCTGCTACCTTCCACAGGAAAAAGAGCTACTTTGCAGAGTCTAAAACTAGACTTTGTCATCTGCAAAGCAAAGTTCCTCGGAAAACAAAGTGTTCTTTCTACAGAAGTGCCACAGACAATAGCAAGCTCTAGGTCCTGATAACACCAACTTTCTCTGGGGTTATTAAGAACTCCTTCATTGTCTCTAACTTCCAGTAAAAATGCAGCTGAGGACACATCCAGTTCTCCTCCTGTGAGACTCTGATTAGATAACCTACTTATTAAGTAATAACTTATTTAATATAGTAAAATAATTTCAATAAAATAACACATTGTTTGCATTTGTTGAAGCTCATATCCGAATCAAGGCCACTTCTATTATTCCTTCTACTTTTGAATATTGTTGAAGTTTTTCAAAATGCACTTTAAAAGAGCAAAAATAATAAAAACAGGTTTATTTGTTGTCCAATCTTCATATACCAGAAATTTGTAGTCCTGACTTTTAGTGTATTTTAGCAAAAGATACGTGTTTTCTAGGATCCTTATAAAAGTCAAGTTCCTAGTTGAATTGGTTTGAGAAATATAAGAGAGAATGGAGTCTTAAATATATGGTCTCACTACACAAATTCAAACATATTGGATACCAACTTTAAGATGAGAATGAAATAGAAAGAGTTAGACAGTCTTAACAGTAATCCTCTGTGAACAGGAGCAGAATAAAAGCCAGAAGTCTTCCTGGTAACCCTTGAGGGCTTTGCTATCAGATACCCTAAGTAATAGTCATTCCATAGAAAAGGCTCATCTTTTATTGTTTAAGCAGATTATACTACATTGTTTATAGATTGTATCAGCATTACTGTAAAGGGTTATGAGTGGATTTTCCAGAATGGCACTTTAAATACAACATGATTGATTCTTTGGTTCATTCTCCCAAACATTTTTATCACTGACAAAGCTTCTCAGAACACACTAAATTACAGTTAGGGCATGACAAAAAACATATGTAAGTATAAACTCCTTTATAATTTTCTACATGTAATTCATATAAAAAACTTTATGAACATAGGTGGGTTTTTTTAACTTTTTTAAAATAATAAATATATCCTATCCTCAAAAGAATACATGAGGTAATTGTAGTACAAGTCTGCCTTGCAACTACTTTTTAAAAATTATTTTCCTTTTCTGTGTTTTTTATACTCATTGAATACAGTCAAGTTGGTACCATTGTTAGCATCCTCCCTGTCCTCCCCCCTCCACAGGGACCCTCCTAGTTGGGGTATATGGGTCTCATATTATGGGGTTAACCTTCAGTTTGGGGTAGGAGGATATGTCTCTGAGTATTTTCTTAGTAAGATTTTAAATGATTCTCTTAATGGACTTACTATAAAAGGGATCTAAAAAAATATCATTTTGTGTTTCACTTCTACTTGATCATATTTTTAATACTGAGAAAAGCATATTTGACGTTCTCTTCCTTCTTCTTGACAGTTTCTAAAATTCAAGCTGCATTCTAAGTTGATGGTTGTACATATACTTTCTAAACTATAGATGCTGGCATTACTTGTACCCCTTCTGTTTTACTTTTAGGGTGTGTGTGTGTGTGTGTGTGTACGCACATGTGTGCATGCACATGGTTGCAAATTTTGATGTGTGTTAATGTTGGCACACATATGCCATGATATAGGCATGATATAGGAAGGTCAGTCCCCATCATCAAACCCATCTGATGCAGGGTTTTTCATTGTTCCTATACTTTTCACTGCAAGCTTCTGGTGGCTTCTGACATTTCTAATACCTTTTTTTTTTTTTTTTTTTCCTTAGGAGAACTGGGATTACAGATATACCTAGCTTTTTTTGTGGGTGCTAGGAATGTAAACTAGACTGAGCCATCACCCCAATCTGTGCCTCTCTTCTTTCCATTAATTTATATTAAACTTGGCTTATACCTCTGTGTAATAAAAACTGGTTCTTATAGTTATATAATTTCACTGTGTTAGGTATATCATAAAATCTGCCCACAAATTCAGGTTGTGATAATTTGACTGATTTTTTTTCTCTATCAGATTACAGCTCTATAAATGGTTCTGATAACTTTTTATAATAAGACTTTTTAATGTATCCATACCTTAAAAATGAATTGAAAACCACTTTTATCTTGCTCCTTTGAATATGAGCTTTATAAGGTCTTTTTTTGTTTTCTTTCTTTGAAGTAGGGTCTCATTCTAGCCCAGGATGACAGGCTAACCTGGAATTCACTATGTAGTCTCAAGGAGGCCTTGAGCTCATGGAGATCCTCTTACCTCTGACTCTGCCTCTTAAGTACTGGGATTAAAGGCATGTGCCACATTGTCTAGATATGCTCTCATCTTAATGTAGTTGATATGCACTTTATAAGTTATAATTCAGTAGCAAGATCAAAATATATAAAGTGAGGTAAACATGATAACCACAATTCTACATAAAGCCACTTGATGCTGAAACATCTTTATCACCCCTCCAAAGTTCAGGTCCAGAGGACAGAATCCCATAGGACACCCCCATCCTCCAGCTCTTTCCTTCCTCCTGCCACCTATTCTGCAATGTTACCTGTCACAGTTTTGCTTAACTAATTCAAATTATGTGAGCAAATAAATTGCTTTTGTAGTTTATTAGTTCGCATTTTATTATTGCAGCAAAATACCTGAGGTGGGCTAACTTATAAAAACAAGACATTTACTTAGCAATTTTAGGTTGGGACAGGGGAGTTCATATCACACAGTACCCAACGTTAGTTTTCCTTGTGGGTGTCATAAGAGATAGTGACTTAGCAGAATCGCCTGGAGGAGCAGTGATCACCTTGTGAAACATAAATCCAGGCAGTGATTCAGGTGTCACTGTGAAGATGAACATTAAATCCTTCACAGGGAATCTCCCTCTGTGTATTGATGACCTCCTTCTAAGCCCCACCTTTGAGAGGACCCACTTCTCAGTGCCACAGCACTAGGGTATTCCTCCACATATGTACATCCATGGAGGTCATGCTCAAACCATTTCTGAACCATTAATGTCAGCTCCTGCAAACATAATCTATTCATGACACCTGCTTTGTATCTCACTCAGAAACTTGCACCAAAACAAACATTTGTTCATCCATCTGGAGGGAATCTCAATTCAAGCTAAATAAAATTCCATTTTTTGTTTTGATTCAACCTTGCCATTTGCTAACAGTTAGCTTGAGATGAACTCAATTGCTAACCAATATTGAAAGTCTAAAGAGTTTTAGCACATCACAGGAAGCTGATTTCTCAGTATTTTATTTAATATTGACTCCTTTAGTATCTGTTCAAAATAAACCTAGATATTGCTGATGGAGTGAAAACAAACAGAGAAAGGGTACATGTCCTGTGTGAAAAAATGTCCCCAGTGATCTCTTTCTTGCATTTAAAGTTCTTTTAGTTTTTATTTCCCCATACATTTATATTGTGCTTAAATGTGTTTATGTAAAAAAGTGAAATATTAAATCAAATACAAAATATATTATATTCAACACAATCAAATTCAGTTTAATCTAAAATCTCATAAACAAGTTTCATTCTTTCAGTCTAAGGTCAAATGAGCTGGTTTTCTCTCAAAACTACAGGATTACAGCAGGTAGATTGCTCACAGCCTTCAGCTCACATCCAGAGTAACTACGATGCTCATGGAAAATCACCACTGCAAAACTATTTCTTAGTACTTCTTGGCATTCAGGGCTTACTCAAGCACTCGGCATCCCTTAGCTTTAAAGTGCACTTTTCTGAAAAACTGCTCTCAAAAGTATAATTTCTGTAGTTCCAGATTCTCTCCATGTGAAGAAATACATTGGATTATATACTCCAATAAACTTTTAAAAATATTCAACAAAAACATCCAACATGTAGCAGAGTTGACTTTTTTTTCTTTCTTTTTTTTTTTTTTTTTTTTTGGTTTTTAAAGGTAGGGTCTCTGGTCCAGGCTGACCTGGAATTAACTCTGTAGTCTCAGGGTGGCCTCGAACTCATGGCGATCCTCCTACCTCTGCCTCCCGAGTGCTGGGATTAAAGGCGTGCGCCACCACGCCCGGCTTAGAGTTGACTTTTTAAAAGGAGCTAGTAAGTGCTAAGTGCTTTAGATGCATCATGTATGTATGTATATATATATATATAATGTTTTACTGGTAGGAAAACTATTTTCTATAATTGATACACTTTTAAAAACAATATTAGAATGTATATACATAATATATAATATTATATATTAATATTATATATAATAATATATATCTAATATTGTTTAAAAAATTTATGACTAACCATATATATATATCTCGTTGGTCATAAATTTGCTCAAAATAACAGCTTGTTATGTTTTGCATATTTATTTGAAGTTATGGGAAACCTAGTTGAGATTAAAAAAAAAAATGACGAACTCAATGTTGAAACAGAGAAATCGGGATGCTTGGCTAAATGATCAGTAGAATACTCCAGCTACTTTTTCTTTTTGGTATATGAACTAATTTAAAGGTGAGTTTGTATAATGGCTTCAAATCACCTGTGTTTGCTGAATAGAAAACTAATGAAAAATTTTAAAAAATTAAAAAGACAAAAAAAAAGAAAAGCTGAAAAAAACAGAAAAAAAGTTCTTGCAATATGATGAGTAAATACTATCTTTTTCAAGCACATATTGTGAATTTGGACTGAAACATATCCTTCATTGGACTATGACAGGCTATTTGAATTATCCCTGTAGGCTGACATTAGCACATATTTGTAACTTGTGGTGTTGTAGAAGAAAGTGTTACTCAGGGCCAGAAGGCTTCCACATAAACTTCTATTTATTTTTAAATATTTATTTATTTATTTTTGAAAAGAGAGAAGGAGAGAAATGAGTGAGAGGGAAAGAGAATGGGCACAGCAGGGTCTCTTGCCACTGCAAAGAATTACAGATGCATGTGCCACCTTGTGCATTTGGCATTATGTGGTTACTGGAGAATCAAACCTGGTCTTTTAGTCTTTGCAAGCGAGTTCCTTAACTATTGAAGCTTCTCTCCAGGTCTCATTCATTTATTTTTAACTCAACATACACCTGCATGGATCTTCCAGGGTGGTTATGTTATGTAGTCCAACACGGTCATGTGGATCTGTCAGAGAGAGTAAATTATGTAATCCAACATGGCCACAAGTACCAGCCGGGAGATATATTATGTACCCCAAACTGTGACTAGAAAGAAGAGCAGACAGATTCTAGCTCTACCTAACTTCTTTTCTTACCACTCCTATGAATAGCTCTGTTACCATGGAAAGGATAGGGAACATGTACATACTTGGAGAAAAGTTATACTGAATACTAACCAAAATTTTAACTATTATTACCCTATACTTACAGATAATGTGTCTACAAGGTATGTGGTTTTTCACACGACCTTGTTTTAATGGTTGTGAAATGAAATGACAATAACATTTAATATCAAAATAAGGTATTTTATCATTTTCAAAGGATTGAATCTAAATCAATATAACTGGTTCTTTCAGAATACATCTTTTCATCTCATCTTCAATTTGCTTGTTGGAATCTCAAGTCTAGTGATGTATAATAAAATTATTTATTGAGAAGACATGTATAATAATACATTATGAAGGGTAATCTATCACTTGCCACTTTGTCTTTTTGACATTAATATTATAGTTGTGCTTAGAGCAGCAGTTTCTATTCTTGTCTTAACAAAGCATATAGCCTTGTTTTTAAAAAAGGAATCTTTGTTTGATTTATTGCTTATTATAATTCCATTTCGGAACCACTAAAAGTTAAAGTTTAAATAATTATTCCATCTGATACTGTCTTAAATTATAGCATTATATAAATGAGCATGAAATTGAAAATATGAATATTACTGAATTATTATTAAATTAGGCTACAAACCTAAAATTTACATACAAATCTCAGTTGAAAATGCAAGTTTAAATAATTAATCCATCTGATGTAGTCTTAAATTATAGTGTGCTATAGTTGACCATGAAATTGAAAATTGTGAATCTTAATAAATGATTATTGGGCTGTAAATCTTAAGAGTTACATACCATCTTAGTTGAACACACTATCTATGCAAGTAAAGAACAGAATATTTCATAGTGCTTACCTCAAATTCAAGTCACCTTTTACACAATGCTTTGTTCTTTTTCAGATATTATTTTTCCACTACATATGGCATATTTGTATTTGTAGTTCAGTACTGCCATGACTTTGTATTGAGCCACTAGACAAAATTTTGAAGAATTCAAAGTCTGGCAAAGTATCCTTCAAACCTAGACAGGAGGCTGATTATAGTTGCTCGAAAAGAGATAAATCCTGCTCCCAGGTCATACCACATAATTCGCAAGCAAGGAAGTATGTCTAGTAGTTGAAAAGTCCCCTCTAAAGTTCCATGTTAGGGGGTCAGTAAGTTAACTTTGTTTTATTGCTTTGGGCTGGTCCAGGAACATAAAATAATCAAGGTGTTACCATTAGAATTTATGGAAGCAAAAAACTCTATGTGAATTGTCTAAAGAAAAGTCTAAGTAACATGCAGAAAGCTTCCAAGTCCGAGACACACACAGGATGGAGATAAAGCACACTGTGTGGTTAAAGGAATCATCACATGTTCTGTGGATAAAGATGCTGCTGTCAGGCTGGAGAGATGACTTAGTGGTTAAGATGCTTGCATGCAAACCTGAAGAGGCCGTGTTCAATTCGCCAGGTCCCAAGTAAGCCACACACACAAGGTAATGCAAGTGCACAAGGAGATATTTCTGCCTTTATTTCCTGGTCTTCCTCAATATTGTTGCCCACTGCCAAAGTAGGCTGACTACTGAACTTTGCTTATCTTTCCTGGTATTTAAAGGCCAATATAACACATCCTATCACTTATAAGTCAGAATGAGGAAAAAAAAATCTTCTTGGTTTTTGCTTCTCTAGTTCCAGTTAGGTCTTCTTCTGAATGAACAAATCCATTATTCTTGTAACTAATTTCATAGAGTATGTTTTCCGTTGCGTTAGGAGTGTGTTTGTTTTTTTTTTACCCATGAACCTTATAAAGCTTTATAAAAGCTGGGCGTGGTAGCACACACCTTTAATCACAGCACTTGGGAGGCAGAAGTAGGAGGTTCGCTGGGAGATTTTGAGGCAAACCTGAGACTACAGGTCAGCTTGAGGTAGAGTGTGATCTTATCTTAAAAAAAAATAAATAAATTACAAAACCTCTATAAATTATGAGGACATTTACTACATCCAGCTCACCATTTTTGTCAACTCCCAACAATACAAAAGACCAGCATGGCATTTTATGTGTTATTGAAAAGAGTTATGATTTATGAATCATGATGATGAGTCAGAGCATTGATGAAAATTAGATTGAATTTAGAGAATGTAAACAAATGATCTTGAAATTTCACACAGCGTGATATAAAGTGCTCCTTCCTAAAATGGAGGGAGCAGATGCTCACAGCTCTTTTTCTGTAACAGAATAAAAGAGTAAGGGGCACTCTCTATGAACTGATACCATGAAGAAGACAATGTCTTGAATAGGAGCTAGAATTGCAGTCAGTAAAACATTTTCTTACATCCTGCTTTGAAATTAATACTTGTACTGAGAATTATGAGATTAATAGCCTTATGTTCAGTGCTTTTTTTGTGAGACAAGCCCTAAAGACTAGATTATTATTTTTTTTAGAAAAAAAAGCACAAGTGAAAGAAATAGAGATAGAGATTACAGAGAAAGAGAGAGAGAGAGAGAGAGAGAGAGAGAGAGAGAGAGAGAGAGAGAGAGAGAGAGAGAGAATTGGCACACCAGGGCCCCAGCCACTGCAATAAAACTCCCACTGCCCCTTGTGCACATGTACAGTCTTGTGACCTTTCATCAGTGTGTTTCTGGCTTACATGGGACATTTATAATTGAACAAGAGTCCATAGGTTTCACAGGCAAGTGCTTTAATAACTAAGCCATCTCTCTAGCCCTCAAGTTCTTTTTATAAGGTTCATATATGTTGTTTTTTGTTTACTTCCTAATGAACAATTTTCCAAATTTGTTCTCTCTGATTCTGCTGCTAAGTAGGTTGATATTAGCCTATTAAAATTATCATCAATCAATTTCAACCAGTGTCTTTTCTGGATATATACCCACTGAAAAATAGCTGACAAACAAATTTCCTGCTTGGTATTTTCCTCCATTGGAGGACTTTTCCTTTCTACTCTCTGGGGCTAGGATAATTTAGGAAATTGTGACAGTTCACATATGATGTTAAATTGATAAGAATATCACACATGCAAACACACACACACACACACACACATATTGCAATCACATTTAATAAAAGGAGATAGAGAGAATTCAAGAATTCTGAAAGCTAGAGAACTATTCTATAGGACATTATATGACACAATGGATCAAAAAAGAGTACAAAATCTGAAGAAAGATATATATTTAGCTTATTTAATAATATAAATTCTTATAAAAAGGATGTTCAAAGGAAGATAAACATCAGTATACTAACTCACCTTTGTTTATTTATTTATTTAGTTAGTTATTGGTGAATGCTCTCTTTATAATGAGGAGCTGAAATAACTACATATCTCAGACAAATGGGAAAACACCAAAATTTCAATAAGATTTTAAAATAAGTTTCCATAAAATTCACTTATAAAAATTAAGTACATAAAATGAAACTCAGTGATATAAGTTAGGAATCACATATTTGAATCACAAAAATTTCTCTATACTCATTGGGTTGAGTTACATGTAGTTATATTCATTTTTATTACATATTATTTAAATGTGTAAGGACTCATGTGCACATAGATCCTTAACTAATAATCATTGATAATAATGTTCAATGATTGACAGTTGTAGTTTTGAAATTTTCATATTCAGTAAGTGATAATCATTATCTTTAAATCTATTTAATCTATTTAAATCATGTATAACATTACAAAGAAAACATATGAAACCTAGGAATAAGCATGACTTTTATATGCCTTAGCCCCTGATATTTTCTTTGCAAAATAATACTGATAAATATTCTCCACTATTGAATTTAGCATTTAATTAAAATCAAAACTAAATGAAATTGGCCAAGTATGTTGCCTATAAGCTTAGTACTCAGGAGACTGAACCAAGTTAATCATGAATTTGACATAGATTATAGACGAAGACAAAAAGAATGAGATATCAACATACAAGGAGGGCCATTCCACTGCCAGCATTTGGTTATCCCCCAGTCTGAGGAATGAGGTGATAGTCAGTGAGTACTACAAAGCCCCCAAAACAATGTAGACCATTGCCAAAGCATATGGTGACCCACCAAAATTGCACATTAACATTGACTCTATTGTAGAAAACACCACGGACTGAGGTCCCAGTACATTGAATGATCATGATGTAACTGAAGTGGGAGCCAGATCCCTGAAGACTAGCCCTTATAGTGCTGGGAAACACTATGTGGGATGCATGAGGACAGAAGTCACCAAAATCATGAAGAGTTGATTCTATAAGCTACAAAGTCAACCAGCCAAGCAAGATGTACCCACCAGTTCAATAGTGGCACATAGGTTGTGAAGATAATCAACTGCTCACTTATTAAATATGAGGCTGGCTCAATGTCATGGAACTCATTCCTAATTCTGAGAACCTCATCAGAAGCTCATGGCTTAGAAGGTCACAGTACCTAAAAGGATACCTCAGTGGTTCTTTGGCTAAGAGCATAGGTTATGCCTATCAAAAAGTCTTATAAATGTCTATGTTTATTCCCTTTGATCCATTTTACTTTCACTCTTGGCTAGAGAATCTGCCTATTTATAAATGGCAGTGAATACCAAGGAGACCCAAGATCCATCAGAATGAGCCACCTGACTAGAATAAGATGACTCATCTCGATCACTTTGTCAGGGCCTAGGAGACAAGACAGAGGAACTGGCATATTGGTGCTGCTCTTAGGCTAGCCTGAGTACCTCTTTCAGGGATACAGTAGACACTAAGAAGACTCAAAACTCATCAAAACAAGTAGAAGCTCTGACAAAATCTCTACTCTCAAGAAGACATATAGCAGGTCTTACAAGGCCCAGAGCATTGTGGAAGTCTGGCGAGAAAAAAAATTAAGAGTCACAGGGAGGGAAAAATGTACTCTGCAGCAATGTCCCCTCTTCCTCCACAGGTACTTACTGGTACATTCATGAATCCACAGTGTTTAAAAATATTCCCAATGATAAGGGCACTCACTCAGTGAAATAGGGCTGTGGAGGAAGGGATATAAGAGTATAACCTGATAGAAATATATCCAGCTTTCAATATGTTCAAGTATTAAAGTTCTCAATTAATAATAAAAGGTGTTTCTAAAAAGAAAGAGTGAATTTGGAAAGAGATGGAGATCAGAATTCAGTGAACATAACGAGATGGAGGAGAAAATGATGGTAACAAGAGATGATTATCATCCAATTACAGTATGGTCATGATTAATAAAATGAGTTACAAATTCTATGATAAGTATTGAAAAATTTAAAAAAAGAACTTAAGAAGTTGTTTCTAAGTAGGAATTCAGTAGACAAAGTTGGTGACATCTCTTTTAGATTCCTTAATTATCATAGTTTTTCCTAAGTTTTAATTTTCTTTCCTCAACCTGGATTTGAGTATAGTAATTTGAACACAACTCCTCCAACAGAAATATATACAGCATTTAGCATATCAAATTTAATTAAAAGAAGGAGAAGCTATAAATTATTGGTAAATATTAAATATTAAATTTACCAAGAAAGAACCTGACACAATCTGTTCACAACACATATGTGAAAGTAATTTTCTCATGTGAAATACATAAAATCATGTAACTTATGCATGGCAATGTAATAAAGAAAAGTTATGCAAAATTTATAAGCATATAACAGGCAATAAGCAAAATAAAGGTAAGATTTATTTTTTTTAGTGTGGGTGACCTACATAAATGAAAAAGTGAAGTACTGAAGTCTTCTTCTATTATTATAGGACCTATATGCCTGTTTTTTTTTTTGTTTTTTTGTTTTTTGTCTTTTAGTACTATCTCCTGCTAATGTTCACTAAGGCCTTTATTTCATACCACAGAGATACTTGCACATCCATTTTTTTTTCTCTTTTTGCTGCTCTTTATAACAACTAGGGACTAAAACCAGCTTAGATGCTCCTTAAGAGATGAATAGAAGATTAAAGATAAAATATATACACAATAGAATTTTGTTTATCAGTGAAGAACACGCTTGGGAGCTTAGTGGTTAAAGTGCTTGTCTGCAAAGCCAAAGGACAAATTTTCACTTTCCCAAGATCCACATAACCCACAAACATCTGGAGTTCATTTGCAGTGACTGGAGGTCCTGGTGCTTCTATCCTCTCTGTCCTCTGTCTCTCTCTAGCTCCCTCTCTCTCTTTCTCAAATTAATTAATTAATTAATTAAAAATATAGGCTCAAACTGAAGAGATGGCTTAGCTATTAAGGTACTTGCCTACAAATCTGAAAGACACAGGTTAGATTTCCCAGCACCCATTTATACCAGGTGCACAAGGTGGTGCATGTATGGCCCTGGTACACCCATTCTCCACTCATCCTCATCAGTTTCTCACAAGCAAATAAATAAAAATAAAATATTTTAAAAGCAGGCTCAACTATGGTAAGTGTTAGAAGTACAGAAAACTGGCCAAGAGTAAGTAACAGTGGATGACAAGGAAGAGTGATAAGAGAAGAACAAAAGAGCTCACAGGACATGTAAACAGAAGGGACTGTGGAGAATAACTAACGCAGGTTATGTTGGACCATGCTCTGTTGTATATAAGTCTCCATGCTAACTAAAAATAAAACAAAAGCATTCCCTTAAGTCTATGTGTATAAGATGTTTATGAAATGTAAAAACAACTGCATGTTAAATCACAGCCCCAAGTTATTTTGTTTATATCTAAATATTCTAAAGTATGGAACAATTGAAACCCAAAACACCAAGCGACCCCCCTCAAAATTAAATATGGAGTTTTCAAAATCTGTAAGGTATTGGTTGAAAACCATGACAAGCTCATTTTCAATAGTTAGATACTAAGCTGTATGTGGTGATTCAGGCATGCTAAATTCTGAGGCAGGATGATGATGAGATCAAAACCAATCTAAACTACAAAATAAGACTCAGTCTCAAGGATTAGGAAATAACTTGCCTAGGAGTAACAACAGCAATTTATTAAAATAACACTTCTTTATCTCTATATTTGTTTCTTTAGAGCAATTATTAATGTTAATTTAACACTAAATTATTTTTAAATATTTTCATTTATTTATTATTTCCAAGCAGAGGGAGAAAGTGAGACAAGGGAGACAGAATGGGCACACCAAGTCTTCCAGCCACTGCAAATGAACTCCAGACACATGTGCCATTTTTGTATCCGGCTTTCTGTGGAATCTACGAATCAAACCTGGGTTGGTAGGCTTTGAAAGCAATTACCTTATTGACTGATCCATTGCTTCTGCCCTAACATTAAATTCTTCATTATACTTTTTTGTTTGTTTGTTTGTTTTATTTTTCGAGGTAGGGTCTCACTCTAGCCCAGGCTGACCCGGAATTCACTATGGAGTCTCAGGGTGGCCTTGAATTCACAGCAATCCGCCTACCTCTGCCTCCTGAGTGCAGGGAGTAAAGGCATACGCCACCACACCCTGCACTTTTTTTAAAAAATTATTTATTTATTTATTTATTTGAGAGCAACAGACACAGAGAGAAAGACAGAGGGAGAGAGAGAGAATGGGCGCACCAGGGCTTCTGGCCTCTGCAAACGAACTCCAGATGTGTGTACCCCCTTGTCACCTGGCACTTTTTAAAGTTAACATAAAAATGTTCAAAGAGTCATATGATGAATATTGTTAATTTAATCATCTTTAATTATTTGGACAAATTTTAAAGGACAATTCTCCCGTACATTGACCATTATTATATCTTTCAAAAACAGTTTCTTTGCGAATTTTAGATAAAAACATCTATGCCACTTATAGAAATAAATGCAGCACACTATTTTAGAATTTACTTAAGAATTCTCTGAAAGCATCCATTTGCTAAAAAAAAAAAAAAAAATACAAGCCAAATGCAAAAGGTACTGATAATATATTCTTGTCCTTCAGTGGTCAGTAGATCAATCATTCTTATTCAAATGAAATCCTTGACAATTTTTCTTGTTCCTGTGTTCACAAGGTATGCTAATGGTCTGTGAATTCTCAAAGAACATTCTTTCTTTCTCTCTTTACTCTTTTCTTTTTTTTCTAATTTTGAGAAGGAAGAATGAAACTAATGGGAAGATTGCAGACTAAAATGAAACCTCAGAGGGTGATTCACTGAAAAATGATGGAGAACACGGGCAACTTGGTGTAGAATATTCTCGTCTAGTTATTTCTACCCACAAACTCCTAAGAGGACCCTCTCCTTGTTATACAGAGTCCTCAATATACTAAATAACTATAAACTTAAGGAGAATTGAGACATTTTACAACTCCCCTATTACTGCTGAAATGTTATTTTCCTCTAAGTTGGTTTAACAGTGATTGATTGCCCAGGGAACAGTTTGAGGTATCCAAAAAAGAAAGAACAGATTTTTAACTAGATCTGGGATCACATAAATGTATGGCTAAGACAGAATTATTTGCTGCCAAAATGATGAAAAATATAATGGAAGTTGAGTATGAAATAAGCCAAATATTCCTTAGCATAATAGTACTAAGATAATAATAAAAAGTTTGACACTGAGGAAATATTTCCATTGTCACTGTATATGTTAAACTATACCTATCACTAGCAAATTTATAATAAATAAAAATAAAATAAGGCACTTCATTATTATTATTGTTATTATTATTATTATTTTGCCAGTAACTCAATAGCAAAACCTACCTGTTGAGATTGAGTTTCCAAGTAATCACATAAAACCTGATACACAAAATGGCACGTTTCTGGACTACTTTTCAGTGGCAAGAGGCTCTGGTAAGCCCATTTTCCCTATGAGTCTCTGACTCTCCTCTCTTTGTCTTCCTCTCTTTCTCTCTCTCTCTTGAAATGAATAACTAAATACCTAAAATATTGAATTAAAATATCTGTAAACAAAAATAGGATAAACCCCATTAGTACCCGGTCAATGTCTATTAAAGTTACTTTTACAAATGAATACTTCTAGATAAATATTCCTTTTTGTTTTTTTGTGTTTTCAAAGTAGGGTTTCACTCTGTCCCAGGCTGACCTGGAATTCATTATATAGTCTCAGGGTGGACTTTGGCCTTGAAATCATAGTGATCCTCCTACCTCTGCCTCCCAAGGGCTGGGATTAAAGGTGTGTGCCACCACACCCAGCAAATATTCCCTTTAATGTGGGTAAAATCTAAGAATTGAAGCAATAAAAAAAAATAGGATTATTTTTGAATGTTAGAAATATTCAAAAACTCAACTTTGCTGACTAAATTTCCATTGTCAAAATATATACTCAAATTAATTTTATTGTAGATGAATTGCAGCTTAATAAAGTATACTTTATAGTGAAAGCTTAATGAAATAACTTCTGTTTTAGTTACATTTCTAGTTTCTGTGACAAAAGAAGAAAGAGAGAGAAAAGGGGAGTGCCACAATCACATCACGTTCTAGGATGAGCTTCTGAACCAGGCACGGTTTATGGGAGGAACAGAATTTTATTCAAGATTACATACCCAGGGGAAGTTCCAAAATGTCAGAAGAAGCTGGACCTCTTTATACAGATCCATGCACAGAGGAAAAAAAAAAATAAATTAAAAATAAATTTAAAAAAAAAAAAAAAAAGCAAAGCACCACCCAAAGGCAAGCACACTCCATGAATCCCGGGTAGAGCTCAGAACTCAGGTTACCTAGGCTGGATTTAGGATCCTCCTCGAATAACACCTTAGGGCTGGACCGCAGTATCCGCTCACAGCGATATGTCCTCCATTCGGGTGGCTGGAGGTCTTAAGTTGCAAGCTATAATAAATTCTTGAATCTACTGGGGGACATCAATTCAAACTACCAAATTCAGTCCCTGGACTCTAATAGATTTATAACCATCTCATATTATAATTTGTATTAAGTGTCTTTACCAATTTAAGATAGTTTCAAAGTCACAGGTCTCATCTGAAAGTTAAGATTGTCTTTTAATTATGAATCCTGTAAAAGCAAAACAAGTTATATACTGTTAACATATAGTGGCACAGAGTAAATAATTTCAACTGCTACAATGCATAACGAGGAGAGACTAGACAAATGCAAACTCAACAACCATCAAGCAAAGAGCAAACATCTGCAGTTCACATCCAGTATCATAATGAGTTACTGACAAGTTTCCCTATTTTCTAATTCTGCCCCTTCACCTGGCCCGACTACCCAGAGTAAACTTGCACTCTGAGTGAACAGCACTTCTGGTAGCTGTTACACACTCCTGGTATATCTAAACATTCTTGGAACTCCACTGCAAACCACACATAGTCAACTTACAAGGACTTCACTAGCCTATCAGGGTCATCATGCCCTGCACCAAGCCACATCTCCAGAGTGGCACCTGGAAATGTATGCTCTTCATGGCGTTTTCCACACATTTTGCATGTTCCCAAAACCAGTTCCCTGTGCATAGGACGCAGACATGGTAATTCAGGGATGAAATGAATCATGACCTTGAAAAGCAGGTTCTTTACTTTCTGTCAACACCTTTAAAAAGCTTCTGCATTTCCACCCTTCAATCATTCCTCATTCATCTTTTCCATTGTTTTAGAGTAAAAAGTTGGGCCTTCTTTAACCATGGCAATAGCTCCTTAACAAGAACAGCTTTTGCTACCAGCCTCATTGCCAGTAATTTTAAACTTTCTTGAGTTTTTCCAACTTTAAAATTTTCAGTTCTATGTCTTTAACCAAGCATATCAGTTTAAGGGGGCCAGGGGCAGAATGTGGTGGTTTGATTCAGGTGTCCCCCCTCCCCATAAGCTTAGGTGTTCTGAATATTAGGTTCCCACATGATGGAAATTTGGGAATTAACACCTCCTGAAGGCAGTGTATTGTAGGGTTCAGGCTTATGGGTATTATAGGCAGTTTCCTCTTGCCAGTGTTTGGCACACTCTCCTGTTGCTATTGTCCACCTGATGTTGGCCAGGGCATGATGTCCACTCTCTGCTCATGCCATCGTTTTCACTGCCATCATGGAGCTTCCCCCACAAGCCTATAAGCCAAAATAAACCTCTTTATTTTTCCCACCAGCTGCTCTTGGTTGGGTGATTTCTACCAGCAATGTGAACCTGACAACAACAGTCAACTTCAAGTTTTTGGGGTAAACTTTCAAACAAGGGTAGTTTATGGAAGAAATGGATTTTATGTGAAGCTTTCATACCCAGGGCAGTCCCATAATTGAGAAAAAGCTGCCCCCTCCCACAGATCCATACAGAGAGCAAAAGAATGACACCCAAAGCAAGCATACTCTAGGAAACCCAGGCAGAGCTCAAGTGCTCTGCATACCTAAGCTGGAATTCAGATCTATCCTCAAGTAACACCTTAGGGCTGTACCCCAGGATCTACCCACAGCGACACTTCCTCCAGCCAGGGGCTACACATCTGTGTTACAAGCTTTAGTAACTCCTGAATCTATTGGGGGACATCCATTCAAACTACCACTGGGAAGAAGGTAGGGAAGGAAGAAAAAAGAAGAAAAGAGAAGAAAGAAAGAAAGAAAGAAAGAAAGAAAGAAAGAAAGAAAGAAAGAAAGAAAGAAAGAAAGAAAGAAAGAAAGGAAGGAGAGAAGTAGAGAGGGAAGAAGGAAAGAAGAAAGGAACAAAGGAAACCTAACAAAAGCAAATTAAGGAGGAAAGATTTACTTTAGCTCATAGTTCATAGGTATACTGTCCTTCATGTTTGGGAATACATGACAGCAGGAGCATAATGCAACTGGTCACATTTAGTCCACTATCAGAAATCAGAGAGGAATGAGTGATAGTGATCAGTCAAATTTCTCTTTTTAAATTTTTATTCATTTGTTTATGAGAGAGAGAGAGAATAAAAGCACACTAGGGTCTCTTGCTATTTGCAGTAGAACTGTAGCCACGTGCATCTGGCTATGTAGGTGTACCGGGAAGCAAGTGGCTATAACCACTGAGTAATACTTACAACCTATGATTTCTGCTTTTAATAAAGCCCTAGCCCATATAATAGAAACTCAGACATTCTGATGGGATCTTCTCCCTCAAATACCTCCATCTAGAAAAGCACCAACACCAAAGAAATGCAAAAGATTTGTTCCACAATGATGCCAGACACTGTCAATTTCACTTCCAAAATGAACAAACTACCATACTTTTCAAATACATAACAAATTGCATATATTTTATAAAAGCACTTCAACCTATTTTATTTTTATTTTATTTTTTCTAAATTGTGGTAGATTAATCTAAATGAGATTGAATGAGCACATGCTACATTTGTTTCATCTATTTTTCTGAATTTACTTTGTGTCTACTAGAAAAACAAAGAAGGTAGGCACGTGTATGCAAATTCACCATTGAGCTCGTAGATATTAATTAATAATGCCAACAATAGTACACATGCTGCCCATGAGTTAAACGTTTCTTAATGCCATTGGTTGGGAAATCCCAAGAGAAATAATATAATATTAATTAGTAAAGTATGTTGAATATTTTGAAACAAATCATTCCTCAAACTAGAAAGAACTAAAGGATAAGTGCACTGGAAATTTAACTCATGTAATGTCGTCTGTGTCTACATATGAATATTTTCTATAGTGTTTCTTTGGATTATATTTAATTTGGTTCAATGAAAGAATCTGTGTAGGAAATGATGGGTCTTATGCAGGTCTTCTGAGGCTTACGATGCATATTTTTTTTCATTTATTTCAGATAGAGAGAGGGAGGGAGGGAGGGAGGGAGGGAAGGAGGGAGGGAGACAATGAGCACACCGGAGCCTTTAGCTGCTGCAAATGAACTCCATATGTTTGTGCCACTTTGTGTATTTGGCTTACATGGGTCCTGGGGAATCAAACTTACATCCTTTGGCTTTGCAGGCAAGTTCCTTAACTACTGAGCCATCTCTCCAGTCCCCATGATGCATATTTACAATTATCCAATGCTAAGAAAACAAAAACAGAACTCAAAATATAATCAAACCTGCTATAGTTTACTTTATGTAGTAAATAATTAGTCAACACAAACAATATTAATCTAAACAGAATAAATACTATTGGAGTATGTCTGCTCTTACAATGATGGAATGGAAGTGTGTTGCCAAGTTTTCCCCCAATGTCTTAGATCTTCTTACCTATCCATGGGGACTGAAGGTACTACATTCCATAAAAATACCCATTCTTTATATTTTTGTTAGCTAGTGATGATATTACAGTTTTCATGATGGCAATCATTTGAGTTACTTTCTTACTTGCAAAAGAATGATGGAAAGTTTTCATGCTATCCAAAAGAAAACACATTATATAGTGATTCCAGTGTATTGAAAGCACAGTACATACTTCATGAAATTAGTATTTTCAGTAAAACATGGAAAAGTAAAGAACTTAAAACAAATGATATTAGTCAAAGTGGAAATAGGCATCAGTACTCAAAGAGTCATGCAGTCAATGGACATCCAACAAAGAATGACAGATACTGGCCATGTCTGCTTTCTGTTTTATTTTAATCATAATTCTATAATTTGCTTGAATTGACAACTTCATTTAAATTGTAATTCAGGAATGACAGGGCTTTATGTTTGTCATTGTTTGATTCAAGTGTATGCAGAAACTATGGTCAAATATAATCAAAGAATACTGTGAGCTGAAGGTTTGATGAAAAATGTTTAT
Organism: Jaculus jaculus; assembly: GCF_020740685.1. Lineage (NCBI taxonomy): Eukaryota > Metazoa > Chordata > Mammalia > Rodentia > Dipodidae > Jaculus > Jaculus jaculus. The sequence continues at coordinate 22,885,880 of NC_059104.1, forward strand.
ATGCCTTCATTACTTGCATCTGAGTTTTGGCACCAATTCTTGACATCCCTTGTATTATGCTACTACTTCCCATTTTCTACTTGGTCTCCACATGATATGGGCATTTCTGTTTCTATGTTTCCAACTTCATATACTCACTTATTAACTTAATTATTTGTTAGTTTGCTTTTTGGAAACAAGTTCTCATGCAGAACAGACTAGCCTCACCATGTAGAAAAGGATGATTATGCACTTTTGATGTTCCTGCCTGTTTCCTGAGTATTAAGTCTTGGGATTACACTTAAGGTGTAGACCACCATACCCAAAATATGCAGTATTGAAAATTAAACCTAAGGCTTAAAGCATGCCCTGCAAAAACTCTACCAATTGAGTTGCATTTCCAGCATCCATATTTAACTCTTCTTTAAAGGACAGCAATCATCCTGCCATTAAGAACCATTCTAACCCAGCATGACCTGATTATATTATTATATTTACAATATCTGCAAAAGATCATAGTTAAAAATAAGGTTGTATCTACTGATTTTAGATGGACATTCATTTTGTTGGTGAGATCATATTTGCACAGTAATTATTAAAACTCTTAAAACTTATAAAAAAATCTAGGATTACCAAAATACTTTTAAATTCCCCAAAAATTAAAATAACTGAAAGTAACTATCAGAAACAAGGTACAAAATATTCTAAAATATATATTAAAATATGTTTAATAAATTTAAATTTCATTGGATATTATATCTTTAATTGTAGAATATATTGAGCTCATAGAAACATTTCTTTCAAATTGTACAAAAATGGATATATATTTACTATGAAGTTATTTTGCAAAATTATTTGCATTTAGTATCCTAGTTAGTATGTAAAATAAAAACCAATGGAAGTATTTTTTTTATATTTGATTTTATTTATTTGAGAGAGAGAGAGAGAGAGAGAGAGAGAGAGAGAGAGAGAGAGAAATAGTCAGGTAGAGAGAGAGAGAAAAAAAAGGGTCTTCCAGGGCCTCCAGCCACTGCTAAAGAACTCCAGATGCATGTACCCCTTGTGTGTGGGTCCTGGGGAGTCAAACCTGGGTCCTTTGGCTTTGTAGGCAAGTGTCTTAACTGCTGAGCCATCTCTCCAGCAACAAAAGTATATTTTTTTTAATGATAAAAGAATATTCCTCATTTAAAGCAGTGTTTTCATTATGTAGGAAACATTGAGTCGAACATAGTGACACTTGACTTTAATCCCAGTACACCTGAGGTAGAAGGATTGCTGTGAGTTTGAGGCCAGCCCGAAATGATATAGTGAATTCCAGGTAAGCCTAGGCTAGAGTGAGAAACCACCTCAAAATAAAACAAAACAGAACAAAAATTGAAAGACTAATTCTCTATTCTCCTAGGTCTGAAATGCGCATATCGTGTCCTGACACTAGATGTTTTCTCAAGCACCATTGCCTGGTCTTCTTTCTACTTCCCAAGTTGCAGCCATGTATGCTTTAGATACTGATATATTCCTTAGTTTCTCATTACTGTGAAGGAACAAAAAGTTCTAATTAGACTTACAGTTTTGAGCAGTCAGAGATGTCATCACATTTCAATCAAGAAGCAAAAGATGAACAGAAAGTTGGGCTGGCCTATCAAATCTCAAAAATCATCCCTAATGATTCACTTCCTCCCTCAAGGTTTCACCAGTTTCCCAACCTTCCCCAAAGGGGACAACCAACAGGAGACTTAAATGTTCAAACACCCAACTCCCCAGTCTCAAGAGAGGCATTTTACATTTAAATCACAACACCTGCCTTTGCTTACTCCCACTCACTGCCTTCCTCTGAAACCTCTCCCATCGTTTTCTAAGACACAGGCCTTTTGATTATTCAGGTTTCTTAAAATATGCCTTTGCCCTAGATTTTTCTGACCATCTTCAAAATCCACTCCTCTATCCCTCTTTATTATACCTCATCTGAAACTATATTTGTATTGTTATCATTGCCAATTCTATGACATTCTCCATCTTTTGTATCAGTATTTTTTCTTTCCATTAGTGTATCAGTTACATCAAAATGGGAATATTCCTTGTTGTATGAATTATAAGTTGATGTATGAATTAGAATGTTACGTAAATTATGAGTTAGAGAGCAAATTAAACAGTAGTTCTTCTACTGAGAAACCAGCCCTGAAAAATCACATTTCAATAAATTTTATAAAATGGCCTGAATAAATTTTGTGGAATAGGGGCAGGGGAAGAGTCACAAATTGGGACATTATGCACAGAAGCATTGCCTCTCTACTGCAATGGACTGCTGCTCCTACAATACATGACCCACGATCCCCATGGGGATGACCTGCATCCCCATTGAGGAGGGCCCCTTAGAAAAAGAGTCAGGGATAAAGAAAAGGATGGTACCAATATGTGTTGTTTACAAACTAAGTATGTCCATAACTAATATTGATAAATTTAAAAAGAGTGAAAAGAAACACGAAGGAACCCTGAATATATTGGAGCAATAATATATAATCAAGTTAAATAAACAAAAATTCATATTTAACTATGTTATATGAATTTCTAGTAATAAAATCTGGAAATCTAACATTAAATATATATATTTTTTTGTTTCTTTTTTTTGCTTTCTTATTTATTTATTTTTTTATTTACACAATATTTATTAACATTTTCCATGATTATAGAAAATATCCCATGGTAATATCCTCCCTCCCCCCTTAAATATATTTTAATAAGTTGATAAATTAAGTTATTTTTAGTATAAGAAAGTTATTGAAATATTTTAATCTACTTTTCTTAGGCCAAAATCAGATTAGCTTCATCAATTCTAAATAATAATTTTATTATAATACTTTACTAATTACAATACTGGTGCTGATATCTTACTTTCACTTGAAATTAGGCATATAAGCTGTTCACTTTTAATCATGTATATACACTATTATAATGACATCTTGACATTTTTATGCATTATTGTGTAAATTGCTAAAATGCCTGAATTTTTACTTAGCTTTTATAGTTTCCTTTGTTGAATAAAGCTATGTTTTAGTTTTAATTATTAAACCTGAATTTTGCTTTTCTTTGTCCCTATAGTGTCATATGAAACTCATAAAAGTTCTGGAGAGATGGTTCAGTGGTTAAGGCATGTGCATGCAAAGCATAGGGACTAGGGTTAAATTCCCCAGTACTCACATATAGCCAGGTGCACAAGATGGTGCATGTATCTGGAGTTCATTTCCAGTGTCTAGAGTTAAGTCATGGCCCTCATCTGTCCCTTCCATTTAATGTCTGCCAAAGGTTAGGGGCTGGGCATGGTGGCTCATGCCTTTAACCCCAGCTCTCTGGAGATGGAGGTAGGAAGATTGCTGTGAGTTCCAGGCAAGTCTGAGAGTATATAGTGAGTTCAAGATCAGCCTCATCTAAAGAGAGATCCTACCTCAAAAAAAAAAAAAAAAAAAAGAAAGAAAAATGTTTAGGGACACTTCTTTGGAGTACCACGTTGCTTGTGATTCCTTATTGCCTCAGGAGAATTTTAATACATTTTAGTAAATATTTTGTTAGCATTTTCTAACATCAATGCTTGTCAGAACTTTTGTAAATCTGGCTTGCCGATATGTGCAGTGGATTATCTGACATTGAATATATCCTATAGATTGGAGTATGCCATTCTGAAATTGAGTCCTGGTTACACAAAAGATGCAGTTTTAAAGTTTTGTGTAAGGGGACAAAAAAGTACTGAAGTCAAAACTCTTGCTAAAGAGTACAGAATTCCTTAAATGCATGACCATAGCTGAATTCCTTAATGAATCTCTGCTAAATGTATTCACCTGTAAAGTGACAACCAGTTTAGAATCTTCCACACATTACTGTATTGATAAATATATTTACACATTGATAGTGATGCCCAGAATAAAATGAAAACTTAGTAAAGGTGAACTGGCTATTACTGTTCCTTATGATCACTTACACACCAAGGTATGTTAATAAATGGGGACTTCTTACCAAAATAACAAAATCACACATCTAATATATAAAAGCAAGCTGAATGTGTGAAGTCAGAAACTTTCTTTCTTCTGCCAATACTCAATTTGCCTGTGTTTCAGGAGATTCTGCTATTAAGTTGATACTCAAGTAAGTTGTATTAATGGATGGATCCTTATTTACAAGATGATAACATCTCATTAAAGTCAAACTCTGTGAGCTGCTTGATGAGTTGGGAAGTTCCTACTTGTGAGTTTCCCCTCTGCTTGGGCCAGGCCAATCCAGGCCAGCTGAGGTTCGTTCTCTCTAGCCCTTGTTTCTTACATGGGATTGCTCCAGATCCCCACATGGCAGGAACTCTTCAAACCTTATTTTCTTTCCATGGTTTCCCCCAGACCCTCCACATGGGATCTCTAGCCATGTGGGTGACGTTCCTTGGCTCTCTACTTCCCTTTATAAATATAATAATTTAAAAAATCAAAACTGAACTAATAATAAATCCAATGACCTTTCTCTGAATATTGGAAGCCACTCTTCCATAATCATGTGATTAATGAAGCATTATCTAAAGAAAAAATTTTATATGTGACTCAGGTCAAAGACTAAATGATATTGAATACTTAAAGATTTTTAAGGAAAGTAGCTGTAAAGTTTTTGAGCTTTGCTGTACCCTATAATGCCACTTAATTGTTGTAAATGTTCTTTTTCAGTAAAACCTAATATAATTTTCTTTAAAAATTTAAAAGTAATAATGAAAGTGATAAAATTTTACAATAGTGATAAATGTAGATATGTTTAATTCAGAATTTAGTTATGCATATTTGTACCTGGCCTAATAATAAGTTAAACATTACTATCTATTAAACCATAGATCAGGACTAATACTGAAGCAGGTTTAAAACTTGAGTCTATGTTTTAGAAGAATTATATTATCCCTAGGAGAAACTTATGAAATGTGAAACAATTATATCCTGAGAAGGAGATAAAGGTTGTAGATTAAATTAAAGAACATTCCTACTTGCTCATGAGGCTGGAGTAGAAAAAAAAAAAATTAAATGAATGGGGCTGCTCTGCACATCACAGAAAGAGACTACATGTCTAAAAAATAAATGAATAGAAATAGTTTACAAAAACATCCTGATATATTTTTTAAATGTATGCAATGATATAATAATGTAACTTTAAACTGTTGATTAAGGATCAGGACAAGAGCAGAAAAAAAATCTCACAAACACACTTATAAGTAATATGTTCGTGTTCTGAAGAATAATGGGGAACTGTAACTTGCAATGATCATTTAAACACCTTATGTATACTTATAACAAGGATATTGAAGACTCCAAATACAAAGCAATGATAAAGAGATGAATATTATTTACCCTTATTTGATCAGCACGTATTGCTTGCTTACTTTCACATGAATATCATGCTATATCATACAAATATGCACAATTATTACACCTTAATAAAATAACTACTGATATGGAAATGAGATCTAACAGCCAGTGCTCTGGAGGTGGAGGCAGATATATAACTCAAGGTTAAGCTAGAGAAGGTATTAGAATACATGTGGAATGAAAGGTAGGATGATTTGTTGATAGGAAAAGATCGTCTAGGTGGTAGCTTGATAATGGAAGAGTAATCAAGAATCAATTACAGCAATCTGTATATGAAAACACCGTAGTGAAACCTAGTACTTTATACGATAACTTAAGAGCCAATTAAGCCAGGATTAGTGGCACATGCTTTTAATGTCAGTACTTGGGAAGCAGAGGGAGGAGGGTTGCTGTGAGTTCAAGGTTAGCCTTAGACTCCATAGTGAATTCCAGGTCATCCTGCGCTACAGCATGACCCAACCTTGCAAAACCAAGAAAATTAAAAATAAAATCAATTTAAGCAAGAATTTTTCTGTGATGATAAAATATTCTTTATCAGTAATGTATAAAACTGTAGATTTTATAGGGAGGTGTCCAATTTCTTTTGTTCATTTTTTTTCTAGAAAGTGTCTTTGTTTTTGTGCTCATGAAAAACAAAATTAGATGGGCAAATTAGTAAAGTGAGCACATGAAAGTTTAATAAGGTGAAGTAATGCAGAGAGAACATTCTCTATACAAAAAGAGTGGGCTTAGCTGAGGAGCAAACCTTTGACCTTGGCAGGCATGAGGTTTATAGTACTCTTTTCCCTTTTATCCCTCCTCTGTGTCTCCTCCAGGTTGGGCAATTTCAGGAAAGTGAAGTTCTTTTCTCAGAACACCATTTTACCCAGAATTCAGTTGATTGTATGTAGCTACATGAAATTTAAGAATATGTAGAATGGATAGGTATTCCTAAAGTTGAAAAGTCCACTAAGAGAAATGCTAACAGCCCTCTGCTCATTTGAGACATAGTTTTGCTATTTAACCTTATCTAGTGAATAGCTTCTAACACATTAGATATAACAGACTGGCCTTGAACTTATGATTTCTTGTCTCAGACTACCAAGTGTGTTGTGATTCTAAGTGTTCCAGCATATACTCAGCTTCCCTTTATTTTATGTGTAGAGAAAGGACTCCTGGCAGGCAGGCAGGTATGGTGGAGAAAGGACTAGCCATACAAACCGAAGTACTTGAATTTAGATTCAGGATCCACATAGAGCTTGCAGTGCCAGTGTCTGTAATTCCAGAGTGGCCGTGGTGAGAAGCGAGGTAGCTAGCTAGAGCAGTATTACCTGGAAGTTCATGGATAAGCTACCCTAGAAACTACAGCATGGGGCTGGAGAGATGGCTTAGAGGTTAAGTGCTTGCCTGTGAAGCCTAAGGACCCCGGTTCGAGGCTCGGTTCCCCAGGTCCCACGTTAGCCAGGTGCACAAGGGGGCGCACGTGTCTGGAGTTCGTTTGCAGAGGCTGGAAGCCCTGGCATGCCCATTCTCTCTCTCTCCCTCTATCTGTCTTTCTCTCTGTGTCTATAGCTCTCAAATAAATAAATAAATAATTAAAAAAAAAAGAAACTACAGCATGAATAAGATTTCCTGTCTCAAAAAAAAAAAAAAAAAAGTTGCCAAGTGAGTATTAACCTCCAAAGTTTCACTGTAACATGTCCGAGTGTCCTGTGGCATGTGTACGTCCACATTCACCCACATGTCCCACACCCATGCGCAAGCATTAAAAATCAATATGACTATATTTTTAGAAAAGTTACTATTTGGTTATTTCTAAATTTATCTTTCTAGAACAATTCTATCCTAAATTGAGATGAGTATTTTATTAAATTAATAAAATAGCTTACAACCGTTTGTTCCACTGAAAGGGATACCTACTTGGTAGATACAGAAGAGAGGTTACTCATGTGTTCATCTTTCCAGATAGTCTTTCAAACAAGTATAAGTGTTCTGTATAAGAATGCCCATTATTTTTGGATATTTACATTTCTTTTTTTTTTTCAGTTTAAATGTGTTTTAAAGCTTAGAATATCATTTTACACGACAATATTTTACATTTAGGGGACATTTTTAATTCCTTCAAATAACTTCTCACCCTTGGTGTTCCAGTAGCCTTCTTTACTCCTATTTTCAAAACATTGTTTAAGAAAATATTTATTTGTTTGCAAGAAGAGAGACAGAGGGAATGGACATGCCAGGGCTTCCAGCAACTCCAACTAAACTGTAGACACATGGTCCTCTTTGTGCATCTGTCATTTATTTATATATATATGAGAGAGATCAAGAGAAAAGAGACAGAGAGAATGTAAATAACTTTAAAAATCCACATCTATTTTCTTATTACCTATAAGCTAATTGGACAATTTGCAGAAATAATGATCTTATCGGTCATGTTTGTTTGTGACTAATGTTGATCATTGCCTGACTACTTCATAGTACTTGCAGAAAAATATAAATAGATATATAAATTGAAGAGCATGTTTGCTCACAGTATATATAGTCATAGTTGACTGTGTAACCCTTTTGAGAGGCAGCATTTGCTTCTCCCTGGTACTCTAAGCATATTTCACATTTAGAATTTTTATTTTTATTTTTTTCTTGATTTGAGGGCTTCTAGAATGAGAATGTAACATAAAAACATTTCAATTCCTTTTAAATGTAAATTTCATACAGATTATCATGAGAATGTTTTTCTTTCCAAAGATAAATGGACAAGTCCACCAAAATTTATTCTTTTCTTTGTGGGATGGTATTTTGTTGCTAATTTCTTATTCTAAATTCTCAGTATACTTGATTTTTTTTTTTAAATATCTAGGGTTTAATAAGCATCCTGTGTTGTATTTCCTAAATGAATTAGTGATATGGAAGTTTGAAGTCCTGGCTTGAACTATTAAGTAATGCTTATTGTTATTTACTTTTACATATGAAAGTTTACTGGCCACCTTCAGTTCTTCCTTCCTCGTTCCTTGCCTTCTTCCCATCCTTCACTCTATTCTTTACTTTTTTCTCTGTCACACAAACCACATGAGTATACATTACTCATATACTTTAAGCTTATGTTTCCAATAGTTTTCACAATTACATGCTAACAATATTTTGAGGCATTTTTAGAGTTTTCAAGTCATCTACTTCTGTGCTTCTATCAACAAAACAAATAAGAAGATATTTGTGATAATTGATATTCAGAAGGATAAAATGTAATGATATAAAACACAAGTGTTTTCAAGAAGCTCTTAAGATAATGTACTTGACATATTTATGAATATACAAATGTAAATACTAAACCATTTGATTTCCAAGTCTGAATGAAGAGAAAATGCTGGTGATGTTTTTTTTTTTTATTTTATTTTTAATGTGTGAAGGATTGCAAGGAGCATAGTCCACAGTACTCTCCTGATAAACCAGCCTTAAGGCTTTTCTGTTCTGAGTATTTGTGATGAGATGTGATATTCTCCCTATAAATCTACATTTACAAAAATATAATATTGTTTGTATTTACAATATTTTAAATTTAACATTACCCAAAACCCCAAGTAAGACCAATAGCAAAAATAGTGCTGTTGAAATGGTCTAGGCTAATTGTTGGTAATGGCAAGCTTTCTTCCTATTGAATTTCTTTTAAAAATTGCATTTATTTTTGAACATCAAGATAAAACTGACAGCTATAATAGAGAGGTAATAAAAGAGATGTGCTGAGAATGTTATTTTATATTTCTATCTGTACATATAACTGAATTCTAAAATTGAATTGGAAGCATGCTCCAGCCTTCACTAAGTGGAAGTGTACGTGCACTCTGACGTAGTCCTCCTTCATAACATGTCTTACCATCATCTGAAATTAAACAAATGTATTTTACTTCAATGATCCTATTTGATTATATTCTCCTATTACCTTTATGGTGTGGTCAAATGATCATATATACTTATTATTTGTACAAATGAGAGACACAGCCTTCAGTAATATAGGTCAAATCCAATTGTATTTGTACAAGGCAGTTGATAAAAGTGGTTTTGGAATTTCTAGATTCAGTATAAGGCAAAACAAGATACTATTAGGTGTGTGTAGTGTTTGTGTAAATTTTAAGGCACTCTTGCAAGGAGACCAAATGTGACTTCTTGACTAGGTATGGAAATCATAATTGTTATTACAACTTTGCTACTAACCAATAAAGGAATTGAGCCATCATGCTGCCATATTAGATTTAGGACACAAGCCCAGCTTGAGCAAGTATGTAGAATGCATGAATATCTTCTGCATAATCTGAATTAAATGCACCAACTAATGCAACTGTACCTTTTGAAATGTCATTGCTTTTATTATGATTTTTAATGAATTAATGGTATTAGTAAAAAATGTTCATATGATTACCTTTAAAAGCATTTCTCATATTTTCTTTTTTATTTCATCATTTATTCCTTTTATTTTTGTTTTTAAATCCTAATCATGTTCGATGTTTAATAGCAAACAGATTAAATCAAGATATAATGTCATTCAAATGGCTGTATTTTGTGAAATAAATGGATATTTATTATTTTTATGTGTGTGTTTCTGGAAAGTTGGAATGTGTCTGTGTAAATGATAATCTATGTGTTTTTGCTTGCTTGTGGGGGCTTGGGAAAAATGTCAGGTGTCATTCCTTCAGACATCATACATCTTTGATGAAACTGGAATTTTGTTGATATGAGGCTCACCAGGCCACTAACCTCCTGGAACCTGCCTCTCATTTCCTCCCCAGTGCAGAATTTATAAGCATGATCCTTCAGAACTGGTTTTCCTCACAACAGTTATGAGGATCAAATCTAGAGCTTCATCCTTGCAAGGCAAGCACTTTACCATCTCAGCTATCTCTGCAACTCAAAATTTAGATACTTTTAAAAAGGGTAAAAGTTATGCATTGTTATGTTTTTATCTTTAACAAAAGTACAAATACCACTTTTTATGACTATAAAAGGAAGAACCAGTGAGAATATAGTGTTACAAAAATGAAGAGATTCTAAGTTGAAGATGCTGAAATATGCCTCAAGAAAGTGGCTTTCAAATAAAATTGTGCTAACCAACTCGTCCAGAACATTCCCATCCTGGAAAGTGAACTACAATTTTTAATTAAGTTTCGTGACAATCTCATATGTGTATATATTCTGTTTTGAAAATATATAATACCCATTATCATCTTATCCTCCATCTTCTCTCATTGACTGCATTATTATTCCCACTATTTTTCAGTGGCTCTAACACTGCACAATATGACGTCCCTCCCTCAGCAATATTGACTACCAATAGTTCTTCAGGGATGGGTGATGTCTCATGAACTCAGCATATCAGGATGTTAATATCTCCATAACCCTGTGTAAGACTCTGGGAACATCCCAGAAGAAAGAGTGAAAACAACATAAGAGATTGAAGATAGGGAATAATACTGTGAAACTCTATGATTATCCAGACATGAAATTGCACCAAAACTCGCAGCAGCTGTGGTGTCCTGCACAAGATAGAACAACTCAGCATCATTGTACAAATGTGTGTTTTAGTCACGTGTCATGCCTTTAAACAGTCCTAAGCAGATGGGATGATAAATTAGATATAGTGGCATCATAGTTCCTATTCTTATACATCGTTATATCATTATACAAAGAATGTGTGATGATTAAGTTCTTTAGTCAAGTTGATCTGATTAGGGTCATTTTCAGAGGTTGCCTCAAGGCGGTATGACAGAAAGAGGAGGTCCTTCCTCCAGAGTTGGTTCACCTCCCAGAGGGGCCCTTCATGTCAGGAAGCTCTGGGAGGAATGAGCCCCTTCTTCCAGCCTGGCTGACTGTGGGTGCTTCTTAGTCCCTTCACTGTGTGTGCATCTACCCTATTTAGTTACACTCAGTTGTCACTGGAACCGAGTTTCCTCAGCCTACCAATGTGGACTGGAGACCAGTGGCTACCCCGTAAGCCTTTGGGCCTTCTCTGCTGGATTGGAGCTATTGAGGCCTCCAGCCATCTGGACTGGGCATCTACCTGTTTCCTTGACTCCCAAGCCTGCAGACTACTAACCAATAAAACCCTTTTTAAATACAATTCATTCTATTGGTCCTGTTCCTCTAGAGAACCCTGACTAACACAGAATGAATTTATGCAAAAATGTGTTAAATATCTGAATTTCAAATGCTAACTTAACTATTGAAAACACATACATTATCTTGCAGTGTTTGATAAGAACACTTGCTGATGCAAACTATAAATCAACAGGAAATAAAGTCTGATATCTCATGATCTTCTTAGGCCAGCCAGCATGAATAAGTGATATAATTTTGGCAAAATGTACACCAAATTTCAAGCATTACTTGTTATAAAATATATATATGCATACAGTATTCATGCACATGAATGTATCAATGGCAAGAATGATAGTTTAGCATTAGTAGAATTTCACTTTCCATATGTGTAAAACTTGACCTTTTAATACAAATACATAAACTCAAATTGTGATTTGAAATACAAATACACTATGTGATACAGCCATTCAATCCCTAATTAAGTAAGAGTGGTAAACGTATTGCATCTACTAAACTTATACATGAATATTCATAGACATATCATTTATGATAGTCCCAAACTAGCAGTTATCCAGATGGCTGTCAATAGATGATCAACATATGACAATGTATCCACACAATGGAATGGAATACTACTCAGCAAAAGTTAATGAGCTGATCATATACAGAACAGACCAAATCATAAATTAATTATACTGTAAAGAGGCAGAGAAAATATAGTTATGTTATGGTTACAATATGCAAAACCCTACAATATACAAACTAACATAAAACGAAAGAAGAAACGCAGTTGTTCTTGGTGTTAAGCAAGAGTAAGGGAAGCAGAACTAGCGACACCAGGAAGAGATTCCAAATGGTCATAAGAAAACTCTTGGAAGATTTTGAAGAAGGATAGGGGAAAGCTAGCTTTTGTTTTTTTGTTTTTGTTTTTGTTTTTGTTTTTGTTGTTGGCATTCTCACTTAGGGATTGAAGCTCACAGATTACCAGTAGATGTCAGATCACTTGCCCGGGCACAAAAACCTCTTGGCAAAAAAATGTCTGATTGAGAATGATCCACAGCGACCCCTACTGCCCACAGACTATTACTCTACCTGGGTGGGTTCACCCAACTGGCCTGGCCCTCTGGTTCATCCTCCAAATTTGCCAGCCAATCAGGTGTTCTTCTTGCATGCCTGAATCTAGCATAGTAAAGGCTGTGGCCTTCCAGTCCGCACTTTCTTCCCTCAGTGTGTTTCTGACTCTCTTCTCTTGAGCCAGGGTCCACGCATGAATCTGGCCTCTACTTGGTGGGCGAGCATTCATTACATTGTTTCTTAATTATTATTTTTTTTAAATTTATTTGAGAGCGACAGACACAGAGAGAAAGACAGATAGAGGGGGAGAGAGAGAATGGGCGCGCCAGGGCTTCCAGCCTCTGCAAACGAACTCCAGACGCGTGCGCCCCCTTGTGCATCTGGCTAACGTGGGACCTGGGGAACCGAGCCTCGAACAGGGGTCCTTAGGCTTCACAGGCAAGCGCTTAACCGCTAAGCCATCTCTCCAGCTCTACATTGTTTCTTGATCGAAACTTTTGCGTGACTCTGTTTTATAGTTTGAGGTGACTCCTCATTTTAATTACATGTATAATTTTTCTCTGATCTCTGAATGTACCAAGCGGGTCCTCTTACTGGTTCCAAACTTGCTGCCTGTATACTTGCTCTAAACTTGGGGTAACCATGAGTGTAACCCTCTTGATCACTCATTTCTCCTCTGAATTTGTCATCTGTTTTCATACTTTCCCTCTTCAGAAAAGCATATGGCAGATGCCATGTGTGAGTTTTCTGATCCTCTCTATATATACATCTAAGTTCTACTTTCCATTCACTTAAAACTCCGTTCCAATCTTTTTTCTAAAGACCTCAAATTCTCTTACATGAACCTTATAAACTATACATTGTTTCAATACACAAGTTTTTCCCAAACCCCAGAATTTGAGATTTTCTTCTTAATAAACTTAAAAATTCATGATTTACCATTGTTTTCTTTTCTTTTCTTATTTATTTTTATTAGTTATGTACACAATGTGTATATTGCCATGTTGGTACCATTGTTAGCCTCCTCCTTGTCCTCACCCCTCCAAAGAGACCCTCCTCATCAGGGAATGTGTTTCATGAATTATGGAGTTAGCCTTCACTTATGAAGAGAAGGCAATGTCTCTGTGCATAATGTCCCAACATGTGGCTTTAACAATATTTCTGCACCTTCTTCCACAATTTCCCTGAGCCATGTTAGGTTCATTTTAGGTCTACTTCAGTGATGAGGTCTTGGGAGCCTCTGTGCCTCTGGATACCTGGTTTGGTAGGAGTTGAGTGTTTTCTGTGTCTGTCTCCTTCACCCTTGTGCTGGTACCAGATTCACCAAGAAAAACGTACTCTTTTCTCATTTTCTAAATTACTCTATGGTTTCAGCTGAGGCCCTAGTGAAGTGTGATGGGCTGATTCTCTGATCAGGTTCTGTGTCCATCTGGAAAAGAGAAGCAAATTCTCCAATGGAGAGTGAAGTCAGCACCAGATAAATGGGATAACAATTATTATTTTAGAAATAATTTAATGGATATAAACCCTCTTGTTGTTCACAATTGGGAGGAGCTTGATAATGGAGAGCAGGCTCATTTTTTGAATATGGTTCTGACATGTTTCCCAGATCCAGCCATGGGTTCTGTTCCACTGAGTGGATCTGTTAGCCAAATAAAGAGCAGTCTGTGTGCCTCTGTTGTACTTGTGTGAGCATCATGTCAGCTGTTTGCTGGTGAGTAGCTTAGACCAAGATTTTCTTGGACAGATGCTTATCATTTTCCCCCAGTCGTTCATGTAGCACCTTCTGGCAATAGACAGCTAACTATCTGGGGACTGACTCTCTTCCTGATTCCATCCAGGTCACTCCATATTCCATGTCAACAGCATATGGTGTCTTCAGCAGTAAGGTCATCAAGTACTCTGACAGAAATCTGACTTCTTTTGGGAAACCTAGTAGATCTCTCTGATCAACAGCTAATTGTGGATATTAAGCACATGCTGGTACTGGGAGTTACAACACCAAGGGAAAAGAAGGAAGAAAAAGATAGGTAATATAAAAGGGAAAAAGAGAAGAGGGAGAGAAAGGAAAATCAAAACAAAACAGGAGAAGAATAAGGCTAGTCTTCATCATACCGTCTCTAGGGTCCTGTGATTTAGGTGATACCTCTAAGGAATTTTATGGTACCATTGCCATTTCAGTCCAGTTTTGTGCACCCCCTCCCCAGTCTTACCAGCCCCTTCTGCCCCACCATCCCTATTGTCCAGTCCTTGAGATGCTTATTAGTTATGTCAGCATCTTGGGCAGATTCAGGTTAGGAGCCACAGATGAGTGAGACCATGTGATGATTATCTTTCTGTGATTGGGTGAGTTCACTGATAATCATTTTTTCCAGGTTCAACCATTTTTCTTTAAATTTCATTGTGTCATTTTTCCTTACTGCTGTGTAGAATTCCATCATGTAGATATACTACATCTTGGTTATCCATTTGTCTAATGATGGAGATCTGTGTTGATTTCATCTCTTAGCTATTATAAATTGAGCAGCTATAAACATGGTTTAGCAAAGCTATCTGAATTTAGGCATAGAGCTTTTAGAATAAATGCCCAGTGAGAGAATAACTGGGTCTGTTGGTACCTCTATAGTCAACCATTTTAGTAGTCAACATATTGCTTTACATATTTGTTTTAGCATCTTACATTCCCTCCAGTAGTAATTGAAGGTTCTTATTTCTCCACATCTTCGCCAGCAGTGGTTTTCATTTGAGTTTTTAATGTTTGCTATCCTTACTGGGCTAAGGTGGGATCTCATAGTTGTTTTAATTTTCATTTCCCTGACAATTAGGAATGATGAACATTTTCAGTGTGTATTTGCCATTTGTATTTCTTCCTCTGAGAACTTCTTATACAGTTCTCTGCCCCATTTTGTGAGTGGGTTGTTTGACTTTTTATTGTCTAGGTTTTTGAGTTCTTTGTAGATTCTAGACACTAAGATACTATCAGTTGTATACCCAGAAAAAAAAAATTTCTTCCATTCTGTGGGTAATGTGTTGGCTCTGCTTATTTTGGGTTTGTTTGTGAAGAAACTTTACAGGTTCATGAGATCCCAGTGGTCAAGTGATTGTTTAAGTTTCTGATCTAATGGGGTTTTGTTCAGGAAATATTTCCCCATTCCTATGTCATGAAAAGTTACTCCTATTTTTTTTTTTTGTCCAATAGTAGCAGAGTTTCCAGTCTTATATTGTACTCTTTGATCCATTTGGACTTTATTTTTGTGCATGGTGAGATGTGTGGAACAAGTTACATTTTCCTGCATATGGTTATCTAGTTTGTCTAGCACCATTTGTTGAAGATTCTGCCTTTTTGCCACCTACATTGTTAGAGGCTTTGTCAAATATTGAGTAGCTATAGTTACTTAACACAAAGTCCAGGACCTTGATTCTGTTCCACTGGTATATAGTTCTTTTTGTTAAAATATTAGTACCATGTTGTTTTTATCATGATGGCCTTGTAATATAGCTTTAGATCATGTATGGTGATACCTCCAGAGGTGTTTCTTTTGCTAAGGATGTGCTTGGATATCCAAGCTTTTCTGCAATTCCATATGAATTTTGAGATCATTTTTCTATATGAGTAAGGAAAAATGTTGGAATTTTTATTGGTATTACATTAAATCTGCATATTGCCTTTGGTAAGACTGTATTTTACAATGTTAATTCTGCCTATCCAGAAGCATGGGAGGTCTTTAATGTTTATTAATTCTTCACCAAAGGTAGACAGACCCAAACTTGGGGCTCATAAATTCTAGGAGACCCCTCCTGAACCCCAAAATCCTGCATCAATATATTTTTTGTATTGACCATGGTAATGGTTTCAATGATTTCATTTATTTAAAAAAAATCACAGAAATGTGTGCATCTTGCATATATGTAACTTACAATGGCAACTACACTTCAATTTTCAAACTATAAAAGTTCTAAAAATCAAAACCATAACACATATGCTTTTCTCACTACTCGTCAGTTATAAAAGGGTTTCAGGTGCATGTTTTCCGAATTATATGTTCCTTTGCCAAACTGATAGAGATACTTCCCTGTCATCTCTTACCCATTCTTTGTAGAACATTCTGAGACATTCCATAGTTGCTTGAAGAATAAATCTGGGCTCCCACTATATCCTTTGGATGTTTCCTTGAGCTTACCATCTTCTATACTTTTGCAAAGTGTATACCCCCTTCCAATGAGAAAGACTATTTCCTCTGTTTAATATCTAAATGGTGTTGGCTATGTCAGGTTAGTGTTGGCTTCGGGAATAAGAAAACATGTAAGCTAATACAGAAAGATGTGCCCTACCAAGAGATTAGGTACTAATAGCATTATCCGAAGGACTGGAATAGTGGATTTTAGACTAAACCTGAAGCAATTTTCATGGATATTTTCCTGTGCAGGGAATTGGAACTAGGAGACTGTCAATGGAACTACCAACGTTGATTACATATTGCTATTGCATAAGTTTTCAGGAAGACACTGCCTCTGACACTGAAATGACTCTCAGCAGCCTTAAAGCCAGAAGTTATGGACTGGACTGCTGTTGTAACCTATTCAATATATTTATGCTGGTCAATAATATAGATGTTGGGGGGACATAATGGGCTCTGTTTTCCATCTGCCTTCTATGACTGATGGATGTTTTTATTTTGTAAGGCTTTATTAACCCTCAAGTCCTTTGCTATTTCCCATATTATAGGAAATGCAGTCCTGTGTTTGCTAGAGAAATCTTAGTGAAAGGACCCATGCTGTGCTATGGATTTTCTTGTAACAGTGCAAGCTTGTTCAGCAAGTCCTAAGCCTGTGTTAGATCCTCTAAGTGAATTTTCATTTCCCACAACAATTAACTTGAAAGGAAGACTTTCAATAAAGAGAAGCTATGTTTATGAGCAGAGCAGATTGAGGACTACTGTTTTTTCATGCTTCTCATCCCAAAGTAAAGAATGATATTCAGCTATATTTTTAGTATGGGTAAATAAATTACAATGATTTATTACAAGAGCTAATAGCACATCTATAACATTTTGAAAGCAAAATTGCTTTGCAGCTATAGCTTTATATTAAATTAAATTTTATGTGTTTTCCTTTATGAATCAAAATTTGTTACATGTTAGGTTCATGATTCAAAATATTACTAGTTTTCAGGCATTTGATCTCTGAACATTTTTAAAATTTGTTTGAGAGAAAGAAAAGAAAGACAGACAGACAGACAGACAGAAAGAAAGAAAGAAAGAAAGAAAGAAAGAAAGAAAGAAAGAAAGAAAGAAAGAAAGAAAGAAAGTAGAGAGAGGAAGACAGAATGGACATGCCAGGGCCTCTAGCCCCTCAATTAAACTCCAAATGCATGCAACCCCATGTGCACCTAGCTTGTATGGGTACTAGGGAATAAAATCTATGTCCTTACCTTTAATAGGCAAATGCACTAACTAACAGACCATATTTCCAGCCCCTCACTTACCATTTTAAAGTAGTGTTCCCACCGGTTCCAGAAAGCAAAAGTAGCAGATAAATAATGAATCAAAACTAGCTATCTATTAAACTTGAAGTACATATAAAATAGTAAAATTGAGGGGCCGGGCGTGGTGGTGCACGCCTTTAATCCCAGCACTTGGGAGGCAGAGGTAGGAGGATCACTGTGAGTTCAAGGCCACCCTGAGACTACATAGTGAATTCCAGGTCAGCCTGGGCTAGAGTGAGACCCTACCTCAAAAAACCAAAAAAAAAAAAAAAAAAAAAAAGTAAAATTGGTTCACATGTTTAAAAATATTTTAGAGCCAGGCATGATAGTGCACACCTTTAATCCGAGCACTCAGGAGGCAGAGGTAGGAGGATCATCATGAGTTTGAGGCCACCTGAGACTATCAAGTGATTTCTAGGTCAGCCTGAGCTAGAGTGAGACCCTACCTTTGAAAAGAAAAAAAAGAATTACATTGACTGTATTAATGTAAAACACTCAAATATGTGGGAAGTAAATAATTTGAAGAACAGCTACTATTTTAAGTGAGAAATATAAATTCAATACATGAACATACTATACTGTGAACATATCCTTGTTCCATTATCTTGTTTTGTTTTTCTTTTTTTTTTCTTTTCAGTCTTTTATATTCAATTCTTTGATTAAAATTAGAAACAAACCCAGGGTTTTGGGTTCAAGGTCTTTCCTGGAATCTGAGTACCCCGTTACATATTACTGAGCCAGCCAGGAGTATCGTGAAAAGGAAAAATATGATTATTATAGCATGGAGGAAAATGGAAAGCATGTTTTCTGGCAATAAGCATGACTTGGGATATTTCTTTTCTTTCTTTCTTTTTTTTTTTTTTTGTTTGTATTAGAAGCTGCCATTTTTTTAAATTTAATTTATTAGTTTTGTTTTCAGTAAATACAGGCAGTTTGGTACCATTATTTAGGCTCATCTGTGATCTACCCCCTCCCATTAGACCCTCCTTATTATTGAAAATGGGTCGTGCATTGTGGAGTTAGCCCCCAGTTATGCCATTTTTTAACCTATATTTTTTGATTTTATTTTTAATTAATAAGTTTTGTACTCAGTGAATATAGTCAAGTTGGTATCATTGTTAGGCTTGTCCATTTCCTACCCTCTCTCCCCGACCCCTCCTTGTCTTGGTATATGCGTCACACATTGTAGAGTTAACCCACAGTTATGGGTAGGAGGAAATGTCTCTGCATATTATGACATGTGGCTCTGACATTCTTTCCTCCCCCTTTCCCACAAAATTCCCCTGAGCCATGTTGGATTTAATTTGGGTCTGCTTCAGTGATGAGGTGTTGGAAGCTTCTGTTTCTCTGGATACCTGATTTGGTTGGAGTTCATTGTTCTCTGTGTCAATCTCCTTCACCCTTATGCTGGTACCAGATTCACCAAGAAAATAGCACCCTTGCTTGTTTCACCAATTATTCTTAGTTTCACCTGAGGCCCTTTTGAGGCATGATGGGGTGGTTTTCTCCTTAGGATCTGTGCCTATCTGAAAAAGAAAAGCAGATTCTCCAACAGAGAGTAAAGTTAGCACCAGACAAATGGGATAAACTTTTAGATAGATAGATAGATAGATAAATAGATAGATAGATGATAGATAGATAGATAGATAGATAGATAGATAGATAGATACATACATACATACATACATACATACATACATAGATACATAGATAGATAGATAGTTAATTGCCTTCTACTCATAACTGATGACTAACTCCACAATACACGATACTTATTCCCCAACAAGGAGTGTCCCTGTAGAGGGGGGGAGTTCAGGTAGGAGGCTAATAATGATATTAACTTGCCCGTATTCATGAGTACAAAACTAATAAAAAAATTGAAAAAAAAATGTTGGCTACAAGAGGGCCTACAACTAATTTTTCATTTATTTAATTAGTTTTGCACTCAGTGAGGTGGGAGAATTAATGGAGGGGAGGGTATATAGACAGGTGGAGATGCAGAGTGTAGGAAGTTGGAAGGGCTAAGGAGGACACAAGGGAAAAGGAGGGAGAAGATGAAGAAGTGGGATAGATAAACAAAACTGAAGAAGGTATAAGTAAAAGGAATAACTACTATATAAATGCACTTGCTTGTTAACTATTTATACATTTTAAAGTCAGTAGATAAATATGACACAACTTAAGCCAATTTAGCTGTATGTATTTCCTGACTAGTAAATTCTGTACTTGATGACAAAATGTGGATAGTGTCTATCATGGATAAAGGTGTACTAATTTCATTATTTTTCAAATTTTCCCTGTGGGGGTCATGTACTAAGAAAGCCAACTTGAGCACAGGTTGGTTTGAGTTGGCAGGAAATTCAGTAATACTGACACACAAAAAACTATGTTCTTTTAAAGGTGCTTTTTTTTCTAATAGGACTTAAAATATCCAGCACTATCTTTAAGAATAAAATCTCAAACAGGAATAAATTTTCACTAGAAAACACTTCTCTTTGAGAGAGTCAGTGTTGTTTATTTGGCACTCACTTGACAAGACTTGCTGTTTCTCCTCATAGGCTAATTCTGTCACCAGATTCTTAGTGCCCTTTTGAAGTATTATTAGTTATTCTGGTTATTGACTAGTTTAGAAGCTCTCTTTGAAGGACTTCCTTACACATAATTCCAATTTATATTGCAGGTCTACATGGGGATGAACTCGCTGAGACCAAGAAAACTAAGCAAGTGTGTGAAATTACCCAGACACTCCACAGAGGGAACTGGCATATGAAAGGTTTACAATGAAGAAGATAAATTAAAGATATCATTGAAGTAGCAACTGGAAAGGACTAAAACCAAGTACATGGGAAAATGGACCTTTAGAAGTTATAACAAGGTATGACTGAGTAAAGGCTGAATTACTGATTTCAATTTCTTAACTTATGCCTTCCATTATTGTTAATTTTGGCTCTAGTGCTATTAAGCTAACACTCAACTTCCAATATTGACCTGAATCTCACTTTAAGAATGACTTCAGAATGATTTTTTTTTTCTGGAGGATTAGGAAGTATATTATTTAATAGATTAATATGCGTCATCTATTTTATTTACATCGTTTTCAATGTTAAAAGGACTCACTCTTTGGAATATATTCTAGCCCCAAATCAAATATCTACTAATTTCATTGGGTAACATCACATCTCTTTCACAGGAGATCAGCCCCAGACATCACTTGTTTGCTTTACCTAGTTCTTCTGAAATATTTTTGCTATTCCCAGTCAGCAAAGCTTACCGTTTACTTCACGCATTTCAATTAATTTCTCAGGATATTTATTGGTTCATTTTGACTGCAGTAGATTCCAAGTCTACTACATGTGAGAAAAAATCCAAAACCATTGCATATAACCTATTAATATATGTATTGTTTATTTAAAACATTTGAAGTCATTTGAGAAATCTGTGTGTGATAGAATTATACATACACAGTGATATTAACAGCATGTCAAGTTTATAAAAATT
Organism: Jaculus jaculus; assembly: GCF_020740685.1. Classification (NCBI taxonomy): domain Eukaryota; kingdom Metazoa; phylum Chordata; class Mammalia; order Rodentia; family Dipodidae; genus Jaculus; species Jaculus jaculus. The sequence goes on from NC_059104.1 coordinate 22,907,360, forward strand.
GTTTTGATAAGTATCCAAAGTTCCCAGAAAAAACAATAAGAATATTGTGGAATGCTATATCATAAAGCCTATGTTCTATAATTAACAGTATTTTATATTGTCAACATTCAGATTTAATTTAGTGAGAAAACCAGAATTAGATTGAAAGTTAAAACAAAGTTACCTAGGCCATATTAAATAACCTACTTTTACAATTAGCAACTGAGGTTATTTTAATAGCAAAAATAAGAAAAATTTAAGATATAAATTTTTCACATGATGAATTGAATCACAGAAAACAAATAAGACCTTAAGAATGTAGTATTTATGCAAAAATGTTGAGGATAAATCTTGATCTAGATTGAACTATCATCTATGTTGCTTGCCAAATTTAGCCTCTCTCAAGTTACTGTTTTTGTTATATGTCATAAAACATGAACACTTCCAATAACTGATTTTTCATTAAGCAGCACATAGTTAAGAACATTCATCAGCAATGGGTTGATGATCACTTTTCCTCAAAGAGAGTTTCATGAAATAGCTACCTCATACATTGTAAGGATGCATTAGGTTGCTATAGGAATATTTTAAGTAGTACTTCAAACACACTCTTTTATTGACATTACCTTATTGAAACTGCCCTGGCACAAGTTGGCAAGCACTAAACTTTTAATGAATATCTTCTCAGGTGAAAGTAAAAGCAATTTTACATTCTAATTTCACATATAACAACAAATAAAATATACAATTCTATCCTGAAACCAAAGACTTTTTTTTTTAAATTTTTATTTATTTATTTATTTATTTGAGAGTGACAGACACAGAGAGAAAGACAGATAGAGGGAGAGAGAGAGAATGGGCACGCCAGGGCTTCCAGCCTCTGCAAAAGAACTCCAGACGCGTGCGCCCCCTTGTGCATCTGGCTAACGTGAGACCTGGGGAACCGAGCCTCGAACTGGGGTCCTTAGACTTCCCAGGCAAGCGCTTAACCGCTAAGCCATCTCTCCAGCCCCCGAAACCAAAGACTTTTGCTGGTTGTTCTAAATGTTTTCATCCCAATAATGTACACATGCAATCCTAGTGATGTGCTGCTAATTAATATCTAATAAACATATATATGGAGTTGTTTTTTTATTTTTTTATTTTTTATTAACAACTTTCATGATTATAAAAAATACCTCATGGTGATACCCTTCCTCCCCTCACTTACCCCTTTGAAACTCCAGTCTCCATCATACCCCCTCCCTATCTCAATCATTCTCTCTTTTACTTTATTTTATTTTTTTTATATAATTTGCTAATTTTGTTAGTTTAATACATCAAATTCAATGTTTATTTTTAGCCATTTAAATGTAGGGAATAAAAATAAAATACATTAAGTAAACATGTGGATCAACACTGTTTAAATCATACAAATTTTACAGTGTGCCACCCGTCTGGTATATGTTATTTAACATAGTTAGGTTTGGGTGCCTGTCTTCCTAAATGCTACATAAAATGAAATATGCTGAGTTTCCTCAATGCTACCTTACCTCAAATCACTTAAAACTCAGAAGTTTGTCATTGCATGGAAATTCCTCCTTAAATCCTAGAAGTGTGTTGGTAATGCACTCTACTGTATGTAATATAAAGTTTGCAATCTTATGTTGTTCAATACTTAAAAACAATTTTCATCCAAAATTATCAGGACCATCAGAAGTTAACAAATATAATGGATGATGCGATCTGACATTTTTGTACAGTTTGCTTTCAATTTCAAACACACTCTGCAGTCAGCAAAATTATTTAAAATTTGTTAAACCCAATTGTCTTTCAGACCACCGTGGTATCTCCTGGCTGAGCTTAGATTTCATTTCTGGGCCTTGTCTTCTTTTTTTTTTAATTTAATTTATTAGTTTTCTTTTCAGTAAATACAGGCAGTTTGGTACCAGTATTTAGGCTCATCTGTGATCTACCCCTGCCCATTAGACCCTCCTTGTTAATGAAAATGGGTCGTGCATTGTGGAGTTAGCCCCCAGTTATTGGTATGATAAATGTCTCTGCAAATCATGACCCAACATGTGACTCTGACATTCTTTCCGCCCCCTCCTCCGCAAAATTTCCCTGAACCATGTTGGGTTCATTTTTGGTCTGCTTCAGTGCTGAGGTGTTGGGGGCCTCTGAGGCTCTGGTTCTCTGATTTGGTAGGAGTTGATTTTTCTCTGTGTTGGTCTCCTTCCCCTTTGTGCTGGTATCTGGTTCACAGGAAAACATCACCCTTGCTTATTTTGCCAGTTGTCCTTAGTTTCAGTTGGGCCCCTTTTGAGGTATGTTGGGGCAGCTCTCTTCTTAGGATCTGCATCTATCTGGAAAAGAGAAGCAGATTCTCCAACAGAGAGTAAGTTAGCACCTGGAAAATTGAGATAACAATTACTTTTTTGATAGACAGTTTGATAGGTGTAGGCCCTCTTATACCCCGTGATTGATAGTAGCTTGATATTGTAGAGTGGACTTGTGTTTGGGTATGGTTCTGACTTGTTTCCCAGCTCCAGCTATGGATCTAGTACCACTGAGTGGATCAGTTAGACAAATAACCCGATGTGATGCCCACACAAGTGCAATAGTGGTACACAGCCATGGTGAGGAACCAATTGCTCTTGATTTGGCTAACTGATCTCTTTTATTTTTGATGTTTTGATCTTTTCCTCCTCTTGTGATGGTCTTATGCAGGTAGTATCAGGCACTGTGAGGCCATGGATATCCAGGCCATTTTGTTTCTGGAGGGAGTATGTTGTATGGAGTCCTGCCCTTCCTTTGGCTCTTACATTCTTTCCGCCACCTCTTCCACATTAGACCCTGAGCCTTGGAAGTTGTGATACAGATATTGCAGTACTGAGTACTGATGTCATTTCTTTCCATCACAATGATACCTTATGAGTCTCCCCAAGGTCACTGCCATCTGAAAAGACAAGATTCTCAACCAAAAATGAGAGTAGCATTAATACAAGGGTGTGAACATTAACCAAAGTGCTTACTGGGAAGTTTGATAAGCATAGTATACACATTTGGGCAGGCAACAGCAGATGTTACAACCCTAGGGCTTATGACTACCCCTGTTTTAAGTTTACAGTATCAGGGATGTATTCCCTTCCCATGGAGTAGGCTTAAGTCCAATTAGAGGGCAGTTGGTTTCCCCCATAATAGACATGCCACTATTGCACCCGTTAGCTCATTAGGCCTAGCTGGCCAATTATAAGGCTTTTAGTGTCCACTGATGCATATCTTCACCAGTGATTTCTCTTTCTCCCATTGAACTGCATGCAGAATGGCTTCTTCCAGGTTTCTGTCAGCTGGTCTACATGAAGGAGGTTTTCAGCTCAGGTCCAGTAATATTCCTCAGTGGCCTTGCAGCTCAAATATATGGAGTCTTCAGCAATAGAGTCTTACCATATATTCCTGGTGGGAAAACAAGGGCTTCGGCAATGGCCTGTAATGTTTTGGGGGTATCAGGAATCTCCCTGGCCAACAACTCACTGGAAGATATACCATCCCTGGCACTGAAAATTTTCTAGCAACAATCTATGGCTCCTGTGTGTTTCATTTTCCAAAAAAAAAAAAAAAAAAAAAAAGGATTACGAGTTGTTTTAAATAAAAATATATCTCTCAATTTCCGACACTTGCCAGTATATGAGGAGTGATTACTGCTTCTGAAAATGGCTTGTGTGATGCCCACATGACATCAAAGAGCACATAGTTGGTCGGGTAGTTTGCTTAAGGTGTCGATAAACTTAGGTGTTCTGAATACTAGATCCCCAGCTGATGGGAACTTGAGAATTAAAGCTTCCTGGAGACCATGCATTTTTGGAGGTGGGCTTATGGTTTTTATAACCATCTTCCTCTTGCAAGTATTTGGCACATTCTCCTGTTGCTGATGTCCATATTATGTTGCCCAAGAGGTGCTGTTCACCTTCTACATGTGTCATCATTTTCCCCTGCCATCATGGAACTGCCCATTGATTCTGTAAGCCAAAATAAACTTTTTCCCCAGATAAGCTTCTCTTGTTTAGGTGTTACCTGCCAGCAATGTGAACCTGACTGCCACAATAATATTGGTAACAAGAAGTAGGGTCATTGTTGTAAGAAACATGATTCTGTGGCTTTGGCCTTGTCTTTTGGGACTTATTTGCAGGGGGAACGTGGAATGATTGGATATCTTGGCCAAATAGATGCCTTGCAGTGCTGTAAGTACAGCTTGATGCTGGTCAGAATTGAAATATCTGAATGCAGTAAGAACTATGTACTGTGAGGTTTAGCTTATGAAGTTGAGAAAGACCTGTGTCTGGACTGGACCGGAAGCAGTTTGTGTGAGAAGCTTCCTGTTGTTTCTGTGTCCTGAGAACTTGTGCAGGATTGCTTTGCATAGAAATGGACTAGTGTGAACAGAGGTACATATCACACAAAAAATAAAACTTTGGTGCCAAAACTTCTGCCTATTCAGCTGAAATCATTTGCAACATTATAGCCATAGGTATTGGGCCAGCTAATCTGCATTGGGACAATGGGAAGTTTATAGTCTTTTGAAGGGGCCTGAAAGCTTAAGGCATGTCCTATTCCTCAAATCTGCTTTATTCCCCCCTGGATTAACAAATTTGTAGCACACCTAGTATTATGGAAAATAATAAACACAGGAAAGAGAAGGCCATAGAATTTGCAATATGCTTTTGAATTTTGGAAATGGGCATGGGCAAGGTGAAGCAGGCTTGTTGGGTTACCTGTGTGAGACCCAAAATAGACATGAAGGTGAACCATGGCTTGCAGTGGAGACCAAATTGAGATGCCAGAACTATGGGATGGCTACCAAGGAGAGCTGCTGGCACTGGATGTTTTATAGGATTCCAGGACTATGAGTAGCCTAGCTGGAGGGGTGGAATTTGAACTCCAGAGACATGTCAATGGTTAGAGTTATCGGATTTGGAGACATGTCATTAACTAGCGCTGTTGCACATCTAGCTATAGAGTTTGATGTTTGCCCTGTTTAAATCTTATATTGTTTGAATATTTTTTTCCAAGCCCAGTGCCATCTTTTGCGGTGTAAATCTTTATTCTGTGCCATTATTGATTTTCTGGGGGACTTTTTTGGTGTTATGGCTCAGTCAAAAGACTTTGGATTATGGGGATGTTTGAACATCATTAGGATATGGGAACTTTTAAAATAGGACTGAATGCATTGCATTTTACATCATGAATGGTTAGCAGTTTATTGGGACCAGGGGCAGAATGTGGTGTGTGACTCAGTTGTCACCCATAAACTTAGATGTGCTGAATGCTAGATTCCCAGCTGATGGCACTTTGGAAACTAATGTTTCATAGAGGCAGTGTATTGTTGAGGTGGGTTTATGGTTGTTACAGCCTGTTCCCCTTTGCCAGTGTTTGGCACTCTCTCTTGTTGCTGTTGTTCATGTGATGATGACCAGGAGGTGATGTCCACCCTATTCTTAAGCCATCGTTTTTCCGTGCCATCATTGAGCTTCCCAAGGAGTCTGGAAGCCAAAAGAAAGTGCATTTTCCCCCACAAGCTGCTCTTGATCGTTTTTTTTTTTTTTTTTTCTGCTAACAATATGAACCATTACAACAAATCCAACTTCACACTTGTGAAACAATGAGCAATTCTATGCCTGCCATATTTACATTTACTGGTAAATTTTTACTGGTAAATTTCTTGGTGTATTTATCATTCTATGATGCTTATGGTAAAACAATGAGTTATGTGTCCTTGCGTGTGTGTGTGAAAGAGAGAGAGGGAGGGAAAGTTGCGCATGCATGTGTGTGTGCTAGTGTATATGCACTGGGGTATGCATGTGTGTGGATCCCAGAGGACAAGCTCAGGTGTCCTTCTCTAAGTTCTGACTTCCTTTCTTGATAGAGAGTTTCACAATGTTCTTGTACCTGCTTAAATACACTAGACTGGCTGGCCAGCAAGTGACAGAGATTATCCTGCATCTGCTTTCCAATTCCGGAATTTTATTCACTAATAAACGAACTTTTATGTTTGCATGGATAGCACTAAAGACCTCATGCTTACAGGGTAAGGACTTGACTATCTGCCCAGACATTTTTAAATCCATTTTTAAAGACTGTATTTGATAAAGATAGCATATAAACTGACTGGATTAAATATCTATGACACAAAATGAAATTACATTAGGCACATGTTGTTCTTTTATCTCTTTCTTTCTTTGTTTATTATTTTCAAAGTCTGTTCTTGCTCTAGCCCAAGCTGTCCTGAAAATCACTATGTAATCTAAAGATTTAAGGGTGGCCTTGAAATCACAGCAATCCTCCTACCTCTGCCTCCCAATTGCTGGGATTAAAGGAACATGCCACAACTCCTTGATTTATTTTTGCTTCTCAACTTTTCACTCCTATAAAATATTAAATCAATATATAAATAAATAAAATCTATCGTGCCTTGACAGCCTAGAAATATTTCTTCAAGTCATTTCAAATTCCTTGATGTGTCAAAAATAACAGGTGGAATGACTTTTCAGTAATTTGTGAATATAAGTACTTTAGTAAATAATAAAATTGCATTAGTGGAAAGTTACAATTCATTAAATTTCAATCTACTTACTAAATTCATTTAAATTAAATTTATTAATTTAATTTATTATATTAATTCTATTTACTAAACAAATTTAATGAAAATACACTTAATTAAAAATTTCAAAAGACACTTGAAAAAATAATATCTATAATTTTCCTACGTATCTCTTAATTAATATTATATTGCTGTAGATATGTCCCTGAGATAATAGAACAAAGTATATTAAGTTACTTCATTATAAATATGTTTTAATAAAAGTAGATTTCTACCATTTTATTTATTTACTACAACTACTTTATATATCTTTATTATTAAACTTTATGTATAAAATAACTTTTAACACTTTACACTAAGTATAATTCCTTTCCATCCTACATGCAAAAAATTGTTTGGATGATATTGTATTTCTCTTGATTGAGCATAATTCATGCATGATGCTTTCTTATCCTGTTACTCCCTGAGAAATTTCAGTCCAACTCTTGTTTACATTATAGCACCATTTCAAAAAGGGTTGCATATCATGCCATGCCCACATTTTGTTCAAGTTTTGCCTCAGTCTTTAGGTTTGAATTCAGTTTCACTACTTTAATCCATTTCTACTTTTTGTCTCCTCAAGAGCCACATCCTCTAATTTTAGACTTACTCTTTCCTTTCTATTCTTGTTTGCTCTCTCATATTAATTCCCTTGACAACGTGAAGAACGTGGAGGTGACCTGAGAAGGAGGTCAGGTTCTGGGAATGTAAGCAGATGTTCAGGTATGTGTACTAAGGTTTGGAATCTTTATTTCTTTTTCTCCTAGGAAGACAAAATGTTTCAACTTCACGTTGCTGGAAGAAAACACTTGAGCAAGAGCAGTTTGTGGGAGGAAAATGTTTTGCTTGGATTATAGTCTTGAATGAAGACCAGTGAAGGTAAGGGAAAAGGGTGGCATGAGCTCAGGGTGGGCATCACCTTCTGGCCAACATCATGTAGACAACAGCAACAGGAGAATATGCCAAACACTGGCAAGGGTAAATTGGCTATAACATTCATAAGTCCACCCTCAAAATACATGGTCTTCAGGTGGTTCCACTTTTCAAATTGCCACCAGCTGGAGAACATACCATTCAGAATGTATAAGTTTATGGAGAACATCTGAATGAAACCACCACAAATAAAAAAAAAAATACATGTGAAGTTCTACTGTACAAATAATCACTACGTTTTCCTTGGCAAAACTATCAAATAAAAAGGTATTTATTCTTTATACTGGCAAAGAATAAACACACAGAAATGAGAAGTGACAAGTTTCCTCAAATAATAAAATGCATTTAAATGTTTTGCAGTTTCATTTTCTTCTCAGAATCTCCCATGAGATTTTATTCCATTCTATTATTTCACAGAAAGATGCCCTTCAGCAATATGCTAGATGGTAGCAGATATCCATTGAACAAGTATTTAGATTTAAGAATGCCTGGCAGGATTGACCATCTGTATTTTGGACAAATGTATTCAAGATTTCTAAGGTTGACTCATATGATTTAAGTAACATAAAAAACTTAGAATTAAAAAAATTATATACAAAATATGTTAATTTGAATGAATACATAATGAGTATTGAGAGATATCAAAATGTTCTTAAAGCATTGGAAATTGTTGCCTGATGATAATTGCTTTTCTCAGAATAAACTTTCAGCACTTGGAAATATGATAATTTTGATGAGTTGATGTTAGATGGTCAGCATATTGATCATTTCAATGTGCTGATGCATTTACATTGGTTGTTTCCAAATTTAAAAAAAAAATCAGATATAGTTTATGATCTACATACATTAAATTATCTGTTTATCTCCGTTTCAATATTGCTGACTACATAATGACTGCATATTTTAAAAGTTATAACATCAAAATAGTTATAGAAATGAAATAAAAAAAACATTATAAAGAATATAATTTCTCTGTAATAGTCTAGGGACCTCAGGGTACTCCTCAGTAGAAATTACTTTGGCTACCCAACCACAGCCTAATGATCCACAGTCAGGTAAGAAGAGTCGCACTAAAAGAATAATTGTAAGCACTTGTCATTTAGGCGAAAGACCAGAAAAACACAAAAGTCCAGAGAACTCTCACCCATGAAAAGGCAGGAAGGAGTAAAGGCCTAGTTGAATGTTTTTATTTATTTATTTTTTTACTATTATTGTGTTTGTTTGCAGGGGTGTGTGTGTGTGTGTGTTTGGTGTACTACTTTGGTGTGTGTCATCTATGCACTTGTACCTGTTGTGAGCACAGCTGTGCAGAGGCCATAGGAGCACACTGCTGTCTCTCTTCTGCCTCTTCAGATACGGTCTCTCACTGAATTGGGAACTGTCGGAATTTTAGTTAGACTGGCTGTCCAGTCATCCCAAATGGTTTTACTGCACTGTCTTCCACACAGCTGGAATTACATGTATTCGTGGCCAAGTCCAACTTTTTATGCATGTGCTTAGAAATGAAACTCATTTGGGCTCAGGCCACATAAGGTACCCATGCTTGTGTGGAAAATGAGCATACCTATTGAGCTATTTCTCCAGCTTAGAGAAACTGAATCTTTAAGATGGGCTTTATTCTGAGAGATAGCAATCTGAGAAGTTGGACTGATATCAAGGTCTCTCATCATGATATATTGTCATTAGCATTTTTATAGGGAACTAGAACAAAGGCAATATTCAAAACTCAGTATTATCTCTCTGGCCAGTTCACATGTGCTAAGATATTGTCTCTGATTCATTATGCTGGAGCTTTACTACTTTCAGTCTTCTCACCTTCTGTGGCAGGGGTGGATCCTATATTTTACTCCAAGACCTTTGAATCCTATTATGTTCCTGAGCTTCTGTCTGAATGATAGCTAACCTAAGAATTAAATCAAAACAAACCAACCATTAGCAGTGGTCACCTGTTGAGTTATATTCAAGTTATACATGAAGATTCCTTCCACAAAGATGAGGTACAAATATGCTATCATAATAAACCATATATAAAATATTTAGAGCATAAAATGCCCCAGCCACTGTACACCTCACATATGCTATATATGTTCAGATATACATGGCCTTATTGTTAAAAAAAAAAAAAACTATCAAAAGTCTAGACAGACAACAAAACTTTTATAATCGTTAAATGTTTTAAGGAATCATGAAATCTCTGGGATTTTCTGTTTCATGTTTTTTATGTGTTCTTTCTTTTCAGAGCATTTGAGATGAGACTTATTTTCAATTTTTGATCATTGCACAGAAGTATAAAAATAATTCTACCTGCTTAATCTCAATTTTATGGTGAATTATCTTTTTTAAGATGAAGCGCCTTCTTTATCTATCACAGAAAAGTAAGAAAAGTATAAGGAAAGGGTAATTTCTAGAACTGCACTATCTTCTTATGAAAGACATGGATGACTTACAGAATGAATGAATACTAAGTCCTGTTCTTTTAAGAATACTGGGTAGTTTGTTGTTATTATTATTACTATTATTATTTTGGTTTTTCAAGATAGAGTTTCACTCTAGCCCAGGCTGACCTGGAATTCACTATGGAGCCTCAGGGCGGCCTCAAACTCATGGCAATCCTCCCACCACTGCCTCCCGAGTAGTGGGATTAAAGGCATGCCCCACCACACCCGGCTTTTGTTGGTATTTGTAACACATACTGGTAAACTTATATATCAAGGAATTCAGAAAAAAATATTCTTATTAATAGATAAGAAATTATAAGTGCTTACTTTCAGAAATATAAAATTATTAAAATAATCTCAAAGGAAGAAAATAGGATTTCAAAAATCATCATTATTATTTTATTTTTTAGGCTCAAATATCAAATGCATGGAAATACAGTTCAATAGACACTTCAGTAGATATATAATAGGTGAGATACATGATTGATTATAGATAGATGATATATATTATATGGGTATATAAGCTGAGAGAAATATAGATAATATATTTGTAGCAATATATTCTTTATAGGTAATATACTCTTCATATGTGACTTAGTATGTTATCCACAAACAAATGACTTAGTATCATTGCTCTTATAACAGGTACCTCAGACATATACGTAAAAGGTGTGATCTCTTACTCTCTACTGTTCTGCTCATTTCTCACCTATAGTGAAACTAATTTTCCCAAATTTAAACAGTGTAAATAAAACATACTTAAATATTTCCTAAATTTATATGTATATGATTTTCAGTTTGTTTAGTAATTTGGACTATATAATTGTTTAATTGCATTTTGAATTCTAAAGTGTCCTTTTAAACAGTGATAGTACATATACTCTGATATTAAAATAGACATATGCTGTCTAACTTATTCAATACCCTATATATGGGGGTGAATGACTATTCAACAGGCAAATATGAGAAGTGAAGTTCTCACCTGTTATTTAGGCACTTTGGAGACCCAGGAAGAAGGATAGTTAGTTCTAGAAGCTCTTTGATAACCTGGGGTATAAAGCTAAATTCTACCTTAAAAATGCTTGAGTATGAATAAACTTCAAATGTTTATTCAATATTCAAGTGAATATTGAAGGTGGTACTTTGATAACAAACCATATAATCAAATGAATATGTAGTATATTGATATAAATTATGAAATGTGGTTACATTATTTTGAAATAACTACAATAAATCAGAAAAATATGTTTTAAGTAACAAATGAACTAAGTGATCAGACTCTAATAACCACCTCTCTCTTATTTTACCATATACTTAATATGTAATATTTATTTTGTATTTTATATCTTAATATATCTTATGGAAAACTTTCAGAAACATTTAAGTAATGTTCACCTTTGGTTGATGAAAGTGAAAAAGACAAATTTTCTCTCATACATGTTCCTTTCTTTCAACTGAAATATACACACACATGAAGGCTTTATGCCAGCCATTAAGCATCATATGATATACTAAGAAAAAAATGAATGCCTGAAGTCTGGCTTATGATTTTCTATTCATATAAACTTAGTTACTGTGCAGTAACTTACAATCTGTAATCATTTGAATGCCATGAATCACTTCAATAGAAAGTTGTGAAAAAATGTATACTGTTAACTTTAGGACTAAAATGTTTAAACCTCTTCAATGACCCTTTATATTAGATATCTTCATGGTTCAAACCCAGTAAAGGTCATTATTTTTGCTGTGCATCATATGTCCTTTTTGCAATGGGAAAATTAAGTAGTTTCAAACTTTAAAGGAAAAAAAAATTATCTGTAGCACCCACAGGGCTGATAATAGCACTGAAATAGTTCACTGTATCTAATTTAGTGTGAAGCATCCCAAGAAGTTTGCCTACATTATTATTAAATCAATATGCCAGATAAACCAGTTATAATCTAGTGACTCTTTGTATGAACTAAGAATTACCACAGTATTGGCAAGTGGTCCATCAAACTGAGAAACCCATGCTAGCCTGTAAATGAATCATTAGCATATTTTTAAATAGTCCAAAGATAAATTCTATGAAAATTCCAAAGTATCAAATATAGCATTTCATTGAAATACAAAACCTTTGAAGATGGTGGCACAGGAGCTACACCAAAGCAGCCTAGTGAGTAAATAAGCAGAAAAACAACAAAATACATTCTTCTACCAAAAAGTGACAATATGTAAGAAAGTATTAACCACAGCAGAGAAGTAGAAGAGACCCACAGCTTCTAGAGACCACAGAAGCAGGAAGAAGGGGCTGCAGCTGTGGCATTGGCTCATGTGGCTGCCAGGCCCTGTCTGAACCATAGGAGAAACCAACCTACACTCCCCCACCTGCCAGTGCCAGCAATCACTGAAGACCAGCGCAGGTGATCTGAGCAGCCACTGACCCAGCCAGTCTACCTGAGCCCACAGCACAATAAAGAGGGACCGAAGAGCACCTGGCACAGAGCTGAGACCAGAGCCATCAGTAACCCCCCCGCCCCCCACCCCCCACCCCCCACCCCCACAAATAGCCTGGTATACAGGCCTTTCATATCAGAGCAAGTTAGTGTTAAATCTGATGGTTGGATTTGACATTCTTAAATAAGCTAAATGTTGGGCTTGTCCTTCGTTGCTTTCTGAATTATAGTGCCTTTTTTTGTTCTTCTGTAAGTCATGGGGGCAGAGTCTCACTAAGCATCAGATTGATCCAGACCCCTTTACAGACCACAAATCTCAGCCTCCCAGTTGACAGGATTAAGGGTGTGAGGTAACACCCATCCTTAGAGACTTTGACCTTGTTAGATGATCTGTTTGTTTTAATACCCATTCTTATTTGACTCCATGTTGGTTTTGATTGTATGTGCATAATGTTCAGTTGAATTTTAGAATTTGGCTGTCTTTTGATCCACCCAGATCGCTAGAATACTCACAATATAGGCAAACCCAACACCTAGGGTCACATTTACTATTATACTGAAAGTCATTTAAGCATCACACCTGGTACCTTAAGCTCCTACCCAGAAGATAAATAATGTCAGATTTATACATCTAAGAATAGTAAAAATAATTAGAAACTCATGCATCACATTAATCCAAGATACAAAAATGTCTATATTATAATACCTGAAAGATAAAAAATATCAAAATAATATTGTTCCACCAAAAATTATAAATCAATCAGAAATGAGCTCAGTGAGACTGATTAGATGAATTGTCTAAGACAGATTTCAGAAGAATGATTATAACTACGTTCAAAGAAATCAAAGGAATCAGAGAAGACACAGGAAACCAATTTAATGAAATAAGGAGGTCAATAGGAGACATGACTAAGGAAATAGAAATATGAAAGAAAAACAAATCAGAAAGACCAGAAATGAAAAAAAAAAAAAACACAGTAAGTCAAATAAAAAAAAAACTCTCTAGGAAGTCTGACCAATAGAATGGATGAAGGAAAGAACATAATTTCTAAAGTAGAAGACCAGGTGGCAGATCTAATACAGTCTAACAGAGAGAAAGGCATGCTAGTAAGATGGTACGAATGAGAATTTGAAGATATTTAGAACACTATGAAAGGACTAAACATAAGAATCCAGGGCAGTAGAAAGAGAAAAATTTCACTCTAAATGTATAGGATGTGTTTTTAACAAAATCATAGAAGAAAAATTCCCCCAAATTAGGTAAGAAATCCCAATGCAGATACCGGAAACTTTTAGAACACCAAACAGACTTGGAAAGAACCTCTCCCTTTCATGTTATAATTATACTACCAAACATGCTAACCAAAGAAAATATATTGATATCAGTTAGAGAGAAAAAGCATATCACTTATAAATGCAAGCTCATCAGGATAATAGCAGATTATTCAACACAAACTTTAAAAGCCAGAAGAGCATGGAATAATGTATTCCAATTTCTGAAACATAACAACTTTAAACCAAGAGCACTTTATCCAGTGAAGCTATCCACTCAAATAGATAGAGAAATAAGGATGTTACACAAAAAATACAGGCTAAAGTCATGTATGAACATTAAGCCAGCTCTACAGAGAATACTTGAAGGGATCCTTCATGCTGAAGAGAAAGCAAAGCACACCCATGAGGAAATAGGGGAAAAAACACTCAAATAACAGTTAATTCAAGAGAGTAAAGGGAAAATAGGAAGCACTACAAAACATGAAGAATGGTAAGAATAAGTACATACTTTTCAATAATAACTGTCAATATCAATGGACTCAATGCCCCAGTCGAAAGACACAGGCTTTCAGATTGAATTAAAAGTCAGAATCCTGCCTCTCAGAAACTCATCTCTCCACAAAACACAAACACTTTATTAGTGTGAAAGGATGGAAAAAAGTATTTAAAGCAAATGGATCTAGGAAACAATCAGGTGTTGCTATTGTAATATCTGACAGGATTGACTTCAAACCAACTTTAACAAAGAAAGATAAAGAAGTTGAAATTGGTTATAGGAACAATTCAACAAGAAGACATTACAGTTCTAAACATATATGCACCTAACATGGGTGCTCCCAATTTCATCAAAGAAACACTACTAGTCTTAAGGTCACAGAAAACACGAAGCACAACTGTAGTGGATGACTTCCATACCTCACTCTTGTCAATTGACTGGTCATCCCAGCAAAAAATAAACAGAGAAACATCTGGACTAAATTATGTCATAGAACACATGGACCTAACAGATATATTCAGAACATTTCATTCAAGTGCTGCAGAATACACATCTTTTTCAGGAGTACATGGAACATTCTCTAAAACAGATGATATAAAGGAAAGGTAGGACTGCTTACAATGCAATCATCCAGACAGAAGTTGGCCTCAAAATCTTTGACATTGCAATTTCTAAAGCTACCTTCACAAGACCCTCGTAATATGAGGAAAAGATGATGACATCAAAATAAAAGAGAGACTAATGGAGAGAGGGAGAGTCTATGATGGTTTGTGGATTTGTGAAGGAGAAAGTGGGAAAGTGCAGAGAATTATTATAGTCGATTAAAGTATAAAAAACATGAAGTATGAAAGCTGTTAATGAAACAAGCAAACAAACAAAATAAAATCCTCGAAGTGCTCTATCTTAAGATATTCAATATAAGATTACATAGCTTAGTCTTCTCCCTCTTTCTCTTCTCAATTGACATACTTAGTGTGAAAGACCAAAGACATGTTCCCCAAGGTCTACCAAAACTATATGCCATTTTGCAGTTCTGCCTGGTAAAGTTCCATCAAGAAGATGGAACTATGAGTCCCATGGAATATTCACTGAAAGAAGTATTTTAAAATTGAAAATTGGGTGTTATGTTTTGTGGATAAAGTCTAGAAAAGTAATCTCTGAAAAGTATAAGAGAAGTTGCTAAGCAGTTCTTAGGTCGGTAGAAACCATTACTACTGGAATCAAAACATGGTAAAGATTCTGAGAAAGTGTCTACAGCTCGCTGACTACCTATTTGTTCTCTGGTGCTCCAGAAAAGCTGGTAATGGATTGAGACTTGATGGATAGGCAAGGTCAGCAAGGGAACTACAACATACTTTGAAGTTAGGAAACATTAGGTTTAACTGGCTTGGGCAGACTACTCTGCCCCAGCTGCAGAACTTCAGAGCTGTGCTTGATCTTATAGATTTCTCTGTGGAATAAAGCAAGCACTGTATAAGTACAGTTCATATATAATTAGATTCATAAGGTCTTAAATATTTGTAGTATTTATGATTGAATGAATTATAATTTTTAGATTCTATTTTAGGTGATGTTGTGTGTGTGTGTGTGTGTGTGTGAGAGAGAGAGAGAGAGAGAGAGAGAGAGAGAAAGAGAGGGGTAGTGAGAGAATGAATCACTAAAACAGTAGTAGTGTACATTTCATGCAAAAAATAGGTCATTTAGCAATAACTAAATGAGAATTTACATAAAACACCAACATTAAAGTATTAAAATGTAATATATAGATGCTACATTTATTACTTGAATGAAAAGATTCATGATAAAGTGTTATATAGTTTTAAAATTCTGATTAGTAATTTTAGCTTTTATGAAAAAAAAAAAGTTATAGAATGAGCATTACAAGATCAACAAAATCAACCACTTACATAGATCATTCAATTGGGATATCATAATAAAAGCTTTTTATTGGCCTGTTATAAAATAATACACATTTCTTCTCTCCACAGCACATGACAAATGTATTTGTTGGATTAATCAAAACTTACATTTTAGAGTTATCGTTTTGTTCCTTTTTTTTTTTTCCTGCACAAGAGGACTAACTTTATTTATCACTTTTTCAAAATAGTGACTCAATGCCCAATACATTTCCAAAAGTCACCAACTGTGGTGTCATTTGAACTCACATATATTTATATAATTAAGATGTTTCAAGCTATTCTAGTCATTGTTTTTTTTTTGTTGTTGTTTGTTTGTTTTGTTTTGTTTTGTTTTTCTTTTTTTTTTAATTAGTTTTCTTTTCTGCAAGTACAGGCAGTTTGGTACAATTATTAGGCTCATCCCTGACCTACACCCTCTCCATTGGCCACTCCTTGTTGAGGTATATGGGTTGTGTATTGTGGAGTTAGCCCACAGTTATTGATACGATAAATGTCTCTGCATATCATGACCCAACATGTGGCTCTGACATTTTTTCCAACCCTCTTCCGCCAAATTTCCCTGAGCCATGTTGGGTTCATTTTTGGTCTGCTTCAGTGATGAGGTGTTGGGGGCATTGATTTTTCTCTGTGTTGGTCTCCTTCCCCCTTGTGCTGGTATCCAGTTCATCAGGAAAACAGCACCCTTGCTTGTTTAGCCAATTTTCCTTAGTTTTAGTCAGGGACCTTTTGAGGTGGCTCTCTCCTTAAGATCTGCATCTATCTGAAAAAGAGAAGCAGATTCTCCAACAGAGAGTAAGTTAGCACCAGGTCAAATGAGATAACCCTTACTTTTTTTATAGAGAGTTTAATAGGTGTAGGCCCTCTTTACCCCATGATTGATGATAACTTGATATTGGAGAGTGGGCTTATGTTTGGAATATGGTCCTGACTTGTTTCCCAGTTCCAGCTATGGGTCTTGTACCATTGAGGGAATCAGCCGAATCAAGAGCAGTTGGTTCCCCACTATGGCTGTATGCCACTATTGCACTTGTGTGGCCATCACAACAGGTTATTTGCTGCTACATAGGTTGGACCATGAGTTGCGTGGACAGATTTTGGTTGTTTCCCCCAGTTGCCCATGTAGCACCTTCTGGCACTAGACACACTGAGTGTCTAGAGACTGACTCTCTCCTAACTTTCAGCCATGCTGTTCCATTTTATGTGTCAGCTGCATATGGTGTCTTCAGCAGTAGGGTCTTACTACTGACCTTTGGTGGGTCATCAAACACTCTGACAGAATTCTGCCATTCTTTTAGGAAACCTTGCAGGTTTCTCTGATCAAAAGCTCATTGTAGATGATAGCCCCATGCTGGTACTGGGAGTTACAGTGCCCACTAAGAAAATGAGGAAAAAGATAACTAATTTACAAGAGTTAGAGAAGAGAGAGAGAGGCAGGGGGAAGGAGGGAGGGAAGATATAGAAGATTTAGTTTAGACTTGTTCCTACCCTTTCTCTTGTCTTGTGGTTCAGGTGTTTCCTGTAAGGGCCCAGTGCAGGTTCAGCCATTTGGTCTGCCTTTTAGGAAGTAGAATTTTATGGTACCATTGCCGTTTGGGTTTAGATTAGTGTTTTCCACCCCTTTGATGCCCTCCCCTTGTTTCTTATTTTGAAAATAATGTTAATTTGTTAACAAGAGAGACAATTTTAAAAATTCAATTTTATTATGAAATAATTAGTTCAACAAAATTCAGAATAAATGAAAAGAAAAATTTGTCACATATGAGCAGACCTTGTAAGTGCTATCTTTACAGATTGGAATAAATGGCTATGAGGGAGGAAAGCACTTATTTCCAATGTAATTCCTCACTATGTCTGATGACTGTTGAATAATTTACCATTTATCCCTAGATTATTATTTTATAACTTATTGATATATACATATGTTCATAAGAATCAGAGTACACATGTTGTTAATATATTCCATTCATACATACACTCATCAAATATGTAATTGCATTGAAGTGGAGGTTAGCTTCTGAGGAAGCAGCATAGTGGAAAATTAATGGTCCAAAATAAAAAGCGGGGGGAATGGAAGTTCATTGTTAGTATTTCTTGATTTTATGGCATCTTTAAAGTATTTCATAATGGCCATCTAGCAAGCATGTGCATGACAGACCAAATCAGTATGATAAAAACCATAACCAAGAAAACTTTATAGAAAGTAACACACTTTTTCTAGTCTTATTTACTGAACTTCACTATTATAAGGCAGTTGCATAAAACATAAGTTCCAGTAATCTTCGCTTAAATTCTCTAGTTTACATTGCTGCATGAAAGGCAGAAGTAATATATTCCAGATGATAGAGTTTTAGGATAACTTTACAATATTGATTCTATTTCTGTTCAGTAAATACTTTTAAAGTAAATTTATATGAGGACTGTTGTTGAACAATATGTTTGTGGGTTTCAGTTTTCTCTAAGTTGATGCTATTCATTGATCTTTTTCTTGTCAGTTTTCTCTTCGCCTTGCAATGTTTATTATAGAGAACTGTGATGAAGCATTGCTATTTTATTTTTCAGCAACTGAAAATATCATTGCTCTTCATTTTTTAATGGTCTTCCAATATGTTAAAAGAAGTCTGTCCAGTTTTCTAGATGGTCAGTAGTTAAACATATGCATTATGCTAATCAGGTCTGAAGATATTTAATTCTAATTTTATTTCCCAGAATTTTCCAGTATAGCACATGTTATTTATACCTTGCTAGTGTGGAAAGAGATGAACTATGTTAAGTATTAAAATAACAAACAAATGGGTAAGTTTAGCAAATACAAAATACTATCAAAAGCAGATGTGTAAATATTGATCCTAAGCAGCAAACTAAATTTTCTAAAATAAATTGTTGAAGTGGAACACCTAATTATTACTTAAATATGAACTTGCTATTGACCTTAAATAAAATTATATTTTACCAATTTTACATGTGCTGTTTTATGTAGTATAATGCTATTGTTTGGTTACACATCAGTCAAGGTGTTATTTTTAATATATATTTTTATAAAGTTAATATTTAAATCAATAGATATGAGTCACTCTGATTATATTCTGCAATGATGAGAGGCCTTGCTGATTCACTTGTGAGCTTTATAGAGAACATAGCAGTCATGTGAAGGAAAATCAATTCTGTCCATGGTATGTACACTCAAGAATGCAAGAATTTCTTTATTGATGGCCTGCCTAGAAGAATTTCTAGTCAACAAAATTGTCTTAGCTGATTGCTTTTAAGTGTCTTCCTGCTCTTCTCTCTTTCTCTGCTCTCCTTTTTTCCCCTACAGTATCCTCCACTCTTCCTTTCCCTCCACTGGACTCCCAAAATCTTCCCTCTGTGATCATTTCCTACTCTCTTTCTCTTTTGCTCTTGTTTGTGTATTTCTCTGCCTTCTTCTTCCCGTCTTTATCTTCCTCCGTCACTCCTTCAACACAAGTTCTCAAAATCTTCCCACGTGTGGTTGTAATGGAGAATGTTGTCTAACATAAAATTTGTATGTCAAATAATGGCTTTAGAGGAACATGAGCCAAATGATGACTTTTGAGATTTGATTCATTAAATTCTGGAGGGTGTTTTTGGCTTATGCTTAGATATATAATATCAGTAATATGATGTACAATAGTAAGGAAAAGGAGAAAACCTATAATATATGATGTGGCTTCAGAGATACACTGAAAAATAATCCTAGAAAACTCTTAAAGAAATATTTTCAGCTGTTATGGATTAAGCAGCTATAAACATGGTTGAGCAAATCTCTCTGAACTGAGGCATGGAGAATTTAGGATAAATGCCCAGTAAGAGAATAACTGAGTCTGTTGGTAACTCTATAGTCAACCTTTTAGGACTCTCCATATTGCTTTCCAAAGTGTTTGAACCATCTTGCATTCCCACCAACAGTGGATGAGGGTTCCTGTTTCTCCACGTCCTTGCCAGCATTTATTTTCATTTGATTGTTTAATGTTTGCCATCATTAGATGAATGGATAACAAAGACATGGTATATCTACATGATGGAATTCTCCACAGCAGTAAGGAAAATGGCATAATGAAATTTGAAGAAAAATGGTCAAACCTGGAACAGATCATTCTCCGTGAACTCACTCAGTCACAGAAAGACAATTGTTGCATAGTCTCACTCACTTATGGCTCCTAACCTGAATCAACCCCAGAAGCTGACATACCTAATAAGTATCTTGAGGGATAATAGGGAGAGTGGGGTAGGAGGGGAGGGTTAGGATGGGGGTGGGAGACAAAAAACTGGACTCTCATGGCAATCTACCATAAAATTCTACATCCTCAAAGACAGACTAAATGGTTGAACATTTATCAGGCCCCTAGAGGAATTCCAAATCAATGACGACTTCTTAGGCTTGGACACTAAGATCTGTACAGTGACACCTCCTTCACCTAAGTGGATGCATATAAATGACAAACTTTAATAAAATCATGAATATATTGTGGGGCACACATTTAAGCTACCATAGTCAACAGAACATTCTATTTCCAATAAGGCACCCATTTTATCATATTTGTTTTAGTAGCCTGAATGAACTAAGATCAGAAAAAACTCTTGTTGCCAAACTTGGCTGTGGACATAAAATAGCATAATAAAGCATCCTTCTAATGCCCAGGGATACTGCTATCAGAAGTTAAGCTTTCATGCAAATATAAACCCAAAATTCATTATTACAATTAACTTCCACAGTTGGCATAAACAAATGAGATTAGGTGGGCCCAGGCTGCAGTTTTTCTGAGCCACTTTGTAGAAATGATATAGAACTACTCAGAAGAAGATAGGTATTTCAAAATTAAACTTTATTCTGAGTAATATGTATTCAAAATAAAAACAAATATGTATAAAATACAAATTATACACATTGACTAGTGGATATACTAGTAAGCATGAAGATTCTGTCTGTTCAATGCATTTGAACATTAAAGATTTTTTTTGGAAAATAGCTTACATATTCTGCTAACTGGACAGGAATAGTAGACACAAATGATGATTGCTCTCAAACAAATATAACCATTAAATGTTAATTTCATTTTACATTAAACAATGTTATTGGTAGGCTTAAATATAATGCTTCTTTAAGAATAAATTAAAAAAGCAAATTAAATTAAAAAAAATGCTGCATTGCTTTATCCAATGACAATTTAGATTCAAAACAAAATGTTAGAAAGAAACTCTAAACTGTCTTCTCCCCAACTCTGAAGAGGTGACTATAACTGCTTCATTAGTGCAGCTATTCTGGAAATCAATATTGGGGGGTCTCTCAAAAAATTTGTAGTAAACTGCCATGTGATCAAGCTGTGTACCACGTCTGGGAATATACGCCAAAGTTTCCATGCTCTAGAGCAGAGGTACTTGCACAGCCTGTGTATTTCTCTTCTACATAGAATTGCTAGGAAGTGGAAACATATTAGATGCCCACCTACAGACAAAGGGAAAATGAAGATACAGTACATATGCACAATTGAATTTTAATTGGCAATTACTAAAAACAAAATAATGCAATTTACGGAAAAGCAGATGGATATGGACAGGAATATATTAAATGAGGTGACCAAAACTCAAACTCAAAACTGCACCTTCTATCTCATATGCATCCCAACATCTAATATTTATATGTATGTATATAATGGGGTCAAGTATGGGTGAAAACTAAAAACTCCAGATTGGTGACCAAGTGAGGGTAATGAGAGATGGCAAGCAAGTTAGGTTGGTGGAAGGAGGCAAAGACACTCGAGATTTGTAAACAGAAATGGGAGAAAGCAAGGAGAGGAGAGGGATAAGGGCTGGGGAGATGAGGAGGGCAGAGTTTCAACTAAAACAACCTGTGTTTGAAGACGTCATAATGATATCTAAATTTCTGTATTGTACATTAAAAACTGAAATAAAGAATTGAAAAGGAATTTCCCAGCAAACAATGACCGATGTGATTTTAAAACTTGATCATGCCTTACTATGAAGTAACCGAGAAAGGAAACTCTCAGAAATCCTACGAAAAATGTGTGATGGGAAGAGATATCAATTCCTAGATACTTCTCAAAATGACGCGTGATAAAAATGTGTGGAAGAAGGTAGAGTGAGGACAGAGCACGTGGCAGATGCACTGATTCCCAGTAGGTCCTGGGGAGCCAGTGGCGTGTAGGTTCCGTATCTCTGACATGATTCCAAGAGATGAAGAGCTACCCATGCTAGCTAAGGGAAACTCTCACCGGATATACAAACCTAGCTACAAAAGTACCAGGTAAAATATACTTTGGCCAAAGTTAAAAGTTAGTCTGAAGAGAGGGGGAAAAAAGGAGAATACAGTATTTGGCATGTGGAATAAAGGCAGTTGTTCACTGGCGTGTTGACCCTGCATGGTGGAGTGAGGAAGGAAAATGTCCTATGACAGAGCTCACATTTAGTTTAGCAGTGAAGGGTCCACAACTAATGACTAAAATTTGAAAGTTATAAATCTCAATATGCAGATGAAAGCACGTATGCAATTCCAGGAATAATGCTGTTTACTGTGGCACATTTTAAGTTTTGTTTGTTTTTTCAGCAAATAGGGCAGGATTGACTTCTTATGGTAGTTTCAAAATCTTCAAATATAACCTTTTTCGCAGAAATTTTCCTAGATTCTTGAAGCAGAAATAATATACTTCATACTCTCATGACTGCCCTATGTATTCTAAGCCAAGTTTTCCCTAGTCTCTAATTTCAGCCAACTTTGTCATTTTATTTTAGCTGTTCAATAAATGCACATAATAACTACTTTCCAAATCACAGACTTATAATAAATCAACATTAGTGTAAAATTTATTCTCATGGAAATAAAAAAAAAAATCAGCATAGCAGTGTAATAGGGTCAGGGTTAATATCCACTCATGATTCTGACTCCAAAGGGAGTAGCAACTTGGAAGAACACACACATAAAAGCAGAAATGACAGACTGGAGGCCTCAGCCCATGATGGTATGATCAGCAAGTCTCCCTTCCAAGGCACTTGGATCCCATAGTAAATGTTTTCCCATCACATGAGATGAAATGATGAGTCCCTTTATCTTTGTTCCTTTGTAGTTCAGACCTTCCTGAAGAACACAAAAATTTTATTTGAAAACTGATACAAATCCTCAAACTTGACTTGTCATACCATATTTCTGGCAGGTAGCAGTTTATCTTTTTTGGAAACTTTTAATTGCCCATATCTGTTCACTTATTAAGTTCCAAAGTAGCATAATGTAAGAATCCTTTTAAAAGCATGTTGGATTCATAGCCAGTTCCCAAGAAAGGACTCTCAAAGCATTATCAATTACTGTGATCAGGTCACAAGTTAGGATTTTGCCACATTCCTGATTTCTAATCTAATATCAAATCAGTCCTGCAATTTTAGAGCACAAGTTATGAACTAGATTTAAAACTTAAACATCATCACTACATTATATGAAATATTGGAGAAAACAAGAAAAATATCTGAGCGAATCATCTTACTGTCCCATATAGTATGCTAGTTATTACTTTTTTCTTTCTTCTCTTCTTAATAAAAGATGCACACACATGCACATGCCAGATTAAGGGAAAAAATTGAGGCATTTGCTGGTTCACTCAGTTAGGTGGTTTGGGGCACCTTAAAATTTATAACAAACTCAGTGTAAATGAGATGTTTCTATATATGCACTGTCCTTATGCACACACAAACTCTATCAGCACCAAAATGCAATACATAGATCACAACTAATGAAGCTAGCTATATTTGACATATTAGTTAATAAAACTTGTAGCTTATATTAATATTTCTCTTGGTATCACACAATTTTAGGACAATGGCAAGTACATAGAGATATATGCCTGTCATTATAGTATTTGCATTAATTTTCTTCTTCCCTAAAAGTACCAAAATATTGATTCAGAATTACCCTTCTCTTAATCTTTGTCAATTTTTTCACTGTACCATAGTTACCCTTTAACAAAATAGTTGCCTGTGTGTAAACTAACCTCATAAAATATGCAAGTTTTACAGATGGCCTCATTTCACTTAATAATATGGTGTTAAATTTCTTCTGTTTATATTAATAACTCTGTAGCTTTTTTAAATGTTTAGAACTCCACCTTCAGTTGTCTAGACAGCACATTGTTTACTTATTTTCATCTACTGAAGGAATTCTTGGCTGCTTCTGAAGTTTTTTTTTTTTTTCAGTTATGTGTGTAAAGCTGCTGTAGATTTTGAGATAAGTAGAGATTTCCATTTTTTTAAATAGGTTATATATAAGAGTATGTTTCGTTGTTTAAAAAACTGTGTGTTGCAGTATCAGTGTTGGGTGTCACTTTGTACATGCGGTGGGATTAAATGAGGTATTTCATGATGATGATGATGATGATGGTGATGCATACTTCACAGCACGCGGACATGTTTAAAAATGAGATAAATACAAGATGGATACCAGGTCTTAATGCAAAACTTGAAACTTCGAAACCGAAGGTAACACTTCCAGATCCAGGCATAGCCAAGGACTTTGTGCAAAGGACTGCATAAGTTGGGAAATGACGCCATGCTTTGAACACCAATATTACAAGGAAGTATAAATCTTCTGCCCAGTGAAGGAAGTGTGGAGACAGCCTACATAATGTAGAAAAATCTTTGTAAGATATATATGTGACAGGAAATTAATATCTGACTTGATGAATAACTCAAAAATTTAAAAACCAAAAACAATTAAGGCAGTAAAGAAGCTAACAAAGTGAACAGATGTTTCTTGACAAAATATATAACAACAGCAAGTAAGTGTTTATTCCACATGTTTAGTCATCATAGAAATGCAAGTCAAAAGAGCTTTAAGATTCTACAATTTTACAATTCTACAATCTCACCATGAGGATAACTATCATCTAAATAAATAAATAAATAAATAAATAAAATGGGAGGATCCAGGGAAAGAAGAACTCCTATATACTAGTGGCAGCAATGTAAGCTGATATGGCTACTTTGGCCATCAGTATGCATGTTAATCCTAAATCTCAAATTAGAACTGCTTTATAATCTAGCTAAAGAATGTCTGGGTATGTCCATGAAGGAACCTTAGTCAATATACCACAGAGATACTTTTACATCCATATTTATTGCTACACTATTCATAAGAGCCAAGTTGTAGAATAAAGCTTGATGACTACATACAACTACCCATGATGAAAAGATGTGATAAATATAGATGGATGATAGATACATATGTGGATGATTGACATATAGTTATATGATAGATAGATAGGTATATAGATGATAGATAGATGCTAATTGATAGAGATATAGATATGTAGTCTTATTTATTCATGAACATTTAGCCATTAAGAAAACTAAAAGTGGGGATGATGAGATTGCTCAGCAATTAAAGTACTTTGCCTGAAATGCCTAGTGACCAGAGTTTGAGTCCCCAGCACCCATGTAAAGCCAAATGCACAAGGTAGCACATGCATCTGGAGTTTGTTTGCATTGGCTGGGGTCCCTGGGGTGCCCATTCTCTCTCTCTCCCTCTTTTACTCTTGCTAGCTTCTTCTTGCATTCTCAAATAAATAAATAAATAAACAATATAAAAAAACAAAATTGCGTTATTTCTAGGGAAATGTACAAAAATGGGAATTATCACGTTAACCAAAATAAGCAGACTCATAATGAAAAACAATTATTTCTCTCATATGCAAGCACAGATTTAATATGTCTATTCCTACATGTATCTGTCTGGCCATTTATCTGTCATCTCTCTATTTAACAAAATAAAAATGGTTTTAATTCATTCATGAGTATGAATCTTAATGGTCTAATCACCAATTATTAGGTCTGATCCCCCAATAGTATTGATCTTCAGTTTAACCCCATTGCTTTTTACATTTACACCATGTGGAGTTAGAGGGATACATTATATATATAAATATATGGGACCTAAATGTTATCGTTTGCTTGCTAAATTAAATGATAATGCATTTTCATATCAGAATATATTTATTGCTGATGTATAGGAAAAAGATACCAACATTCTATAGCTATAGTGTAAGTAAGTGTCTTTGATTTTGGTACTATGATAACGATGAACCAATAAAAAACTATGAAATATTCATTTTTTCCCTATTTTCTGGGAGCCATTGCAGACAAATTACATCATTTAATTCTTAAATGATTAGTGAAATGTAATAGTGAACAATGAGGATCCAGTACTTTCTGTTTTAGATATATATTGATTATTGCTTATGATTTTTATATGTAGTTCCATTCACATCTTTTATTTCTTGTGGTGATATTTATAGTTTGAGTTTGTCTTTTTTCTTATTTAGCCTGGCCAAAGTCTTTCTGAGGTTTTCCATCTGTTTTAAAACACACAAAATATTTAGGACTGGAAAGATTGCTTAGTAGTTAAGGTTCTTGCCTGTGAAGGTTAAGAACTCATGTTCGAATCTCCATATCTCATGTAGCCAGATGCACAGTGACACATGTGCACAATGCCGCACATGCACACAAAGAAACACACACATCACGAGTTTGTTGGCAGCAGGTAAATGTCCTGGTGCATCCATTCTCTCTCTCTCTCTCTCTCTCTCTCTCTCTCTCTGAAATGAAAATTAAATATATATGTAATAAAAGATACTTTAGGTATAGTTTATTGTGATGGTTTATACTGATTATCAACTGAACAGGACATAGAATGATCTTCAAGAGGTTGTGTAGATTAGCAGAACCTTGGTGAAGGTATATGAAGGATTATATTTCAGTTAAGTCAGGTAGGAACACCCGCCTTAACTTTGGTTGGCACTAACCCATGGGGTGGAACTGAATTATATAAAAGTGAGAGATGCAGCTGAGCAGTTGCATTCATAGCTATCTATTTCCTCACGGTGCACTGACCAATACAAGCTGATTCAAGCCTCATCTGCCATGTCATTTCTTCCATGATGGTCTCTACAATGCACCTGTAATTTTTTTTTATTATTAATTAATTTTGTACTCAGTGAGTACAGACAAGTTAGTACCACTGTTAGCCTCCTCCATGTACTATCCCTTTCCCCTGGCCCCTTCGTGTAGAGGTATATGGGACATGTATTATGGAGTTAGTCCACAGTTATGAGTAGAAGGAAATGTCTTTGCATATCATGACCCAAACTGAGACTCTGACATTCTTTCTGTCCCCTCTTCTGCAAAATTTCTCTGATCCATGTTGTGTTCATTTTGGGTCTGCATCAGTGATGAGGTGTTGGGAGCCTCTGTGTCTCTGGATATCTGATTTGGTAGGAGTTGAGTGTTCTCTGTTTTGATCTCCTTCACCTTTGTGCTGATACCAGCTTCGCCAAGAAAACAGCACCTTTGCTTGTTTCACCAATTATTGTATGTGTGTATATATATATATAATATATATATATATATATATATATATATATATATATATATACATACATATACATACATATATATACATACACACATAATATATATATATATATATATATATATATATATATATATATATATATACATACATAGAGAGAGAGAGAGAGAGAGAGAGAGAGAGAGAGAGAGAGAGAGAGAGAGAGCTATACTTACCAAACAAAAACATGGTATTTCCCTCCCCTCCCCCACCTTTCCCTTCATGACTCTGCTCTCAGTTTTATCCCCTCCCTCTGTCCATTAGTCTCTCTTTTAACTTGATGTCAACATATTTTCTCCTATTATGAGGGTCTTGTGTAAGTATATCTAGACATTATGAGGTCATGAATATTGAAGCCAATTTGTGTCCAGACAGTTGTATGTAAGGAGTGGTACTCTTCCTTTAGACCTTACATTCTTTCCACCACCTCTTCTGAAATAGACAGTGAGATTTAGAGGGTGTGGGATGTTTCAGTACTGCACACTCCTCTGTCCCTTCGTCTCAGCACTATGTTGCCTTTTGGGTTATCACCATGTGTAAAGAGAGGCTTCTCTAACCAGAAGTGAGAGTAGCATTAATATTTGAGTATAAATATTAAGTGTAGTGCTTTCAAGGAAATTTGGTTAGAATAATACATGCATTTATCCTGACAACAGCAGACTTTATACCCCTGAGGCACATGACCTAGCCTGCCATAGGCTTTTGATTAGGTTTTCAGTAACAGTCATGTATTCCCTCCCATGAAGCAGGCCTTCAATCCAATTAACAAACAGTTGCTTTCCCCCAGAGCAGGCATGCCACTATTGTACTAGTTCCGTCTTTTGGCATATCTGGCCAAATTTGAGGCTCCCAGTGTCCACTGTTCTCACCACTGATGACTTCTGTCTCCTAAAAGTCTGCATATAGTGCAGCTTTTTCCAGCTTTCAGTTGGCTGGGCTACAGGGTGAAGGTTTTCTGCTCAACACCAGCTTGATTTCTGAGTGACTGCCACTCAGGCATGTGAAGTCTTCAGCAATGGGATCTTGCCATCTCTTTCTCATGTGAAACTAAGGGTCTTGGCAATAGCCTACAATGTTTTGGAGGCAACATTTACCTCTCTGACCAACAACTCACTGGAAGTTGTCACATCTGTGGCTCCAAAAATTTTCTAGTAACAATATATGGCTTCTGGATGTGCCATTATTCAAAAAAGTAGGGTTTCATATGTCTTATTCAGAATATCTTGAATTTTGACTGACCCTACCCCAGCCATTCTTTTACACAATCTCATCCCCTGACCTAGTTTAGGCCTCCCTGTAATCTGTTCTTCTACTTATAAATATACAATAACAACCCCTTAAAGCCTTCAATCTCCTTACTCCCTTACAGCCTTTTTCTAGCTTATGAGCCTCTGCTACTGATTTTTGGTTCTAACTCACACACAAGTCTATATACTTGCAGCTATGATCCACATATGAGAGAGAACATGTGATGTTTGGCTTTCTGGGCTTGGATTATCTTATTTATATGGTCCTTTCCAGATCCATCCATTTACCTGCAAATTTCATAACTCCATTTTTCTTTACCACAGAACAGAACTCCATGTGTAATTGTACCACATCTTTATTGTCCATTAATCTGTGAGTGGACATCTAGGCTGCTTCTGTTCCCTAGCTATTGTGACTAAATCAGCAATAAACATGGTTGTGCAACTATTTCTATGGTACTGAAAAGAGCCTTTAGGATATATGCCTAAGAGTGCTATATCTGGATTATATGGTAAATGTAGTTTTCGCTATCTCAATAACCCCCCAGTGATTTCCATAATAGCTGTAACAGATTACATTCCCACCAACAATGTAGAAGGGGCTTCCTTTTACTACATCCTTAACAACATTTACTGTCATTTGTTTTCTTGATTGAAGCCATTCTAACAGGAGAGGGATGGAATCTCAAAGTAGTTTTAATTTGCGTTTTACTGATGGCTAAGGATGTAGAACAATTTTTTAGATGTTTATATACCATCTGCTATTTCCTGCAATGATAACTCTCTATTTTGTTCCATAGCCCATTTTTTTTTTAAATTTTTTTTTGTCTATTTTTTATTCATTTATTTGAGAGCGACAGACACAGAGAGAAAGACAGATAGAGGGAGAGAGAGAGAGAATGGGCGCGCCAGGGCTTCCAGCCTCTGCAAACGAACTCCAGACACATGCGCCCCCTTGTGCATCTGGCTAACGTGGGACCTGGGGAACCGAGCCTCGAACCGGGGTCCTTAGGCTTCACAGGCAAGCGCTTAACCACTAAGCCATCTCTCCAGCCCCATAGCCCATTTTTTGATTGGTATGTTTGATTTCTTATTGTTCTGTGTCTTGTGTTCTTTGTGTATTCTGGATATTAATCCTCTGCCAGATATGTAGCTGGCAAAGATTTTCTCCCATTCTATAGGTTTTTCTCTTTGATCTGTTCATAGTGTCATTTCCTGTACAAAAGCTTTGTTATTTCATAAGATCCCAGTGGTTTATTAGTGGTTTAATTTTCAGGGCAATTGGGGTTATATTAAGAAAATCATTACCAATGCCAATATGTTGACGGGTTTCCCCTACCTTTAATTCTAGCAATTTCAGAGTTTGCAGTCTAATATTAAGGACCCTGATACACATGGATTTGAATTTTCTGCATGGAGAAAAGGATCTATTTTCATTCTTTTACATACATATTTGCAGTTTTCTCAGCACCATTTGTTGGAGAGGCCATCTTTTCTCCAATGTTTTTTTTTTTCCATTTTTGTCAAAAATCAGATGACTGTAGCTGCTTGGATTAACTTCTGGGTTCTTTATTGTGTTCCACTGATCTACATTTCTTTCTTTGTGCCAATACCATGATATTTTTTGATACTATGGCTTTGTAATATAGCTTAAAATCTGATACAATGATACTAATAGCCTTATTTTTATTGATCAAAATTGTTTTGTCTATTCAAGGTTTTTTTTTTTGCATCAACTTGAATTTTAGGAGTTTTATTTCTATTTCTGTGATGCATGTCATTGGAATTTTAATCGGGATTGTATTAAATGTGTAGATTGCTTTTGGTAAGATTAACATTTTCACAATAGTGATTCTTTCAATCCAAGAACATGGTGTTTCTTTCCATTTCCTTGTGTCTTCTGTGATTTCTTGCTTGGGAATTTTTAAAGTTCTCATTATAGAGATCCTACACTTCCTTGGTTAAGTTGATTCCAAGATACTGTAATTTTTATTTATTTTTATTTTTGAGGCAATTTTGAGTGGGGGAGGTTATCTGCAAATAATGATTACTTGATCTCTTCCTTTCCAATTTGTCTCCCTTTTATGAGTGTCTCTTACCTTACTGTTATAGCTAAGACTTCCAGCACTACATTAAGTAAAAGTGTGGACAGTGGACACCCTTGTCTTCTTCCTGATTTTAGAGGAAAAGATTCAGAATTTTCCCCATTTAGTACTATGCTGACTGTAGTGTCATAAATAGCTTTCATTATGTTGAGATACATTCCTTCTATACCCAGTTTCTAGATTACTTTTACCATGAAGGGATGTTGGATTTTCTTGAATGCCTTCTCTGCATCTATTGAGATGATCATGTAATTTTTGTCTTTCAGGCCATTTATATGATATCTTGCATTTATCAATTTGCAAATATTCAACTATCCCTGCATCACTGGGATAAAGCCACCTTGGTCAGGGTAAATAATCTTTTTGATATTTTTTTGTATTCTGTTTGCCAGTATTTTGATCATAATTTTTACATATATGTTTATGAGGGAGATTGGTATGTAATTTTCTTTTTTGTTGTTGTTGTTGTTATGTCTTTATTGGTTTTGGTATAAGGGTGATGCTGGCTTCATAGAAGGAGTTTGGTGGAATTCCTTCCTTTTCTATTTTATGGAAAAGTTTGAGAAGCATTGGTGTTAGTTCTTCCATGTAGGACTGGTCAATTCAACAGTAAATCTATCTGGGCCTGGACATTTTTGGGAAACTTTTTATATCTTGTTGGATATCTGTACTATTTATAGGTCTATTTAAAAGGTTTATCTCATCTTGATTTAATGTTGGTATGTCATATGAATCAAGGAAATCATCCACTTCTTTCAGATTTTCAAACTTAGAGGCATATATATCCTTAAAGTATGTCCTTATAATTTTCTGAATTTCTTTGATATTTGTTATAGTGGTGCCTTTTAAATCTCTAATTTTATTAATTTTATTCTCTTCTTTCTTTATGTTGGTCAAATTTTCCATGAGTTTATCAATCTTATTTATCATTTCAATCATTACTAACTCTTTGTTTCATTGATTCTTTGGATTATTTTTGTTTGTTTGTTTCTATTTCAATAATTTCTGCCTAATTTCTTCCTGTCTTCTGATCTTTCTTTGACTTGTTCTTTTTTTTTCAAGGCCTTAAGGTGATCTATTAAATCATTTATTTGTGAATTCTCTAATTTATTAACTTAGGCTGTTAGAGCTGTAAATTTCCCTCTTATGAGTGCCCATTGTGCCCCAAATATTTTGGCATGTTGTATCATCATCATCATTTGACTCTATGAATATATTGATTTCCTTTTTGATTTATTCAATGACCCATTCATCATTCAATAGTGTACTGTGTAGTGGTCATGAATTTCTGTCTGCTCTGTAACTTTTCTTGTTGCTGATTTGCAGTTTAATTCCTTTGTGGTCAGATAGAGTACAAAGGGTTATTTCAATTTTCTATATTTGTTGACATTTGCTTTGTATCTCAATATATGGTCTATTTTAGGGGTGTTTCGTGTGCTGCTGAGGAAAAAAAATGTGTATTTAGTAGCATTTTAATGGAATGTTCTGTAGATATCTGTTAGATCCATTTGTTTCATGGCATCATTTAACTCAGATGTCTCTCTTTATTTTTTGCCAGGATGGCCTGTCAATTAATGAAAATGAGGTAATGAAGTCATGCACTACAGTTGTGTTTGATGTTATTTGTGGCATTAAGTCTGATAGTGTTTATTTGATGAAACTGGGAGCCCTGATGTTAGGTGCATATATGTTTAGGATTGTAATTCCCTCCTATTGGAGTGTACCTTTAATCAGTATGAAATGACTTTTGTTATCTTCCCTCGCTAAAGGTGGTTTGAAGTCTATCCTGTCACATAATAGGATAGCAACCTCTTCTTGTTTTCTAGGCCTATTTTCTTGAAATACCATTTTTTATCCTTTTACCTTAAGAGAGTATCTATTTTTTATTGAGAGATGAGTTTCCTAGAGGCAACAAATGGCAGTATCCTGCCTTTTATTCCAGTCTCTTAGCCTATCTTGTTTGGTTGGGGCATTGAGGCCATTGATATTATGATATTAAAATGAAAGCTATATATTTATGCTCGCCATTCTTATTTTGTAGTATTTCTTGTTTTCCCTTTACTCACTTGTTTTAACTGTTATTAGAGTGTGGTTTATTTTTTCCTATTTTTTCCTTTTTGTGTTTTGCTTTCTCTTCAGGATGAAGAATTCCTCAATATTTTGTGTATAGCTGATTTAGTTGTCATAAATTCTTTAACCTGTTTTTTTTTTTTTTTCCTTGTGGAATGCCCTAATTTCTCCATCCATTTGGATAGATAGCTTTGAAGGATGAAGTTATCTTGTATGACAGTTATATCTTTCAGAACTTGGGATACTATTCCAAGCCCTTCTGGCTTTTAAAGTTTGTGTCATGTAATCTGCATTTATATATATATATAATATATATAATAGAGTTGCATGTGTAGGTGATTTGCTTTTTCTTTTTTTTCTAACTGCTTTCAGTATATTTTCAGTATATTTTCTTTGGTTTGCATGTTTAGTAATTTAATTATAACATGGCAAGGAGAGGTTCTATACAGATTTTGACTATTTGGTGTTCTAAATGTTTCCTGTATCTGCATTGGCATTTTTTTTCCAATTTGGGAAAATTTTTCTTCTCTGATTTTGTTGAAAACATCTACATAGCCTCTGGATTGAAATTCTTCTCCTTCTATTGTATCCTGAGTACTTATGTTTGATCTTTTCATAGTGTCCTGGATACCTGGATTCCCATTCATACCTTCCTATTAGCTTGTCTTTCTCTCTGTTAGACTGTGTTATGTCTGCCACCTGGTCTTCTAGTTTAGATATTTTGTTCTCTCCTTCATCCATTCTACTTGTGAGACTTCCCACAGAGATTTTTATTTGATTGACTGTGTTCTTCAGAACTAGGATTTCAGCCTAGTTTTTCTTCCTTATTCATATCTTGAAATGACCTCATCATTTCATTAAGCTGGTATCATATAGTCTCTTTCAGGAATTTATTTGTTGTTGTTAATTCCTTTGTTTCTTTGGTTACTTTCAATTCCTCTTTGAATATTTTCATTTCTTCTTTGATTTCTCTGAATATAGATATAATCATTTTTTATATCTTTGTCAGACATTCCATCTAAAACAGTCTCTGGTGATCATTTCTGATGGATTTATAATTTTTGGTGGGACTGTATGGTCTTGATTCTTTGTGTTTCTTGTATTATAATGTAGCAACTTTTGCATCCTGAATTGATTTGATGAATGGTTTTTTTTTTAAATAAATACAGACAGTTTGGTACCATTATTTAGGCTCATCTGTGATCTACCCCCTCCCATTAGACCCTCCTTGTTAATGAAAATGGGTCGTGCATTGTGGAGTTAGCCCCCAGTTATTGGTATGATAAATGTCTCTGCAAATCATGACCCAACATGTAACTCTCACATTCTTTCTGCCCCCTCTTCCGCAAGATTTCCCTGAGCCATGTTGGTTTCATTTTTGGTCTGCTTCAGTGCTGAGGTGTTGGGGGCCTCTGAGGCTCTGGCTCTCTGATTTGGTAGGAGTTGATTTTTCTCTGTGTTGGTCTCCTTCCCCTTTGTGCTGGTATCCGGTTCACAGGAAAACATCACCCTTGCTTATTTCGCCAGTTGTCCTTAGTTTCAGGTGGGCCCCTTTTGAGGTCTGTTGGGGCAGCTCTCTTCTTAGGATCTGCATCTATCTGGAAAAGAGAAGCAGATTCTCCAATGGAGAGTAAGTTAGCACCCGGAAAATTGAGATAACACTTACTTTTTTGATAAACAGTTTGATAGGTGTAGGCCCTCTTATACCCCGTGATTGATGGTACCTTGATGTTGTAGAGTGGGCTTGTGTTTGGGTATGGTTCTGACTTGTTTCCCAGCTCCAGCTATGGGTCTAGTACCACTGAGTGGATCAGTTAGCCAAATCAAGAGCAATTGATTCCTCACCATGGCTCTGTACCACTATTGCACTTGTGTGGGCATCACATCCGGTTATTTGTTGCTAATTAGGTTAAACAATGTGTTGCTTGGACAGATCTTGGTCATTTCCCCCAGTCACCTATGTAGCGCCTTCTGGCACTAGACACGCTGACTGTCTGGGGACTGACTCTCTCCTGGCTTCCAGCCATGTCATTCCATTTTATGCGTCAGCTGCGTATGGAGTCTTCAGCAATAGGGTCTTACCACTGGCCTTTGGTGGGTCATCAAGTACTCTGATAGAAGTCTGTCATTGTTTTGGGAAGCCTTGTAGGTTTCTCTGATCAAAAGCTCATTGTGGATGGTAGGCCCAAGCTGGAAGTGGGGGTTACAGGTCAGTGTCCACTATTAAATTGAGGAAAAAGATAACTAATATACAAGAGTTAGAGAGGAGAGAGAAGAGTGGAGAGGGGGAGAGGGAGGGAGGGAAGATGTAGGAGATTTAGGTCAGTCTTGATCCTACCCTCTCCAGTGTCTTGTGGTTCAGGTGTTTCCTGTAAGGGTCTAGTGAAGGTTCAGTCATTTGGTCTGTCTTTTAGGAAGTAGAATTTTATGGTACCATTGCCGCTTGGGTCCGGATTACTGTTTTCCACCCTTTGATTCCCTTCCTGCCCTCCCATTCATCTTATTGTCTAGTCCATGAGGTGCTTGCTGGGTATGTAAGGCATCTTGGGCAGATTCAGGTTAGGTGTTGCAGATGAGTGAGACTATGTGTTGATTTTTTTTCTGTAATTGGGTAAGTTCGCTGAGAATGATCTGTTCCAGGTTCAACCATTTTTCCTCAAATTTCTTTATGTTGTTTTTTCTTACTGCTGTATAGAATTCCATTGTGTAGATATACCACATCTTTGTTATCCATTCTTCTAGTGATGGACATCTGGGTTGATTCCTGAATAAAACCCCAGTGGCTCAAGTTCTTAACCAGTCACTCAACCATTGGGATCATATGAAGCTGAAGAGTTTCTTTACAGACAAGCATATAATAAGCAAAGCCAATAGAATACCCACAGAATGGGAGAAAATATTTTCAGGTTATCCAACTGATAGAGGCCTTATCTCTAGAATTTACAAAGAACTCAAAAGTCTAAATAATAAGAAGACAAATACCCCACTCACAAAATGGGGCACAGAGTTAAACAGGCAATTCACAGAGGAAGAGATACAAATGGCAAACACACACCTAAGAAAATGTTCATCATCCCTAATCATCAGAGAAATGCAAATTAAAACAACTATGAGATTCCGCCTTACCCCAATAAGGATAGCCAACATCAAAAGGTCAAATGAAAATAAATGCTGGTGAGGATGTGGAGAAGCAGGGACACTCATTCACTGTTGGTGGGAATGCAGGATGGTACAACCACTTTGGAAAGCAATATGGAGACTCCTGATAAAGCTGACTATAGAAATTCCAACAGACCCAGTTATACCATTACTGGGCATGTACCCTAAAACCTTCAAACCAAAAGCCAGAGATATTTGCTCAACCATGTTTGTAGCAGCTCAATTCGTAATAGCTAAAAGCTGGAATCAACCCAGATGTCCATCATTAGAAGAATGGATGAATGGGTTTTTTAATTATCTGCAATGTTCCTGGATGTGTCAATCCATGTTTATATATGCTCAGGATATGAGTTTAAGGTGGCAGGTGTAGCTCTTGTACCCCAATCCACCCATATAAGTAACTTTAGTTTGCTTGCTAAGCAAGTAGTCTAGTAGACTGTGTAGGATAATTTACTAGAAAATTTTAAACAACTGAGAAATACACACATTCAATAAAAACCAGCACTGAGTGTGCAATTGTGGGGATTAAAAGAAACAGATAGTCTTATAAAGCCAAAATCTCTAAGGGTGTGTGTTGTTCTATACCCTTAATCATATCAGTTGGAAGGTAGAAAATTCTGTTCTGCATTGGGTTCCCAGGCAGCCTGGATATGAATCAATCCCTGGCCCCAATAAGGACAGAAGCAAAAAACAACGGCCCTATAAATACGTAAGCATCAAAGGCAACAATATTCAACCCCCAAATGAAACTTATTTGAAAATGGTAAAGCCAACCAAGAATATATAACCCAAAACCTGCCCTGACAGAGACATTATTAGTATTTCCTCTTCCAACTTCCAATGCAGGCTTATATACATATTTTTTTTTTCAGTCAGCCCCATTATCTTTTGGGGTGGCTTCCAATCTCACCAATACTGAGTGCCCACCTTGATCCCTCTGTGCTGTGCTGTGGAACTGAAGCTCTGACTGGCTGTGTTTGCTGAGCTGCC
Organism: Jaculus jaculus; assembly: GCF_020740685.1. Lineage (NCBI taxonomy): Eukaryota > Metazoa > Chordata > Mammalia > Rodentia > Dipodidae > Jaculus > Jaculus jaculus. The sequence continues at coordinate 22,944,444 of NC_059104.1, forward strand.
ACCTGGGGCTGAAGGAGGTTTGCAGTTCTAATGGTTGGGGGATGGTAGAGTGCAGACTCCTGGAGTTGCTCACACAGTTGTGCCTGAATCCCTTTCAGTTTCTTCTTCATTGATCTCAGCCATATTTCCTTCAGATTTCTGAACTTTGCAAAAGGCTGATGAAGTTGAATAATCCCCTTATTTGGTTTCTGCTGCTGCTGCTGCTTGGCACACCTAGCAGGTGAGGTTATGGACCAGCCCAGCCATTATGTGAATAAGTATTGAGGTTCCTAAGTAAAGAAAATAATAAAATACATATACTGGATATCACTAGGATTCCAAATCAGCCTATCACAGAAATACCTGAGCATAAATGTTTACTGTAGCACTATCACAATAGCTAAATTATGGAACCAGCCTCGGTGTCCATGAATGAGGAATGGATAAAAAATACCTGAGCACATGGAATGTTTTTAGCTAGAAAGTAGAATAAAATTATATCATTTGCAGGACAATGGACATAAATGAAGATTACCTGATTGAGAAAATTAAATTAGTCTCATAAAGGCAACTAAGGGGAACTAATGGATAAGTGAGAACTGGGAAGCTTTGAACAAATAAGTTGAAAGTACATTTAAACTTCTATGTAAATGTCCTTATGTAACTTAGTACCATATTCAGTGAATATGTACCAATGAAAATGTTAAAAAATGTGTGCTATGTTCAGAATGTGATCTATATTTGTAAATGTTCCTTCTGAGTTTGAGAAGAGTATAATCTGGGGCTGCTGGATAGTCTATAGCTGTCAATTATATCCAGTTAGTTGGTGGTGCTGTTGAGTTCAACTCAGTCCTTGGTAATTTTTTGCCTGCTGGATTTGACAATTTGTGATAGAGCTGAGAATAACTGCCAATCATAGGGTGCAATTTTCTATTTCTTCTTGCAATAACTATCACTGTTTGATATATACATTAAAATTCTGATATTTGACATATGCAAATTAAAGTTTATCTTGTCTTCTTGAAGTATTAACCCTTTATAATTATGTTCCTCTTCATTTTTATCATACAGTTCACTTCAATTCCCCCCCCACCCCGCTTGAGGAAGTCTACATTTTTCCTAAAGTATTTTGAAGAATAATTCTATGGCATATATCATTCCAGATTTTTTTTCTCTGAATACCAAATATCTCTACTCTTATGAGACTTTTTCCTACTTATAACTATATAAGCTTTAACTTATAAGACTTCCAATGACCTCTTAAAATTATTGACAATTTATTTCCTAGGAAATACAACTTTCTGAGATTTTAATAGACTTTTGTAGACATTGCTAGCTCTCTTCATTTAATAAATTGACTTTTTATTACTATTCAAGTAACAATGTAAATGTCAGAAACATTAAATGACTAAAGCAAAATGAGATGCAGCTATGATTTTCCATAATAATAAAATTTAAAATGCCAGTTTCATATAAATATGTATATTTGCTTAACATTTACAAGACATTACATGATTGAATTATTTTATATTATCCTCACAAGAACCTACTAGTTGATGTTTTTACTATCTTCACTTTATATCTGTCCAAACAGTGTATGTAAAGGTACATTGTTCCTCTATAACCACAGGAAGTTGAATGTCAGGATTAAAATTCATTTAATGAACTCAATGTCATATATAGAAAAGCCAAGGAAAAACAAAAGAATTGTTTATGGAGATTTAATAGAGGCTAGGAGAAGACCCAGAAGTATACAAAATTTGGCTCATGTCTTAAATATTTTACTGTATTTTTTTGATATTTTACTATATTCTTGACCAATAGGCATTTCACTTCTCTTGACAATATTTTTCATCACTGTAGAATACTGTATTTGTTCAGTATAAACCTTTTAATCAGATACTACTTGATTATTTTATTTTGAAATGGATTCAACAATAAATATAATTTTTCAAAAATGATGGAAGAAATATGCTTATCAATGTGTGGGGATAAAGCTGCACAAATTTAAGGATGATAAAAATCACTCAAGGTATCCATCACCATCACCTAGATCCTGACATCTAAGTATAATGTATAAAAACTATTTTAAATACAAAAGCATCTACTAATGTGCAAATATTTTCACCATAAGAGACTACAATTGGTCTAAAATCCAAAAACAAATGGGTTGCTTTACTGTAGTTTTGTACTGTATTAATTGGGCAGATCTAAGTTTTCAAAGGATATCCTTGATAAGTACCCAATACTGCTGAGAGACACAAAAGTGGAATTTTTGGTGTCACATATATTTCAAATTTTATAGGCTTACCTTCACACCTTTTAATAGATTAGTCTTTATTCTCACACTTTGGATCTAGAATTTCCCTGTGACTTAGATGAGGAACAAATTTTAGCAGCAGTCATATTCCAATGGTTCTGTTGCCAGGTCTTCCAGTGAAAAACTTAGCTAGTTCATTGCAGTTGTAAAACTGTCATAAGACATTACAAACTCAATGCAGCCAGCAGAAGCCTCAGTTCTGCTGAGTCCAGGCAAGCAGTGGTTTTAAGTGATATTCATCTTTAAGTGGGTTTCCATAAACTGCTTTTGGTCTGGTCATGGTACAGTAGTACAAATTGACTTACCTACCATGCTATAATGTGTAAATAAACTGAATTAGACAACAAAAAATGAGTATACATGAATTCGTACCTAAAAATATGGTAGAGACTCATGACCAAGATGTTGAATGAAAAATTCCCAAAAAAGTACACACAAAAGTGCACACTGTTGTATTCTAAGGCTATGCCATTATCAACAAGAAAAAAAGTGTATTTGGAATTAAGAAACCAGAACACTTATTATTCTCTGGAAGATACTGCAGCAAGAAATGTGAAGAGGGGCTTTGAGGGACCAGGAATGTGCCTATGTTTTGTTTTTTGTTTTTTTTTTTTTTCTACAACAATTAACTGGAAATAAGTCTTCTATTCCATTGAGCTGTGGGATTACAGAATTCATAATCTCAATACTTCCTGATTGGCAGTATTTAAAAATCTTATCAGCTAATTTTCTTTTAATTTGTTATGTACACAGTGTATGCAGTCATGTTGGTACCATTGTTACCCTCCTCCCCTCCCTCCTCCCTCTGCAGACCCTCCTTGTTGTGTAATATGGGTCGTGCATTGTGGGTTATCCATCAGTTATGGGTTGGAGGCAATGTCTCTGTACATAATGACCCAACATGTGACGCTATTATTCTTTATGCCCCCTCTTCCGTGAATTTCCCTGAGCCATGTTGGGTTCATTTTAGGTCTCCCTCAGTGATGAGGTAAATTTTTAATGAGGCATTAGAAAATAAAAGTCTTCTTATTTTTACACTGCTGGAAAAATATATAAATTTTCCTAACAATTTTGAGGAGATATTTGGCAAGAAATGTGAATTAAACATGGAAAAAATCCAGAGCTTTGGAATTTTACATCTACTACATGCTGTAGTGAAATGTATGCATATGCACGTAAGGAATAGGGACAGTACTTTTCTATGAAGCATTTATAATGGAACTCATTTGGAAAAATGTAACAGATAATTTTTCATTCACATCTATAGAATGGTGAAGCTGGGTAAGTGGCACATTCCTTGAATCCCAAAACTCAGGAGGTAGAGGTAGGAAGATTGCCAGGAGTTACAAGCCAGCCTGGGACTACATAGTGAATTCAAGATCAACCTGAGCTAGAGTGTGATCCTTCCTCAAAAAAACAATCAAATGGGCTGGAGAGATGGCTTAGCAGTTAAACGCTTGCCTGTGAAGCCTAAAGACCCAGGCTCAAGGCTCGATTCCCCAGGACCCACGTTATCCAGATGCACAAGGGGCGCATACATCTGGAGTTCGTTTGCAGTGGCTGGAGGCCCTGGCACGCCCATTCTCTCTCTATCTCTGCCTCTCTCTCTCTGTCTGTCACTCTAAAATAAATAAAATAACAACAAAAATATTTAAAAATAATCAAGTTACATGTGTGTGTGTGTGTGTGTGTGTGAAAGAAAATATAATGCAGTTTTAAAATTAATATAATAAAACTATAAGTAAATTGAAATAAATACTTCAACTAGAACATAAACATATTGACACAAAATGTAATAGTCAAAATCATATGCAATACTCTTTAAAACTGTATATGCATTCAAATATATTTATTATTATATAAAGTACTTTCATGAGTTACTGTGAAATCAAACCACAGCCATTGAAATTGGCTTTGGTGATGAGCAAAGCAGATGGGCTCTCCAAGGAGAATAAATTTCCAATTTCAATGGCTGTGGTTTGATTTCACAGTAACTCATGAAAGTATATATGATATACCAAAACATATATTTTGGTTTGGTGAGATTTTCCAGCGGTTAAGCCTGACATCCTAGCTTTCATTCCCCAGTTCCGATGCAAAGCCTGATGCAGTGAGTGGTTCATGGATTTAGAGTTAATTTGCAGTGGAAGGAGGCCCTGGTGCACCCATACTCACTTTCTTTCTATTCCTCTCTTTCTCTCTCTCAAATAGATAAATAAATAATGCTGGGTATGGTGAAGCATGCCTTTAATCCCAGCACTTGGAAGGAAGAGGTAAGAAGATTGCCATGAGTTCAAGGCCACCTTGAGACTATGTAGTGAATTCTAGGTCAACCTGAACTGTAGTGAGTACTTCACTAGAAATAAGTACATACATATATACATACATGCATGCATATATACATATATACATACATAGATATATGTATATATGCATGCATGTATGTATATATGTATATGCATGTATGTATATACATTATATATATATATATATATATATAAAATGTATATATAAAAAACTATATACCCATTCCACTATATAAATAAAGTGTATTTTTAAAATTAAGAATGCAGTTATCCACAAATATTTCTCTTTTTATGTTTTTTAATATTTTAATCATTTAAATATATAGAGAGAAAGGGGGAAATAATGGGTGTTCCAGGGCCTCTAGCCACTACAAAAGAACTACAGATCTTTGCACCACCTTATGCATCTGGCTTACATGTAACTGGGGAATCAAACCTGAGTCCTTAGGATTCACAGGCAAGCACCTTAACCTCTAAGCCATTTCTCACCTCCCACAAATATTACTTAATACAGTTTTTATATTCAAAATTAAATAAATGAAATATTTTCAAATTAAATTAATAATTTTTTTCTGATAGAATTAACCTTTTGCCAAGGCTCTCCCTTAAGAAAATATGGACTTTATTTATAACTGTCTTAACAAAGCTTCTATTTGTCATTAATTTCACTGATACCTTTTGAAATATTTTGAGGCCATGCCTTTATTTATGCTGTGCTCAAAAGTGTTTTGTTCAAATGAAATTGAATCTCTTGGAGAATCCCAGAGGAGGTATTAAAAGATCACAGATAATAATGAAAATGCTATTTTGATTACTAAGTAGTACATAACACCTTCATGATTGCCTCTGAAATTCTGAGCACAGAAACCAGACACCAGCAAAGTGTTGGTGCGTTCATTCCCCATCGTAGGAAATGCTAAAGGAGATCAATGAGTTTTGTGATCTGAACGACCTTTCTGCACCCTCTGTGTTCAGGCAATTTGTTGTGACATTCAGTATTATTTATTCTCTGCTGTGGCATGCACTCTCTGAGGCATACTGAATCAAGTTACAGAATTCTATGATTATTTTGACTGAAACTAGGACAACTATTGGCAACCATTATTTGATTTTAAAATAATAAGAATTTATAAATTTTAAAATTCAGTTAGTTTTCTCTCTCGTTTTATTTTTTCTTTCAGTGTGTGTGTGTTTGCCGTGTGTCCTTTGTAGTGACGTGGCCATGCAGTACCCCGCGGGCTTATGTGGGGCAGCATGTGTACTACTGGTTTTTGGGCTGCAGCTATATGTTGGATGACCTGCTCCATTCCTCCCCTGCCATGTTCTTGAGAGTTAGTCTCTCCTGGATTTTACAACTTCTGGAGGCCCTATATCTTTATGAGACTAAGTTTTCAGGGGCAGTTGTCCAGACCTGAGTGATTATGTAAATTCTGGAGACTGAAGTCCAGCAAGTTGTACAAGCCTTCTGAGGCCCTCGTGGTGGTATTGGAAGTGTTCTTTGCTGCTGATCCATCCGGGTGACATAGATCCTGATAACATGTATCAAGTTAATTTCTCATTACTGAGGAAAATTACCCAACCCGAAGAAATTTATGGAAGCATATTCCTTTAATTTGATGTACAGTTCCAGATTATAGAGGCCATCATGGCTGGAGAAGCATGGCAGGCCAGAGCAGGAAACTGTGGTCACTCCATCAGACAGGAGGCATGTGGGGCTGAGACCTCAAGACCCAGCCCACAGCAATGTGCTTTGTCCTGCAAGGGTCCACCCCAAAATATTCCTCAACCATTTTAAACACTGCTATGAGATATTCCACATTAAATATTAGATACCCCCAAACATGACCATATTGGGGAGCATTTACAATTGACACCACCACATAGCACAATTTTAACATTGTAATGCTTATACCCTGGTGAAAAACTATGATTTTTAAATATCTATTTATTTATTTAGTTAGTTGAGAGAGAAAGAGGCAGGGGGAGGGTAAATTGGCATGCCAGGGCCTCTGGCTACTGCAAACAGACTCCTGACACATTGTGTCCGCGTTGTGCAGCTGGCTTACATGGATATTAGGGAATTGAACCTGAATCCTTAGGCTGAGCAGGCAAGTGCCTTATCTGCTGAGCCATCTCTCCAGCCTAAGACTGTTTTGAAAAGTATGTCTATCTACTTCCTGTATTGATTTTGTGATTCAATTTGTGTCAGTTTTGAGGATAGCAAGTCACATTTATTGTTTGTTTGTTTTGCAGTACTGAGGACATCACCCAGGGTCCAGTGCATTGTAGTCAAGACCTATGCCAACTATATTCCCAAAACTACTGGAACCTCTTCCTCTCTCTCTCTCTCATGTTTTTTTTTTTTTTTTTTTTTTTTTTGGCGGGGGGGTAGGGACTCGCTCTAGTCCAGGCTGACCTAGAATTATGTAATCTCAAAGTGGCCCCAAACTGATGTCAGTCCCTCTACCTCTGCCTCCCAGATGCTGGGATTAAAGGAGTGTGCCACCACCTTTTTTTAATATGATAATTTCCACGTGTGTATATGTACGGGAACACCAGAGCCTCTTGCCACTCCCTGCAGATGAACACCTGACCCTTCTGCCCCTTTTTGCATCAGTCTTAGGTTAGTGATAAGGGAATTGAACCAGTGTCTACACACTTTACAAATAAGCATCTCTAATCCCTGTCCATCTTCCCAGCACACGATAACTGTTTGTGTGGACTTCTTTATGAATCTTTAAAAGCTTTCAACCCTTTCAGGAAGTGCAATCCAGAAATTTTGAAACTTCATTAAACAGAAGATTATGGAGTCCCGGTAGTTTCCTTGGCAGTGAAGTACTGCTGGCTGGAAGAAGCACAGGGTGTGCGGAGCATAGAGTTAGGTAATCTGTGTTTTACTATAAACGTAGTGGACCATGTAATTAGGTAATAGGTACATCCCTACACATTGTAGCAAGAACTTTGACAGTGACAAACAAGGTGTCATTGAGCAGTCAGATAAACAGACATTCAAATGAGGCACAGGAGACTAGTGCCTTGACTGAAAGGAAAATTTAAAGAACTATTTTCTTCATAGATATTTTATTGAGTCTTTTCAGGGGCCAAGTGCACGTTAAGTGTTGTGGAAGGAATTGTGTGTGACAATGGCAATGTTTCATAAAAGTGCAGATGCAGCCCAGCTAAAAAAGGAAGAAAGATCCTGGCCCTCATCACTTGGTGAATAAATGGTGAATTTTGTGCCATGCTGGTGGGCACAAAGAAAGAATAAAGATTTGGCCATCACAGAACTCTTTGGAGGTATCGGCGAAGAGTCGTGAGAAAGAAAATGAGCATGTCATGGATACTCCATGAATGCACAGGGTTCTCCATCCACTCAGTGATCTGCCTTCCTTCTTGTTACTAGGGATGGATTACCTAAGCCCCTTGTTGGAGCCAGTGCAGTGATTGCTTCTCTGTTTCTCTTCCTCTCTTGCGTATGAATCATATTTATTAGACCTGATCCCCTCCATAATAACATGTACATACTGATTTTTACTTGCCATCTTGAAAAATATTTCAAGACTTTTCTTTTGCTATTGTCTGCCTTATGAATTTGCTTTCTCCTTCCAGATTAAATATTCTTTCATTTTAGTAATCAATTCAAGTTATTATTCAAACCAAGGAAAATTCTGTTTCTATCAGTCCACAGAGTCAACTTCATATTCTACCCAGTGATTTAATATATATATATATATATTTTAATATAATACATATCTATATTCATAATATACATTATAATTTCCCTGACCCAAATTATAATGGGCATGAAGGAGGCTAAATGTCCACTATACACATTGTTAAGGAAATAAATCTGTGTATTGTTTACCATACAATGTTGTTGTTTTTTTTTTTCCATAGATGCATGGAGGGCTTGTGTCATTTTGACCCCTAATTGACATTCACCCCAAAAAATCTTCAATGAAATCTATACTTACACACCCCAGTATCAGTTAGATATATACTTAGCGATTCTATAAATTTCTAAAACATAATGAAAACTTTATATATCGAATTTAACTTTTAAATATTCTAGTGTTATTTGTTCTCAAGGTAAATAAAAGATAAAGGATTCACCCACAACGTGAGAGCCATCACATCTTCTATTCTTCATAACATTGATTCCTTATTTTGGTACTTAAATTATTATTATCTTCCCAACTTCTAGGCTGGAGCAGTGAATAAGGCAGACAAGAACTCTACTCTTGCTAAGCTTGCAGGTCAGTGATTGCAACAGTGATTAGGAATATCAGTGAAGTTCTCAATGGAAGTACATGTGACTCTGATGCAGGATGCTTTGATATGGAGAAAATTTTTGTTTCACTGGGCACAAGTGCAAGTTCTTGGAGTGGTCTTCATGGTCTCTTTTAACCATGCTGGATGGGAGAAGGAAATAGCCATTTCTTCCTCCGCAAGATCAAATATAAGGCCTTTATCTGTTTAACTCTTGTGTTCCCTCTTCATTTGTAGATCCTAGAGAGAAGTGGAATGCTATGTAGATTCGAGTCAAGGAGTGCAGGCCCTCCTCAGCAAAGCATCTTCAGGTTCTTAAGCATGTCAATTTTAGAAGTGATGATGGAGTAGTCATAATTTCAAACACAACTTGTTTATTATGCCAGACAGGGAAATGGAAATCACTGGAATGGAAGTGCTTCCAAAGCTGTGGCTCTTAAATCTGAGTGCTGGGAAAGAAAGTACTTTGGAAATCATTGTGGATTTACTATGAAAGCCAGTTAGGAGGCTCTTCTCAAAATTAAATATACAACTACCTTAGTATATAGCTAACCTTTTCCAGGATACCAAAAGGACTCTAAGCCAACATATTCTCAAAACACAAGTATGCCCATGGTTATCATAATATTTTTTCACAATAGCTAGCTGTGAATCATTGTATAAATGGGAAAATAGGTAACACAAAAACATTGGAGTACTATTCAGCCACTAAGAATAATGGAGTTAGGGCTGGACAGATGGCTTAGTGGTTAAGGTGCATGCCTGCAAAGCCACAGGATCCAGGTTCGATTCCCGAGGACCCATGTTCATTCTCTCTCTGTCCTTCTAACTGCCTCTCTCTCTCTCTCAAATAAATAAACAAAAATAAAATATGGAAAAAAGAATAATGGAGATTCATGTCATTTGCAGAATGGAGTTCCAAAGTTTAATCATCACATTAAGTAAAACAAGCCTGAGTCATAAACACACATATCACATGTTCTTCCAAATATGCTCACTAGACTTAAGTATATATTTACATATAAGATTTAACATGAATTGGGAGGAAATTGTTTGAAAAGAAGGAGACCAGCATGAGAGGGCACACCAGAGGGAAAAGGGTAGGGAAATAATGATTTCATGATAGGAATGCATGTAAATGTGGTAATTAAATTTAATATTATTCAACATTTGTTTATCCACTTTGAAGCAAAGTCTTTACCTTTCCATTTTTAACTGGATAATTTTAAGTTTATTGTTATAACAGCTTTGTATAGTCTATATGACAAATCCTTACCAAGTATGTTATGTCTAAATATTGCACACACACACACACACACGCAGATATATATATATATATATATATATATATATATATATATACACACATACATAAATACATATATATGTGTGTGTATTTCTTCTTATTGATATAATTTGTTGCAAAAAATGTAGTGGTTTGATATCAGTTTTTGTTTACATACAAAATTAGTGTAATGTATTTGTAAAAGTTACAATATAGCAAGATTTTGTTAACTTTTAAATTTTGTCAAAATAAATCAATTTTTACAGTAAAATATAACTATATTGGAGTCAGAGTAAGAGAATATTTGCATAATTTTTCCTTTCAAAGAAACATAACAACTCTGTGTATTCCAACGCATCAATAATTTGAGATTTAGGAAGCAGTAATGTTATTTTACATCAGCATTTCTCAGACTATTAAATGAATTTAGAATATGCATATATAAGCAAAAGTAAACATAGCTATCAAAGACAAATAACAGTAAATTAAATTAGAATATCATGATATTGCCACACAGGATCCTAGGCAAAGTGGGAGAAAATATGCAGAGAGAAAAAATACTAAATACCATTCATTTCACCAAAATATCACGGGGAATTTTGAACTTCATGGAATATGGTCATTCTATAAGCTGTTTGTTACATTCAGAATCACAACATGCACACATAGATGCATGATTTTTTAAACCCACAATGCCAGATTATAACTCTCTCTATTTTTTTTCTCTTATTCTCCTACATTCCCTTCTGCCTATTTATGTCTTTATCACTCTTCCTCCAACTCTATCAACCTTCTGTCAAATTGAAAGGCTCTATCACTCTATGAGATCCAAAAATAATATATTTAAGAGTTGACTATTTCGTTTCATGACATATAACTCTCATATAAAATGCAGCAGTCATAAAGAAGCATTTTTTTCATTTTTAAATTTTATACTTTATGAATTAAAATAATTTTATTAAATATGTTCTCCCTCAGTCACATTGAAACATTTCCACCATTCACTGGTTCCATGTGACTCACGGCTATCAAAATGGTTATTAAATGTGACTACCTCTGAGGAAAAATTTCTTTTATATGTTTATTTAATCTTGAGAGATAGTTCAAATATTTATTTTTACATCTTGTTTCTTTTATTTATTTATTTGAGAGAGAGAGAGGATGAGTATGCCATGAGCTCTAGCCACTGGAAACTAATGCAAGACATATGCACCACCATGTGCAACTGGTTTATGTCATTCCTGTGGAATCAAACCTGGGTCCTTTGACTTTGCAGGCAAGTGCTTAACCAACAAGCCATCTCTCCAGCCCATCATAATAGTTTTAATATATATATATATATATTGCTTTAAGTGGTCAAGTATTTTGTAACTCATTGTAAGAATTAGTTGAGGTATCAATAATAAATGAAATATGTAAACAATTATATGCAACTTTTATTAGTAAACACTTGAAAATATATCATTTGTGGTTTCAGGTTCTCATATATACCATAGATTTTGTAGCCACAAATTACTAAAATCATTGCAAATGAAAGGGTGTTTTTTTTTACATTGAACATTTCATTTAATTAAAATTAATATAATTAATCTTATTTGCAATATGTTATAACTCATATGAAATTATGTGCACATATATGTCTTAGCTGGCCATAGTGGCACACATCTTTAATTCCAGCACTTGGGAGGGAGAGGTAGGAGGATCCTCATGAGTTCGAGGCCACACTGAGACTACATAGTGAATTCCAGGTCAGCCTGGCCCAGAGTGAGACCCTATCTCAAAAAACCAACAAAGAGCTGGAGGGATGACTTAGTGGTTAAGGCATTTGCCTGAAAAGCCAAAGGACTCAGGTTCAAATCTTAAGGACCTACGTTAGCCAGGTGCACAAGAGGGCGCATGTGTCTGGAGTTCATTTGCAGTAGCTGGAGGCCCTAGCATGCCCATTCCCTCTCTCCCTCTTTCTCTGTCAAATAAATAAATAAAGATATTTTAAAAACACAAAAAATATGTACACATATATGTCTTAAAATATTATCTTGTATATCTTTTAAACAAAATATTAAATAAAATATAAATCTGAATTCAGACATCACTCACACTGTATACTTGCTTATTTCTGCAAGGCAGTTTTATTTCAAATGTTCAAATAGAAAGCAAAGCCCAGTTGAAATCTGGATGTTCACAAACTTACTTCTTATAGCACAAAATTTAAAATACATTTTAAAATCTTTAAAAATTGAATTATCATTTGAATATTTTTCATGATGTAAATCTTGAATATTTAAGTAACAAATTCTGAATGAATTTCTTATTAACTCATTCAGGGCAGTAGGGTAGAAACATTGTGTGTGTATGTAATGTGTATTTATGTATGTGTATATATATATATATATATATATATATATATATATATATATATATATATGAAACATATGGGGCTTGAGACATGGATCAGCAAGCTATAACCCCAATACTGTAGGGTAGCTAAGACCCAATAATCTTCACAATCTTGCATTCTTTGTATTCAGGGGAAAAAAAGCCTCTAGTTGAAAATCAAGGTCTGATGGAAAAGTGAGTGAGCAGGATATCAGACTTTGCAGGGTAGCCCCCATAGTCAAGTGATCCCTGGCTCAGGTGACTGTCATGGCACCCTGAAAAGATACATCTGTGTGCACACATCACACCACACACCACACACACACACACACACACACACACACACACACACATTCAGTAATTACTCAATATAGTCAAATGTATTTTCTATAATAATAATAATTATTATCATTATTATTATTTGGTTTTTCGAGTTAGGATCTCATTCTAGCACAAGCTGACTTGGAATTCATTATGTATACTCAGTTTCCTATGATTATTTCTTTAACTGTTAACATTTGTGATAGGTCTTCCTCAGACTAGGGGCTACATGAAAGTAAAAATTGGCCTGATGGCTTTTAGGGAGTGGGTTTTGTTATTTATTTAAACTCTGGGGTTGCTGCTTGCAGAAACTGCTCAGGTTTCCTCTGTCCCTTGCTGTCTTAAGCTAAACACACTCAAGTGTCTACTTATCTAAAATTTTAGGACTTCCTAAATATCTTCAAAGAATGTCTCACATTCTATCTCTAAGCAACATATTTTATTTTCCAATTCACTTCAGGGTGGAATATTTTATAAACTTTGTCCAACAAAACTCAGTTGCTGGGAGCAAGTGTAGTTTGAAGAATAGACTAGAGAGATTTGTCTAAAACAAGCAATATTGCCTTAGGAGACCATGTCAGAAATGTTCTTACAATAAACAGCCCTTAGTACCAAGTGACTAATGGAAAAATACAGAAGAAAATAAAAATAGGACAAGACAGATTAGAAGTTGGAGTTTTCTAATGAATAACATAACTCATTTTTGGCTGTATTACTTGGAGTCATACTTTGTTTTTAATTTTGTATTTAAAAGATAAGAATTTAATAGAATCAGATTTGTCTTGAGACATATTATGCATAAATCTAACACTGAACATGTAGGACTTAATAAAATCTTACAAATAATTTAGATTCCTCAAATTTTACCTTCTCTTCATGAATACAAGGTCATTAATCTACTTTTTTTCCTAACTGTATTTCATCACTGCACATTATTCTCTATAATTTTATTTTAACTATACTAATTAACTCCATAATGTGTTGAATAGTTATTGCTTCTGCCATAATCCTGATCTGTGGATATTGAGTTCTTTATACAATATATTAACTATTTTCAAAGACTTCTTTGTATTTATCACTATGTTACAAGTATTTATTCATCTTTTGTAGTCTACATCATGCATTGATGTGCAATGCTTCCCACTGTCCCTGGGTTCTTATGTCTCAGATCTATTCAATTTAACTCAATCATAAGAGAAAGCTATAAATAGTTTTAAGTTTGACAATGTAATTTTTGAAAAAAAAGGATTTATTATCTACAGAACTAACACATAAAATATCATACTTTCACTTTTACAATTGTCGCACAGAGTTCACTACCAACTAATATTCAGCTCATTGCCTGCATGTCTTCAAAGTGATTGGAATACTTTTACTTGCATACCACTTCTATTTCTGTCTCAGCAGAATCTGAAAACAAGGGAGAAGAGCATGTCCCATACAAGTAGAAGTACTTGGGCAGAGAGTGTAATGTTTTGTAGATTAATCCAAAGGTTTCAGTTTCTTTTGAAGTGCTCTGTCTCAGTATATTAGCATTTATAACTTATTCACATAAATATTTTTAAAGAATAAAGGAAATAGAGGAAAAATCTGCCCCAGTGTTGCTGCCTTCTCATCCATAAGTACAACTTCAGGGAACTTATGATACATCAGTTTTCTTTTTAAATTACAGACAATCATTGCTGTAGACTTCCCCTCATACAAAAACCCCTGAGGAAATGCACTACTATACATAGAGAAAATTTATTTCCTGGAATGAGTTCTCCTTCTATCTATGCTTATAGATGCATGGAGGAGGGAATATTTGTAAACAACAGATAACAATGTGGCAGAACCTAGCTCTTGTGGATTCATTAAAAAAATAAACAAAAGAAAAAAACATAAATTAGGCAAGTATTTGTCTCCAAAGTATGTAGTGCCCTCACAGATAGGTACCTAAGGCTTTTGCATCATTGGAAGTGATTTGCCTTAGACCAACCTTCTCATTATTTCTTATTAGTACTTCAAAATGATTACAATTAAATATGGATTATCGGGAAGAAATAACAAGTATTTATTTACATCACTGACATATGCATTCATTTACTCTAGTCTTAATGCGACTCATAATCAATTATTGTTACAGTGCCACATGCCAGGAACTGATGTGTGTCTTATAAATATAACATAGCAACCTCAGTATCATAAGTGCAAATCCATAAACAGGTTGAAATTTACAATATTTAATGTACTTTCACAAATTCTTGAACTAGCAATAAGTCAGATCAGGGCTAAGGAGATGGCTCAGTAGCTAAAATGGTGCTTTCTTGCAAGCGCTGACAAGTTGAGGTTGATCCTCCTCTGTATTCACATAAAGTGAAATACAAAATATCAAACACACTTTTATTCCCGAAATGCCTAAAGCAATTACAGTCAGCGACAGGAGAATCTGCAAGCTCACAAGCAGCCTTAGGAAAAGAAAGAGAGAGGCCCTATCTCCAAAGAATGTGGAAGGAAAGGACAAAAGCCAAAAGTTTTCCTCTAATCTTCCCACCTACACATGCACTGCATGATACAGCATGAGAATATCCATATAGAAACATCATATACATACCTAATACATAGATATACACATGTATATATGCACAAATAAATAATCAACATTTTATATACTGGGACCAATTATTTGAGGCTACATTCTGATATATCTGTGACCACAGTATCTATGGCTTCCCTTAAATAATTGAGAAATAGCTATTCTTCTACACTATTATTATGATGATGATGATTATTATTATTATTATTATTATTATTATTAATATGAACAGATAAAATGAAAATTATTACAAGTAAATACTATTGTAAGTTCATTTATGTTTCTAGTTGATTGTCTGTTTGATAAAAAGCAGGCCATCTTGAAATACTCCAATACAACAAGTATTCTTTCATAAGATTTATATTATGTAGTTCTGCAAAGCATAGACATTTATTTCACTGAACATAGTGATCAAATTTTATTACTAATTGAGGAGTTGTATACCTGCTAATCAAATTAAATGCATCTAACTCTTGTCGATGATAAATTAATTTGCTTTAATAGGAAGTGGATTATGTTAGCACACATGCTGGGAAACAAGGTTGCAACTATGAAATTTTTTGTTTGTTTGTTTTTGTTTTTCGAGGTAGGGTCTCTCTAGCCCAGCCTGACCTGGAATTCACTATTGAGTCTCAGGGTGGCCTCAAACTCATGGCAATCCTCCTACCTCTGCCTGCCTCCTGAGTGCTGGGATTAAAGGCACATGCCACCATGCCCAGCTTTTATATATACATATATATATATATATATGCAATATGTGCAGAGAAAGAGGATGGACATGCCAGCAGGAGCTTCAGCCATTACAAATGAACTCTAGATGCATATACCAAATCCATCTGGCTTTAAGTGCATACTAGGGAAGTGCTCCATGTTGTTAGGCTTTGCAGTCAAGCACTTTAACTGCTAAGCCATCTTTCCAACCCAACTTTGCCTTTTATATGATCCATAATAGTCATCCCTTTGATCCCTTTCTTCCTAGTACTAGCAGATATGACCTGTCATCAGTAGTAAATTGCTTTAGAAATTGTTGTTGTCTTATAAATAAATTTAACTCAGTAGGAATTAGAATTAAAATTGAATCAGTAAAACTGAAAGGAAATTGAATATTGATAGGACCTAAAAGATAAAGCCAAACACTGTTGTTTTATCTGTTCTTAGCTACCTAAGCATGTGTAGTAAGTATGAAGTCCAGATTGAATTTTTTTTAATTTTTTTTGTTTTATTTATATATTTGAGAGCGACAGACAGAGAGAGAAAGAGGCAGAGAGAGGGAGAGAGAGAGAATGGGTGCACCAGGGCCTCCAGCCACTGCAAACAAACTCCAGAATCTTGAGCCCTCTTGTGAATCTGGCTAACGTGGGTCCTGGGGAATCGAGCCTCAAACCCGGGTCCTTAGGCTTCACAGGCAAACGCTTAACTGCTAAACCATCTCTCCAACCCAGATTAAATTCTTTGCTACATGATGTTTCCTGCTATATTAATGTTATCCAAGATTTATTTTTAGCTCACTAAAGAAATGAATTTCAAGCCAGGAATGGTGCATGCCTTTAATCCCAACACTCAGGAGGTAGAGGTAGGAGGATCTCTGTGAATTCGAGGCCACCCTTAGACTCCATAGTGAATTCCAGCTCACAGAGTGAGACCCTACCTTGTTAAAACAAAAAAACAACAACAAAAAAACCCCAAAACTTAATGTCAAAGACATAGAACGCTACTCCATAGATAAATAAACATTTCATTAATTGGATTTACCAATTTACCTGGAGATAGAGAGATATCTCAAGCAGGAAACTACTTGTCTTGAAAGCATGAGGATTTTACTCCAATCCTCAAAATACCCTAAATACATACTTTGTAGTGGTGTGCATTTATAATTCCAATCCTGGGCAAGTGACCCTTGGGGGTCACTAGCCAGACAGTGAAGCCTACTTGCTGTGTTACAGGTTTATATGAGGTCCTGTCCCAGCAAAATTGGAGGACGTTCCTTAGGAATAAATCCTGAGGTTCTCCTCTGTCTTCCACAAACACGTGCATGCATGTGCCACTGCACAAACACACACAATCACACTTACTTAAAAAGGCTGTACAGAAAAGGAGTCAGCAGTGTTTCATGGACCATGAAGGCTGGCACGAAAATTTTATTGTTCTGAAGGCTAATAAATGAGATTTGGAAATTTTCCAAGGATCAAACCTTCAACCTCAACGATTTCTCCTCTCTCCTCTCCTGGAGCCATAAATCCACTCTCCCCTGCCCCACTTTGTATCTTGCTCTCTGCAATCACCTTCCAACTGCTGAGTAGATGAACACAGCTCCCACCTTGCATCCTTCTCTCTGCAGACCCCCTTCCGCACTCCTGAGCAGATGAACACAGCTCTGCAGTTCACATTCTTTTCATCTTGGGCTCCACTTTAGATTTACTACAGTTATTGAAAGTCAATGCCAGTCCCTGAGCCTATAATGGAACTTCATTAATCAAGGTGAAATACTTTGTAGATGCTGTACCCTCAAGACGCTCCACTTTACAGCTAGTACTTAGTAAGTAGAAAGTTCAAATGAAGCACTAATCATTATACCAATACAGCTGATTCTAATGATCTTAGGTACTTGAGTCATACATGCCTTAAGATACTATGGTTACAAAGCTTTCACTACTAATGGAGTGTTAGAAAACAGAGGTTCTAGCTATTTTGAGAATTACTTCTATAAGAGTTAAGAATGGGGAGTAAGGCAGAATACACTGAAGAGATAAATAGAAAAATAATATGAGCTTCTGAAAGTAAAGGTTGACACATAAAATGCAAGTCTTATTTTTTTAACACTGCACAAACACTTCATTTCTCTATATAAAATAGAAGTCTTTCAGAAAAAGTAAAAGAAACTAAAAATTTCAAATGAGAGGTAGCCGAGCTAAATAAATCTATAATTTGAGGAAGAGCAAAGATAAAGTATGGCATCTCAGCAAATTCTTGGCTACAACTGATATCTCTACCCTTTCATCTTTTATTGTTATAGTCATTCTGATCTGTGTTCTAAAGTGTCTCTTAAATGTCTGGCCTGCTGTCTTTCATGGGGCATTTCCTTTCTGAAACCCCTAACCCTTCCCTAAATCTCTGACACTTGACTCACCAATTGTCTGACAAACACTAATAGTCTCCTATTTACAAAAACACTTCCTCCACTCTCTAACGATTTGCATTTTAGTGAAAGAGACTGATAAACTATTAATCTAGTGAAGAACAGTGCCTTATAATTGTGTCAGTTGTATGTCATATTTCTGAAATAGCATACATTCATCCTGATCTGTGCTCAGTAGTTATCTCTTCATGGAACATGAAAAAAATTTGTCTTAAGCTATTTTTAAAATCTGTTTCTTGGGGTAGTTTTAAGTTAAAAAGCAGAAGTGACTGGTCCTTAAAGATCATATATCCTTTTTGCTCTGGACATGCATGGCTCTCTCTGGTACCAATACTCCCAGAGAACAGTGTGTTGGTTACAATCAAACCAACATTAACCTGTCATCATCATCTGGGGCCATAGTTTGCATTAGGCTTCACTCTTGGTGTTGAACAACTATGGATACACACATAATAACAGGTACCCATACATAGTATCATAGAGTATCATACAGAATATTTTCACTAATCAAAACCTATTTTTGTTTTTGGTATGGATCGCTCCCTCTCTCTCTCTCTCTCTTTCTTTCTCTCTCTCTCTCTCTCTCTCTCTCTCTCTCTCTCTCTCTCCTTAATCCTTGGAAGTCACCGAAATTTTTACTCTGTTTAAGGTTCTTCTTTCCTATAATGTTATATAGCTGAAATTACACATTATATAACATTCTTTTAAATTATCTATTTATTTTTTTAATTTTTTTTATTAGTTTTCTATTCAGCAAATACAAGGAGTTTGGTACCATTATTAGGCAAGTCTTATGCCATTAAGATGGGATATTTTTAACTTGGTATTTTGTTATGTCCATGGACATATCACCTACTATTTATATAAACATATATCTATATCTGTAAATATGTCATCTATCTGTCTATCTATCTATCTATCTATCTATCTATCTATCTATCTATCTATCTATCTAAAGTCCCATATCTTTAATAGCTAAATGTAATTACCATATTAATAAGATAAATTTGAATGATATCCAGTTAAATTTGTGTTTTAAATAGCTAAGTCTAATTATAGACAGCCAATTGTAATACTATTTTAAAATAGAAATTCAGTTTGTGGAACATTTTACACTTTTTAAAGAAATCACACATATTTTTGTTGACGACTTTCTACTTATACACAATAAACCACATTTCCCTCCCCTCTCCCACTATTTCTTTCACAACTCCACTCTCCACCATATTCCCATCCTCTCTCCATTACTGTTTTATCTTAATGTCATCATCTTTTTCTCTTTTTATGAGGCTCTTGTGAAGGTAGTGCTAGGCAACACAAGGTCATAGATATTGAGGCTAATTTCTGTCTGGACAGTTGCATTGTAAGGAGTCCGACCCTTTCTTTGGTTCTTACATTCTTTCTTCCACATCTTCTGCAATGGACTCTGAGCGTTGAAGGGTGTGATAGAGATGTTTCAGTGCTGGACACTCCTCCGTCCCTTCTTCTCAGCACTATGTTGACTTTTGGGTCATCCCAGTGGTTACTGCCATCTGAAAAGAGAAGCTTCACTAGCCAAAAGTAAGGGTAGCATTAATATATGAATATGAACATTAAATGTAGTGCTTTCAGGGCAGTTTGGTGAGAATAATATATGCATTTAGCCAGGCAAGAGCAGACTTTATACCCCTAAGGCTCATGACCTCCACTGGCATGGGCTTTTGATTAGAGTTTTAGTACCAGGAATATATTCTCTCCCATAGAGCAGGACTCCAGTCCAATTAGAGAGTGGTTGCTTTCCCACAAAGTAGATAAGCCACTCTTACATCTGTTTGGTCATTTTTCCTATCTGGCCAAACATAAGGCTTCTAGCGTCCATTGTTTTCATCACTGATAGCTTCTATCTTCCATAGGAAGGCACACAGTGCAGCTTTTTTTTCCCAGATTTCAGTTGGCTGGTCTACAGGGAGAACTTAGCACCAGCTTAATTTTTCAGTGACCTTTCTGCCAATGCATGTGAAGTCTTCAGCAAGAGGGTTTTACCATCTATTACTTGTGGGGAACCAAGGGACTTGGCAATAGTCTGTAATGTTTTTGAGGCAACAGGGACCTTCCTGGCCAACAACTCACTGGAAAGTATCCCATCCCTGGCACAGAAAATTTTCTAGAAGCAATCTATGGTTTCTGGATGTGCCATTATCTGGAGAAGTAGGGTTCCCTAAGTCTTATTCAGAATACATTGAATTTTGACCCTCCCCAACAACCTACTTTTAATCTCTTCCCCTGGCCTCACTTAGGCTATTCCACTCTCTGTGATCTGTTCTTCTATTTATATATATGCAATACTATCCCATAAAGTCCTTCCTTCTCATCCCTCCCTTATAACCCTTTTCTAGTTTATTGGCCTCTGCTAGCAATTTTTGGTTCAAGCTCACACACAAGTCTAAATATTTATATCTAGGGTTCATGTATGAGAGAGAACATGTGACATTTGGCTTTCTGGGCCTGGGTTACCTCACTTAATATAATAATTTCCAAATCCATCCATTTCCCTTTAAATTTCCTAATTTCATTTTTCTTTACCACTGAATAGAACTCCATTGTTTAAATGTACCACAACCTTACTATCCACTCATCTATTGAGAGACATCTAGGCTGGTTCCATTTCCTAGTTATTGTCAATAGAGCAGCAATAAACATGGTTCTGAAAGTATCTCTAAGGTAGTGAGAAGAGTCATTAGGATATATGCTTAAGAGTGCTAAAGCTGGATCATATGGTAAATTGATTTTTAGCTTTCTGAAGAATCTCCACACTAAATTCCACATTGGCTGTACCAGATTACATTCCCACCAACAGTGTAGAAGGGTTCCCCTTTTTCTGCATCCTCACCAACATTCATTTTCATTTTAGTTCTGATGGTAGCCATTCTGACAGGAGTGAGATGTTATCTCAAAGTAGTTTTAATTTCTATTTCCCTGATGGCTAATGATGTGGAACACTTTTTTTTTTTTTTGATGTTTGTATGTCATCTCTATTTCTTCATTTGAGAACTCTCTAGTTCCATAGTCCAGTCTTTTAATTGGGTTGTTTAATGTCTTATTGTTTTGTTCTTTTGAGTCCTCTGTCATATGTCTAGCTGGCAAAGATTTTCTCCCATTCTGTAGGTTGTCTCTTTGCTCTAGCCACAGTGTCCTTTCCTGTACAAAATCTTTGTAATTTCATAAGATCCCAGTGGTTGATTAGTGGTTTTATTTCCTGAGAAATTTGAGGTATATTCAGAAAGTCACTGGCTACACCAATATGTTGAAGGATTTCCCCTAACTTTTGCTCTAGCAATTTCAGAGTTTCAGGTCTGATATTAAGATCTTTGTTCCATTTGGACTTGAGTCTTGGGCACAGGGAAAGACAAGGATTTATTTTCATCCTTCTACATATAGATACCCAGTTTTCCAAGCACCACTTGTTGGAGAAGCTGTTTTATTATTTTTTTTTCTTTCTCCATTTAATATTTTTGGCATTTTTGTCAAAAATCAAATGACTGTAGCTGCCTGTATTGACATCTGGGTCCTCTATCCTGTTCCATTGATCTATGTGTCTGTCTTTGTGCTCATACCATGCTGTTTTTATTGCTATGGCTTTTTAATATAGTTTAAAATCAGGTATGGTGATATTAACAGCATTATTTTTGCTGTTCAAAATTGTTTTGTCTATTCAAGGATTTTTGAGCTTCCAAATTAATGTTATGATAGTTGTTTTGAATGCCATTGGAATTGCAATGGGTACTGAAATAATTTATAGATTGCTTTAAGTAAGATTGACATTTTCACAATATTGATTATTCCAATCCAAGAATATGGGATGCCTTACTATTTCCAAGTGTCTTCTGCGATTTCTCACTAGAGTATTTTAGTGTTCTCATTGTAAAGATTCTTCACTTCACTGGTTAAGTTTATTCCAAGGTACTTTGTTTTATTGAGGCAATAATAAATGGGAGAGAATCCCTAATTTCATCCTCTGCATGCGTGTTGTTTTTGTGTAGGAAAACTACTGATATCTGCATGTTTATGTTGCATTCTGCTACATTGCTTAAACTTCTTAGTATAGGCACTTAGAGCTATCAACTTCCCACTTAGGGCTACCTTCATTTTGTCCCAAAGGTTTTGGTTTGTTGTATTCTCATCATTATTTGATTCTATGAATTTATGGCTTTCTTTTTGATTTCTTCATTGACCAATTCAACATTTAGTATGTACTGTATGCTCTGCAGTTTTTCTTGTTACTGATTTGTAGTTTCATCGCATCCATGTTGTTCAGATAGAGTACAGGGATTATTTCAATTTTCCTAAATTTGTTAAGATTTGCTTTGTGTCCTAATATATGGTCTATTTTAGAGAGTATTCCATGTACTGCTGAGAAAAAAAAAATATGTAATTTTTGCAGCATTTGGATGGAATGTTCTGCTGATATCTGTTAGGTCCATTTGTTCCATGATATCATTTAATCTGGTTGTCACTGTCTTTATTTTTGCAGGGATGACCTGTCAGTTGGTGAGTGTGGGGTACTGAAGTCACTCACTATAATTGTGTTGGTATTGTCTGTGACCTTAAATCTAATATTGTTTGTTTGATAAATTTAGGAGCCCCATGTTAGGTGCATATTTGTTTAGGATTATAATGTCCTCCTGTTGGAGTGTTCCTTTAATCAGTATAGAGACCTTCTTTATTTTCCTTAGAAAGTTGTTTTGGAGTCTATCCCATGAGATATTAGGATAACAACCCCTGGTTGTTTTTTCTAAGCAGGTTTACTTGAAATACAATTCTCCAGCCTTTCACCCTAAGACAGTGTCTATCCTTTACTGAGAGATGATTTTCCTGGAGTCAACAAATAGCAGGATCTTGTTTTGTTTTGTTTTGTTTTCCCCTCCTTTTTTTCCCCCTTTTTCTTAAAATTAATTATGTATACAGCCATATTGGTACCATGATTAGGCTCTTCTCTGTCCTGCCCCCTCTGAAGGGACCCTCCTCATTGGGGAATGTGGGTCATGCATTGTTGGGTAAGCCATCAGTTATAAGAAGGAGGCAATATCTCTGTTCATAATGTCCCGATATTTGGCTCCAACAATTCCCCCCTTCTGCAAATTTCCCTGAGCCATGTTGGGTTCATTTTAGGTCTACTACAGTGATGATGTCTTGGGAGCCTCTGTGTCTCTGGATATCTGGTTTGGTAGGAGTTGAATGTTGTCTGTGTCTATTTCCTTCACCCTTGTGCTGGTATCAGTTTCACCAAGAAAGCAACACACTTGCTTGTTTTGCCAATTATTCTTAGTTTCACCTAGGGTCTTTTGGAATTATGATGGGGTCATTCTCTCCTAAGGTTTTGTGTCTATCTGAAAAAGAGTAGCAGATTCTATGACAGAGAGTAAGTTAGAACCAGATAAATGGGGTAACTATTACTTCTTTAGAGATAATTTAATAGGTATAGGCCTTCTGTAGCCCACGATTGGTGGTAGTTGATAATGGAGAGCAGGCTCATTTTTTTGCATATGGTTCTGACTTGTTTCCCAGCTCCAGCTATTGACTACATTTCACTGAGAGGATCTGTTAGCCAAATCAAGAACAGTTGGTCTCCTACCATGGCTGTGTGCCATTATTGAACTTGTGTGAGCATCACAACAGGTTATTTGCACTAAGTTGGTTAGACCATGAGTTGCATGGACAGATATTGGTCATTTCCCCCCACTCGCCTATGTAGCATCTTATGGCACTAGACACACTGTCTGGGACTGAGTCTCTTCCAGCTTCCAGCCGTGTCACTCCATGTTAAGTGCCAACATCAGTAGGGTCTTACCACTAACTTTTGGTGGGACATCAATTAGTCTGACTGAAATCTGTCTGTCTTTTAGGAAACCTTGTAGGTCTCTCTGATAAAAACTCATTGTGGATGATAGCCACCTGCTGGTACTGAGAGTTACAGGTCAGTGCTCACTATTTTCATACTGTCCTGAATATCTTGAAATTTCCAATTATACCTTCCTATTCACTTGCCTTTCTCTTTGTTGGAATATATTAGGTCTGCCATCTTTCCTTCTAGTTTAGATATACTATTCTTTCCTTCCATTCTACAGGTGAGACTTTGCACAGAGTTATGACTCTGCATATCATGACCCAACATGTGGCTTTGACATTTTTTTCCGCCCCCTCTTCCGCCAAATTTCCCTGAGCCATGTTGGGTTCATTTTTGGTCTGCTTCAGTGATGAGGTGTTGGGGGCCTCTGGGTCTCTGGCTCTCTGATTTGATAGGAGTTGATTTTTCTCTGTGTTGATCTTCTTCCCCCCTGGGCTGGTATCCGGTTCAGCAGGAAAACAGCACCCTTGCTTGTTTCACCAAGTTTTCTTAGTTTCAGCTGGGGCCCTTCTGAGGTATGATGGGGTGGCTCTCTTCTCTAAGCATCTCGAAAATCCAGAAATTATCATTATCTTTTAGAAACATTGATTGTAATTTCAACTTTAGCATGATAGTTAAAATAAATTAGCACCAAAAAGACATGGTGGTATGTACCTATAATCCCAAGCCAAGGTGATTTCTAGTTTAGACCAGACTAGATGGCACATTGACAACCTGTCTCAATAAAAAAAAAAATAAAATTAAGAAATTAATATAGAATAATATACACAATACTATAGCAACCATAGAAACCTAAATTTTATATAAGTATAATTTATCTTTTAACCAAATACTATGTAATTTTACACATGGATCTTACACTTTTTCAACTTTTTATTGTGATAGTCTCCCTGTGGAATGAATAAACATGTGATTACACAAATGGATTGATTCACACACATTGTTAACATGCATTCATCCTCAAATTTGAACAATGCATTTACAAAGAGAGCACACCATTTGCTTTCCTTCTACATTTTGTTTCAGTGAACTATGCTAGGTGAGGTAAATAACTTCATCAGGAAAAAAAATGCGTTTATTTAAATATGGAAATATATAGTTACATAAACAATGGAAAGTAATCCATTTTAATGCAGGCACCATTTATCTTGGTGTTTGTTTTTCTGAGTGTATGGTCTAATTTTTTATGATACTGAGTCTACTTTACAAAATTCTTCATATCCTTATTTTTATAAGTAGTAGTTGCACATGATAATCTAAAGTAATATATAATATAAAAATTGTACATTTTGTTCCAAAAAATCCCTTAATTCCATTGGTAGAGCTTTGGTATATTTTCATGCTTGGCTAACTACTA
This sequence comes from Jaculus jaculus, assembly GCF_020740685.1. Lineage (NCBI taxonomy): Eukaryota > Metazoa > Chordata > Mammalia > Rodentia > Dipodidae > Jaculus > Jaculus jaculus. Next base: position 22,970,252 of record NC_059104.1, read on the forward strand.
GTTAAAAGAATGAAATAGTAATCAGCACTCATGTATTTCATTTTTTCCTTAGGTGCTGAGAAAATATGATCAGAAAAATAGAAAGTAATGGACACTACTTTATTACAGCAGGGTTTCTCAGTTATTTGAACTTCTTAATAGTTATATGCCTGAATTACATAGCTATCTGTCTCCAAAATTATTTTTAATAATCTATCATCTGACAACTCTATTAGGTTTTCATTAAATTGTGTCAAAAGTAAATAATAGGAAACTTCACCAAGACAATTTATTACCTGGCCATTAGTGCCATTCAGTTACACAATACCAATCTTAGCCCTTCAGTTTGTACTGAAAGGTATCTCAGAGTTATTTCCCTTCCAGGGCAAACCACCACAGCTAGAATGACCATATGTTATATTATCAAAATTGAGAACAAGTAAGGACAGTACTAATAAATAACCAAAAAAACCTAACATAATGTATACCAGGCCTGGGAATTGCATATAACCATCACCTTAATTATTAAAAAATGAATGAAGCAAATTGTACTTTACAAAATTAGATAAGGTAATATATATGATATATATACATATATATGATATATATGTATATATACATATACATATATGTAATTTCCTAGGTAAATAAATTTTAAATGGTTATTTTATACTCTTAGAGAATGGTGTGTTTGAAACTTCAAGATCTCAGTGTTTGCAGGCCACTCTCCAAGAACGTTGTGATATTTGGATATAAACATGAGCCAATATGACAGAATCTTTGCTTCACAGGACCTCTGATATGCTGTTTGCCCACATGAAATTTATTCCTTCAGTATTGTGGCATTGCATCCTATGAGACAAACACTATCTTGGGCTGAGGCAACGTGTATTTTTAAGATGTCAGAAGAGTGCATGGGTCAGAGGACACCTCCTAATCTAATACACTACCTCACCTGAAGACTTTCCACAAGCAGCAGGAAGTCATTACTTTTAGGTGAAATGTCTTTCCAATTTATTGATACCTGATACAAACCCATACTATCAACATCTATATGCCATAGTTGTTTAGCAGGGCTAGACTAGAAAGAGATGTAGAAAAAACCGAGAATCTTGGGAAAGGAAGTTCCGTCTTTCCTGTCAACTCTTTTTAACTTTGGGAACTTGTCTCTTCATTTAGGATTTCATATAAGACCTGACCCGCTCAAGGTAACAGGGTGGCTAACACACTTGGTACTGAAATAAATCATGAGAAAATTCCTTGATCTATGTGTTAAAGTATCAAACGTCTACATTAAACCATTAACATAATAAAGGCAATATACAAAGCTCCTGAGGCTCAATGGAGAGAGACTGGAGGAATTCCCATTAAGATCAGGAACAAGACAGGGTTGTCCTCTCTCACCTCTGCTTTTCAATATAGTACTGGAAGTCCTAGCTCAAGCAATAAGACAGGAGAAGGAAATAAAAGGGATACAATTTGGAAAGGAAGAAGTTAAGTTAGCTCTATTCACTGATGACATGATTGTATATGTAAGAGACCTGAGAGACTCCATCCCAAAACTCCTGAAGTGATTAACTCCTATAGCAAAGTAGCAGGATACAAAACCAATGCACACAAACCAGTAGCCTTTCTATATGCAAATGACAAAGATACAGAGAAAGAAATAAGGGACATAGCCCTATTTTCAATAGCAACAAAAAAATAGTAAAATACCTTGGAATAATGTTAACTAAGTAAGTGAAAGATCTATACAATGAAAACATAAAAACACCCAAACAAGAAATTGAAGAGGACTTGAGAAAATGTAAAGACCTCCCATGCTCCAACCTTCTGTTGTTTATAAACCCTTTGAACCAGTATTGTACCAGTAAATAAATGCAAAACATATCCAAGTTCATTTTTTTTTCCCTGAGGAAAACAAGAGGAGAGACAACAAATCTGTCTTTCTAAACATTAAACAAAGCTCCTTAAATACGTTATCAGTCCTGTTCCCTTCCACCTTTTCATCTTCTCAAGGATTTGGTTACAGGAAGTCTAGGGAGGCTGAGGCAGGAAGATCACCTTAGACTAGAACTTCAGTCCCAGCCTAACACATGTAAGAAACATATTTTTAAAATTTCATCCTGGGCAGGGCGTGGTTGGTACAAGCCTTTAATCTCAGCATCCAAGAGGCAGAGGTCTGAGAATCACTGCGAGTTTGAGCCCACTCTGACACCACATAGTGAATTACAGTTCAGCCTGGGCTAGAGTGAGAACCTTCCTTGAATAAAGCAAAACTTTAAAAAAAAAAAAAAAAAGGATTTGGTTACAGATCTCTAGTTGGCTCATGTGAGCTTTCCCTCCATCCTAGGATAAAGTTCATGACTCATTGTGTGAAATAACAAATTCCCCATCACTTCTTTGTTATGACCTGGGAAGACTCTAGCTAAGAAACTACCAGTCTTGAACACTGTAATTGTATTTCTTTTACTGTTCGGAAGATAGCTTCACTCCTCCATTATACATCACTTTCCTATCAATGGTTTATAGGAAATGCAACACTATTATGTGAATGCAAACAGCAGAATGTTTCCTTTTACCACACTCTCCAAAAAGGGAAAAGCCATATCTGAAACCCAAAAAAGAACTCACAGCTTGCTGGCCTGTATTCTTCTTAACCTGCTTCCTCAACATAAACTTGAAGTGGGAGTACTATTATCATTAGTCACTGGAGCAAAGAAAGCACTAACACGGAATGACTGAACGTGCTGTACTTTTATGAACAGTTGTATTGAATATATCACAGTTGCAGGGGCACAGCTGATGAAATAACACTAGACTAATGAGCAATGAGAGAAAAAAAATAACTTTTGTGATTATTTCAAAGGAAAGGTACTTGGACTTATTTGCTATCCATAATTGTTAAATACCTCTCAATTTCATTGACTCCTACTTATTTATTATGCTTTTGTTGTTTAGTATGATTTCATTTCTTTTTATAGTATTTTCTATTTCTTTTGCATGCTTGTGAAACTATGCATTTCACCTTATGTTCTGCCATTTCTATAGCTAACCTCTCTACCATATAATGTTTTTTTTCAATTCATTTCTTTAGTTTTATTCTCATATTTTTTCACCTTTTTTTTTTTTTTTTTTCAGTTTAGTGTCTTGCTATAGCCTAGGCTGACCTGGAATGCACTATGTAGTCTCAAGGTGTTCTCAGACTCATGGATATCCTCCTACCTTTGCCTCTCAAGTGCTGGGATTAAACATGTGTACCACCACACCCAGTTTAAATTTTATTTTATATTAAATAGAAACATTGTATGGAGAAACCATGTGTGGGCCCCATTGTCATGTAATCCAATTAATATCCCCTCCTCCTCACCTTTATTCCACTGAGGACCTCCTCAGTGGGGCAACTGGTTGGCATCATGGGGTTATGGGTTACTAATGCAGCAGTCAGTTGCTGGGCTGAGAAGGGGGACAATCCTGTATACACCTTCCCACCCTGGGCTCTTATAATCTTTCCACACCCTCTTCTTCAATACGTCCCGAGCTTAGGCGGGTTTGTTGTAAATCTACTTTGGAGTTGAATTCTCAGCAACTTTGGGAATTCCGCTTTGATACATCTTGCATGCCCTCAGTTTCTAGTGGCATCTCCCTGGAACAGGTGGTCAGGCTTGCAGTGACAGCAGCCCATGTGCTCAGATCACCACTCCCTCTGTGGCATCACTGGGCTGTAGCTGGTGTGCAAGAGGTGTCTCATCTCGTGATAAGGAGACAGTTATCAATTCTTCTTATGCTAATGGATTTGGATTCTCCACAATTTCACTGCCTTCTTTTCAGAAGAAAGAAACAACATAGTCTCCAACTGAGAGTGAGAGCAGCATGGATAGAAGGGGACAAGCATATTTAGTTAAGAGACATCTTGATGCTTCTTAGGTGATCTTTTTGACCAAAGACCACTGGGAGCTTCTCTACTGAGACAATGATCACAGTCTTCATAGGATTCTGACTGTTCCTGGTACCAGCTATGAGTTGTTGTCCACCGAGGGGGCTTTTTATCCAATTGGAGAGCCTTTAGTTACATACCTATGCTGAGCGCCACTATTGCACAGGTGTGCACATCTCGTCAGGCTGGTTGGTTTTGTGTCTAGCAGGGGCCCCTGCTTGTTCGTGACATCGGTAGCAATTCTCCCCAGCAGTTCATGGAGCACTATCCAGCACTAGGAGGGCTAGCAATCAGGGAGCTGCGTTTCTTCCACTTCCTAGCATGATCTCTCCTATTGTGTGTCAGCAGTTTGTGGTGTCATCAGTAATAGTGTCTTACCTTTTAGTTATGGTATAATCAAGTGCTTTGATAGATGCCTATTTGGGGGGGAAAGGGATCACATAAGGTCTATTTGACCAGCAGATCATTATGGGGTGTAATTTATTTCTGGAAAATGGGAATTAAAAACCAGAGCTCATGGTTTTAGAATTAAGCTTCCTCCTATTCCTCTCTGGATTCCTTCTGCCCAGACAATCTTTCCGCACTCATTTCGAAGTTTACATTGTTTAGTTTGCTATTTAGGAAGAAAGGCTTTTGTGGCACTAATTCAGGATGACTTTAGTTTTGTGTAAATCTTCCCCTACCCCAAGAACTTTTCACCCCCTATTATCTGTCCCTTGAGATGCCTGTCAAATGTACCCACAATTCAAGTAGTTACTACTTCAAATTATTTTCTACATATTTATGTTTTCCATCAATATGTAGATATATTGGAACTACATGAAAATGTTTAAGTGACCATAGAACATAATGTAGCTTGATTTATTTTAATTAAATGTGAATAAAAAGGTCTTCATTTTTTACATTCACAATCGGCATTGTAAATATTTTAATCAGACACTATGACATTTACTCTTTACTCTTTGGTCTACAAATTTAGGCCTCAATTTTCTATGTTCTAGGAAAGCAAGTAAATTTCTCTTTTTCTTTTTCTTTTTTTTTTCTTTTTTGAGGATGGAGGCCTAAAGCAATTATGAAACATGACCAACTCATTTATGAAACTTGTGAAGGGAATTCCTTACTTTTGTTTTGTGTCCTATGCTTATTTCAGTTGGAATTGAGGACATGTTTAGTTTTCAAGCCCATTACTCAGATCTGATTAGGCAAGGCATATACTGTGTCTACTCCATGGCAGGACTGTCCCTCAGCCCTCAGTTTACACATTTGAAGAAAATAGTGAGGATTATCTTCAAGGCTCTTTGAATTCAACATTGGAGAATATCATATACTCAGAAAATGTCAAAGAAACCTACATTTCTATGAAACAGACACTGACTATGAATCTAACTGACTGCTCTGTGTGTGTGTTATAAACATAAGATATAAAAATATGATTTAAGCTGGGCATACTGGAGCACACCTTTAATGCCAGCATGCAGGCGGTGATGTAGGAGGATTGCCATGAGTTTGAGGCCAGCCTTAGGTTACACAGTGAATTCCACGTCCCACATAAGTGAGAGGTACAATTTGATGCATGTGTCTGGCATTCACTACCAGTGGCTGGAAGCCCTAGTTCATTCTCTATCTGCCAATCTCTCTCTCCCTCCCTCTCTCATAAATAAAACAATTTTTCAAAACGAAATAAATAAATAAAATATTAAACAAAATCATATTTTGTCTAATTTTCATATTTCCATTATTTATCTTATGCTTTCCAAGCTCTGACATAATTTAGTTCTAAATGACATATATATATATATATATATATATATATATATATATATATATATATATATATACACACACACACACACACACACACACACACACACTATATATATATGTATACTATAGACCTTGAAAGGAACAACATTTTGTGCTCCTGGCTTCAGAGGTTTGAGTGTTTGATCCCTAGCTCCCACAGCTTGGGCAGAATACCATGGGCAAAATGAATATGAAGAGGGGTCATGGCATGATGCAGTCCCCAAAAATATGCCCACAACCTTCCTCCAATTAAGCCTCACCTCATGCCTTACATTGGCTATACCACCCCAAATGCGACAGTATTGTCAATACATCAAGACTTATCCAATTCCTTTCATTGGGACAGAGCTAGAAGGACATAATCCTCTCTGCAAACACCAGAAGGGCCTCACTTGGGACTGTACTTTCCTAACCATGTAGATAATTCTCAATCCAATGACTTTAATAATTAAAATTAGCTATCACACCATGTAAGGGACTTTACTCAGGATTTGGCTATTCAGTTATTTAGAAGGTAAAGAAAGTACTTGTCTGTTAAACTATTGGTAAGATTTAGCTATTAAAACTAATCTGAATAAAACTAAAACACCATTCCATAATGTTCTATCTTCTCAAAAAGCCTTGCCTTTGTTTTTGGCACTGTGATTTAAATAGACTGTATATAGTCTGGCAGACCTAGATGGCATCTGAAAATATTAGCGAATGATTGTTTATACCCATGATGTCAAGAGGATGAGATGAAGGATGCTTTCATGCAGGACTTCTGAAAGAGTATAGTGCTATTAGGGAGCTCTTTGCAAGTCGTGGGAGAATGCATGCTAGGGATGTGAGATGTTTCCTGCCAGGGCTCTTGAACTCCTCTCATTCTTTCCATCTTACCTGACTTGGGCAATATACCATCCAAGAGGCTTTACTTACTTGAAACCTGGGGATATGTTAGGTGCAGTATAAAAGCCATGTTTTTTTTTTTTTATAATGTAATTGAAAAGAAATTAAAACAAATTTTATTGAGCAGTGAGAATTTTAATTAATCATGAATGTTATTGTATGAACAATGTTTTGGTCATATCCCCTCGGGTTATCCTTTGATATTCCCTCTCCCTTGTCCCCAATTCCCTGAGGCCCTCCTTACTTGGGTTAGTGTTGCTAACTGTGAGGTCATGAATGTCTCATAGAATCTGTGGGGTGAATAATGCTTGAATATATTTCTTCTCACTCTATGACTCTTACAATCTTCTGGCCTTCTCTTCCGCAATGTTTTCTGAGTCTTGTTGGATGTGTTATAGGTATACTTTAGAGTTGAGCTGTCTGTAACTTCCATTTCACACCTGACAACGCCCAGTAGATATCACAGAAAAAGTGGCAACTTCAGTGCGCGCACTGTTCTCACTGCTAGCTTGACAACCAGCTCTTGACAGATGGTGTTAGTCATGAGGACACTCAAAACTCATCAAAAAGACATCTTTGTAATGGCAATAAAAGCAAGAAAGCTTTCAAGAAACAGAGACCATATAGCCCAGGGTAAAATGAGACAATATAGAGAAAAGAGAGAATAAATGCACTGTTATTGTGGCCAGAATGTACATTTGGGCACTCAAGAAGAAAGATACTGGGCTGGAGAGATGGCTCAATGGTTAAAGTGCATGTCTGCACAGCCTAAGGATCTGGGTCCAATTCCCCAATACCCACATAAACCAGATACACAGGAGCTGCATGCATCTGGAGTTGTTTGCAGTGGCTAGAGGCCCTGACTTGACCATTCTCTCCTTTTCTTTCTCTTTCTCTCTCTCTTTCTCTACCTCTCTAGCAAATATCTTCATAAAATACTTCTTTAAAAGAAACAATATACTTAAAAGAAACTGACTTATAAATAACAAGGCAAAAAGAGACAGAAACTAGAGAAGAACCTTTGTGTTTTGCAATGTTTTTTAGATAAAGGTTAATATTTTAAGATAGAAGAGAAATGGGGAATATTTTCACTTCTATTGCCATTTTAAACACATTTTCACAATTATCAGTTATGTGTTTTATAAGTAGAAAGTGGTGAGAGGAGGAGAGGAATAATTAATGGAGGAAGAAATTTCCCCATGTATCACTAGAGTCAGTGTTTAGATTGTCAGTTTGAACAACCTGACTAGTTTCTACAGGCAATAATTTCTAAAGCTGTTGAATTCCATTACTCATGATGCATTTTATGTGAGTATAAGTTCTCCATTAGCTTGTAGCAATAATTTCAGAAGTTTTATCCCATGTTCACCCATTTTGGCCAGGAGTCTGATTGTGCATATTTAACCAAAGCAGATCTATTTAACTTTATTCAAACAGTTCTGTCACTAAGGGTCCATATGCATTTGTACAATCATACGAAATTAGGAACACATAGCTTTTTGGGTTAAACTTAAATTCAAATATAATATTTTTCAGTACAGTAGACGTACTTTATAATATATACCTTTCAGTCTTCATATATATCTCATACCATATGTATATTTTTTTTCCAGTCCAGAGGCTTCAGATACACAAGGAATCATGAACATATATATATATCCTCTTGTTGAGGAGAGGTAATACCAAATACAACCCACCCTGTGTCAGGGAAATTAGTAACTCGGAGACCATGTGTCAGAAATACTTTTTTAGCAAACAGAATCTTGGGCTCCCTTCTGGGAGATTTTTGACTCCACAAACCTGGATTGAGTTAGATAATCTATAGGCCTAACAAGCTCTTGTTTGTGCTCCATCCTGGGCTTCGCATAATAATTTTAACAGCGAAGCTGTTCCACCATGTAAGGTACTGTTTATAATATTGCATATGGTTCAAGCATTCTGCACAAGTAGAGTCTGAAGTTACCATCAATTTAATCCTGAATATATATGACCATTTTATTACCCAAAGGTAATTCTGTAGGTGTAGGCAGCAGTAGAATAGGGAAAGGAGAAAAAGAAGAAGAAGAATACTAACAATAACAAGTAAACATATTCACAACTTTCCTTTCAAATCCTTGTTGAATAAATCCCTACTCTCACATCTCCTTAAGGACAGCCCCAGATCACATTCAAAGAAATCCCAATTCAAAACCAAAATGTAATTAACTCAATTTAAAGCTTAGTGAAGACATTCTCCAAAAACAAAGGTAAAAATGCCTGCTTATAACTTATGGAATAAAAGCTTAAATCTGCTTTTATCAACTTTTTATTTTTATTTATTTATTTATTTATTTATTTATTTATTTATTTATTTATTTGTTTGTTTGTTTATTTATTGAGGTAGGGTTTCACTCTAGTCTCCAGTCTGATCTGGTATTCACTACGTAGTCTCAGAATTGCCTTGAACTCATGGTGATCCTCCAACCTCTGCCTCCCGAGTGGTGGAATTAAAGGCGTGCACCACCACACCTGGCTTAATTTTGAAGTCAACATAGAACAAAACCACATGAGCAGGGCATGTGTTGCCGTCTCTCCATAAAGTTTCCACAGTTGCTTTCTCTAACATGGTGTGGTGGTTTTTATAGGTAAATGGCCCCCAATACATTCAGTTGTTTATTTGTTTGTAGTTTGCATCTGTAGCCACCTGGCTGGAGGCAGTATCACTGGGTTGATCTCTAAGTTGTGGTGATGGGTTTCAGATTTCAATCTAAAGATATACAAAGTGTACCTAGCTGGAGTTCCTGAAGAGTGCTGCACTGTGCGGCCTTTGGCTTGTACTTCCCTCTCTCTGCTTGGTCCTGTGAAAGCATGCCAGTTTCTTCTACCATTATAGAACTTCCCCTCGATCTTCAAGCTTCCATAAATATCCCTTCCTCCATAACTGTGTCTGGTCTGAAAGTTCATCTCAGCGAACCTGAATCTGTCTGATACAGATGGCTCATGAAGGGATTGGACTTTTGTTATGCCCTTTCCATCTGTTATCACAGTTTACGATTGATTAATACAGGTCTTTATTTCCCTTCTTGTGTCTTGATAAAGCTTGCAATTTGGTGGGAGGTTTAATGGCTTGAATACTTGTTCAGAAACTCAACACATATGTAAATATACATAGATGTGTTTTCCCATTTATTTCTTTTGTTTCCTTGCCTTCAAAATGAAGATACTTATAAATTACAGATTCATTATAGAATTAAGTCAAATCATCCTCACCAATGCTGACAAAGGGCTTGTATTCAGGACATGCTACCGAAGTAGGTATCATTGTTATTATAAGCTCTTTTGTTTGACCTAATTCAGTACTATGTATATTAATAATTTTAGACAAACAAATAAAAACTTGAGTCTTTTTGATTGACTGTAAATTAAGAAGCAAATTGTTAGATAATATTAAGGAATTATAAAATGATGCAAAGGCAGTGTGAACGAGTAAATTAGATGAGTTATCAGTAATTTAAAATCACTTTTTTCAGTTATTTCATAAGAGAGTTCCCCAAAATAGTTATTAGCCCAAAGTTTGCACATATGATTGAAAATACCTTAAGAATTCCATAATATCTTCATCTTCATTCATAATCTCCCTCATTAGATCATAGAAACACAGTTCTGATACCCCTTTATAAAGAAACACAAGTCCAAATCAAACACTAACCTTACTAAGGTTTCTACTAATTATTTTTGTGATATTTCTCTGTAGGATGTTCATTGTGGCATTCTGTTGCTGCAAGAATCCAATAAAACACACTTAATTATATTCAAACACAGATTTTTTTTTCTTCAGGAAGGGGATTTATATACAGATATTTTTATCAAATGCTACACTAAATTTATAAAATTAAACCAATATCTTACCACTTAGAAAATTATTTTAAATGTTCTAAAATGATTTATAGCAAAGATAAGGTTGTTGCTAGAAATTTCATTCAATGGCTGAATTATTTAAGAAAATCTTAGCTTGGGATGTACCCTGATATATGGTAAGGGGCAGAGATTATCAAAATAAAATGACCCACAACAGAACGTTTAGAAGCAACATAAACTTGGGGTGAAGAGATGGCTTAGAGATTTAATGCTTGCCTATGAAGCCTAAGGACCCTGGTTCAAGGCTTGATTCCCCAGGACCCATGTTGTCCAGATGCACAAGGGGACACATGAGTCTGGAGTTCATTTTCAGTGGCTAGAGTCCCTGGTGCTCCCATTCTCTCTCTCTCTATCCGCCTCTTACTCTCTCTGTCTGTCACTCTCAAATAAATAAATAAAATTTTAAAAGTTAAAAAAAAGAAAAAAACATAAACTTAATATATGATTTTGAAGTAAAAGATTCTCTCAGCTCAAATGTCTAGTTAATAGCTTTGTATAGATAGAAGTTGAAAAGTATCTTTGTAACTATTATGCCTGATTACAAGTTTAGTCCAAAGAGGACTTACCCCACATGTATAAAATCTCTTAAAGCATTAGCACATAAAGACTTGTAAACCTTCCTGATGTTTTTCTGCAAATCTTCTTGTGATAACTTAAATAAAATCACTAAATCCATGACAATATTTCTGGATTAGGAAGATTTATTCCATGGAGAAAAAAAACAACATTCAAGAATTAATATATTTTGTCATTTCAAGAAAAGAAAATAATGCTAACACTTTCAGGATGTATATTGTGATATTCAGTCTGTTGTAAAAATATTGTTCTGAGAAATGCAAATCGAACAAGACATAAGCAGACAGTAAATTAAATGTTCCTACTAGTCACATTTGATAACTATTTTCCACAGAATCAAGTTTATGTAAAAAAAAAAAATAGCTGGCAATGTTTTATCTTAGATAATTTAACAGTTCAATTTAAAATATTTTCCTATGATGTTCAAAATTCCAGGCTGATATTTGAGTTTCACCTACTAAAAGATATCTCTATAAATGTTTGTCAGGATATGATTTGTTACAACAAAATGGAATTTGAAGATATTAACCTTCCTTTTAAATGATTGCTGTTAACTTTCTTTTCATTGCATGAATATGTGTGTGTGGGTGGGTATGTGGCATGGATGAGTGTGTGTGTGTGTGTGTGTGTGTGTGTGTGTGTGTGTGTGTGTGTATTGTCTGTGCACATGTTGGGTATAGAGGTCAGCATTGAGTGTCATGCTTGATCATTCTCCACCTTGTTTTTTGAGACAGGGTCTCTCACTAAGCCCAGAGCTCTGATTTACAGCTGCGTGTCACCAAGCCTGGCAGTTCTACCTGGGTGCTAGGAACACAGACTTGGGCCCTACTGCTTTCACCGCAAGTGCTTTGGCTACTGAGTGGTCCCCATGGAGGTGCATTTTTTCTGTCTAATACTGAAGAGTTCATATGGTCATTTATTTGGTAAAAAACAATCCCTGCTGGACACCCAAACAAAATAAAACTTGTCTATTCAATACAACTAAGCATTAATGTTACAGTTAAAGAGTAAGGAAATATTCAAGTATTAAATATTCCTTAAATCCTATGAAACAGTGTTATGATTTTCAGCTAAGAATTGATATCATGAAATTCATGTAAGCATCCATTGCATAAATGATTACAATAAATTACAAATGTGATCATACTTCTGGCAAGATTTGTTCCAGACCCCCCCTTAATACCAAAGTAAGTAGATGTAGTCCTGTTAATAACACGGTACAGTATTGTATGTAAGCTATGTATGTGTTCCCTTCTACACTAAATGCTGTCTAGAATATTATGTCTAATGCAATGCAAGTGATATGTATATACTTAATGTCATAATTTGTATCAGAATAACATTATTCATTGTATATTCTCAAAGTTGCCTCTAACTCACAGCAACCCTTCCACTTCTGTCCACTGAGTGCTGGGACTACAGGCATGCACCACTATGCCTGATTTGATATATATATATTTTTAATTATAACTGGAAATTTTCTCTTTGATGTTTTTCAACTAGGACAAATCATAGCCAACCCTTATTGAAAACTTGTGCATTACTTAGGTGATTATTTCAAGAAAACATTTCTTTTAAATGAAAAATGGCACAATTATTCAGTGATCACTTGAATAAAGAACAGCTGATATAGTAAACATTTTTTGCTTATTTTTATTTATTTATTTGAGAGCAATAGACAGAGAGAGAAAGAGGCAGAGAGAGAGAGAGAGAGAGAGACAGAGAGAGAGAGAGAGAAAGAAAATGGGCATGCTAAGGTCTTCAGCCACTGTAAACGAACTCCAGACACATGCGCCCCCTTGTGCATGGCATCTGGCTAACTTGGGTCCTGGGGAATCAAGCCTCAAACCGGGTTCCTTAGGCTCCACAGGCAAGCGCTTAACCACTAAGCCATGTCTCCAGCCCCTTAAAAAAATATTTTAAGCATAATTATAAATCTACCTCCAGAAGACATTAAGCTAGGACAAATTAGTTGTGGTGTTTATTCTACTTTGCATTGTTGCATAACCTTTGCTCAAATTTTAAATTACAAAACAGCTTTCTTTCGTGCCTTGGGATTCTAAGGCACGCAATTTGAAGAATGAAGCAGTGATTCCTTGCTCTGTTTTTGAGGTCTTTGGCCCAGGCCTCTAGACACAAAATCCTACATTTAGCAGTTTACAATGACAGGCAGGAAGCTTAAATGTGTTTTCTGAATGTGGTCTCTGTGTGGTTTTCTTTGGTGCCCTCAGTTTATGGCTATAGTTTAGATCCAAGAGCCAGCATTCTAAGAGACCAATAACCATACGTGACTCGTGGGTGAGTTGGCTTCAGACACGTCATAGTGATGCCTCCACACTTCATAGATTAACGCAGTCAGGGCGGTCTGAGTACCTCAAGGAAGATGATGCTGAAGTGGAAGTCAATCTGAAATCTCAGAAAGAATGTGTGGAATTTGAGAAACCTTTACACAACGGTAACAGGGGCTTTTATTTATTCTACGGTTTAAGAATATGTATTTGACGCACAGCCATGGTGGGAAACCAGCTGCTCTCGATTTGGCTAACTGATCTGCTCAGTGGAATGGAACCCATAGCTAGAGCTGGGAAACAGGTCAGAACCAGATCCAAAAATGAGCCCGCTCTCCATTATCAAACTCCTGCCAATTGTGGGCTCAAAGAGGGCCTACACCTATTAAATTCTCTCTAAAAATAATGGTTATTCCATTTATCTGGTGCTAACTTTACTCTCTGTTAAAGAATCTGCTTGTCTTTGTCAGATAGACGCAGATCCTAAGGAGAGAACCACCCCATCATACCTCAAATGGGCCCCAGCTGAAACTAAGAATAAGTGTGGAAATAAGCAAGACTGTTTTTTTTTTTTTATTTTTTTATTTTTTTATTTTTTTTATTGGTGAACTGGTACCAGCACAATGGTGAAAGAGACAGACACAGGGAACACTCAGCTCCTACCAAACCAGATATCCAGAGACACAGAGGCTCCCAAGACCTCATCACTGAAGCAGACCTAAATGAACCCAACAAGGCTGAGGAAAATTTGTGGGAGAGGTGGCAGAAAGAATGTCAGAGCCACAGTTGGGTCATGATACACAGAGATATTTCCTCTTACCTATAACTGATGACTGACCCCACAATTCATGACCCATATACCCCAAACGAGGAGGGTCCCTATGGAGGGAACAGGACAGGGAGGAAGCTAACAATGGTACCAACTTGACTTCATTCACTGAGTACGAAACTAATAAAAAAATACGGAAAAAATTAAAAAAATTAAAATAAAATAAAACCCCAAACATAAAACAAGTACAAAAAAAAGAACACATATTTGAGTAACCGTACACACATTTAGCATATCTGAAGAAATGCTGTCCTGCATAAAGTATCTTTTGCTATCTGCACATCACAGTAGTTAGTTTACATGAGGTAGTCTGTGTAATTATTGTCAGCACATTTCTAATAACATAAATATCAGTGAGCTGTGCAGATTTTCTTTGAGACCCACCTAGGTCTGGTCTTCAGATCTGCTATTTTCCACCCTTTCCTCTATAGCCCTTCAAGCAGCAAAATCTGCAACTGTGATAATGATCTGTTTATATAAAGCTTTATGTAATTGCTATCAAATTTGATATTTATTATACCATCTCTGTTGGGAGAAAGTTCTCTTAATCTTTGTATTTTCTCTTCTTTTTAATTTCATAATAGGTTAGACTGCCTGTGCCATTTTGCCATTTTTCCCTGGAACAAGATGAAAAGTTCCTAGTGTTCTGAATGCTTGTGTCTCTGTGGGGATATAGCATAGACTTACGGGAGTCTTAGAGGATTTTAACAGTTGGAAGACCAGGACTCAATATTTATCCTGAAGTTGCCATGGCTACTAATGCAGACAAAAGTTGCTGAAAAAGTTCAAGTTACAGATAGCCAGTAAAGAAAACACAAGGGGTCTCATTAATGGTTTTGACAATTAACCACAGTGAAAATTAGTGGCCAGTTGTGTATCTTGATTTCCTGCTTGGAGGATCTCACTAAAGATAAGTAAAATTATTCAAGAAAAAATATGCAAAAACAGTTTGAAAGCTGCCTCATTCCTGTTGTTAGTGGTCAGGTAGAATCAAGAGGTGGGGAGGTAGGTGGATCAGTGGTTAAATTAAAAGGCTTGCTTGCAAAGCCCAATGACGGATTGAATTCACAGAGCCCATGTAAAAGCTTGATGCACAAAATGGAGCATGCATCTGGATGTCATTTGCAGCAGGAAGATGCCCTGTTACACCCATACTTTTCTCTCCTTTCTCTGTCTCTCCATTTTTCTCCTTGCAAATAAATAAATATGAATTAGAAAAACAGACTTTTCTACTATCATCTGAAACATTAAAGTAAATATCTGCTCACTGTTCATTGTTTATGGGATAATTATTTTCTTGCCTTCTGTCATAGACAGCTGCATGCTGCTGGGATGAACTTCCAGACAAACACAGTTTATGGGAGGAACACGATTTGTTTCAGATTACAGATCCAGGGAAGTTCCTAATGGCTGAAAAAGCTCTCTCCCTTTCACAGATCCAAGCTGAGAGGCACAGCCAAACAGCCAAGACCACAAGCAAGCAAGAACAAAACTGGAAGCAAACATCACTGCTGCAGGTAAGCAGCAGGGACCCAGGAGGAGCTCAGACCCCTTTGCATACTTTTAAATTGAGAACCTGATCCTCCCGCAGTAATGTCTGATCTACCTCAGTCTTACCTCCTCCACCAAGGCGGCTTGAAATCCAAGTTTTACTAAAACACCTGAGTGTATTTAGGGACGTGTATTTAAACTACCATACCTTCATTATCACAATTTCAATTTCACTAAGTTAAAACAAACAGTATTTTTATTGTAAGTGCTTTCATTATGACATTTCCATATATTGTGTATCATTTACTGTGATCATATAACCCCTGAGGTAGAGACGGGGAGCTGCCTCAGAGAATAAGAGAGCTTCAGACACAGGAATGAGCACTTTTGTTTGATCCCAGAATCCATGAAAAAAGGCAGGTGTGGCCATGTGTGCCTGTAACCCCAGTGTTGCAGAGGATGGAGGAAGTGGATCACTGGGCCTCTCTGCTCAGTCTGACAGAAAAGCTACAGGTTCAGTGAGAGACTGTCTCAGAGAAATAAGGAATAGGAGCAGTAGGGGAGGATGCTTCAATGGACCCCTTGTTGTCCACATCTGTGTCCACATAACATGCACACATGCCTATGCATGCAATGCACACATACTACGTAAGACACAATAAAAAAGAAATCAATACAAGAAGTCTGAGATACTGGAAACTCTAACCATAGCACTGATTCCTTTGATGTAATGATTAACTTGAAGATCCAGGACATCTCATTTCTCCTTACATCCCTGGTTAGCACAATACTGATGATCTTGCTTATGACTTGGAATTCATCTCAAATTAATATATATATATATATATATATATATATATATATATATATATATATACATACTGCTGTTTGGGAGAATAGGACTCATTCATTCATATGCTATTTATCTACATTTTTTTCCATTCTTATAAATTATATCCTGCTTGCTATGATGATATTTCAGCAATATTTAATCTCTAGTGTGTTGCCATAAATAATTCAGTTTTGGATTAGAGTTATTGTCAACTTCAGGACCAGTATCAGATATATAAACAAGTGATCAAAAAAATGAACAATTGAGTAAATCAATGAAACTGAGGATATCTCAAGTTTATTGGATTTAATAATGTACTTTTCAAAGCTCTTTTACCTAATTTTAGTGCTAATTCCTTTCCATTAACAATGCTTATGCAGAGAGAGAAGGACATCCATTAGTGCCACCTTAATTTGGTGAGTACATTAAATGTCAGCTCAGAAACCAATTTTAATAGCTAAATGTCTACATTTTTGTGGAAAAAAAATCCCTACTGGTTTTGGTTTTGGTTTTGGAAAGGTGTGATATATATTTTTGCTCTGGTTACTACTTTTTATTTTTAAATTTATTTTTACTAGGCATGGACATACTTAGTGTGTAAACAACACATGTTGGTTCCAGCCTTTCCCTTATCCTTGCCCCTTTTCCAAAGGAGCTGTCCTCATTGGGGATGCATTGTGGTGTCAGCAGTCAGTTATAGGGGAAAGGCAATGCTTTTGGCATAATGTACTAACTGGTTGCTATAACACTCTTCCCACCCGTTTTCCGCAAAATTCACTGAGTCATACTTTTTAAGTCTCCATCAGTGATGGGCTTTTAGGATTCTATGGATCTCTGCTTTGGTAGGTGTGAAGTGTTCTCAATGTCGATCTCCTTGACCCTTGTGCTGACATCAGGTTCACCTAGAAGCAGCACTCTTTCTCATTTCCCCTATTCATCTGTGGTTTCAGCTGAGGCTGGGGTGAAATATGCAAGATCATTTATCTCCTGAGGTCCCACTCCCATCTGAAAAAGAGAGACAGATTCTCTAATGGAGAGTGAAGTCAGCACTGATAAAATGGGATAATTGTTATTAAATTAGAGATAATTTAAAGAGTGTAGAACCTGTATAGCCCAAGATTAGTGGAAGCATGACAATGGAAAGCCAAATCATTATATGGATATGATTCTGACTTATTACCCATTTCCAGATATGGTTTCCTTTTCACTGAGTGGATCTGTTAGTTAATCCAGTAGAAGTTAGTTAGCCTCCAAAGCTGTGTGCCACTACTGCATTTGTGTGGGCATCACATCAGGTTGTTTGCTTCTGAGTTGCTTAGACATTAAGTTGCTCAGACAGATGTTGGCCACTTTCTGCTGGTAGCTCATGTAGTGCCTTCCAACACTAGAAGGGCTGTCTGGGGACTGTCTCTCTCCTGGACTCCAAACAGGTCTCTCCATGGTCCATGCCAACAGTGGATGGTGTCTTCAGCAGTAGGGTCTTACCATTAACCTCTGGTGGGTTGTCAAATGCTTTGACAGAAGTCTGTCTTGTTTATTTTGGGAGACCTCCTAGGTCTCTCCAATCAACAGCTTGTTGATGATTTTAACCACATCCTGATACAGGGAACTACAGGCCAGTGCCAAGAGAAAAGATACAAAGAAAAAGACAGGAAAAAAAAAAAAAGAGAGAGAGAGAGAGAGAGAAATAGGAGAATTTAAAGTCAGGCTCACCCTCTCCAGGGCCCTTCAATTCAGGTGCTCCCCCTAAGGTCCTTTTGAGGGTTCAACTTTTTAGTCTAACTTCCAGGATGTAGATTTCCATAGTACCAGTTTAATTTGGGTTCAGTTTAGTGCTCCCCCACCCTTCCCCTTCTCCCACACCCTAACCTTCTTATTGTCTAATCCTTGAGATGCCATTAAAGTATGTCAGCAATTTGTGCTGATCCAGTTCAGGAACCACAGATGAATGAGACCATGTGACAATTGTCATTCTGTGATCGCATGAGTTTGCTTAATATGGTCTGTTCCAAGTGCAACCATTTTTCTACAAATTTCATTGTGTCATTTTTTTTTCTTACTGCTGAATAGAATTCTGTCTTGTAGATATACCCCATCTTACTTATTCATTCATAGAATTATGGGACCTGAGTTGATTCCAGTCCTTAGCTATTATGAATTGAGCAGCTATAAACATAAATGAGCAAATATCTCTGAACTGGGGTGTGGAGCTTTTAGAGTAAATGCCCAGTATGGTAATAACAGGGTCTGTTCATGACTCTACATTCTTCCTTTTCAGGAGTCTCCATATTGATTTCCATAGTGTACTAGCTTAAATTCTCACCAACAGTGTATGAGTGATCCTATTTCTCTGCATCCTTACCAACATTTGTTTTCATTTGATTTTTTTAATGTTTATGATCCATACTGTGGTAAGGTGGAATCTCATTGTTTTAATTGGAATTTCCCTAATGGTTGGGGTGTTGAAAATTTTAAGTGTGTGTTAGCCATTTTTAATTCTTCATCTGAGAATGCACTATTCAGTTCTCTGCCCCACTTATGGAGTAGATTGTTTGATTTTTTTTTTTATTGTTTAATTGTTTGAGTTCTTTGTAGATAGTAGATCTTGGGCTTCTATCAGTGGTATAGCTGGTGAGGATTATCTTCTGTTCAGTGAGTAATCTATTGGCTATGTTTATTGTACATTTTACTGTGCAAAAGCTTTTTAGCTTCATGAGATCTCATTGGTTAAGCGCTTATTTAATTTCCTGGACTACTTGGGTTTTGTTCAAGAAGTCTTTCCCACTCATATATAATGGAGAGTACTTCCTATTGTTTCTTCCAGCACTTGAAGAGTTTCAGGTCTGATATTGACATGTTTAATTCATTTGGACTTTTTGTGTATGGAGAACTGAGAGGGTTTAATCTCTTTTTTCTACATATGGTTATCGAATTTGTCCAGCACCATTTGTTGAAGATGCTGTCTTTTGTCTAGTCAACATTATTGGCATATTTTTCAAAGATGAATTGGTTGTAGATATTTGATCTAAGGTCTGGGTCTTCAATTCTGTTCTGTTAGTCAATGTTTCTTTATTATTATTATTATTATTCCTATGTAATGCTGTTTTTGTTACTATGGCTTTGTAATTTAGCTTTATATCAGGCATGGTGATACCTCCAGAGGTATTTTTTTTGCAGAGGATATGTTTTCATATCCAAAGCTTTCTGCCATTCCATATGGATACTGAGATCATTTTTTCAATCTCTGTGAAGAATGATGCTGGTATTTTTGTTAGTATTGTGTTAAATATGTATATAAATTTTGATAAAATTTCTATTTTCACAAAATTAAATTTACCAATTGAGGAGCACAGAAGATCATTCCATCTTTTCATGTCCCCCTCAGTTTCTTTCTTAAATAGTTTTATGTTTTCATTATATAGGTCTTTCACATCCTTGGTTAGTATTATTCCAAGGTATTTAATTATTTTTTGTTGTTGTTGTTGCTTTTGAAAGTAGGACAGCCTCACTGATTTCTTCCTTTGTATATTTGTCCTTTACATGTAGAAAGACTACTGATTGTTGTGCATTGATTTTGTATCACGTGACTTTACTGAAGAAATTTATCACATTTATAAGTTTTGAGATAGAGACTTTTGGTCACTTATGTGTAGGATTATGGCATCTGCAGATAGGGCTAACTTCATGTTTTACTTTGCAATGTGAGTCCCCTTTATTTCATTCTCCTGTCTTATTGCTTATTTGGGGTATAACTTCAAGTACAATGTTGAAGAGCAGTGATGACATCAGGAACCCCTGTATTGTTCCCAATCTCAGTGAGAACTCCTTGAATTTTTCCCCATTAAATATTGTTTGTATTAAGTATTAAGTATTTGTATTAAGCATTATTTAGGACTTGGCCTTTATTGTGTTGAGATATAAACTCCATGCCTATGCCTTTCCATTGCTTTGACCATGAAGTGGTGTTGTATATTGTCAAATGCCTTCTCTGTGTCCATTGAGATGATTACATAGTTCTTATGGTTAAGTTTCTTTATGTGGAATATGATGTAGACCAATTTCCATATGTTGTACCATCTGTGCATCGCTGGGATTGTGGTGTTTTGATTCAGGTGTCCCCCATTAACTTAGATATTCTAAATATTAATCTCCCCAGCTGATGACAATTGGGAATTAACAACTCCTGGAGGTGGTATATTGTTGGGGGTGGGCTTATGGGTATTATCGCCATTTTCCCCAAGCCAGTGTTTGGCATATTCTCCTGTTGTTATTGTCCGTCTTATGTTGGCCAGGGGGTGATGTCCACCCTCTGCTCATGCCATAGTTTTCCCCTGCCATTGTGGACCTTCCCTCAAGCCTGTAACCCTAAATAAACCTCTTTTTTCTCACAAGCTGCATTTGGTTGTATGATTTCTACCAGCAATGCAAACCTGACTACAACAGTAAATTGGTACAGAGGAGTGGAATTGCTGCTAGACACCCAACTGTAAGGCGTTGGCCTTTTGGAGCTGATTTTCAAGGTGAGTGTGGAAGGATTTGAAACTTTGGCCTAAGAGATGCCTTGTACTGCTGTAAGTACAGCTTGATTGAGTATTCTGGTCTAAGCTGCAAGACCTGAATGCAGTAAGTAGTATAGTCTGTGAGGTTTGGCTTATGACGGTGAGAAAGAGCTTTGCTTGGACAGAGTTAGCAGTTTGTGTGAGAAACTTGCTCTAATGCCCGTGACCTGAGAAGTTGTGTAGGGTTGTTTTGGGTAGAAATGAACTGGTATGAGCAGAGGCATGTGGCACAGAAAAAAAATGAAATCTTTGGGTGAATTGTTGCCTGTTCATTTGCAATTGAGAGATTATAACCTTTGAGATTGGGTCAACTGACCTGCACTGGGGCAACAGGAAGAATGTAGACTCTTTTGGAGGGGCCTAATTGCTCAACAAGTGTCCTGTTCTTCAAAGCCTACTTTATTCCCTCCTGATTTAACAAACTGACACCCTATCTGGTATTGTGGAGTATGAGAAATACAGGAGAGGTTCATTGAGTTTGCAACAAGGTCTTGTGTTTTAGAAATGGCCATGGGCAGTGTGAAGCAGGCTTGCTGGTTGCCTGACTGGAGACAGCAGGGAGCCATGAGGATGAACCATAGATTGCAGTGGAGACCCAGTGGAGATGCCAGAACCACATGATGGCTGCTACTTAGCTGCTGGCATGGATGAAATTTTCCAGGCCTGTGAGTAGCCTAGTTGGAGGGGCAGACTTGGAATGCCAGCGGCTTGTTGCTGGTTAGAATTTTTGGACTTGGTGATTTGTCACTGGCTAGAATTGTTGGACTTGGAGTAATGGAATTTGATGTTTTCCCAAGTTGTTTTAAATATTGCATTGGCTGATTGTTTCTTTGCTATGCCCAATGCCATCTTTTGCAGGGTGAATGTTTATTCTGTGTTATCATTTTTTTTAAGGTTATTTTTTGGTATTGTGTCTCAGTTAAGAGACCTTAAATTATGGAGATGTATGAACATCATTGGAATTGATAAAAACTATGTGGACTTTTAAAGTTGGATTGAATTGATTGTATTTTATATCATGTACGGATATCAATTTCTGGGGGGCAAGGGCAGAATATGGTGGTTTGATTCAGATGTACCCCATAAAGTTTAGATGTTCTGAATGCTAGTCTCCCCAGATGATGGCAATTGGGAATCAATGTCTCCTGGAGGGAGTGTGTTTTGGGTGGCTTATGAATGTTATAGCCAGTTTTCCCTTGCCAGTGTTTGGCATACTCTTCTGTTGTTATTGTACACCTGATATTGGCCAAGGGGTGATATCTACCCTCTGCTTATGCCATCATTTTCCACTGCCATCGTGGAGCTTCCCCTTGAGCCTGTAAGCCAAAAATAAACCTCTTTATCCCACAAGATGCTTTTAGTTGGGTGATTTCTACCAGCAATGCAAACCTAACTGCAACAAGGATGAAGCCTAATTAGTCAAGGTAGATAATGGTTTTGGTGTGTTGTTGAATTTGGTTTGAAAGAATTTTGTTCAGTATCTTTGCATCGAAATTCATCAGAGATATAGGCCTATAGTTTTCATTTCTTGTTGCATCTCTGTCTGGTTTGAGTATAAGGGTGATACTAGCTTCATAAAAGGAGCTTGGGAGGATACTCTGATATCCAATTATGTGAAACATTTTGAGAAAATTTGGTTTCACTTCTTCAATGAAGATTTGATAGAATTCAGCTGAGAAGCAATCTGGTCTTAAACTTTTTTTTTTTTTTTTTTTTTTGAGGAGGTTTTTGATTACCTTTTCAATCTCCATGGATGTGATAGGTTTGTTTAGGAGAATACTCTGATCTGAGTTTAGTTTTGGTATGTGATATATGTCCAGGAATCCATACTTTTTGTCCAGAATATCCATTTTTGTGGAGTAGCAGTTTTGGAAGTATGCCTTGATTATTCCTGAAGTCTGTTGTTATTGTTACCTTTTCATTTCTGATTTTGTCAATTTGAGACATCCTTTTGTTGTTGTTCATGTTCCTGTTGTTTGATAAAATTGGCCAGTGGTTTGTTAATCTTGTTCATTTTTTCACAGAACCAGCTCTTCTTTTCATCAATATTTAATTGTATTAGTAGTTTCCAATTTATTAATTTCTACTCTAGTTTTGATTATTTCTTTCCATCTGGAGCTCTTTGGTTTGGATGATTCTTATTTTTACATTTCCTTCAGGTGGACAGTTAGGTAATTGACTTCAGATCTACCAGTCTTTGTAAATGAATGCGTTTGGTGCTAGGACTCTTCCCTTATAACTGCCTTCATTGTATCCCATAAATTTTGGCAGGTTTCATTTTCATTGTTATTCAATTCTAGGAATTTTACAATTTCTTTTTTTGATTTCTTCTATGACCCATACATTGTTTAAAAATGTGTTGTTTAGTTTCCAGTAGTTGGGGGTTTTTGATTGTCTCTTGTTGTTAATTTCTAGCTTTAAAACATTGTGATCTGACATGATACATGGAGTTACTTCAATTTTCCTGATGTTATGGAGGCATGCCTTATGGCCTAATATGTGGGCAATTTTGGAAAGTGATCCGTGGCCTGCTGAGAAAAATGTGTATTCTGTGGAGTTGGGGTGGAAAATTTGGTAGTTGATCTATGATGTTGTTGAGCTCTATTATTTCCCTATTGATTTTATCCTTGGATGATCTGTCTATTGATGATAGTGGGATACTGAAGTCTCCAACGATCATGGTGTTGGTATTTATTTCTGTTTTATTGTCAAGTAGATTTTGTTTTATGATCTGTGGTGTACCTCTCTTGTCACATATATAATTTTGATTGTGATGTGATTGCATTGGATCATTCCCTTGATTAGTAAGAATTAGCTTTCTTTGTCCTTTTTCATTAATTTTTCTCTAAAGGTATTTTATCAGATATTAATATAGCAATGTCTGCTTGTCATTTATATCCATTTTCTTGGAATATCATTTTTCACCCTGTGGAGGTATATATCTTAGTGATGATTTGGGTTTCTTGAAGACAGCAGACAGAAGGGTCTATTTTTTTTTGTTTGTTTGTTTGTTTTGATCCACACTGATAACTTGTGTTTTTTGATAGGTGAGTTAACACCATTAATATTTAAGATTCTTACTGTGTTTATTGAACTAATTCCTGCCATCATGAGATAGTCTATGGGGTTTGGCTCTTTCTTATGTTATGTACTATGTTGAGCCTTTATTATTTTTGGTTATTGTGATCTTCTCGTTGGCTCTTGAGATTGGTTGTTTGACTTATGTGTGGAATATTCCCTGAAATATTCACTGTAGGTTTGGCTTTGTGTTTATATAATCAGAGTTGACTTTTTTTATTCTGTATTCTCAGGCTGTCCTCAAACCCACAGAAATCCTTCTACCTATCCCTCCCAAGTGCTGGGGTTAAAGGCATGCACCAAAATGCCCATCTTTCACTCTCTCCCTTTCATCTACCTCTCTTTCACATAAAGAAAAGAAAAAAAATAAATAAATAAAAAAGAAAGTGCTTAAGTATTTTTTTTAAGTACTCTCTTGAGCTGTAAGGGAACATCAATCTGTCAACCCTGAATAAGAATAGGGTAGTCTGAATGAAAAACATTTGTTAAAGTCTTTGAGTTTGAGTAGCCAGTCCTATTAAGTGATATTAAGCAAATGGGGTAGAAGTCTTGATAGAAAATATTGAGGAATGAAATCTGGTATGCTAAACAATTATGTCCAGTCACTGAGAGGTTTCCCAAGACAAGAAAATTTAGGTCTAATATGGACAGTCATAGTCTAATTGGAACAATTATTCACTGTAAACTTTGGTTTTAAATTTAGACCTTAAATCTACATGCTCAGTATGTAAGTTTTATTCTTTAACAAAGGAGTGTTAATAGAGGCTTATGTAAAATCACATTGTATACCACAGGAAAAACTGCATTTTTACACAATATAAAGCACAAAGAGGATGATCTAATGGAATACAGTCAGTTTTCAGGATATTCATTCACATAGTAAAGTTTCTATTTTAAATATATATGTAGAGAGAGAGAGAGAGAAAAACAAGTAACCTTTAGTTTTTCATCTATTTTTCTTTTAATTTAAAATTTTGATTTTCTTGATATAACTCCAAATTCATATTGCCTTAAATCCCTCTGAGGCAAAAAATCCCATATATATATACATTTAACATAGATAAATAGATAGAGAGATAGAGAAAACTTAACCAGAACAATTAGACAAGAATAAACAATAAATGTATAAAACATAAAAGAAAATGGTCAAAGCATCCCTGTTTACAGATGACATTCATCTACATATTGAAAATTCAAACAACTTAATTTCTTCAAAGAAAAAAATGGAAACTGGGTATCCTCATGTGGAAGTTTGAAATTGATCTTCTACCCTTCCTACTGTACAAAATGCAACTCAAAAATATAAAGCACAAATATAATAATAATTTTGAAATGACTAGAAGAAAATAGAGAAGCCATATTATGATATTGATATATGTTAGAATTTCATGGTTTGCACTACAGTATATTAGGGAACAATAAAAGAATTGCAGTAATAAAATTATTCTACACACCAAAGAAAATACAACTATAATAGATAACCTATAACCTTGGATAACACCTGTATCATCAATGCATTTTAACTTGAAAATCTAAGAAATTCAATCACATGATGGAAAAGTGATTTGAACAGATTCTTATCAAAAGATATGAATGGTAGACAAAATAAAGAGCACTTTATACATAAGGGAAATATAAATCAAACTATATCAAGGTTACACTTCATCCAAATTATCAAAATTTAAAAAAAAAAAGAAAGAGAAAAAAATGCAAGTACTGGGAAGGATGTGGGAAAATGGAACCTTTTTTTGTTTATGGAAATGCAATTAGTGCAGCCACTGTGAAAAACTGTATGAAATTTCCCCAGAAAACTAAAATTAGAACTATTTTATGATCTCCCTATAACACTGCTTGGTTAATATTTAAAATACATTATCAGCAAATAAAAGAGTCACTAAAATATTCAACATTATGTAACACTATTAATCGTAATCAGCTATGTAAATGCCAATGTACCCAATAATAGAAAAATTGATAAACACAATATATAATACAAAGTTACATGCATATAGGTATTATACAGCTATAAAAAAGGTGCAATTATATCATGCTTGAAAGAAAATACACAGAATTGGAATACATATATATTGAATTAATAAATGCAAGTGATACAATCAGAATGTTTATAAAATATATGAACATCTTTCAAAATAAGTAACAATGGACAAAATAGTTTTTCACCCATTCGAATAAGTAAAGTGATATATTTTCTCTCATATATAAAAACTGAAATTAAAATATAAAGTCACTTAGAAAAATGACTATTGTGGAATATGAAGAGGACAAAGGAGGAAAAATGGAGGGGAGAGCAAGTAGAAGTGTGGACATGACTAATATACAATCAATGTACATTGTATATTATCGGAAGCCCACAGTTTAAGTATTTAATATATACAAGTAGAGGGTTTTTTTTAATGTTTTATTTGACTTACTTTTAAGGCAGGGATATGACCTCTCTCTCTTTTTATTAGAAGGACTGGGAATTTACCATAACTGATAGGTCATGAACTATGTGATTTGAAGTAAGAAATTCAGACAATTGATCCATATAGGTATAGCTACGTCAAAAGTAAATACCTGGTCAGCCAAATGCATAAGAACTTGGTAAAATTTTGAAGTAGAATACCTGATAAAAAAAAAAAATCATTCATTCAATATTTATTTTCATCCTTAGCTTTACTTAATCCAAATGTGTGTTAGAAAAAAAAATCGTGCTTGAGATTTATGAATGTGTTTGCTTGGTGAATCTTATGCTGTTTGTTTTATAATGCCTTAATCAGATTCAGGGAGAAAATTCCATTTAATTTCAGCACATTTAATTAATATTTACTTCTTAAAATTAATATACAAATGTGTAGTATTTTCAAATATTGATATTTTGAGGCTGTCATCTAACATATGTATGTTTATGTGTATGTATAGCTCTATGTATAGAGAGATATATAAGATACATCTTATATATTTATACATATATTCATATATCTATATATATGTTGTATCTTATATATCTATATAAATATTATATATATATGTAATATACTTAGTGCATATAGTACAAAATCAATGATTTTGAAATACTTTAATCTTCCCAACCTTTTATGGTATTGATTTTGTTTAATCACAAAATATTTCAAATGGTCAGAATAGTTGATGATAAGTAAATTAAGAACAAGGTCATTCTATAATTTGAGATTTTTTTGGTGGATTAAATGATATATAAAAATATTTATTTAGGGCTGGAGAGATGGCTTAGTGGTTAAGCGCTTGCCTGTGAAGCCTAAGGACCCCGGTTCGAGGCTCGGTTCCCCAGGTCCCACGTTAGCCAGATGCACAAGGGGGCGCACGCGTCTGGAGTTCGTTTGCAGAGGCTGGAAGCCCTGGTGCGCCCATTCTCTTTCTCTCCTTCTATCTGTCTTTCTCTCTGTGTCTGTTGCTCTCAAATAAATAAATAAATAAATAAATAAATAAAAATATTTATTTAGGGTCAGAATACCATATTTTGTAGGTCATAAAATTGGACTGACTATAGAAATAACTATCCATTTAAAATATCATAATTTGGTGACTGTTTTCAAGTTATCCTTATGAAAATGTTTTGTGCACATTTGCCATTCTGAAATGATTGAAATAAAGATTTTGTTAGAGTACCAAGTGTTTCTTTTGGCAAATGAAGCTTTTTCAATTAAGCTAGTAGTGATGTGAAATCATTTTTGGAAGATTTTCAATATATATGGAGATAATTTATGTTATAGCTTTAGTTTTCAAAGACACAATTCAGTCTAGTGCTTATATTTTTGCATCAATACTTAAATATATAATGTATAAAGTTATTTAAATTTAATTTATACCATTTTTGGTGATTTAAATGCAAAATATCCACCATAGACTCATATGTGTGAATACTTAATATCAAGCTTGTGTTACTGTTTATGAAGATTGTGGTATGCCCTTGTGGGAGGAAGTGTGTCAGTGGGGGCTGCCAGTAAGAGGAAATCCTCTATCCCTTACTTACTCCTTGCTAATGTATCCTGTCTGCTTCTGCCAGGTTTACCCCGCAAAAAAGGACAATTTCCCATGAAACCGTAAGTGAAAATAGACCTGTTCCTTCCTTAAACTGCTTCTTGTGATCAACTATTTATCTACCAGAGAGAACAGAATTGATAGATTATTGAAGATATTCACCTTATAAATCCTAAGATTGCTAATTTCTTATCAATCAAATTGCATTTTAGCATTTATCATTTTAAATTTTGCTTTTAACACCATTGATGGTATTTGAATAATTATTATTAAATATTCTATATGTTGGTAATGATAATTTAAAGTTATATAATCATGCTGCTAATATATATTTTAATTGGAATTTTTTAATAGTTATGTCATAGTGTGTACACAGTGACGTTGCTACTATTGTTAGCCTCCTCCCTGTCCTTCCCCCTCTGCAGGGACCCTCCTCGTTGGGGAATGTGGGTCATGCATTGTGGAGTTAGCCATCAGTTATGAATAAGAGGCAATGTCTCTGTGCATAATATCCCAACATGTGCCCCCCTTCTGCAAATTTCCCTTATCCATGTTGGGTTCATTTTAATTTTGCTTCAGTGATGAGGTCTTGAGAGCCTCTGTGTCTCTGGATATATGGTTTGGTAGAAGTTGAGTATTCTCTCTGCCTATCTCCTTCACCATTGTGCTGGCACCAGGTTCACCAAAAATGTAGCACTCTTGCTCATATCCCCAACTAATGTTTGCTTTAGTTGGGGCCTTGGGGAGGTGTGATGGGCTGATTCCCTCTGCAGAAACTGTGTCCATCTGAAAAATAGATGCAAATTCTCCAGTGAAGAGTAAAGTCAGCACCAGAATAATGGTAAAACTATTATTATTTTAGAGATAATTTAATCGGTGTATACCTTCTTGTATCCCACGATTAGTGGGAGCTTCATAATGGAGAGTGGGCTCAATTTGGGGTATGATTCTGACTTGTTTTCCAGCTCCAGCTATAGCTTCCATTCCACTGAACAGATCAGTTAGCCAAATGAAAAACAGTTGGTTACCCACCATGGCTATGTGCCACTATTGCACTTGTGTGAGTATCATGTCAGGTTGTTTGCTGTTGAATAACTTAGACCATGTGTTGCTTGGGCAAATGTTGGTTATTTTTTTTTTCCCCAGTCACTAATAGAGCATCTGCTGGCACTACATGAGCTAACTGTGTGGGCACTAATTCTCTTTCAGATTCCAGGCAGATCACTCCATGTTTCATACCCACAGCATGTGGTGTCTTTGGCAGTAGGGTTTTACCACTAATCTTTGGTGGGTCATCAAATACTCTGACAGAAATCTGTCTTCTTTTGGGAAACCTTATAGGTCTTTTTGATCAACAGCTCATTGTGTATGTTAACCGCATACTGGTAGTGGAAGTTGTAGGCCAGTGCCAATGTAAAAAAGGAAGAAAAAGATAAGTAATATAAAAGAGATAGAGAGAAAAGGGAGAGAGAGAGAGAAACAGGAGAAGATGATTATCTTCATCACATACTTTTCTGGGCTCTGTGATTCAGGTGTTCCCTCTAAGGACCTGATGAAGGTTCAACCATTTAGTTTATCTTTTAGGTTGTAGAATTTTATGGTAACATTGCAATTTGGGTCCAGTTTTGTGTCCTCTACCCCCACCCTTACCTTCCCCTCCTGCTCCACCCTCCATATTGTCCTCTTCTAGAGATGCCTATTAGGTATGTCAGTACGAAGGACAGATTCAGGTTAGGAAGCACAGATGAGTGATACCACGCAAGGATTATCTTTCTGTGATTGGGTGAGTTTGTTGAGAATGATCTGTTCCAGGTTTGACCACTTTTCTTCAATTTTATTCTTTTTTAATTTTTTATAACATTTAAAAATATTTTATGCATATATTTATTTATTTGAAAGTGACAGACAGAGAGAGAAAGAGGCAAATAGAGAGACAGAGACAGAATGGGACCACCAGGGCCTCCAGTCACTGCAAACGAACTCCAGACACATGCATTCCCTTGTGCATCTGGCTAACGTGGGTCCTGGGGAATTGAGCCTCAAACCTGGGTCCTTAGGCTTCACAGTCAATTGCTTAACCTCTAAGCCATATCTCTAGCCCAATTTTATTCTTCCATTGTGACTTTTTCACTTGGGAGTTTAACAGAAAATATACTTGCTATTTACGCTATTGATTTCTAATTAAAGTATGAATGTACCATATAAATACTTGTCTTTTTGTCTGCAAGGCAAGGAGTATAAGTAATAAACAAAGAGCATGCATAGTTGGTATGAGTAATATTTAAGAACGTCATAGAATTTCCATTTTGTCTAATTTTAAACAGTAAACCATTTAGAAAAATGCTAAAATGATAATTTATATGTAGAGAGTATAAAACATAAATGAATTTCAATGTTGCCCTGTGAAAGAAACATCAAAACATCAAAATTATAATAATGTTTGAGGAAAAAGAATGTGATTTTTTTTAAATTTATGATATTTTTAGAGAGAGATAGAAGCAGATAAAGAGAATGGGCTCTAGACAAATGTTCCATCTTGTGCATCTCTCTCTCTATGAAGGAACTGAGGAATTGAACCAGGGTCCTTATGCTTTGCAAGCAATCACCTTAACAGGTGAGCCATATCTGCAGCCCATTTTTATTTTTATTACACTTTTTTAGTTTTGCATATTAACTTTTTATGGAATGTTAACATCGTTTGATGTTTATAATACTAAATATATTTCACAATATTTGGTACACTTCACAACAATTATGATAAACAATTTTATCTGTTTATTAGACATGAAAAACTATTTTTCTTTAAATAAAATTAGAATATCTGTTAGAAATAAATAAAATCCACATTTACTATTATTTTAAATTTTTGTTGTTTTACAAAAATGCTGTGTATGTATTTGTATAGGTCAAGAGATATTAATAACAAAAGGTGTTGTTAAGCCAGGTGAGGGGGCACATGCCTTTATTCTTAGCACTTGCTAAGATGTTGAGGTTGGAGGATCACTATGAGTTTGAGGCCAGCCTGGGAGTACATTGAGAATTTCAGGTCAACCTGGGCTAGACTTAAACCCTACCTTGAAAAACAAAATAAGACAAAAAAGACAAACAACAACAATCAGAAAAAAAGAACTATAGCAATGTGTGCTGAAAACAAGTTTTATAGTCAGTGATATCTATGTGAAGTCAGTCCTCTCAAACTGTGACTGTGTGGAATCAGTCCCATTCTCATTTTCTGCATGATAACTGGATGCACTCTTAAGCTCTCCCTTGTCTGTGACATGTGTTTGACCATGTTTGATCATAGTATTATGAACTAATGACCATTTCTGTGAAACAGATGCATTTTTCTTTTCAACACTAAAAGTCATAATCAAGTTTGAAGTTTGTAGAAGTGAGGTAGAAAAGAATTAGTAGGTTTGTTCTGTGTTTTCTTTTTCTAGATACATACATTTTTCATTTATCCAAAACTGTTTAGTGAATTAAAGCTTCCTGGAGGAGAAATGATACTATTTACTCCTATTTGAACTAAAAGTTCTCCTTCCTTTCATTGATTACTAAATCTTACTTAGACTCTTGGGATGAATGGCACTACAAGGGTGAAAACTATTAAATAAGGCATCTCCTATTTGTTTGTGCATGATGATAAGGAAGTTTGACTATTACATGATTATATTGTTTACCTGCCATATAAGGCCTGTGCCTCAGACTTACTTTGATTAACTACATAGTACTATATGGCATTTACAAATTCATTACAATCAATACATTAAAAAGATGTTTTAAGAAAAAAAAGAAGAAAACGATTGGTCACCCTTAAAATTCCCACACAAGTAGAAACAATGCAAAAACTAAGTGATTAATTGCTGCATAAATAAACACTTAAATACAATTTAATGCATTTGTTCATCCTTTTTCATGTATTACAGCAACAAAAATCTTTTTTAAGAAGTTGCATATTTTTTCTTACTTTGATACATAGCAGAAGGTAGTATATTGCCAAAAAAGTATTGTAAAAAAATATAGTAAAACTAAACAAATTTCTGATGATATATTTTAAAATGCCATAACTTATACCATGAAAATATATGCAAGGCAACATTATGGCAAAAAAAAAAACCCCTTAAATCGGTTTTTATTAATTATTTGTATTTACTTATTTGCAAGCAGAAAAAGATAGAAGAGATATAGAGAAGAGACTGGGTGTGCCAGGGCTGTCAGCCACTGCAAAAATAAATAAATAAAATGAAAATAAATAAATAAATAAGTAAAACTCCACTTGCATGCACCACTTCTTGCATCTGGTTTAACATGGGTATTGATGAATCTAACCTGGGGCATTAGGTTCTGTAGGCAGGTGTCTTAATCACTGATCCATCTCTTCAGCCTTTCAATTTGTTTTTAATTATGTTAAAAAACTATTGGTATATGACTCTTTCAATAAATATCTAAATTCAACCTATAGAAATGATGTACTTATTTCTATGGCCTATTAGTTTTCTGCTTTGTAGAACATCACTTTCACAATATATTCACTCTCTAATCTGCATGTGATATATGCATTTGTGCACTTTAAAGTATATTTTCCTTCAATGACAGTATTAGTTAACAATTTTCCTTCAGCATTCAATATAAAATGTGATCAGAGGAAACTTTCCAAATTACTCAGCCTAAAGGAACTTATAACCTTATTAACATAGCCTAGCATATTTAATTTTATAGTTATTGATTTTATTCACATTACATAATTAAGTGTGAAACATAAATTGTTAAGCTAGGATTTAGAAGATTATTATGTCTTGTAAGGGTAAGTATGGTTATGCTACATAATGATATGATTAGTTTCCTTGATTTTAATTGAGAGATAGCTTTGCATTATGGAAACACATAGCTGAATTGTTTGGATTACTTATTTTATCTCACAAATTATGTATATCAAAGAAAATTTAGTGAACTTTATTTTATTTATTTTACCTATTCTTTTCACTTGTTTAATTTATTCGCTCTTATTTATGGTATGCTGGGTCTCCTTGGACTCTAGGCAAGTATTTCATCTTTGCACTCCACTAACATTAACAGAGATTTCCATAAATATATTTGAGACAGATAATGATAGAAAGACACAGACAGAGTAAGAGAGAGTGTGGATGTTCCAGAACATTGTGCTGCTGCAGTTGAACTCCAGATGCATGTGCCCCTTTTTTTCATTAGTATTGGGGAATTAAACATGAGCCTTTAGGCTTAGTAAGCAAGAACCTTTAACCACTGAGAATCTCTCCAGCCCTGGATTTATTTATCTATTTTCTTTCTTTCTTTCTTTCTTTCTTTCTTTCTTTCTTTCTTTCTTTCTTTCTTTCTTTCTTTCTTTTCTTTTCTTTTCTTTTCTTTTCTTTTCTTTTCTTTTCTTTTCTTTTCTTTTCTTTTCTTTTCTTTTCTTTTCTTTTCTTTTCTTTCTTTCTTTCTTTCTTTCTTTCTTTCTTTCTTTCTTTCTTTCTTTCTTTCTTTCTTTCTTTCTTTCTTTCTCTTTCTTTCATTTGTTCGTTCTTCCTTCCTTCCTCCCTCCCTCCCTCCCTCTTCTCTCTCTCTGTCCCTCTCTCTCTCTTTCTTTCTTTCTTCCGAACTAAACTTTAATGTCGTCATCTTAAAAAAAAAAAAATAGGACTTAAAAACTTAGAAAATTTGTTTTTTGGTAGTAGAATATGTATTATAATTGTTATAAGTAGACTTACATGGCAACAAAATTAAAAATTACAACTAATTTGGAAACACTGGAAAAGGAGCATTTTTAAAATTAAAGGTATAGTTTAGCTGTAATAAGCCATTATAAAAGGAAAACAAGGGGCTGGAGAGATGGCTTAGCGGTTAAGCACTTGCCTGTGAAGCCTAAGGACCCGGTTTGAGGCTAGGTTCCGCAGGACCCCCGTTAGCCAGATGCACAAGGGGGCGCACGTGTCTGGAGTTCGTTTGCAGTGGCTGGAAGCCCTGGCGCGCCCATTCTCTCTCTCTCTCTCCCTCTATCTGTCTTTCTCTCTGTGTCTGTCGCTCTCAAATAAATAAATAAAATTTAAAAAAAAAAGGAAAACAGGAAGACTAAGTTTGTAGTGGTTGGAGGCCCTGGTGAGCCCATTCTCTCCCTCCCTCTCTCTCTCTCTCTCTCTCTCTCTCTCTCTCTCTCTCTCTCTCGCTCTCTCTCTCGCTCTCTCCCTCGGTCTCTCTCTCTCTCTCTCTCTCTGTCTCTCTCTCTCTCAAATAAATAAATAAAAATAAACAACAACAACAAAAAAATTTAAAAAATCAAAATGTCTGACCCAGAAAGTAGCTGAAATGAAGCCTAAACTCCCCTGTGGCAAATTAATGTTCCAGGGCCTCACTGGAGAGCTCTATACAGATATGGTATAGTGTTCTTGTACATAGGCTATCCTTTGTTAGAAACACTTGACTTTAGGGGTAAGCAAAAATCTAGATTGCTTGTCCTTCCTCATTGTGCTCATTTCCATCGCACTACATGTTGCTGGCACCGTTACTACAAGGGTCAGAAATAGCATGGCTTTGTTTAAAATATCTCTGTTATTCTGGACAAAACTGTGAAAAGAAAAATAAAATATTACTCATTGGACAAGTATAAATGAATATGTATTCATGGAAGGATTATGTTGCTTAGCAGGAATAAGCAAACAGCCTTAATAGTATCCAGATACACCATTAGGACACATGTTTCATACTGGTCAGGTTTAAAATCAGAGAAATGCAGCAAAACAATTTTTCTTAATGAAAATAAATATTTAGAATCCTTACAAAAAGAAAACTCTGTTATCAAGAGTCTATGCTATCAAATAACACAATAATAATGTGAACAAGAACTTAGAACAACTCTCAAGAAAAAGCTTTTTTCTTTTGATTTTTTTTTTTTTTTTGGAGATGGTTATCACTTTATCCCAGGCTGAACTGGAATTCAATATGTCGTCTCAAGATGGCCTTATTTTTATGGTGATGCACCTACCTCAGCCTCCCAAGAGCTGGGATTCAAGGTGTGTACCACTACACCTGACAGTAAAAACTTTTGTATTGAAAGTTTTCATATACAAATATATATATATATATATATATATATATATATATATATATATATATATATTATATATATTATATATATATATTATATATAATATATTATATTATATATATAATATATATATAAACACATATACACACATATATACATATGTATATATAGATAGATATACATATATATCATCTATCTATCTATCTAACTATATGTATATATGTATATTCATTCTTCTTATCACCTCTTACATTGCTTCTCCCTTTCCTCTTTCACTGAATCCTTTCTTTTTTCCTCTTCTTCTTTGATGTCATTGTGTCCAAACTCTGCTCCTTCATTCTTGACAGAATTTTTGATGTCACTAATCAATATTGTACAGGAAAAAATAGTCATGTTAAGGTCGTGAATGCTATAGCCATGACACATCTGGAAGACAGTGTCCCATGGCACTCCTGCTCATCCTCCTTCTGGCCCATTTTCTGCATTATCGCTTGAGCCTAAGAGGGTGTGGTTGTTTCAGTCAGGTGTCCCCCATAAACTTCGGTGTTCAGGATGCTAGGTTCTCCAGCTGTTGGCAATTGGAAATTGAAGCCCACTGTGGTTGGTGTATTGTTGCAGGCAGGCTTATGGGTATTATAGCCAATTCCCATGGCAGTATTTGGCATACTATCCTTTTGCTATTTCTACCTTGTGTTGGCCAGGAGGTGATATCCACCCTCTGCTCTTGCCATTGTTTTCCCCTGCCATCGTGGAACTTCCCCATGAACCCATAAGCCAAAATAAACCTCTTTTTCCCACAAACTTCTCTTGGTTGGGTGATTTCAACCAGAAATTCAAACTGGACTACAGCACTGGGATTAATAAATATGTCTCATTTATCACTGACTCCTCCATAGTGTATTCTGCTTGTGCTTAAGTCTCCTCTCTAGTCCCAGCCAGTTGTAACATGTAGTTTTTCTAAACAAACTTGAGTGCGGGTAAAATATTGCATACAGTAAATCCCACTTTCTCACACTTCGCATTTGAGATACCTTAAATCAATTAGTTATCTATCCACAAGTATGCTATACTTAGCTGAGTGTATTTTATATTAGCATATGTTTACTTTTTAATATACACTTTTTATTAATTAGTTTTGTATTCACCAAATACAACCAGTTAGGTACAATTATTAGGCTCTTCCATGACCTAACCCCTCCTCATTGCCCCTCCCTGTTGAGGTATATGGGTCGTGCATTGTGGAGTTAGCCTGCAGTTATGGGTAAGATAAGTGTCTCTACATAACATGACCCAACAAGTGGCTCTGACATTCTTTCTGACCTCTCTTCTGCAAAATTTCCCTGAGCCATGTTGAGTTCATTTTTGGTCTCCTTCAGTGATGAGGTGTTGGGGGCCTCTGAGGCTCAGGCTCTCTGACTTGGTTGGAGTTGATCTTTCTCTGTGTTAATCTCCTTCATATGCTGGTATCTGGTTCATCAGGGAAACTGCACCCTTGCTTGTTCTGCCATTTTTTCTTAGTTTCAGCCAGGGCCCTTTTGAGTTATGATGGGGTGGCTCTCTCCTTAGGATCTGCACCTATCTGGAAAAGTGTAGCAAATTCTCCAATGGAGAATAAGTTAGCACCAGGACAAATGAGACAACCCTTACTTTTTTTATAGAGAATTTAATAGGCTTAGGCACTCTTGTAACCCATGATTGATGGTAGCTTGATACTGGAGAGTGGGCTAATGTTTGGATATGGTTCTGACTTGTTTCCCAGCCCCAGCTATGGGTCCCATACCACTGAGGGGATCAGTTAGCTGAATCAAGAGCAGTTGGTTCCCCACCATGGCTGTGTGCCACTGTTGTGCTTGTGTGGGCATCACAACAGGTTATTTGCTGATAAGTAGGTTAGACCATGAGTTCCTTGGACAGATATTGGGCAGTTTCCTCCAGTCACCCATGTAGCACCTTCTGGCAATAGATGCACTGATTGTCTGGGGATTCACTCTCTTCTAGCTTTCAGCAATGCCATTCCATTTTATGTGTCAACAGCATATGGTGTCTTCAGCAGTAGGGTCTTACCACTAACCTTTGGTGGGCCATCAAGTACTCTGACAGAAATCTGTCTGTCTTTTAGGAAAACTTGTAGGTCTCTCTGATCAAAAGCTCACTGTGGATGATAGCCCCATGCTGGTACTGGGAGGTACAGGTCAGTGCCCACTAAGAAAATGAGGAAAAAGACAACTAATATAAACGTGTTAGAGAGAAGAGAGAGAGAGAGGGAAGGAGGGAAGATGTAGAAGATTAAGGTTAGCCTTGATACTACCCTGTCCAGTGTCTTGTTTCAGGTGTTCTCTGTAAGGGCCTGGTGAATATTCAGCCATTTTTTCTGCCTTTTAGGAAGTAGAATTTTATGGTACCATTGCCGTTTGGGTCTAGATTTGTGTTTCTCACCCCTTCGATACCTCCCCTCCCTCCCCATCCATCCTAGTGTCTAGTCCACAAGATGCTTATTGGATATGTAAGGTATCTTGGGTAAATTCTGGTTAGGTGCTTTAGATGAGTGAGACTCTGTGGTGATATTTTTTCTGTGATTGGGTAAGTTTCATTAAGAATGATCTGTTCCAGGTTCAACCATTTTTCCTCAAATTTCATTGTGTCATTTTTTTCTTACTCCTGTATAGGATTCCATTGTGTAGATATGCTACATCTTAGTTATCCATTTTTCTAATGATGGACAACTGGGTTGATTCCACCTCTTAGCTATTTTAAATTGAGCTGCTACAAACATTGTGGACCAAATCTCTCTGGCCTGTGCTTTGAAGGTTGTAGGGTAGATGCCCCGTAAGGGAGTAACTGGGTTTGTTGGTATCTCTATAGTCAGCTTTTTCAGGAGTCTCCATATTGCTTTCCAAAGTGGTTGTACCATCCTACATTCCCACCAACAGTGGATGAGTGTTCTTACTTCTCCACATCCTTGCCAGCATTTATTTTCATTTGATTTTTTGATGTTTGCTATCCTTATTTGGCTAAGGTGAAATTTCATAGTTGTTTTAATTTGCATTTCTCTGATGATTAGGGATGATGAATATTTTCTTAAGTCTGTGTTTGCCATTTGTATTTCTTCCTCTGTGAACTGCCTGTTCAGCTTTTTGTCCCATTTTGTGAGTGGGGTGTTTGACTTCTTACTGTTTAGATTTTTGAGGTTTTTGTAGATTCTAGAGATTAGGCCTCTATCAGTTGAATAACCCGCAAATATTTTCTCTGATTCTGTGCGTAATCTATTGGCTTTGCTTATTGTATGCTTGTCTATAAAGACACTCTTCAGCTTCATGTGATCCCATTGGCTGAGTGACTATTTAAGATCGTGAGCTACTGGGGTTTTGTTCAGGAAATCTTTATCCATTCCTATATCATGGAAAGTACTCCCTAAATTTTCTTCCAGTAGTATTTGAGTTTCTGGTCTTATGTTATGGTTGTTGATCCATTTGGATTTGAGGGTAGTGAATGGTGAAATGTGTGGATCAAGTTTCAATTTCCTGCATAAGGTTATCCCGTTTGTCCAGCACCATTCATTGAAAATGCTGTCTTTTTTTCAATGCTATATTGTTCAGGCCTTTGTCGAATATCAAGTAGCTATAGGTGCTTGACCCAAAGTCTGGGTCCTCAAGTCTATTCCATTGGTCTATACTCCTGTTTTTATGCTAGTACCATGCTGTTTTTATTACTATGGCTTTGTAATATAGCTTTAGATCAGGTATGGTGATGCATCCAGAGGTATTTCTTTTGCTGAGGATATGTTTGGATATGCGAGGCCTTCTACCTTTCCATACAAAATTTGAGACAATATTCTATGTCTATGATAAACACTGTATGGATTTTATTTGGAATTGCATTGAATCTGTATATTGTCTTTGATAGGAGTGTCATCTTCACAATATTAATTCTGCCTCTCTGGGAGCATGGGAGGCCTTTCCATTTTCTCAAGTCCTCCTCAATTTCTTTCTTTCTTTCTTTCTTTTTTTTTTTTTTTGAGTGTTTTTATGTTTTCATTGTATAGAGCTTTCACTTCCTTGGTTAACATTATTCCAAGTTATTTTTTTTGTTGCTATTGAAAATGGGAATATTCCCCTTATTTCTTTATCTGTATTTTTGTCATTTGCATATAGAAAGGCTACTGATTTTTGTGTGCTGATTTTGTATCCTGCTACTTTGCTATAGGAGTTAATCAACTTAAGGAGTTTTGGGATGGAGTCTCTTACATATAGAATCATGTCATCAGTGAATCGATCTAATTTAACTTCTTCCTTTCCAAATTTTATCCCTTTTATTCCCTTCTCCTATCTTATTGCTTGAGCTAGGACTTCCAGTACTAGATTGAAAAGCAGAGGTGAGAGAGGAAAATCCTGTCTTGTTCCTGATCTTAATAGGATTTCCTCCAGTCTCTCTCCATTAAATATTTTTTGGGCATTTGGATCTTTGTATATTGCTTTTATTATGTTAAGATATGAACCAACCATGCCAATTCTTTCCAGTGTTTTGATCATGAAGTGATGTTGTATCTTTTCAAAGGACTTTTCTGCATCTAGCGAAATGATCATATATATTTTCTTTTTTATGTTTAAACTTGTTTATGTGTTCTATTACATTGACAGATTTCCATATGTTGAATGACCCCTGTGTTCCTGGGATTAATCCCACTTGGTCAAGATGGATAATGCTTTTGATGTGTTGTTGGATTTGGTTTGCGAGGACTTTGTTCAGGATTTTTGCATTTAATTTCATCAGGGAAATAGTTCAGTAGTTTTCTTTTCTTGTGGCCTCTCTGCCTGGTTTTGGAACGAGGGTGATACTAGCTTCATAAAAGGAGTTGGGTAATTTTCCCTGTCCTCCAATTGTGTGTCCCTGTTTGAGGAAGATTAGCTTGAGTTCTTCCATGAAGTTTTAGTAGGATTCAGCTGAGAAGCCATCTGGTCCTGGACTCTTCTTTTGGGGAAAGTTTTTTATTACTTTTTAAATTTTCCATGAGTATGATGGGTTCATTGAGGTGATTAATCTGCTCTGAGTTTAGTTTTGATAGATGGTATGCATCTAGGAATTTATCCATCTCCTCCACATTAACCACGTTTGTGGAGTAGAGTTTTTTGAAATAAGTCCTGATGATGCTCCCAATTTCACTTATGTCTGTTGTGATCTCTCCTATTTCATTTTGAATTTTGTTAATTTGAAGCTTTTCCTTTTTTTGCTTGATCAAATTGGCCAGGGGTTTGTCAATCTTGTTTATTGTTTCAAATAACCAGCTCTTTGTTTTGTCAATTGTTTTAATTGTTTCCTTAGTTTCCAATTCATTAATTTCTGCTCTGATTTTAATTATTTCTTTCCTTCTGGAGCTCTGTGGGTTGGATTTTTCTTGTTTTTCCAGTGCCTTTAGGTGGATGGGTAGTTTATTAATTAGGGATATTTCTGTCTTTTTTATGAAGACATTGAGTGCTATGAATTTTCCCCTGAGGACTGCCTCCATTGTGTCCCATAAGTTTTGGTATGAGGTGTTCTCATTTTTATTCAATTCTGGAAATTTTACGATTTCATTTTTTATTTCATCCTCTGTCCATTTATTGTTTAAAATTGTGCTGTTCAGTTTCCAGGTGCCGTTGGGTTTCTTGGTTGGTCTTTTGTTGTTGATTTCTAGCAATATAGCATTGTGATCTGATATCATGCAGGGAATTATGTCAATCCTCCTAAATATGTGGAGACAGTCTTTGTGACCCTGTATATGGTCTATTTTAGAGAATGTTCCATGGGCTGCTGAGAAGAAAGTGTAGTCTGTGGATTTGGGAAGGAAAGTTCTGTAGATATCCGTTAGGTCTAAGTGATCTATGGTTTTGTTGAGCTCTCTTAATTCCCTGTTAAGTTTCTGTTTGGATGATCTGTCTATTACTGATAATAGTGTATTGAAGTCCCCAGCTATGATGGTGTTGGTGGTTATTTCTGTTTTATTGTCAAGTAGGTTTTGTTTTATCAACTGGGGTGCCCCTTTGTTTGGTACACACACATTTATGATTGTAATATCCTCTTGATGGATTGTTCCTTTGATAAATAGGAAGTGGCCTTCTTTGTCTTTTTTGATTATTTTTGTTTTTAAGTCTATTTTACCCAATATTAATATAGCTACAACTGCTTGTTTCTTATTCCCATTTGTTTGGAGTATTGTTTTCTACCCTTTCACCCTGAGGAGGTATCTGCCTTTAGTGGTGAGGTGGGTTTCTTGAAGGCAACAGATTAAGGGGTTAATTTTTTTATCCATCATGTTAGCTTGTGTCTCTTGATGGGTGAATTAAGCTCATTAGTATTTAGTGTAATATTAGTGTAATGAATGTGAGATTTGATTTGATCCCTGCCATATTGTGATGGGAGATGTGTGTTGGTGTTTAATGGACTTTGAAGTTTTTTGTGCCTACTCTGAGTTTGGTTATTGTGATCTGCTTCTTGTAGGCATTTGAGTTTGATTATTTGTTTCTTCTCTGTGGAGAATTTCCTGAAATACTTTCTGTAGGTTTGGTTTTATGTTCATATAGTTGTAAAACTGAGTTTTGTCAGGGAAAGTTTTTCTTTCACCATCTATTATGAGGGATACTTTTCCTGGGTAGAGTAGTTTCAGTTGGAAGACATAGGTTCATAGACTTTGCAGTGTTTCTTTCCAGGCCCTTCTAACTTTCAGGGTTTCCATTGAGAAATATGAAGTAATTTTGATGGTTTCCTTTGAAAGTGGTGTGCTGTTTTTCCCTAGCTGCTTGTGGGATTTTCTGTTTGGTGTCAATATTTAGAGTCTTAATGACAATATGTCTTGGAGAGTTTCAACTTTGGTCCAATCTGTTTGGAGTTCTGTTGGCTTCTTGTGTGTTGATGGGCCTTGCTTTTAAGAGACTGGGGAATTTTTCTTCAATTATTTTGTTAAATAAGTTCCCCATGCCTTTGGACTGAATTTCTTCTCCTTCTGGTATTCCAGTGATCCTGATATTAGTGTACATTTAAGGGTATCCCACAATTACCTCATGTTCTGTTCACAAGATCTTGTGAACTTACTGAAATTTTTGAACTCTAAAACTGGTTCTTCCATCTTGTCTTTCAGATTAGTTTCTATCCTCCTCTTGGCTGACTCTATTCTTTTTTTTTAATTTAATTTAATTTAATTTTTTAAATTTTTATTAACATTTTCCATGATTATAAAATATATCCCATGGTAATTCCCTCCCTCCCCACCCCCACACTTTCCCATTTGAAATTCCATTCTCCATCATATTACCTCCCCATTACAATCATTGTAATTACATATATACAATATCAACCTATTAAGTATCCTGCTCCCTTCCTTTCTCTACCCTTTATGTCTCCTTTTTACCTTACTGGCCTCTGCTACTAAGTATTTTCATTCTCACGCAGAAGCCCAATCATCTGTAGCTAGGATCCACATATGAGAGAGAACATGTGGTGATTGGCTTTCTGGGCCTGGGTTACCTCACTTAGTATAATACTTTCCAGGTCCATCCATTTTTCTGCAAATTTCATAACTTCACTTTTATTTACTGCTGAGTAGAACTCCATTGTATAAATGTGCCACATCTTCATTATCCACTCATCTGTTGAGGGACATCTAGGCTGGTTCCATTTCCCAGCTATTATAAATTGAGCAGCAATAAACATGGTTGACCATGTACTTCTAAGGAATTGAGATGAGTCCTTTGGATATATTCCTAGGAGTGCTATAGCTGGGTCACATGGTAGATCAATCTTTAGCTGTTTTAGGAACTTCCACACTGTTTTCCACAATGGCTGGACCAGATTGCATTCCCACCAGCTGTGTACAAGGGTTCCTTTTTTTCCGCATCCCCGCTAACATTTATGATCATTTGCTTTCATGAGGGTGGCCAATCTGACAGGAGTGAGATGGAATCTCAATGTAGTTTTAATCTGCATTTCCCTGATGACTAGTGACGTAGAACATTTTTTTAGATGCTTATATGCCATTCGTATTTCTTCTTTTGAGAACTCTCTATTTAGCTACATAGCCCATTTTTTGATTGGCTTCTTTGATTCCTTATTATTTATCTTTTTGAGTTCTTTGTATATCCTAGATATTAATCCTCTATCAGATATAAAGCTGGCGGAGATTTTTTTTCCCATTCTGTGGGTTGCCTCTTTGCTTTTTTTCACTGTGTCCTTTGCAGTGCAAAATCTTTGTAATTTCATGAGGTCCCAGTGATTAATCTGTGGTTTTATTGCCTGAGCAATTGGGGTTGTATCCAGAAAGTCTTTGCCAAGACCAACATGTTGAAGGGTTTCCCCTACTTTTTCCTCTAGCAGTTTCAGAGTTTCAGGTCTGATGTTAAGGTCTTTAATCCATTTGGACTTAATTCTTGTGCATGGCGAAAGCGAAGAATCTATTTTCATCCTTCTGCAGATATATATCCAGTTTTCAAAACACCATTTGCTGAAGAGGCTGTCTCTTCTCCAGTGAGTATTTTTGGCATTTTTATCGAATATCAGGTGGCTGTAGCTACTTGGGCTTACATCTGGGTCCTCTATTCTGTTCCAGTGATCTACATGTCTGTTTTTTTGCCAGTACCATGCTGTTTTTGTTACTATGGCTCTGTAGTATAGGTTAAAATCAGGTATGGTGATACCACCAGCCTCATTTTTGTTGCTCAGTATTATTTTAGATATTTGAGGTTTTTTGTGATTCCAAATGAATTTTTGGATTTTTTTTTTCTATTTCCATGAAGAAAGCCTTTGGAATTTTGATAGGGATTGCATTAAATGTGTAGATTGCTTTAGGTGAGATTGCCATTTTCACCATATTGATTCTTCCAATCCAGGAACAAGGGTTGTTTCTCCACTTTCTAGTGTCTTCTGCAATTTCTCGCTTGATTGTTTTAAAGTTCTCATTGTAGAGATTCTTTACTTCCTTGGTTAGGTTTATTCCATGGTACTTTATTTTCATTGATGCGATTGTGAACGGGAGTGATTCTGTGATTTCATCCTCTGTGTTTTATTGTTAGCATATATGAAGGCTACTGATTTCTCTGTATTTATTTTGTATCCTGCTACATTGCTGTAGGTTTTGATCAGCTCTAACAGTTAGCTAGTAGAGTCTTTAGGGT
Organism: Jaculus jaculus; assembly: GCF_020740685.1. Taxonomy (NCBI): domain Eukaryota; kingdom Metazoa; phylum Chordata; class Mammalia; order Rodentia; family Dipodidae; genus Jaculus; species Jaculus jaculus. The sequence goes on from NC_059104.1 coordinate 23,014,629, forward strand.
CCTTTATGTATGGAATCATGTCATCTGCAAATAATGATAACTTGATCTCTTCCTTTCCAATTTGTATCCCTTTTATGTGTGTCTTTTGCCTTATTGCTATGGCTAAGACTTCCAAAACTATATTCAATAAAAGTGGGGACAGTGGACACCCTTGTCTTGTTCCTGATTTTAGTGGAAAAGCTTCCAGTTTTTTCCCCATTTCGTAATATGTTGGCTGTAGGCTTGTCATAAATAGCCTTAATTATATTGAGATATGTTCCTTCTATCTTAATTATATTGAGATATGTTCCTTTTTATCATGAAGAGCTGTTGGATTTTGTCAAATGCTTTCTCTGCATCTAATGAGATGATCATGTGATTTTTGTCCTTCAACCCGTTTATGTAATGTATTACATTTATAGATTTGCATATGTTGAAGCAACCCTGAATCTCTGGGATAAAGCCTACTTGGTCTGGGTGAATGATCTTTTTGATATGTTCTTGGATTCTGTGTGCCAATATTTTGTTGAGAATTTTTGCATCTATGTTCATGAGGGAGATTGGTCTGTAATTTTCTTTTTTTTATTCTAACTTTGCCTGGTTTTGGTATCAGGGTGATGCTGGCCTCATAGAAGGAGTTTGGTAGAATTCCTTCTTTTTCTATTTCCTGGAAAAGCTTAAGAAGCAATGGTGTTAGCTCTTCCTTAAAAGTCTGGTAAAATTCAGCAGTGAATCCATCTGGGCCTGGGCTTTTTTTAGTTGGGAGATTATTGATAACTGTTTGGATCTTCATGTTTGTTATAGGTCTATTTAAGTGATTAATCTCATTTTGATTTAATTTAGGTAGGTCATATAGATCAAGGAAATTATCCATTTCTTTCAGATTTTCATACATTGTGGAGTATATGCTTTTATAGTATGTCCCTATGATTTTTTGAATTTCTCTGGAATCTGTTGTGATGTTACTTGTTCATCCCTGATTTTATTAATATGTGTCTCTTCTCTCTTTCTTTTGGTCAGATTTGCTAAGGGTTTATCAATATTGTTTATCCTTTCAAAGAACCAACTCTTTGTTTCATTAATTCTTTGGATTGTTCTTTTTGTTTCTATTTCATTAATTTCTGCCCTAATCTTTATTATTTCTTCCCGTCTACTGATTTTTGGTTTGCCTTGTTCTTCTTTTTCCAAGGCTTTAAGGTGAAGCATTAGGTTGTTTACTTGCGACCTTCTAATTTCTTAATATAGGCACTTAAGGCTATAAATTTACCTCTTAGGACTGCCTTCATTGTGTCCCAGAAATTTTGATATGTTGTGTTCTCTTTATCATTTGACTCTATAAATTTTTTGATTTCCTTTTTGATTTCTTCATTGACCCATTCATCAATTAGTATTGTATTGTTTAGTTTCCATGATTTTGTGTATGCTCTATAGCCTTTCTTGCTATTGATTTGTAGTTTAATTCCATTGTGGTCAGATAGAATGTAAGGAATTATTTCAATTTTCCTGAATTTGTTAAGATTTGCTTTCTGTCCTAATATATGGTCTATTTTATTGAATGTTCCATGTGCTGCTGAAAAGAATGTATATTCTGCATCCTTTGGATGAAATGTCCTGTATATATCTGTTAAGTCCATTACTTCTATGACCTCATTTAGTCCAGATGCCTCTCTGTTTATTTTTTCCCGGGTTGACCTGTCAATTGATGAGAGTGGGGTGTTAAAGTCACCCACCACCACTGTGTTTGGTGTTATCTGTGACCTTAGTTCTAATAGTGTTTGTTTGACGAATTTGGGAGCCCCCATGTTAGGTGCATATATGTTTAGGATTGTAATGTCCTCCTGTTGGAGTGTGCCCTTAATCAATATAAAGTGACCTTCCTTATCTTTCTTGACTAACGTTGGACTAAAGACTAACCTGTCCGATATTAGGATAGCAACCCCTGCTTGTTTTCTAGGCCCATTTCCTTGAAACACCGTCTTCCAACCTTTCACCCTAAGGTAATGTCTATCCTTTGTAGAAAGGTGAGTTTCTTGGAGACAACAAATTGTAGGATCCTGCTTTTTAACCCAGTCTGCGAATCTGTGTCTTTTTGTTGGGGCATTGAGGCCGTTGATATTAAGAGATATTGAAAGGTGTGTATTTAAGTTTGCCATTTTTTTTTTTTTTTTTTTTTTTTGTGGTTCTGGTTCTACCTATGCTCTCTTCTGTTAACTAGTATTTGAGTATTGCTTGTTTTTTCTAGGTTCCTTATATGAGTGCTTTTCCTTTTCTTCAGCATGGAGGATTCTCTCAAGTATTTTCTGTAGAGCTGGTTTTGTCTTCAAATATTCCTTTAACCTGCTTTTGTCATGGAGTATCCTTATTTCTCCGTCTATTTGAATGGATAACTTTGCAGGATAAAGTAACCTTGGTTGACAGTTGTTATCTTTCAGAACTTGGAATATATCACTCCAAGCCCTTCTGGCTTTAAAAGTTTGTGTTGAATAATCTGCTGTAATCCTGATGGGCTTACTTTTGTAGGTAACTTGATTTTTCTCTCTAACTGCTTTCAATATTTTTTCTTTGGTGTGTGTGTTTGGAAGTTTGATTGTAATATGGCGAGGAGAGTTTTTTCCAGGTTTTTTCTTGCTGGGGTTCTAAAGGCTTCCTGTATCTGTATTGGCACCTCTTTCCCAATTTGGGGGAAATTTCCTTCTATGATTTTGTTGAAGACACCTTCTATGCATTTGGATTGGAATTCTTCTCCTTCTACTATGCCCTGGATTCTAATATTTGATCTTTTCATAGTATCCCGAATATCTTGAAATTCCCACTCATACTTTTCTATAAGTTTGTCTTTCTCTTTTTTGGCCTGTATTATATCTTACACCTGGTCTTCTAGCTTAGATATTCTGTCCTCTCCTTCATCCATTCTACTGGTGAGATTTTCTCCAGAGTTTTTTATTTCATTAACTGTGTTCTTCATTGCTAGTAATTCTGACTGGTTTTTCTTTATTATTTCTATTTCCTTATTTATGTCTTATATTGCCTTCTTTATTTCATGAAATTGGTGTCCTGCATCTTCTTTGATTCCTTTGATTTCCTCTTACAGTTCCTCTTTGACTACTTTGATTTGTTCTCTGACTTCTTTGAACATATTTACAATCATTCTTTTGAAATCGTTCTCAGGCATTTCCTCTAACTCATTGTCACTGGAGGTCGTTTCTGATGCATTAATATTTTTAGGTGGATTTATATTGTCTTACTTTTTAGTGTTTCTTTTGTTATAATGTATATATTTTTACATCTTGGATTAAGTTAATGCTTGGATTTTCTTGCTAGCTGGGTATTCTTAGCTGTATCAATTGATTTGATGTTATATATTTTCAGGGTAGGAGCTTAAGGTGTTAGATGTGGCTCTTAAGACTCTGAGAGTATCTACAAAGGTGCTTCTAGGGGTTGAGTTTCCCTGCTATGGGAGTATTCAAGTAGGCTGAGTGGAATTAAACAGAGGTAGATTCTAAAAGTTAACTAAACACTGTACGCATTCAGTCAACAACAGCCCCAAGTATGTATGCCAGAGTAGTTATTATAACAACCAGTTCTTCTATCAACATAGAGGTTAAGATTTCTGGTCTGTTGAGGGATCCCAGTCAGCTTGTGACCTAGTGAGACCCTTCCCTGGTGCAAACTCAGTTACCTTGGATGAGTTTGGTCTTAGTCAAGTTGCTGCCTAGGTCATCGGGCTGCTGTTCTGATTTCTGGAGCTGGACACTGGCTTTTCCTGTGGGGCAAACCAAGCCTGGCAACTGTGGCGGTGCAGATCAGCACCTCCACTGGTGGAACTGCTGCTGCGAAAGCTGCCTCTGCTGGGTCTGACAGCAGCTCAAGCTGCTGCTGCTGGGCCCACCACTGCTGCTGTTGCCTCTGCTGCTGCTGCTGCTGCTGCTGCTATAGCTGTCACTTCTGGAGCCCTTGCTGCTGCTGAAGCTGCTGCTGCTGGGTCTGCTGTTGTTGCCGCTCTTGTCTTTCAGATTAGTTTCTATCCTCCTCTTGGCTGAGTCTATTCTTGAGGGCTTCTAGAGAGTTTTGTACTTGTTCAATTAAGTTTGCATTTTCTACTACTTTTCTATGAATAATTGCCATACCTCTGTCAAGCTCCCTTTTCACATCATTTTCTGATTTTCTTCATGATTCTTAGAATTCATCCTTGCATTTCTTTATGTCTTCATTTACCATGGCCAGCTGATTTTTAAGTTCTCCTTTTTTCTTCACTCTCCCTCCAACCTCTTAACTCTCTTTGAACTCCTTCTAATTTTTTTATGTATTAGTTCCAGTTTAGTGATGCAGCGCCCACATGATTATTTGGTCCTTTGTTGCTTTACTCAAGTTCTACCAGTAGGTTGGTCAGGGTTGTATTGCTCTTCACTTCAGTTAGATGTTCTGATCCTATTGACTCTTCTATGTTTTGTTTAGATGTATTCATTGCAGGTCTGGGTAATCTAACTGGATTTTCTTGCATTTGATTTTCCATGTTATTTCTTCTGTGCTGTGGTCTGCCCATGACAGTGTATAGTCACTTAGGTGGGTGGATCCCCTGGCCTCAAGCACAATGGGAATCTGAGGAAGCCTGAGGCAATTGCCAAGCAGCCTGGGCTTTGGCTCACACTTGCCAAAGCCGCTTATCTACTGCCTGGCAGGGTCACCAAAGTTGCTTGAATTCTCAAGCAGAAATGCACCAAAGCTGCCTGTATTCAAGCTAGGAGGGAGCCTGAGGTACCAAGCACTGAAGCAGCCCAAGCTCTGGCTGGGAATACTGGGACTTGGAAGCAGTCTGTGATCCCCCGCCACAGGACAATGGCGGATGGCTGGAGTGGCAGACAGGTACGGAATGCACCTGAGGCGGCGCAAGTGAGAGACACAGTCTGAGCTTGTGTGGCAGTCGCTGTGGGACTGGGCTCACTGAACGTGTAGTGGCAGGAGCAGTAAAAGGGCTAGTGTGCGGAGCTGTCTAAGCTTCCACACACAGGGATCAATTGGCGTGGGAAGGCAGCGACAGTGGACACAGCAGCTATTTGGCGGGTTGGGTAGGCTACCTGACTGTGAAGGGATCCGTGATTCCCCATTTCCCTCCTCTGTGCCCTCCCACTGACAATCTATTGGAGATTGCTCTCCCCTAAAAACCTGAGTGAACCTTTAATGTCTTGCCTGTCTTTCCCCATTATTTTCAGCGCAGCTAGGCAGTCACTATCTTGGCTAGAAGTCAGCTTATGCTTATTTTACAGAAGTGTTTTATTACTACAATTCTATATATGCATATAAGATACATTGCTTATATCCACACTTTCATTATTATTATTTTTTTAATTTAATTTATTAGTTTTCTTTTCAGTAAATAAAAGCAGTTTGGTACCATTGTTTAGACTCATCTGTGATCTACCCCCTCCCATTGGACCCTCCTTGTTGATGTAAATGGGTCGTGCATTGTGGAGTTAGCCCCGAGACTGAGGCATCATTCTTCTGTTATTTTCAAGTACAGTTCATTTTTTTTTTTATTTAATTCATGTTTCCAGTCTTCACCTTTTCTATTTTATCCCCAATTCCCTTCTCCTTTTTAACACAAGTGTCCTTTCATTCTTCCAGGTAAATATCCTTTCTTATCCCCAATTTCTTTACTTCCCAGTACTCATGCTATTGTATTATTCCTCTTTCCCTCTCTCTTTAAAGGTTTTAGAGGCAGGATCCTAGTCTCACCCTAGCCCAGGCTGACCTGTGTATCACTGTTTAGTTACAGGCTGGCCTCACATTCACAGTGATCCTCCTACCTGTCCCTCCAAACTGCTGGGATTAAATTATTTAGTCACCACACTTGACTGTTCATATGTCTTTCCTTATCTTAGATGTCCACCAAGCAACGGTAGATGTTCGAGTCAGAAACATTGTATATTCAATGAATTATAATAAAGGACATAGTAAATGTCCTGGATGAAATTAATGCATTACATTTTTTGAGTCAGGTATCTTGAGACAACAATGATCATCTTAAATAAATTAGTTTATATTTCAGAAAGTCATAAAATTAATGTAATAAGGTTTTACAAAATGTTGAAAACTTTCTCTAAATTTTAATGGAAGTCTAAAATATTTTAAAATGGTTACATTTTTAAAGAAAATAACAATTTATTTTTTTTTCATTTGTTCTTTCAAAAATTAAGATAACATCTAGTCATTCCCATTGTTCATCATAGTTCACAAACACACACAGCCTGTAATCCTAACACTCAAAAAACTGAGTTAGTAATACAATATGTGGTCCCTTTTTACCTGACATAATGCTTTCCAGATGTTACCCACACTGTACCAGTATTCACCAATGCTTTGTTTCTTGTGTTGACACTAATATTCACTGTATGGATATGAAACATGGTGAATTCTCCCGTTCATCAGTAGATGGACACCTGGGTGGTTTGGCTGTATTATGACTAACGTGACTCTGGACATGTGTATAGACATTTTTCTCTGCATGGACACATGCTCTCGTGTCTTTGTGATATAGAGCTGGAGTAGAATTGCTGGGTCATATGGCAGCTGTTTAAACTCCTGAGGAACAGTTAGCATTTTCCATTCTCACCAGCAGTGTGGCTTTTAATTTCTCCATATTCTCTCCAATATTGTTTTGCTGACTTCTTTCTTGTGTCATTGTGGCTAAGAGGGAGAGCATGAAATTGTACTAAAATTGAATGTGGTAACAGCTGAAAACTTCTGTGAATGTATTACAAGCTGCTGCACTAGACACTAAATGAGTGAACTGCATATGAATTATATCTCAATCAAGCTATTAAAAGTTTTAAGATAATAATAAAGAAACTGAGGTGGGATAATTTCCATAAGTTTATGCATGTTTGTGTTATATTGTAAGTTCCATGACAGCCTCAGCTATGGAGTGAAAGACTGAGATCCTGTCTCAAAACTAGACTCAGAAACAAACTGACAGAGGGAGAAAGAAAAGAGGTACTGGAAAAAGAGAAAGGAGAGGGGGAAAGAGAGAAGCAAGAAAATAAGAATACGTCAAAAAGAAAAAGAGACCAATTAAAAGGGGAGGAAACAGGATATTCACAAATCATGTGTAAATGTATATTAATCAATGAAAGTTATTATTGTTTAAGGGCCTATAATATTTTTTTTTCTCAAAATAATAAAAGCTCCTAATTTTGTATATCAGTATGTAAGGAAAGGGACACTAAAGTCTAACTAATATAAAGATTACTGTTTTGAGACATGTGTACATTGAGCAAATTTACTTATGCAAAACTCACAAAATGTAGCTTCATGTTCTTTCCTTCTCCTAACATATCATTCTTCTCAATTTATGTCTTGTAAAATTTCAGACTCCTTCTTATGTTTGGATTGGATATTATACTTTATCTTTTATAATTTAAATAATTTGAAATATTCAAGAATTATATCAAAGTTAAAATTTTACCTGCTGCTACTTCTTCCAAATATCCTCCCTTACCTTGTTGCAGCACTGGTGTGTTCCCCTTTGCTGAGCAATTCATGGTGTGGTGTATGCACGTCTAGTTGCCGTCCGCCCTGACATGGTCATGTCGGCTACTTCCACCCTCATTTGGTAAATACCCAACCTCATCACTTCATTTCCTTGCTGTGCTTTCATTTTCATAGCTCAATTTTTCATTTGATTAGCTATTTTTCTTTTCTTTTTTTTAATATTTTTTGTTCGTTTTTTATTTATTTATTTGAGAGTGACAGATATATAGAGAAAGACAGATAGAGGGAGAGAGAGAGAATGGGCACGCCAGGGCTTCCAGCCTCTGCAAACGAACTCCAGACGCGTGCGCCCCCTTGTGCATCTGGCTAACGTGGGACCTGGGGAACCGAGCCTCGAACCGGGGTCCTTAGGCTTCACAAGCAAGCGCTTAACCGCTAAGCCATCTCTCCAGCCCTGATTAGCTATTTTTCAAAGGCCCTATGAGGATATCAGTGGGACATAAGAACAGTAAACGTTTGGTTTTCTGTCTACAAACTAAATGATAGGCACAAAAGACTACTAGTCATCATTGAAAGGTGTTATAATGGTTCATATATATTTATATATATTTATATTTATGAAATATATATATATGAAATATACATATATTTATATATATATATATTTCACATATTATGTATATATTTCACATATAATTGTACATATTTTAAGTTGTAATAGCATGGAATAAAGAACAGGTGGGAGTTTCACATTATGCAATTACTCACTTTTTTGTCCAGCATTTAATAGTGTTATTGAAATTGTTGTCTAAATAAGGCAGTATAGACAGCTTCTATATTTAGAAAAGTGTTTCCTTAATGGATATACTTGAAATTTAAATTATTTTTTTTTTACAGAGACAGAGAACAGTGTATCAGGGCCTCTACTGCTGCAAATAAGTTCCAAATGTATGTGACACCTTGTTCATCTGGCCTACATGGGCACTGGGGATTTGAAATTAGGTCCTTTGTGCAAGTAATCACCTTTTCTACTAAGCCATCTCACCAGCCTAAGTTTAAATGCTAATATTTCAAAACAAATGCTATTTTTAAATATGCATAGCAATACTAACAATGCAATAAATGTTAAAAAAATATTTTCAGGGCCTTGGTTAAGAATATTTTAATTATGAGCAGGATGTAGTGGGGTATGTCTTTAATCCAAGCACTTGGGAGGCAGAGGTAGGAGGACTGCTGTGAGTTAGAGGACTCCCTGCAACTACATAGTGAATTCCAGGTCAGACTGGGCCAGAGTGAGACACTGCCTCGAAAAACCAAACAAAAAAAGGCATTTTTTTTTAAATAATCTTACTAAATTAAATTTATTTTATTTTTTTAAAAATAGAACAAACTTATGTTATATATCATGATATTTTGACATATACAGTAATTGTACAATGGCCAGATGAAGCCAGGAATATAAGAATTATTGCATAGTCCTGTTATTTTTATTGTGAGAGCTCTTCAAGTCTATATAATAAATAGTATTTAGTGTGTAAAATTGTGGATTTTAACTGTGATTTCTAGGTAGGTAATAGTAGATCTGTTGAGCTTACTCATTTCATCATAAAACTTCATAGATTTATATAATTCATATGGTCTGTCATCTTGAATACAGTGATAATCACCATTTTATTTCCTATTTTTAGACAAGCCTTTTAAATTCTATAAATGAGACTGCAATATTTGAGTTTGTGTTTGACTTTCGTTTTTGAACATAATTTTGTCCAGTTTTTCTAGACCACTACATTCATTATTTGACTATATGAAATATTATCATGATATGAAAATCCACTCTACACCATGATGTATTGTCAAAGAAAATAATCCAGGCACCCCTTCTTTTCCACAACAGTCACTCTACTTCTCTCATGTTACCTTCTGAATGGAGGTAAGAAGACATCATAAGATGATACAGATCATGCGGAATTACATGGCTATAATACGGTAAGGTATTTTAAATTTCAATAAGAAAAATCAGTGAAGACATGAAAAGTTAGTTTTGATTTGAAGAAACAAATAGAATATCTGGTAACCATAAGACAAGAACTCAGCCTCCATAGCACTCAAACCACCAGCACATGTTTTAAAGGAACTGACCTGGTTATGCGGTGCTGTGAGGTGCAATGACAAATACATTGTTTGGTTTTAGTGAAAACCAGCTAAGATGCACATGGGTAGTTATCATATCACTTACTGTGGAAGAAAGACTAATTCCAAGATGATCCCCTGAGCTTAATCCCTGAAATCTGTGGACTATGTTTTAATACATGATGAAAAGGGATTTACAGATATCTTTGAGGCTGAACAATTTAAAATAGGGAAATTATTATGTTTTTGGACGGTAGGCAAAAATCTAATCACATGAGTGCTTAAGAGAGTGGTTATTTAAATATTTTCTATTTCATCTTTTCCTTTATTATATAAAATATTAATTTGAATTAAATCAAATGTATCCATTTTATATCATGATAGACACTTATGATATCTCAAGTAGCATATATGTACTTTACATTTTTTACTCCATTGACAAAATTATCCATCTATAATTCAGTTTACATTCTTTTTCTGCAAATACTTATTATCATTATTAACAACATACATTGTATGGATGCATCATGTGTGGTTACCCTTTTTGCCTCATCCCTGCCCCTATTCCACTGGGGACCCTCCTCAGTGGAGTTGTAGGAATTCCCCATGGGGTTATAGGTTATGCATTGTGGGAGCAGATGTCAGTTAATTTTGGGCAGGGTAGGGGGGCTGGGGCTGGGGATGGAATGCGTCTGGGCATGATGTTTCAACCTGTGGTTCTTTAAATCTTTCTGCCCCCTTTCCACAAAATTCCCTGAGCCATGGTGTGTGAGTTTTAAGTCCACTTCAGTGATGAGCTCTTAGGAGCCTCTGGATCTTTGCTTTGGTAGGTGTTGAGAGGCCTCAGTGTCTGTCTTGTTCATCCTGCTGCTGATTGTCAGATTCACCATAGAAGCAGCACTCCCAGTTATTCTGTGGTTTTATCTGTGGCTTGCCTGAAGGGCTGAAAGTACTTTGTCTTCAGCTCTCCCTCACTTCTGACAAAGTAGAACAGATTCTGTAATGGAGAGTGAAGTCAACATACTTTAAGTGGGATAAGAATGTCTAATTGAGGGAGAATTTGATGTATGTTTTCCCTCTTTTAGCCAGAGACTAGTGAGAGCTTGAAACTGGAGAACATAATCTTTGTCTCCATAGGGTTCCAATCTAGTTCCCAATTCCATATATGGGTTACGTTACAATGAGTGGATCTCTTAGCCAATCAGAAAGCTATTAGTTACCCACTGAGGTTGTGTGACACTGCTGCCCTGATGTGTACATTCTATCAGGTTGTTTGCTTTTGAGTAGCTGAGACATCTGGTTGTTCAGACCACTGTTGGCCACAATTGCATTCAGGATGGCATTGCTGGTAGAAATCACCCAACCAAGAGCAGCTTCTGGGAAAAAGAGGTTTATTTAGGTTTACAGACTCGAGGGGAAGCTCCACGATGGCAGGGGAAAACGATGGCATGAGCAAAGGTTGGACATCACCCCCTGGAGAACATAAGGTGGACAGTAGCAAAAGGGGAGCATGCCAAACACTGGCATGGAGGCACTGGCTGTCATGCCCAAAATTCCACCCACAATAATACACTTTCTCCAGAAGTCATTAATTCCCAAATCTCCATCAGCTGGGAAGCTAGCATTCAGAACAGCTAAGTTTATAGGAGACACCTGAATCAAACCACCACAGTCCCTTTCCCCCAGAAGCTCATGTAAGGCTTCTCAGCACTAGATGGGCTGTCTGGGGACTGGCTCTTTTCCAGATTCTAGCTAGATCTCTCTATGCGCTGTGTTGTCAGCATGTGGTGTATTCAGCAATAGGATCTTACTTTTTTCCAAAGGTGGATAGTCAAGTTCTTTGACAGAAATCTGTCTTGTTCTGGGGATCTCCTGGGTCTCTCCAATACACAACTCATTTTGGGTAGCAACCAATTTCTGGTAATGAGAATTACAGGCCAGAAACCAGAAAGAAAAGAAAAGAAAAGAAAAGAAAAGAAAAGAGAAGAGAAGAGAAGAGAAGAGAAGAGAAGAGAAGAGAAGAGAAGAGAAAAGAGAAAGAAAGACAGGAAGGGAGGAAGGAAGGAAGGAAGGAAGGAAGGAAGGAAGGAAGGAAGGAAGGAAGGAAGGAAGGAAGGAAGGAAGGTAGATAGATAGATTAAGTTTAGGCTTCATCCCTCCCATTTCAGGGCTATTCTTTCAGGTGCTCCCCACTTATTCCAGTTGAGGGTGATATTTTTTTAGTCTGTATCCAAGGATAAAGGTTTTTATGGTACAATTTCATTTTGATTTACTTTTATTTTTGTTTTCCTCATCCCTTTCCCATTCCCCAAAGCCCTTCAATCCTTATGGACTAGGCCTTGAGTTGCCTATCAAATATGTCAGTACTTCAAGATGGCCCAGATTAGGAACTGTCGATAAATGAAACCATGTGGCATTTGTCTTTTTGTGATTGTGTTATTTTGCTGAGTATGATCTGATTCAAAGGCTGCCTATTTTTCTAAAAATCTCACTCTATCATTTTTTTTTCTTAGTGTTGAGTTGAGTAAATATTTCACAACTTTGTTATCCATTCTTTCAGTAATGGCTACTTGAGTTCATTGCAGTTCCTAGCTATTATGAATTGAGCAGCTACAAACATGGTCAATCAAATGAAACGTGGAACATTTAGGATAAATGTTCAGAAAGGGAGTCTATTGGTATCTCTATTTTCATTCTTTCCAGGAATCTCCACGTTGATTTCTGTAGTGGTTATACAAGTTTACTTTCCCACCACCAGTGGAAGAGGGTTCCTCTTTCCCCACATCCTTGCCAACATTTGTTATTAGATTTTGTAATCATTGTCATCCTTACTGGAGTAATGTAGAATCGCATAGTTGTATTAATTTGCAATTCTATAGTTGTTAGGGGGGGCTGAACATTTTCTTAAGGGTGTGTTAGCCATTTGTATTTCTTCCTCTGAGAACTCCTTGTTCAGTTCTCTGCCCCATTTTATTAGAGTTGTTTGATTTTTATTGTTGTTTTTTGAGTACTTTGTAGCTTCTAGATACTAGGCTTCTGTTTAATGGCATAGCTGGTGAAAATTTTCCCCCATTCAATGGTTAATTTATTGGCTCTGCTTATGGTATGTTTGTCTCTGCAAAAGCTTTTTAGCCTCATGAAATCCCATTAGTTGCGTGATTATTTACTTTTCTGGACTACTGGGGTTTTATTCAGGAAGTCTTTCCCCACTCCTATATCATGGAGGTTCCTCCTATTCTTTCTTCCAGTAGGAGCAGAGTTTCAGGTCTTATATTAATATTTTTATCAATGTTGACTCAGTTTTTGTGTATGATGAGATGAGTGGGTCTAGTGTTATTGTCCTACATATGGTTAACCAGTTTGTCCAGCACTATTTGTTGAGATGCTGTCTTTCCTCCATTCTACTTTATTGACACCTTTGTCAAAGATCAAGTAGCTATGATAACTTGGCCTAAGATTCAGGTCTTCAATTCTGTTCCATTGGTCTATGTTTCTATTTTTATGCCAGTGCCATGCTATTTCTCATCATGGCTTTCTAATATAGCTTTAGATTGGGCATGGTAATACATCCAGAGGTGTTACTTTTGCTGAGGACATCTTGCATATCTGAGGTCTGTTACCATTTCACATGAATTATGGGATCATTTTTTTTCTATCTCTGTGAAGAAGCATGCTAGAATTTTATTGATATTTCATTAAATCTTCATAATGCTTTTGGTAGAAATGTACTTTTCAAATTATTAATTCTATCTGTCCCTATATGTGGGAGATTTTTCCATCCTCTCAAATACTCTTCAATTTCTTTCTTGGGGTTTCATTTTTTTATGTTATCATTATATGGGTCTTTCACATGCTTGCTTATTTTTATTCCAAGATATTTAATTATTTTGTTGCTATTAAAAATGGGACAGCCTCACTAATTTCTTTCTTGGATATTTGTTTGTTGCATTTATAAAGGCTACTAATTTTTGTGTATTGATTTTGTATTCTTCCATTTTCCTGAAGGAATTAATCATCTTTAAATGGTTTGAGATGGATACTTTCTGGCTCTAATGTATATTATCATGATATCTGCAGATAGGGCTTACTTGACTTCTTCCTTTATAATTGGTATCCCTCTATCTCTTTCTCCTGTCTTATTGCTTGGGCTCAGATTTCTAGTACTTTGTTGAAGAGCAGTGGTGAAACTGTACACCCCTGTCTTGTTTTGTTTATCACCAATAGAGATGGCCATATGTTTATTTTTTTTTTAGTAAGATTATTTATGTGTATTATGTTGATCAGTTTCCAGATGTTAAACCATCCCTGCATCCCTGGGGTTAGTCCTCCTTGATCGGGTTGGATGATAAATTCAGTTTGTGAGGATTTTGTTCAGGAGCTTTGCATCTAAATTCATCAGTGATATAGGCCTATAGTTTTTGTTTCATGTTGAATCTCTCTCTGGTTTTGCTATTAGGGTGATGATAGCTTTATAAAATCTGGGGAGGATTCTTTGCTCTCTGATACCTCAAAACAGTTTGAGAAAAATCACTGGTTTCAATTCTTCAATGAAGGTTTGTTAAAATTTGCTGAGAAGCCATCAAATCCTGGTCTTTTCTTTTTTGATTATCTTTTCAATCACAATGGATGTGATAGTAGATTAGTCTGCTCTGAGTTTAGTTTTGGGAGCTGGTATGTGGCTAGAAATTCTTCCATTTCTTCCAGAATATACAAGTATGTGGATTAGAGATTTTGGCAGTATGTTCTGATTATTCTTCCAATTTCATTGATGTTTCTTGTGACCTCTTCTATTTCATTTATTATTATGTTAGTTTGAGAATTCTTTCTCTCTATCTCTCTTGATTGATCAAATTGGCCAGGGATTTATGAATCTTGTTTATTTTTTCAAAGAACCAGCTCTTCCTTTCATCTATTTTCTAAATTATTTTCTTTGGTTCCAATTCATTAATTTCTTCTCTGATCATAAGTATTTCTTTCTGTCTAGACCTATTAAGGTTGGATACGGGATATTTATATTATTTTTTGAGATCTCTCTGTCTTTGTTATGAAATATTTAGTGTTATGATTTTTCCCCTTAGGATTGCCTTCATTGTGTCACATAACTTTTAGTAATTTGTGTTTTTATTATCACTCAATTCTAGAAACTGTACTTTTTTTTTTTTTAATTCCACAATACATTCATTGTTTGGCCCAGAAAGCCAAACATTGCATGTTCTCTCTCATATGTGGATCCTATCTACAAATGATTGGACTTCTGTGTGAGTAGGAAGAAAACTCAGTAGCAGAGGCCAGTAAGCTAGAAAGGAGATAGAAAGTAAATAGAAATGTGTGTGTGTCGGGGGGGGGGTGACTTAATAGGATGGTACTGTATATATGTAAGTAGAAGAACAGATTGATGGGGGTGAAAAGCCTAAGTGAGGTCAGTAGAAGAGATTGAGTAAAGACACAGTGGAGGTAGGGCTAATCAAAATCTAAGAGGATATAAGTAAGTCATTTGGAAACCTACTTTCTTGGACAATGGAACACACAAGAGCCATAGATTGTTACTAGAAAATTTTCAGTTCCAAGGATGGGATGCCTCCCAGTAAGTTGTTGGCCATGGAGGTCATGAAGCCCCCAAAATGTTATAGGCCATTGTAAAGGCCCTTGGTTTCCCAACAGGAGTAGATGGTAAGACCCTATTGGTGAAGAGTGAAAATACTTGGGCTGCAAGGCCACTGAAAAATCCTGGTGGAGCTGAGCTGAAATCTTCCTTCATATATACCAGCTGATAGAAAACTGGAAAAAGCCAAAATACATATAGTTCAATGAGAGAGAGAAATCACCAGTGAAGATACGGTGCAATAGTGGCACATTGGTTTTTTGGGGGAAACCAACTGCCCCAATTTGAGTGGAGATCTTCTCTATGGGAGGGAATACATCCCTGATACTAAATATCTAATAACAGGGATAGTCATGAGCCCTAACAGTGTAATGTCTTCTGCTCTCTGGCTAAATGTATATACTGGGCTCACTAAACTGCCCAGTAAGCATTTTTCTTAATGTTCATACCCATATATTAATGCTACTCTCACTTTTGGTTAGAGAACCTTTTCTTTTCAGATGGCAGTGACCTTGGGATGACTCAGAAAGCACAATGGTGCTGAGAAGAAGTGGCAGAGGAGTGCTCAGCACTGAAATATCTCTATCACACCTTCCATGGTTCAGGGTCCATTGCAGAAGAGGTGGCAGAATGGATGCAAGAGCCAAAGGAAGGGTAGGACTCCTTATAATATGTTCCTCCAGACACAAAATGGCCTGGGTATCCATGACCTCACAGTGCCTGACACTATCTACACAAGACCCTCATAATCGGAAGGAAAGCTCATGACATAAAAATAAAAGAGGGACTGATTGAAGGGAGTGTATGATGGAGAGTGGAGTTTCAAAGAGGAAAGTGGGGGGAATTGCCATGGGATATTGTTTATGATTTTATAAGTTGTCAAGAAAAAATAAAAATATTAAAAAATAAAATAAACATACAAGTGTGTTGCTCAAGCTCCAGGAGCTGATGGAGTTCCTTGTGTGTCTCTTGTTGGTAATTTCAAGCTTTAAAGCATTGTGATCTGATACGATGCATGAAGTTATTTCAATTTTTTAGAATTTATGGAGACATGCTTTATGACTTAATATATGGTCTGCTTTGGAGAAAATGCTGTTATCTACTGAGAATAATGTGTGTTCTGTAGAACTGGCATGGAATGTTTTGTAAATGTACATTAAATCTAGCTGAGCTGCATCAGTTACCTGTCAATTTTCTGTTTGGATGAACTGTGTATTGATGACAATGGAGTATTGAAGTCCCCAACTGTGATGGTGTTGGTGCCTACACGTGTTTTCTTGTCAAGTAGTTATATTTTTAATATATATAAAGAGTGGTGCAACTGTGTTTTGTGTATTTAAAGTTATGAATATAATGTCATCATGTTGGATTGTTCCCTTGATGAGTAAGAATTGGCTTTCTTTGTCCTTTTTAATTACTTTTGGTTTGAAGTCTATTTTTATCAGATATTAATATAGCAATACCTGCTTGTTTCTTATTTTCATTTGCTTGAATCTGGAATAAACTCTATGTGTAGGCTGATCGAATGAGGAGATTGAAAATTGAAGGGAACTGTGCTTATCAATTTTGGAGTTGGAGAGAAGTCATTAGGAAACACTGGACGGAATACAGGCAGCTGCTGAAAGAAGTCTGTATTTTACGTTCATGGCAGCCTATCTGTAAGGAAATGGAGCTACTGGTTCTACATGTGCAATGGAATAAACTTGGCCAGAAATCTGAATGAGTTTGGCAGCAGATTCATCCCTAGAGCCTAAAGAAGAACCATTCTGCTGATACTGTCAATTTGACTTTGTGAGACTTTCAGCACAGGACCCAATTAATTTCCAAGTATACTTGGACTTCTTTCTTATAGAACTATGAAGTGATTAATCAGTGCTGTTTTCAGACCTTAGTGTATAGCAATTTATTAATGAGAAGGAACAAAATACTACTCACATGATAGTATACATATATACGTAAGTTTGATTTATTTGCTTTTCTGTTCAAAACAAATTTTTCACATTTGGGATCTACATTTGCATGCAATAAATTATTTTACAAATGCTTGTGTCTATTCAAAAAAATCATTATCTTAAATTTTGAATGCATAGAAAATTTAAAAAAAAACTAAATACTAAGAATGTAAATCATTCGTATGTTATTTAAAGTCATGGCCAATAATTTCTAAAATTAAAGTTTGGTGTGCGGTTGTTAATGAAGAAGAGTTATTTGAAGGCACAAAGGTTAAGAATCAGTTTAAGGGGCTGGAGAGATGGCTTAGTGGTTAAGCTCTTTCCTGTGAAGCCTAAGGACCCCAGTTTGAGGCTCGATTCTTCAGGACCCACGTTAGCCAGATGCACAAGGGGGCACACACATCTGGAATTCGTTTGCAGTGGCTGGAAGCCCTGGCACGGTCATTCTCTCTCTATCTGTGTCTCTCTCTCCCTCTTTCTCTCTGTCACTCTCAAATAAATAAATGAAAATCAACAACAACAACAAAAAAAAAGAATCAGTTTAAGGATCTTGTGGGTCAAACCACTATTTTTTCTGTCTAGGTATTTCTGTTGCCAACAACAATGTGTATGCACATGCACATCTACATCTCTGCTTATATTTCTCAACTGACTCAAATTTACCTGGATTGAAACAAATGGCTATGATCATCATCATCAACATTTGTTAGCAGTATTTCCTGCAATATTTGTGTCATGTAATAAAGTTAAAAAAACAGGTTGTTAAATAAAGATCCATATCTGGTCCCATCCCAGATTTATAGTAAGTCATATATAAACACAAGCTTTATTCATTTTGTATTGTGTATGCCTGTTTTCATACTATTGTGACAGCTGACTAATTGAAACAGAAATCATTTGGTTGAAAAATCTCAAGGACTCTTTCTATAACTCTACATAGATATGTCCCTAATCTGAATTAAAGGGACCATGTAATTGAAATACTTGTGATATCTTAAAATTTCAAAAACCTATCATAGCCAACATTGAGGTAGATTAATTTGAAGGAGAAAATCGATAATCTATGACTTTCAAGTCTTGTATGATATCTAATTTGAAAAAAAAAAGTAACTCCTGGGCATTTCAATTCACTATCTTTTATTTGTTCTCTAACAATTGCATGAACACACACACACACACAGCGAGAGAGAGAGAGAGAGAGAGAGAGAGAGAGAGAGATAAACTTTATATTTTGATCACATACACATGATATTATTATGCCTTATTCAAATTCTGTTGAACTTCTTTCTATCACTTGCTTGATAGAAAACACAGGAACTTAAAAACATCAGATCTTGCATATCAATATAGCCAAGCATCTGAAATATTGTATAAGTTTATTCATTGTGAAATAAGTGACTATCATAAATTGCAGGAGTAGTGAGAAACAGAAACTTTTATCTAAGTACTGGTAGGTAGGAAATCCAAAATCCAGGCACTGGAATCTGGTCTGGTATGGGGATTGTTGTTGTACCCCTCGTGTCATAAGGTTGAAACTAGCTCCACCCATCAAGTTACTAATATATTCATGAGTGAAGAACATTCATGGCCTAATCTTCTCTAAAAGACGCCAGTGCTTAAAAAGATCACATTGGTATCCACATGAAATTTAGAAGGAAGATGTTAAAACCACAGAGAATGCATCATTGAGGTCTCTGTATCTTATTCTTTATCTATTTTATAATTCCATTCTAGTAACACCTGCTCCTTTTCCTCCTTTGTTTATGAGTGAACAACCAGTCCTTTGCCTATTTCATTGGGAACATTTTCAATTGTATACTTGGATGGCTAATTTTCCTTTCTAAAATAAATTCAAAAAGAGAGGCAATTAAATTGTGACAAATATGTATCTTTCCTTGGTTATGCTATAACAGTAGAAATAATTCTGTGATTGGTTTCTGTTTATAGAATTGCTGGAATAGGAAATAAATTGATTTCTCCGCAATGGAAAAAAAAAAAAAGTGAAGGCTGAAATTGGACCATATTCTAAGAGAAGTTTAATTAGATAAAGTTAATGTTCCAAGCAGGATCTATATGTTCTGTCTCTAATTTCCAATCTTCACAGAGATGTTAAATCTTTTCTGACTCTTAATTTAATCATCACTCTTCGTGAAAGTGTGTTAAATGTATTTGTCATGTGACTTATTTATATAATAGTTAAAAGAGCCTATAGATCTCTTGGTAATTTAACATAAATAGACTGGAAAATGTGTGTGTGTGTGTGTGTGTGTGTGTGTGTGTGTGTGTATGTGTTTGTGTGTGTGTAGACAATGAACACAACACAGTATGTATAATTAGAATCATATTCTACATATTTCCATGGGTTACCAACATTTCCAGAAGTGCAATGCATTTGGATACAAATATTATACCTTTTTGAATTTTTATCTTTTTTCCTAAAAATGTATGGATATATGATATATTTTTTCATTTTGATAAATATTTTATTTACTTATTTATTTTAAAGAGAGAGAGAATGAGAGATAGGAAGAGGGAGAGAGAGAGATAGAGAGAGAGAGAGAGAGAGAGAGAGAGGCAGAGAGAATGGGCATATCAAGGCCTCCAGCCACTGTTAAAAACTCCAGACACATGTGCCACCTTGTGCATCTGGCTTATGTGGGTCCTGGGGAATCAAACCTAGGTCCTTAGGCATCGCAGGCTAGTGCCTCAATGATTAATCCATCTCTACAGCCCGATACATAGTTCTTATTTTTTATTTTTCTCTCAAAAGTAGGTTTACAGTATTATATGGTCTTCAAAACATTAACTATGAAATGCTTCTCATATTCTCTATTGTATAAAGTGGAGACAGAACATAGATAAATAGCATGGCTTTTATTATATGAAGAACTAGATATTTATTGTGAATATATGAAGAGAAGCTGCACTTTGTGTGATGCATTTTCCACGTGTATTAACATTGGAAAACAGATATAAGAAAGAAGAGCTTTATGAAAAATGATTATATCATTCTGTCAAGTTGCATGTACTTTTAAGCAATGACCTTCACATTGAAAGAGTGACAATTTTTTTTTATTAAATAATTCTACAAGTGTTTATTGCAATCATACTTTGGAGTACAGAGAGATAATTCAGTGTAAAATGTTTGTGGTGCAAGTAAGAGTATCTGAGTTCAGATATCTACTAACCATTAAAACCCAAGCAGATTTGTGCATGCCTGTAATACTAGATCTGGGGAGACAGATCTGGCAAAGAATCTCTGAGGCTCATTGACTAACTAGTCTAGCAAGATTGGTGAGCTCTATATTCTGTGAGATGCACAGATTTTTGTTGATGTTGTTGCTTTCCATCCAGCCAGGGTCTCACTTTGGCCCAGGTTGACCTGGAAATCACTATGAAGTCTGAGTCTGGTTTTGAACTCAGCCTACCATGGGTGCTGGGATTAAAGGCATGTGTCATTACACCTCACTCAAAAGACACTGTGTCAAAACATAATTTGGTGAATACTTAAGGAAAAATACTCACAACAACCTCTAGATTCTGGAGGTGCACCCCCTGTACACACACTCACACAGAAATCAATCACATTAAACACACACACACACACACACACACACACACACACACACTACACTAGGTACTGTAGGCATTAAGGATTCAATGCTGAATGTGGTGTTACATACCTGTAATTTCAGAACCTGACATGTGAAGGTAAGAGGCTAAAGAATTTAAGAGGAGTCCTGGTGACACAGAATGTTCCAGGTGATCCAGGACTACTTACTGTATTCAGTCAGAAAAGTACATGAATATTTTTTCTTAATATCTTATGTCTATATAAATTATTTATTACTGTTACTTAGAAACATTGTTAATAAAATGTTGTAAAAATAAAAAGAGAAAAAGAAGGAGCACAGAAAAGAAATGATACTTAAAGCAAGTAGGGTTTATAAAGTATTCTAGGATACTGAATGCAGTGTAATAAATCAGTATCATGTTATTACTTCTAAAAGTCGTCAATGACCATCTCTACATCATGTGAGGAATGAACATCTGGTTTAAAAACATAAGAGATCAGATATTATACTTGAGGAGAATTGTGTTGCATTTAAAGAGAGAGTATATTCAAAAGTGAACTTGCCCCAAACCAACAAAGTTAGATATTCAAGTCTCCTCATTTCACAATTCCCTTCAAAGGATTTTAGCAATGTATTCACTTTGGTTTTATGGTTTTATAAAATTATTTTAAATAACATAGCATCAATTTTTGTTGTGTCCCTACTCCCTTCCATCAGTGTTAGCTTGGTATGATAGTTCAATTGCAGATGTAAAGATTTAGGGAGGTAAGATATGGAAAAAAGAGAATAGAGCAATTCATTTAATTACCATGAGATATAGTCATATATAGCTATGTCCACCTCAGTTAAGTTATTGAAAGAAGATGTGTTTGGAATGTATTCTCAGAATCCATCTGAAATAGTTATTGATGCATTCACTCATGAGCTTTTAAAACCATTCAGTAGCAACTCATTTGACATCTGTCAGGTATTGGAGACTATGCTAAGAGCCAGAAGTATAATGATGGAAAAGGGTGAGGTAACTCAAACTTGGCTTCTCCATTTCTTTGTAACCCCACCCTTGCTTGCTTTGCTATTCAATCTGCATCGTTTCTGCTATTCTCATTCTAGTATCACAGCCATACATTCCTGGCACTGTGACCTCAGTCTTGGTACAGAAGATGTATTCCCTACTTAAGTTCATCCATTGGCAATGGAACAGTATAAATTGGGAATGAGTAAAGATTATTCATCGAACTGAATTGTGGTTGATATACAAATATATCAAATTATTTTAACAGTTGGAGAGGATCTAAATGTATTCACCCCAAAATAAAAGGAAAAATACTATAGAGTTGTCAGTGAGCAAATTATTCAGGCATAATGACATTTTTATAGATCTTGTGACATATATTTTAAACTAGTGTTTCATTAGTGTTATAATTACTTATGAGATTTCCTCAGTATGAGTCACTGTCATTGTGCATATATAATGAGACATATCACAATAACATTTATCCATGATTGTACTTTATATAAGTTTCAAGGACTATAAGAACTGAATCTACTTATAACTACATTAATGCAGGAATGTCAATTTTTAACAATATTTTATTTGTATTTATTTATTTGAGAGAGAGAATGAGGCACAGGAAGAGAAAGAGAGAATGAATGGGCATGCCTGGGCCTCCAGTCACTACAAACAAACTCTAGATACATGTACAATTTTGTGCATCTGGTTTACGTGGGTTCTGTAGAATCAAACTGAGGTACTTTGGCTTTGCAGGCAAGCACCTTAACTACAAAGCCATATGTCCAGCCCATGGAATGTCAATTTTACACAACACTTTATTTATATAAAGTTTCTCAACCATTGTCCTTATTATTATGCTTTTGCATCCATGTTTTTTATATTGATACATATGTACAGTTCAGATATTTGAAGTAATTTATTTTCTAAAGTCTTAAATTTAAAGTGAGATTCAGATATGTCTTTCTGGCATAATCCCAGTATTTCCCCATATGCAGATTTCAACCAGTGAAAGGTAATTGTGTGTTTTCCCCATTGCAGAGCTGGGCCATTGATGTTTAAAAGATAATGAAAAGGTTTATATATATTTACTTTGATTACCCAATATAAATGTGATAGTACAAAAAGTTAATATGTATATTACAACATATCTGATGACTTACCTAAGGACATAGATAAAAGAATCTCATTAGAATATTGGTGTTCTTAAGGAAAATCCTGGATATCATTATTTGTCACTATAATCATATGCTCCTCGGGAAGTAAAAGAATGGATACCTAAAGTATTTTCCATTAATTTTTATCACTGTGCAATTAGAATTTACCAACAAAACCAGCTGAAGTTAATCATTTTAATAATAATTTGTGACAATGTATCTTTGTATTGCTAAATAACAGATTTAATATTTTCACCACAGAGGGAGGGAAGGAAGAAGGGTTAAGTCATTGAGGTGGAAAATCAGAAGGCTTATCCTACATTCAATAATATTTCCTGGCCAAGGTTTTTATGAGAAACTTGTTCTTGCAAAATTCAAGTTAGGATAGTAGCACATGTGAAAATATATTAAGTATTCAGTAGCTCAAGAAGATTGTATGGTAGTGTAGTTTTAAAATATGATAGTAAGAAAGAAAGATTAATTTAAAAGTACATATATTAAATATGGACATATTATATATATATATTCCTATATCCTAAGATAGCTTGCATTCAAAAAATGACTAGAAGTCATTTTTAGAGTGTCACTAAATATGACACTTGACAAAAAATGGAAATTCTATGGAATTAAAAAATGAAGTTCATGGCAAACTGAAGATTCAGAGGAGATAAAAATGAAACGACAAAAATGCAAATTGTATGGAATTAAAAAAACGATGTTCATGGCAAACTGAAGATGCAGAAGAGAGGGTACAAAGTCTAAGCTGGAGGGTTGGGGGAGCTGCTATCTTGAAACATTCATGACTTCAAAGTGGATGTCTTCACCTGCGCAAGATGCACACAGTCCTGGGACTATCAGCATTCCACAGTGAGGAGCACATGAGGCCTCCTTCATTTCGTGAGAAGAGACAATTGATAATAGAGTCTGCAATAATATGTTTTATTCAGTGCTGTGACCACTGGCAGGACCCACATGCTTCAATAAATAATCTCCTCTTGTGCCCATGAAGGTAATTCTAATTAAATTCATATCTTTACCTTAATCTCACCCTTTGTAAAAATAAATAAGATAAATAAATAAATAAATGAAAGAAAAAAGAGACATCAAAGTAGAAGAAGGACAAGTTGGGTAGATGAAAGGGCTCAGTGGAAAGGGAGATGGGTGTAGATAATGGGAGTGATTAAGATATAAATATATCATATTTATGTATAAATTTTGTCAATTGTGAGGATGAACTATAAAAAAATGAATTGTTGAAAAGAACTATAAGATTGAAATATGTGAATGAATTATGGGAAAGTAGTGTGTCGATATTCTTATGGTCCCTGTAAATAACTTTTCTGAGATTATTGATGCAAGATTCTAAATTCACTACTTAAAACTTACCCTAAAATTAACCTTTCAACTATGTGATTCACCTACTTAAGGCAAATATGAACAGATTTCGTCTGCCTAAGTGGAAGTTCTGTGCCTAGACGGAGGACCTTTGGCCTGAACAGCACAGATGACAAATATTGCAAAGCAATATTCACAGATTCTAACTGACCTTAAGAAATTCTCTTTGTCTGATTTCCTTGGTGACCTGAATAGATTCTAGACTCAGAGCAAGCATACATTCAAAAGAAACGCTGACCATATCACTGAAGATGAGGTCAGTGATGGGCAAGAGACTGTTGAAAACAAGAGGTTACTTAGTGTGATTAAATTTGTGATCAACGTGTATTGAAGTTCTGGATCATCAGAGTAAAGCAGGTAATACACCTAAATATCTTTATTTAACAATTTTTAAAGGGTTCTCCAATATGCTACATGCTCATATATTATGGTTTTTTGGATGCACAATAAAACTACTAAGCTGTATCTGAATGAAGATAAATGCAAGGCCACAACAAGAACAGCAGTGGTGGCAGCAGATGCAGTTGGTTTATGAAGGTTTAAATTAAACTTCTTGTCTTCTCGTCCCTCTTCCCCACCCCCAGCCCCACCCTGAGTAAGACTGCTGCTAGAGCTAGGCCAATTCTGGATGCACTTAGTTATTTTCCCCATTTTATGGGCTCTACTCCTAGAAGCCATTTAGCCACTTCTAGAAAAGAAAATTCTAGGAGTTTGTCTATAACTCAGGGTTATGGCCCCAAATAGGGCAGTCATTTAAGGAAGATATAAGTGGATAATTTATCCATTGAAAACTGTGCACATTATCCAACATCATTTTAGTGCAAGAACTGAGTGCTCATTCAGCCCCCCCCCCAAAAAAAAGTACAGACTATATGCCTACAATCAAATTACTGTAAAAATAAAGTAATAATAACATTCTATACTTATTAATGCTATGCATAACTTCCATATATCACTAGCACAAAATAATGTAACTTAGAGCTTCAATTAACCAAAGTTTTCCAGATTTATTAGATGTTTATATCATTGAAAAAAATTCCATCAGTGTGTTGAGTTTTAATCACACCATGGAGCAGAGAAATCAATATAAAAATGATTACAATTCAATGGAAAGTATCATATATTGTTTAAATGAGTCAGTATTCTGTTAGAAAATCAAAATCCATGATTAATATTTAGTATATTTTCCATATACTTCTAATTTAAGACTCCCTTAACTCTCACTTTACACTTAGACTAGACCTGGATTCTGACTAGCTAAATCGCCAAAGAATTTCATCCTAGAAATATCTGAGCCCGTGGTGTTTTTTTTTTGTTTTGTTTTTTTTTGTTTTTTACTTTTTTTGTGTTAGGAATGCTGTGATACTCTCTCTCCACAGTCCTCACCAGTCTTGAAAACAACTTTTAACCTGGTATATCCCAATTTTCCTGGGAAGGCAAGATCAATCAATAGCTTTAGCAAGTGTAGTAAATCCTCATTTTTACCTCAGACTCAGAGGCTGGAAGAACTCACATTAGCTCCCTACTATCTATCTCCTGGGAGATAGGGCTGTGACTTGTCAGACTCCACTGCTATGAATGAAGGACACACATCTCAACTGTGGGTAACCTGGAAAAATAAGAGAAGTTATCAGGTTCTTGTTACCTCACCTGGTTCCTGTTTTGTAGTGATTTAGAAACATGTTTTGTCTGTGGACATAGGACATGTACTTCCTCCTCACTAACAGCTTCCTAAATGCATAGATTATTTTACAAACTGGAGTTTTGACCAATTGTTAACAAGTCATGTTGCAGTTGAATTTTTACAGGAACCATGGCTTTATATGTATGAAACAGGAATTCAAATTCTTCCATGTATAGTGCTTTTTCTTTTTCTTTTTCTTTTTGTTTTTCTTTTTCTTTTTTGAGGTAGGGTTTCACTCTAGCCCAGGCTATGGAGTGTCATGGTGGCCTCGAACTCACAGCGATCCTCCTACCTCTGCCTCCCAAGTTCTGGGATTAAAGGCGTGCGCCACCACACCCGGCTATAGTGCTTTTTCTTATAGTGAAAATTTATGTTCTACATTTTGTGTTGTAAATTAAACTCCTAGACAAAAGCTATGTCAAAGATTCTACAAGGCTGACTGACTGATTAGTATAACTTTGACATTATGGAGAGTTGACAATTTTTCAAGATCCAGGACCAAATTATTTTGGGCTATCTATAGTCCCCTCCAAAGCCATTTATTTTCTGTGACTAATACCCTTTTAACTATCATGTAGAGACTTTCAAATACACTAACCAGGCACTAGCTGACATGCACCACTAAACTGAAAATATCAGGAGATAACATTAAAAGCCAGTAGCAGGATTTTCTCCATTTTTCTATAATCCATGTACTTGATGTCCCTCCAATATATTTGGTAAATGTCTTTGTATATAACTTTCTTTTCTGTGACTATGAATTTAATATAAATAGTTTCACATTAGAACACATTATTTTGAACAAACTGAATTTATATACCATAGGCATGGTCATTCATATCTGGATCAAAATAAATTATTTTAATCATTTTGAGGAGAGAGCTGTATTTTTTGTTGCTTGTTGATGAAAATTGACTGTGGTTATTTGGCCTGGAAGGAAAAGAAGATGGTGATCTTGATGAGTGTTAAGTATCTTCTGTCTTCTTTCTCAAAACTGAGGAAGCTAAAGGCTTCAAGGCTGCCTTGAGATTAATTAAAATTGAAGTTGTGCTTGCTAAAACCACTTATTGAAACATTCCAACCACAGTTCTATGGAAGTTACTGTT
This sequence comes from Jaculus jaculus, assembly GCF_020740685.1. Lineage (NCBI taxonomy): Eukaryota > Metazoa > Chordata > Mammalia > Rodentia > Dipodidae > Jaculus > Jaculus jaculus. Next base: position 23,041,706 of record NC_059104.1, read on the forward strand.
TTCCATATCAAATGTTGAGAATGTGGCACATTTTTTTTTTCCCTGAGGAAATTATGCATTTGACTTTTATATTATAATTTGCAGGTCTGTCACTTTTATACTACATGCAGAGTTCAATTTTTTTCTTTGTTATCTTTGTAATCATAAGGCATATGAATTTCTTTATCTTAGCCTTGGAATGATCTATTTATTCGCCTTGAGTTGGTAGTGCCAACAGATTTAGCTACTAGGCTGCACAACCCTTAAAAATATGTCATAGCATTATTTTACAATGGTTTTCATTTTTATGAATGTTTATTAGTATACAATAATTTATATTTCAATATGACATCTTTTCAAGCACATTGTTTTCCATTTTCCTTTTTTTCCCCACCATCCCCATGCTGCCTTTCCTTTCCCAATCACAGTCTCACTTCTGCATTCATGCTATAAGAGACCTTTTTTCTACTCCTAGGCTGCTTAATACCTCTTGCTCCCTTTTGGTGTTTCCTATCTAGCTTTACAGACTCTAATCACCCTTGCATCCCATATTTATGTGGATAGATAGACTCAATGTTCAGATCAGGAGTTGAGAGAGAGCTGGTTTTCTTTGTGGGCCTGGGCTAAGTCATTTACTAAAATCTTTTCCAGTTTTACTCATTTCCTGAAAATTTCACAATTCTATTTTTTATGGATGAATAAAACTCCATTATGTATATGTCCATTTTCAGTTTACTTTTGTCAGTCTGGGAAAATGTAGTATCATGTCATGTATCTAGGCTATATTAATTGCTCATTGCTGTTGCCAAATACCTCAGCATTAATAATAGACCTAACCTTGGCCTGATATAATTGGCAAAGCAAGAGCAGAGCAATGCAGTGTCCCTGAGTAGCACTTAGGGGCCATTTGCACTTTCTAATAAGAGAGAATGACAACTGTCTCTGGATCCTCACTTGGTATTGTATCACTTAAGTACCTCCTGTGTACCCCTAATATTGAGCACTCTTGGGAGAATAGGGAGGACAGAAGAAGGGGATGGCTAAGTGAAAGTGGTACTCTACGATGCAGCTTCCATGGGCTCATAATCCTGAATGAGGTGGTCTTTTGCTATGGTCTCATTGCTTTAGGCTCCCCCATGGTTTGCTAAATAACTAATCACTCACTGATGATCTGGTAGATAAGATCAATGTGCACATTGGTTCACTGTTTTGGGTTGGGCAGAATTGTTACTTTGGTCTATTGCTGGTGCCTTATTAAAGAAATGACATTTGTTCACATTACCATAGGAAATGTTAAGCAACAACCATACAGAAGGAACTATTTTACTTTAATTCTTTGTTTGGGAGACAGTCCATCATGATGAGACAGGAAGGGCGGCTTGAGGGATACTGCTTATTTGGCTGAATCTTGTTACAGTCATAGCATATGAGGAAGCAAAGCACTCATACACAAAGCATGTTCAGTGAGAATCAGTAGAATGAGGCAGAGATTGGGTGATATAAGAGTTTAGTCCAATAGAAAAGCTACCACCATGCAATGTATTCATACAGGAATGTTCATAATTAATAAAAGAAAAAAAAGAAAACTCTGTGGACTCAGGAGATAGTTGAGTGAATAAGTGAATTCAGCATGCAAGTATGAAGACTGGAGTTTGGATCCTAGGTCCCACTTAAATCTCATGTGGTCATGGCTTATTATCCCAGTTTTGTGAGACTAATAAAGGGATCTCAGAGCAAAGTGGCTAGGTAGACATGCTGAATTATTTGAAGTTTGTATTTAAGTGGCAGGGCCACCCTCACTAAATATGGTGGAGTGCGATTGAGGAAGACAGATAAAATAAAGTGGTCTGCATACACACACACACACACACACACACACACACACACACACACACACACACACACTTGTACCCACTCATGTACCCACACACAAAAACAACTTCAAAAAATATCTTAGAAGAAGAAGGCAAACTCCAAAAAAGAAGTGACAAATGCCAATGAAGTTCAGAGGAACATTAGACAATGCTTTCAAAACCAATACTATAATATATTGGAATATTTAGATGAAATTAGATCCTTAACCTATACAAAAAAATTGATTCAAAATTACTGAAAAATAAACTATAATCATGTTCAGATATAAATCTCTAAATTATGAGAAGTAAGCATAAAGGATACATTTCTGACTATTCTATTAAACGGCTCTAGAAAGTACTGGGTGGTATATCTAACATATGTGAAGAAACATGTGTGTGAAACATTTTAAGTGTGTGTGTGTGTGTGTGTGTGTGTGGTGAATGCAGATCAAAACATGGATGATGGACAGAGATTAACCAAAAGTCTAAAGGGGAAAAAGAGCAAAATGGAATGGTAAGATTTGTGAATTATATACAAAGTATGTAACTTATTTGAATGAGTTCATCTATAAGAAACACATCTCAACATACAATAAATATATGTTGAAAAATTAAATAAATATGGAACAATTGTAATGATTCAAATCAATAAGTATATGAATTAATGAAAACTAAAGTCATGTTTTTATAATTGACTCACACAATTTAGTAACTGTATGGAGAACATTTTCTTATGGTACACATAATTGAACCCAGAACCTTAAGCATCGGAAGCAAATGATCTTTCAATGAATTATGTAACAAGCACATGGGAGCAAATGTCCACGCCTTTTAAACATATCAAAATATGATGGGGAGATATAATTTTATTAAAGTTTTGAAGACATGAATGGTAATTTCTTATAAAACTAAGGTAAAGATATAGCTCACACCAAGATTATAGAGACTAAATGAGATTGTTCTTTTTATTTCTCAATACATATTTAAATTTTTATATTTGACTTGAGGTGAAAAGCATAAAATCCAAATTCTTCCCTTTTTTGTTCAAATAATGCCAACATTAAAAATAGAAGTATAATCACACGGAAAGATGAAAATTATGTATAATTTGGTAAATTGTCTTCCATGCTCTCCTTTAATAGGTTTTGCCTACTTTTATGGTGAAGTCTCTTTTTATTTTTTTTTTAAAGGAGAATATGTAGAAATTTTGGAAACTGTATCTCTGGGGAAGGAGTACTTTTGACACATGTACTTTAGAAAATGAATAAACAAGAAGCTCTTTTATGTTTTTAATCAAAATCTAGGTTGTCCCTCTTATACTATTCATTAACAACTTTTATGATAGGACTCAGTAGAGCAGGTATAGGAGAGAAGAAAAAGGAGAATTTTGGGAGGAGACTATGATCACGGTATATTGTGTATATATATGGCTGTTGTAAATAAACCTTTCCAAAAAATAAAAACAATCTGGTTTCTACTAAATATATATCCATGGGCTGGAGGTATTGCTTAGTGGTCAAGGCATTTGCTTGCAAAGGTACAGTACCCATGTTTGACTCCCCAGGACCCATGTTAGCCAGATGCACAAGAGGGCATACTTGTCTGGAGTTCTTTTGCAGTGATTGGAGGCCCTGGTGCATCCATTCTCTCTCTCTCTGTCAAATAAATAAATAAATAAATAAAATAAAATGCTTAAAAAATCTAAATATAAAGCCAGGTTATGTGGATATGAAAAATATTTTCATTCGGAGAATGTTTCTTCACTTCTGAAAGGAATAATATATAGCAGCTTGGCAAAGCTAATATCTAGAAGTCTGGCAAAAAAATAAGATAGCAAAAATTTAACTACAAAAATACTGATGTGCAAAATTGCATTTGAATTTTTTTCAATATAAGATATATCCAAAAATATTGCTTTTATTTTAAGAGAAATAAGTGAAAACTCAGAAATAATAATACAGTTAGACTATTTTTGTAGTAATTTAAATATATATATATTTGTGTGTATGTATGTATATATAGCACTCACACATACATTTATGTGTAGATATGTGTATACATACATAGATGCATTTCTATTTTTGTGTAATGGTGGTGGCGTGAACAGAAATCATAAAGCATATTTCCTAGATTCTACTAAGGAATCTAATCACCAATGTTCATACACATATAAATCCTTAAATTAGAGGTCACTGAGCATATTATAAATATATCCATATAATATTAAATTTTAACATGGTACTTTGGTATAACTCTTCTTTAATAATGACTAGATATATCCAATTTGAAAATGAATTACTCCTTACATGATAAAATTCAAGTTTAAAGATTTTTTAAAAACTTAAGGCAAAATTTCAGAGTGTTAATACTTAAAATGAAAAGACAAATTTATCCAGTTATGGTATGGAAACATACATATGTATGTACATATGTACTAACCAGCATGGAGAAATAAATTAAAAATTAAAATAACTCTTGGAGTAGTAGGAAGTAGGAGAACATCTAAATTTTCCTTGGATTGACAAATTTGCATGGGTTCTCATAGTGCTGAGAACACTTCTGTCTCACAGGCATCTGATGGGCACACCACTGCTCTCAAAGCATCTCCACTATCTGCAGAGATGTTCCCTGTCAGACTTTGGATGGGAAGATGTAGAATGTTACAAGAGTCCTGCACCTAGTTAGACATGCATGTGAGGGAGCTTACCACATTGTACAGGAGAGCTTCATTTATATTGTAGTTTGCTTTAGAACCTAAAGTTTGATTTTGAGGTATGAGCCAGGAGATACGAACCACAAAGAAGCGATGCAAGGTCAGAATTCCTCTCCTTAGTCTGTACAGCTGAGGTAGATTATAGGGTCTTTTTTCTCTGGAGCAGTGCAATCAATGATCATAAGTCTGACCTTTGCTGTTGCTGTTGTTGTTGTTTTGTAAGGGTAAGAGAATGGCTGAATACAAAATGTCCTGGTGAATAGGAATGCAGAAAGAGAAAGTAATTGAATTTTATGAGATATTAATTATGTGGATAAGAAGCACTGTTGTCTTCACTAAGAAAACCTGAAGCCTGGAACTCTTTCAGCAGAGGCGCCAAGTTTCACTTTTGTTCCAAGATGAGACAGAAAAGCATTTGTGACTTGATCAAATGTTAGCAATGAATATTTCATAATTTGCATACAACTAAGTTAAAAACACTACTAGTTTTTCCAAAAGGCCTAGAAATAAGTCTGTAAAGTGCTTTTCTATACAATTCACTCACTCCATTTCTTTTCTATAAAACATATTTTTTTTCTTTTGAAAGGGTTTAGGTTTTAAAAGTGTCTTTTACTTTTTTTCAAAATGTTCAATTTCAGTGAATATGAGTTGAGATATTTCCTACTAAGGCAACATGCCATGTCACATGTGACTACTTAAATTCATACTTAAATTAATTAAATCCAATTATAATTAAGTTTTACTTTTTTATACTAACCACATTTCAAGTCTTCAAGAGTGAACTCATATCTAACACAGAAATTGGCTTTGGTATCCTCATCTATCAATTAACAATGTAACTAACCCATTGTAACTAATCAATATTGGCTTTCTTACCTAAGATACTTTTCAAAGGAAAACTTCTCTGCAAGTAGCCATTTAAAGTCCAAATGGTCCTTGAGGAAAGTCTGCCACTTAGAAAGACAGCAAAATAATTAGGACCTCAGCAAGAGTGCCTGTAAGTAGGTGGTTTCTTGGAAGAGGAGTGGGTTAATACTTGAAGATTTCCCCAGAGAGCTGGAACGATTAGTGGGAACATAACCCTTGCATTCTTTCTGTCTTGGACTCCCAACTTGGTGGTTAACCACTTCAGAACTAGAATCAATAATTTTTACTCTTTGGCAGGTACATAACCAGAGAGAATGTTCTCTTTGGAGCTCAGCCGAGCTCTCAAGAGAAACAATTGAGATGGAAGGAGAACTTCTTCTGTATTTATTAATGACCCAAAGCAAAAGTTGTTCAAGCAGATGCTGATGCACTAACAATTACAAACATCACATTCTGTGAGGCTAGTTTGGACAAAATGTTTAGATCTTACTTCTTTTGCCTTCTATCATTCTACTACATATAGCAAACAACCTTTAAATTACGCAATTGTGAACAACAACACAAAATACATGAAAACAAAAATGCTGCATCCATGAAAAATATCAAATACAATGAACATATATGTATGTACTAAAATATGAATAAATACCCAAGGAACTCAATATGGGGAGTGAAATTCAAATATAGTGATGACACTGAATCATTAAAAAACAACTCTCAGAAGGTGAGGTGCCAGGAGGTGACAAACTGGCTCACAGCATCAGGCTGTGCAAAGCATATAGCTCAATGGTATGTCTAAATGACTATAGGAAGAAATAGAAGCTAGACAAATGAAAACAAGTAACAGCCAGTTATTCGGAATTTGTTACAGCAAAAGAGTCAGCCACAACCGTGTGTCTTTTGACAGGACCTCCTAGGGAAGCAGAGGAGCCAAGAAGTTCTGTGGTGACGTACAGGAAAGTTACAGCTGTGCCTTGCTTGAAAGCTTTTAGAACAGTGACGCTGCGTGTGTGCTCACTAGATGCAGAGAATTCCATGTGATGGATGAGGCATACAGAATTTGCTGTATCGATGTGTGCTTGTTTGGGAGTTGGGGCAAAAATTAGTGATGATTTCAGTTATCAGTTCATGTCTGATTGACACTGGTTATATTTCCTGGATTCCTGAATTGGGGGCTGAGTGATATTATATAGATTAATTTGTAAATTCTGACTTACCTTACTTAACTGGTGATGGCAAATTTTGAGGTAATATTCTACCTTTTTATGTGTGCTGGACTCTGTTCATCTTAACATTCTGTTTTCCAAATGTAGTAGTCACTCTGTAAAGGATACTTATACTCAGTAACTTAACAAGTAGAACTCTTAAAGAAAGCAGATACTCTATTGTCCTTATTCTCGTTTTCAAATATTTTATTTTTATTTATTTATTTATTTGGCAGAGGAAGAAAAAGTGAGATAGAGAATGGGCACGCCAGGGCCTCCAGCCATCGCAAATGAACTCTAGACATGTGGGCCCCCTTGAGCATCTGGCTAACGTGGGTCCTGAGGAATCGAACCTGGGTCCCTTGGCTTGGCAAGCAAATACCTTAACAACTGAGAAATCTCTCTGGCCCCTATCATCCTTATTCTTCATGCAGGTAAAGAGAGGTTTAGAAAATTAAACAAAGTAGTCTTTTCAAGGTCACTCAGCTAAGACTAATGATGAAATGATTGGAAGTGATATGTAACTGATGTTGATAAACAGAATGTTTTGTGCCAATGACTGTTCAGAATACGTACTGTTGAATAGGTTAAGTCATGCCTACATGTGACTGTCAAACACTGAAGATGTGGCTAGTATAACTGAAAATATAATTCTTAATCATAACTTGATCTAATTGTTTTAAATATAAATTTATAAAGTCACAAGTGGAGTTGGAGAGACAGTTTAGTGGTTAAGGCACATGCCAGCAATGCCAAAGGACCCAGGTTTAATTCCCCAGTACTCACATAAAGCCAGATGCACAAGAGAGCACATGTATCTGGAGTTTGTTTGCAGTGGCTATAGGCCCCAGCATGCCAGATCTCTCTCCCTCTCTCTCTCTCTCTCTCTAAAATAAATAAAATATATAAAAATATGTTTTAAATAGTCACATGTACCTTATTGCTTCTGAATGTAAAAAAAAATATTGTATTCTTTGAAACTGAATTTCAAAGAAATAAAAAAACCTTATGACTTAAGTCTCTTAGAAAGAAAATATGAAATGTGAATCTTGTTGAAAAGATTGTGATGAATGATAGTTGCTTACTTTATGTGTGTATGTTTGTGTAATTTATATGCTCTGTTAGTAAGTTTTCTATGCATAAGATAATCACAGTACTTATAAATGTATTGTACCTATAAAAAAATAAAGTAGAATGCAGCAGTAGTACATCACTAGAAGTAGGAATAAACAGCTCAAAATGGAGCTGAGTTACTAAAAATACAGAATGTCAAATGCTGGGAGAACAAATAAATAGCTAAATAGTCATGACTTTCCCAGGTCACATTTTTGCTGTTTTCTCCAATGGGAAAATGACCACTCTGTTTATCGAACATTTTCCCATGATCAGTATCCAGATTCTGTTCATTGAGACTACTTTGAATCATCAGTTACTACAAATAAAATGATTTAAATATGTTTCCTTTAATGTGTGTAACATTTCATTGAAACACAAACCTAATTTCCTCTTCAGCACCATATGCTTTTGTGATGCACCACATGTTAGGCAGTGAGACTTAGCTATTCCATTTTCCTACACAGACATTCAGTATATGGAAAAGAAAACAGGATACATAAAACACAAAAGTAAATGTAGCACTTTGGAACTGAGAATTCTAAAGTTATTATATCTGAATGCACTTTCTACTAAGGTGATATAATGTACTACTATTCAACCTTAGTTTTCTCTTAATGGAATATACATTCTCATGTTATTGAAAAAGATAAAACTAAAACTTCTCTTCCTTTTCCATAAGACAATTGTACTATTCACATTAAAATTATATCCAGGTGTATATTACTTAAGTGACACAATTGTTCATTTATCTAAAATGGAAAATCAAATTTTTGAATTCACTGCCATATATATATATATATATATATGTGTGTGTGTGTGTGTGTGTGTGTGTGTGTGTTATATAACATCAGATCCAGTGATGGCCATTGAATTATAATTTTATCATGAAAAGAAACAAAATAACATCATTTAACTCAGTCTTTCAAGTTCCTTCCAATTTTCTGTGTAGCATTAGTCAAAAACTACGTTTCCTTTTCTGTACAACCAGTGAGAGTCATCTTTGAAAGTAAGAAAACATCAGCATGGGTTTCTTACTTTAGTATGGTTTTGAAGATGGATAATCAATCCAGATTTATATTTCTTGTCATTTAAAGCAAATTATATCAAAATAAATGAAAATGTAACAAATTACTTGTGGATATGTATATACCATAATTTTTCTCCATAAATTCATGAATAATAAATGCAAATGTACTAACAGTGAAGTGAGTGATTATTTTCTATTGTCCTAGTTAATCTCTGTCCATGCCTTTGATTCGGGTACTTAAAAAGGGATTACTCACCTTACCCAGGCCAACACTATTCCTTTGCTCAGGGTCCTATCAGAAAATAAGATAGCTTGCTGAGCAGAAGCAGCACCTGTCTCTATTTCTTCTCTGTTGGTGTGACCATATCATGCTGGATTTCCCCTCCTGCTCTGCTTTCGCTATCATGATGAACTGTATATCCTGGAACTATAAGCCCAAGTTAACTCTTTCTTAAGTTCCTTTTTGTTTGATAAATTGTCTAAGAAAGTAACTGATACAAAAAATTGGTACAAAGAGAAGGCTCATTTCTGTGATAAATCCAACAATGTATTTATTACTCTTTTATAACTGCTAGGTGGGAGAAATATGAAAGAAATTAGACCTTTCAGTTTAAAAAAGGCCTTATATTACTGTAAACATAGCTTGTTGTATCATTCTTGGAGGAGGTTTTAAGATAAGAATGTTAAGAAAATTTTGCGCTGCAGGGCTCAACTAATGAATTCCTAATGTGAAAAGGAATAGTTTTGGCACTGCTCTAGAGGCAGTTCATATGACACTCTAACAAAAAAAAAAAAAAAAAAAAGCCTGAATTATTCCCGTATCCTGAGAACTTGGGTGAAATTTAAAATAATTGTAATAGACTAATGTGTCTGTATAGGAAATGTCAAGGAAGAAAATCATTGAACCTGTGACATAGATTCTCTTGGATACTCAGATTCATATCTACAATGAAGAAAGAAATATATGAAAAGCATAGTTTGCCACAGAAATAAATGTGAGAAAATTTAAACTTCCAAGAACAAAAATTGCAATCTTTCAGCTATAGTTGTTCATGAGACTATGATACCTGAATAGAAATCTACTGTTCTTCATTGGGACATTTCGTTAAGATGCATTGATGACAAAGCCAAACACAATAAAGTCTTAAGATAAGAAGAACAGGCATTACTCTGAAAAGAAAGTACTTGATGGAGAAAATCAGAAGGAGGTCACTGATAACAAAATATTTAAGATGAAAGAGGTCATGAAATATACACAACCCTTTCAATACTATGCTTAAAAAAAAAGAGGGTGAAGCAATGTGAGAAAATTCAATTTCCCTTCACAGAGGCCATAAGAGACCAGTGTGTGAGGCAGTAAAAATGAACCTTACATTGCACTGGAGACTTCACAATATTCAAAATGGATCATGGACTGTAGGCTCATCTTATATGGTGGTGCACATGTTTAGTCCCAACTCTCCAGAGCCATAGGTAGGCAGATCGCCATGAATGCAATCAAGGCCATGCTAAGACTGCCGAGTGAATTCCAGGTCAGCCTGGGCTAAAGTGAGACCTTACCTCAAAAAATTAATAAATTAATAAATAAAATTTTTAAAAAGCTTTAGGCTCAGGGCCCCCAATGCATAAGAAAGGCTACAGACACTAAATCTGGAAAGGCAGAGATACCCAAGACTTTTGAAGCTCAAATTATTTTATCAAAACTCCAAGATGTTGGACAGGGAACTTCAGGACTTGTTTTCTCTGCTGGGTTTTGGTTTTTCTTTAGTCCGTTCATTCCTTGATACATATAACACCATTCTTACACTTTGAAATGGAATACATACCTTTGTTCTCCTGCATCTTGGATATTCTAATTGTATTTTAAAATATATTTTATTTGATTTATTTATTAGAGTAAGAGAAAGAGAATGGGCAGGACAGGGGCTCCAAGCCACCACAAACAAACTCTGTACATCTATTACCTTGTGCATTTCAATTTTGTGGGTACTGAGCAATTGAACCTTGGCCCTTACGGCTTTGCAGGCTAGTGCCATACTGCTAAGTCATCTCTTCAGCCCTTAAATTGTCATTTGATGTTAATGGAGCTCACAGTTAAAAGTTTGCCTATATCTCATAAAGTCTCTATAGACACTTTTGAACAGTTTTGCATCAGATAGCATATAAACACTGTTGAAGTTTCATTATAATATTTTGAATTATGAGATGGCCATGAACCTATGAATATATTGAAAGGACAAAAAAAAAAACACCGTTAAGTAACTATGTACATTAAATTAGCCTCTGTGTATGTCTGTGAGACATTACTGTGATTAGGTTAATTTATACATGAAGACCCAACTTTACAGTGTGTGTGAGACACCATTTTGTGGGCTAGAGTACCAGACTACACTAAATAAAGGCAGCATTCAATGCTGTTTCCTCAAGAGGCTTAATGTGACCAGCTACCTTAAGCTCTTGACACTGTGCCCTTTCTGATGATGCAGTTACTTATCATTCCTGGGACAAACACTGACCTAAGCAGCTTATGTTAGGAAAAGTTTTATTTAAGGATTACAGGTCTCAGTGGAATCTTCATCATGGTGGTAGAAGCAAGCTCCCTTCCTAATATATCCACAGAGAGATAGCAGCTGGAAGGAGGAAGCATGAGCTAAAGAGATGACTCTGAACACATATAGCTGAACTCAAACACAAGGGCTGCCCCAAGTGATGCACTTCCTCCAGAAGGGATCCATCTCCCAAATGCTCAACTAGATAGGGATTCAGTAGAAAACCTAGTTACACACACCTGATGATTTGAGAAAATTTCATTCAAAGTCACAACAACCGTCATGTTGGACTAAAACTAAAATAAGCTAAAATAAACCCCTCTTCCATTAAACTGATTATTATCAGGTACTTTATTTCATAAGTAAGAAATTAAGAAGACAATTGACTTTCTCCCATTCCTTCTTTTCCTTAATTTTTCCTCCCTCTTCCCTTTTCCTTCCCTTTATGATTTTCTCCTCCTCCCCCTCCCCTTCCCCCTCCTCCTCCTCCTCCTTCTTCTCCTCCTCCATCTCCTTCTTCTTTTTTGTCTTCCTGAAACAGGGTATACTGTTTTGCCTATATTGGCCTTGAGTTCAAAATCTTCTTTCAACCTATAAAATTTATCAGATTATAGAAATATATCACCACCTGAAGCTACCTTGCTTCCAAAATTAATACATATGTTAAATAATTGGATCTTTTTGGGCTGGAGAGATGGCTTAGTGGTTAAGCGCTTGCCTATGAAGCCTAAGGACCCCGATTCGAGGCTCGGTTCCCCAGGACCCACGTTAGCCAGATGCACAAGGGGGTGCACGCGTCTGGAGTTCGTTTGCAGAGGCTGGAAGCCCTGGCACGCCCATTCTTTCTCTCTCCCTCTATCTGTCTTTCTCCCTGTGCCTGTGCTCTCAAATAAATAAAATAAAAAATTAAAAAAAAATAATTGGATCTTTTTAATATAGCACTGTGAATTACTCCATTGTTATGTTATGGTTTATTTTCAATGAATACTTTTTTTTTCTCTCATGGCACTAAATATGAATTTGATTTTGTTTGTATATCTCAACTTTGTTCGAGGCCAGTTTAGAATGCATTGTTTTTGTCAGTAGGCTCCTTCTAATGCAGAGTGAAAACACAAACCATCAAATGGGTAGTAGGTGTATTCATTGCTATTGGAGATATGTCCGTTTGAGTTTTGTTTCTCAGTTTCAAGAGAAAATATATGCATGTATCTAAACTAATATATGTGCTTATAAATATCTAGATTTATCCTGTGTGTATTTATCTTTATCTAGGATAAGCTAAGCATGAGTTCATAATAATATCCCCAACTATTGTCCAGTATAAAGTAATTCATAACTTTTACCATTTGTTTATGGAATCCTTCTGCACCAGCAATGAAAGTCTAGATCCTATGATCTATTATTAATATTCTTCCATATTCAGAAATTTTAAACCAGGGATGGAGGGATTGCTTAGTGGTTAATGCACTTGCCTACAAAGCCAAAGGATCCATGTTTGATTTATGAGGACCCACATAAGGCATATGCACAAGGTGATGCATGCATGCATGCATCTGGAGCTCACTAGCAGTGGTTGAAGGCTATGGCACACCCATTCACTCTGTCTCTCATAAATAAATAAATAAATAAATAAATAAAATTTAAATCATATTCCAATAATAACTTATTTAGTAACTATAGTACAGGGTGTTTGTTTGTTTATTTTTATGTATTTGAAAGAGACAGAGAGAGAAAGAGTCAGATAGAGAAGGAGAAAGAGAATGGGCATACCAGGGACTCCAGCCACTGCAAATGATTGCCAGACACATGTACCAGCTTGTGCATCTGGCTTATGTGAGTCCTGGGAAATCAAACCTCGGTCAGTTGGCTTTGCATTCAAACACCTTGACCTCTAAGCCATCCCTCCATCCTAGTACAGGGTCTCTCAAGCCTTTATTATTACATATCCTGTTTATTCTCTCAGGAATTTAGCTCATTCACTTGTTCCCATATTCTATTCAGTGAGTTACATATGGTACTTGTAAAACATGAATATTTTGTCAGATTCTACATTTTGGTCTAGAATATCCAGACTTCATAAGAAACTTTGAAAATGTCTCATGCATTAGAAATTGCTCATTTGTCTATTGATTAAGTTCTACTGGTTTTATCAAATTTTTGTTTATCAACACCGTCTCACACAATGAAGTTTCAGTATTCTAGAATATTCTCAGGGCTTTCCAAACTCAATATTACTAATTCTGATATTTGTCCTTCCTCACACTGTGCTAGACTCATGAAAAATTTATTATATAAAGAAAATACCCATAAAATGATACTATATTAAAAATAACACTGGTGTTGGTTAGATAGCTTAGTGTTTAAGGTAATTGCTGGAAAAGTCAAAGGTCCCAGGTTGGATTCCCTAGTACACACATAAAGCTAAATGCAAAGGGTGGCACCTGCAACTGGAGTTCATTTGCATGGCTAGAAGTCCTGGCACTCTCATCCCCTCTCTCCTCTCAGATAAATAAATAAATAAAGTATTTTAAAATATTACTGGTCCATTGTGCATCTATGGAATTAAGAAGGATAAAAATAAGATGTGTTTTATGAAAAAAAAAAAAAACAGGCATGGTGGTGTATGCATTTAATTCCAGCATTTGGGAAGCAGAGGTATGAGGATCCCTGTGAGTTCATAGTAAGGGTGGAACTACAGTGTATGACCTGGGTCAGCCTGGGCCAGAGAGAGACTACTACCTAGAATATATCTATCTATCTATCTATCTATCTATCTATCTATCTATCTATCTATCTATATATATGTGTGTGTGTGTGTGTGTGTGTGTGTGTATGTATATATATATGTGTGTGTGTGTGTATGTGTATATATATATCTCTGTGTGTGTGTGTGTGTGTGTATGTGTGTGTGTGTGTGTATTTATAGATGTTCATAAGGACACTAAAGTCAACAATATTGGTCTTGACTCTGAGATAGTAAGAGAAAGATAAAAGTAGATAAAATGTTGGTCTTATTAGGAATTATTTTTATAGATTTATTCAATATAAAAGCCAATTTCTTTAAAAAAGAGAAGCAATCATAGGAGATTTTGGCATTCTTAAAACTTAAGTGTGATTTGGAGAAGGATATTTGTTTCAATTATTAGAAGGTGAAAATACTTTGATAGCTATCTGATATTGAAAATTGTCAATGACATAGGGACATGTAAGAATTGAAAGAACAGACTGTAACTGATCTTCAAGTAGGATAGGTTCTGAAAACCACTTAAAGTTGAAAATAAATGTAACTAGAATAGAGTATATACAAGATGTAGGTAAGTTATGAGATATTTTCAAGATCAAAGTAGAAAACTTAAACCATTATTGCAAGATTAAGATAAATCACATATTAGAGATAAAGAAGCTACAGTAAGCCATGCCTTAGAGCAATGCTGTGGATGTTTATGCATTCTCAACCTTAAATTCATGGGAAGAAACAGAAATGATAACTTCCATTAAATTATTCCTACAAGAATAACTGCCTAGACTCAGTATAGAAGGTAGGTGCCAGTGCCAGGATTGTGTTGATGAAATAAAGAACTGCTAGACTGGCGAGATGGCTTAGCAGTTAAGTTGCTTGCCAGCAAAGCCTAAGAACCCAGGTTTGATTCTCTAGGATCCAAGTAAGCCAGGCACACAAGGAAGCTCATACGTATGGAGTTCCTTTGCAGTGCCCAGAGGCCATGGAGTGCTCATTCTCATTCTTTCTCTCCCTCCCTATATCTGTCTCTTTCTATCTCAAATAAATAAATGATATATATATTTTTTAATTTTAAAAAAGAATGGTATCAAGCCAATCTCTAGGTAATACTTTCTAAGACCATTTTCCTGTTTCAAGTCATGGTAGAAACAGAGACTCAAAATCCTATAAACACACACACACACACACACACACACACACACACACACACACACACAAATGCCAAAGAAATAAATAATTTGATGGAAAATAATGAGATTTCAGAAACAATACCTGTGAGTATCTATTGGCTTTTTGTGAATATAAAGATACAAAATTGCAAAAATAGTGACATTTTCTTAAGAGACTTTATTTGCTTGCTCTACTGACCTTTGTTTTCTTCAAAATTATTAATATTTTGTATGCATGTTTGAAAGATCTTGTCTGTCATAATTCTTAAATTTAAAACTTAAAATACTCTATGGTTCAGGATTGTTAAATAGGAGAATTTCAAATATCATTAACTTTAAAGCACTTTATCTGAATTTTATGGAAAATTAAGTCATGACATTTTATAAAAGCCAGAGCATTTTCATACTAGGCAAGATATGCAAGGTACCATCAGATTCCCTAACCTATTTACGAAAAGAAAGGTGGTTCTTGATATTCCATTTCTAAGGTAAGAATTGAGAAGAAGCAACTCATCAAAGTGAAGAGAGGAAAATAAACAACAGGGAATAAACAAACCCTTTCCCATGCTGTACTGACTCTATGGTTCAAGAACGTTTCATGATTCTCGGAGAGTTCCTGACGCACATGGGCAGATATATTTGTGAGCCAGAAAAAAAAAAAATATATATATATATATATATATATATATATATCTGGATTATTTATTGTGTTAGTCTCTCCCAGATAAATATCCCTACTTCTTTTCCCCTACCCAGCAGTTTTCCCCTCCTTCCATCCCCTCACATTTCCGTCAGCTCTTTTCACTCCTCTCTCCTTCCCCTCTTCCCTCTCCTGCACTCCTCTTTTCCTTACCTCTCTCCTCTCCTCTCTTGTACTTTTCTGTTCTGAGCTGTCCTGCCATTTGAATCAGTCAAACATATAAAGTGTTCAATTTACTGAAAAATGTGGGTGTCATGAGTGATTAATATAAACCATTCCAGAATCCATTTAACAACAAAATCAATGAAAATTAATTATATTCACTCATTGTTGACAAATTTAAGCTTTTCAGAGTCATTGCACATAGAAAGGAAAGAAACAAATGAATTTGTCTAGAAGAAGGATGAATCTTTTTTCCTCTCATCTCAAAAGATAGGCTCTTCTGTCAGTAGATGAGCATGATTCCCACAGAAGGATGAAGACATATTTGGCTCATTGCAAAAGGAGAAAAAAAAAAAAAAGAAATTTAAAGGTTGCTTCAAGTTGTCAAGATACTGCTTTATACAGACACCTTGCATTTGAGCAAGACAGTAAAATAAGGTGGATAATTAGGAGCACATAACTTGAAGACTTACTTGGAAAACTTTATTCTAAACCAGAACGTGAAAGTGTAAATATAAAGGAGTAACAGACAAAAGAAACTATGGTTAGTAACAATACCAGCAATACTAAGTTATAGCCATACTAGATATTTTCAGTTGCTTGACTTTTTTTCCTTGTGCTCATTGAAACTAACAGTGGAGCATCATTGTCTTACTTATGCAATTAACCTGGACACCTTACTTTCTTACTCTTAGTCTTCTCTTCACTAGTTCACATGTCAAACAAATGCAATTTTGGTACATTAGGGAGAATAATGAATTTTTATTGTCATTCTACCTTTAAAAATGTCTGACATATTTTTTTCTCCAAATTCACAATTATATGAAATTGGATTATCATTCTACAACTATCTAATTTTTAGAAGTTATAATCCTGGAATTTGTCAACCAGAAGACTAACTTATTGGTGAAACTACATTCATTGTTGAAATATCTATTGTTGATTTTTAAAGATGTGTTCTATTCCTTCCTTGGCTTGCAGACTTGTTAGAAGATTAAGATGAAAAGACAAAATTTTTATCCCTGAGTAATCTAACCACTCTATTTTTTCCATTTTTCCTTCTGTAAGGGTTAGAATGGACATTAGATTTATTTTTGTTGTGTACACATTTAAAATTCATTCCATCATCTGATACATACAAACTAAGCTGAAAATCTTCCAAAGATGCTGGAAGTCTTCCAAAGCTACTGGGCATGGAGACTAATTATCAAGAAGCTTTAAGCAATAGGCGTACCAGCTGTGGCATTTTGTAATGCTGTACTCTCTACCATCTTGCTGGGATTCAGTGAAAGAATTTTACTTGCTACTTTACATCGCAGCACTTCATAGTGAATTAGAATCTGTTACTAGTGAATCTGTCTCAGAGCATAAATACATATTCTAGACAAGAAATTCCTTCAAATGCAAAACTCATTCTGATCTGGTTCAAATGTTAATTAATGATTTTTAGCCACATCTACATGTTGTGACTTCATATATATATATATGAATATATGTATGTAATATATTATACATTATACATTATATATTATATATAACATATTGTATATTATATATTATGCATTATATATTATATGTTATATATTATATATATAATGCATGTATGCAAAATGAATTATTTCAATAGAATTGAATTTGCTAGTAAATAACTATTTTTAAATATTTATTTAAATATTTATGCTTATTTATTTAAATATATTGCATATTTAAAATATGCAAGAAAGTATTTATTTAGGGCTAGAGAGGTGGATCAATGGTTAAGACCTTGCTGTAAAGCCCAATGACCCAGGGTTTGATTCCTCAGTGCCCACTTAAAAGCCAAGTACACAAAGTGGCACATGGGTCTGGAGTTTGCAGTGGCTATAGGCTCTTCCACTCCCTTTCAAAAACAATAAACAAAATATTTCTAATTTTAAAAATATTTATTAAATTATCAGAGAAATAGAGAGAAGGAGAGAGAGCAGATAGGTGTTCTTTGTCCTTCTACCTCTGCAAATAACTCTAGATGCATGTGGCACTTTGTGTATCTGGATTTACATGGATATTGGACAAGAGAACTTGGTCCATCAGGCTTTGCAAACAAGTACTTTAACTAAAGAGCAATCTCTCCAGCCCCAAATTCACTAATTTGAGCCTAACTAAAGACTAACCGCAAAGCTATTTTTAGAGGATTATCTCACTGCGTTTTCAAAAACACCGGGGCTGTATTGATTTGCTTCTCTGGTAAGTAAGTATCAAGCAATATAATAATACAATATTTTTTTTGCATACATGTGTATGAATGTTTATGAGTATGTGCATGTAAGTTCACATCCACTAACGCCATGGTACAGGTGTGTAGGCCACAGGACAACTTTCAGGTCAGTCTTTTCTCGCTTTGTGTTGTCGCTCTGCTCTTCATTGTTGAGTTTTCCAAGAGCTTCTGGGAAATTCTGCCTGTGTCTCCCATCTCTCATCAGCATCACTGCCCAGACAATACAGAATCCCATCATGACTTCTGGCTTTTTAAAAAATATATTTAATTTATTTATTTATTTGAGAGGGACAAAGAGGCAGAGAGAGGGGGGTGTGGGGAGATTGGGCACACCAGAGCATCTAGCTGCTGTAAAGGAACTCCAGATGCATGTGCCCTTTTGTGCATCTGGCTTACTTGGGTCCTAGAGAATTGAACTGGGATCCTTTGGCTTTGCAGGCAAACACCTTAACCACTAAGCCATCTCTCCAGCCCAGGACATCTGGCTTTTGATGTGGGTTCTTCAGATATTCTTGTTTGAGTGGAGAGAACTTTATCTGTGACACAGCATCATATTTCTTATAATATTGAAAACCCATTTGTATAAATTAGTATGTGCTTATAGGAACTGTGAAACAGGAGAAACACATGGGATCAGATAACCGTAGGTGCATCATCAAGAAGCTAATTCCCCATAGCTTCTCAGTTCACATGTATTAGCAACCTCTTAGTATCATTTCCTCTCTCTTTTTCTTGGTTTCTCATGCCTGCTTACTTTTTTTTTTTCCTTCTAAAGAAATTTCTGTTTGGAAAGAATCGTTCTCTGATTAAAAATCTCATCTTATCTGCTTTCTCAATATGATGCACTAGAGCAGTTTTTGCCCATTATTCAAAAGTTATATAAAGATAATTGTCAAAACTGGGTTCCAATAAACATGAATTTCAAAAACTGCATTACAACAATTGAAATAGGTAGAGGTAAAGGGTCAAGTAAAGAGCTACTTCACAAGCTTTGCATGTGTTTTTGTACAATGGGATATTTACACCTATTATTTAGTGCAAATCTAAAATTTATTAGTAAATCTCCAAATCCTGTGTTGCAAGTGTTTATAAATTTCATATACATCTTACAAATCTTTTTATAATAAGCATGCATCTATATGTCTAGGGGCTTGATTCTAGGGCCCTGCCTGGTACCAAAACCCTGTAATGCTTAAGTCCATTGGATTACATGATACACTATCAGCTTTTAGTCTATACACAACTTTTTTAGAATTTTGTACATGTATGTGAAATATGTGAGATGTGTGGTGCGTGTGTGTGTGTGTGTGTGTGTGTGTGTGTGTGTGTGTGTGTGTGTAGTGCAGGTACATGTTTCTGTATATTGTGGGTGTGTGTTGCACATGTGTGTATAGACCAGAAGAGAATGTCTATTCCTGCTCAATCACTCTTCCTTGCTGTTTCCCTTCAGATGTAGACTTTCCTAAATACAGAACTGTTGTTGGCAGTCAAACTGGCTGACCATCAAGTCCCAAGGCTTCACCTTCCCCTTCCTGCAACAAAACTGGGGTCACAAATGTGCACTGACATGCTCAGCTATCACCAGGGTGTTGGTAATAGAACTCAAATGGACTTTAGCCATCTCTGGCCCTCTCAGGCTGCCAGGCTTGTGTGAAAAGTGCTCTTATACACTAAGGCATTTTTTTCTGGCCCTATATACAATCTTGGGCACTTGAGAGTTTATCCTAATAGAGGTGAATTAAACGCAAATAATTGTTTCAGTGTATCATTGAGTGAATGATGACAAGAAAAGATAGCCGGTCATTGTTCAGTGTGGACAGAAAAAAAAAAAAAATTAACATGTGATTCATTGGCTCCATGATTGGTGAAATTCCTGGATGTGATGCCCACAGATGTGAGGGACCACCCTCAGTTACCTCTGTTCGTTGATGGGTATAGATTAGCGCATTTTATAGCTTTTTCTTGCTTCTACCCCTTGCTGCAATACTGCTAGTTATGCTATGTTGACACTCCTCTTTCATCTTCCCTGGTGACACTGTTCTCCTTCAATGTGCATCAGTGTGTCTATGCCTTCCTCACTTACCCAGTGTATTATGTGAAATGTAATATACATAGTGTGGGTACCCTGTCTTCCCTACTTTATTTAATTTCATATTAGCTGGAAATTCCATAGAAGGATCTGTCATTACGCTAGATATATTTCATGGGAGAAAATAACTCAAGAAATTCATCTCAAGCTGTTTATTTGAAAGACAGACAGACGCTCAAAATTGGGACTGGGAATCATATGTTCAAATTTATTGTAGAGTTTCCTAGTATATGCTATGACAGACAAGATTCTGTTTTTAAGTTGGCATTAAATAGCCACTTAGCATGTTCCAGTAGTATTAGTAGTTCCACTTAGTTCCCAACCCAAATTGATCATTTTAATGTCTGCTATGAGATCATCTAAAATGTCCCTTTCCTCAGGACATAGTACTAGCCAAAATATTACAATATACAAATTATTTTTCTTTAAGATAAAGAATAATTTATATCTTAGGTTTATAATTTTAAACAGTTCTCAAAATACCTTTACAACTTCATATTCTGGTATTCTGATTGTTCTATATTCCATACTAATAAAATTGGCCTACTCAAAGACAGAACAATGCATTTCCCTTGTTCCAAAAACATTAACATTATAGATAAATTTCTTTATTTCTATTTTAGATCAAAAAATTACAGTAAATATTTGTTTCTTTATTATATATTGCCATCCCCCCAAAATTTAACAGTTAATTTTTAAGTAATTTTTCAATATTTCATTTATTTGTGAGAGAAAGAGTAAAAGAAGCAGATAGAGAGCAAGGGAGAGAAAGAGAGAGCGAGAGCGAGAGCGAGAGCAAGAGAGCGAGAGAGCGAGAGCGAGAGCGAGAGAGAGAGAGAGAGAGAGAGAGAGAGAGAGAGAGAATGAGTGCACCAGGCCCTCCAGCCACTGCAAATGGATTCCATATGCACGTGCCACCTTGTGCATCTGGCTTTAAGTGGGTTCTGAGGAATGGAATCTAGATACTTAAGCTTTACATGTTAAAGTGCATTGAGTGTTGATCTATCTCTACAGCCCATGAGGTATAATTTTAACTTACAATTATCTTGTGTACTAAATAACAATTTTGTACATTATTTTTGTCTTAATAGGAATGTCCATGCTGCCATCAATGGGCCCCATATAGCCCAGGACAACTATGAATATTGCCAAGCATAAAATTGTCAGCTTAAGACACAATGAAATTGCTTTAGGGCTACCCTTTGCAACTCAATAATTGAATTCTAGAGCATGAAATGTGTAGGTGGAAACATCTGACTGACTAGCAAGGCCAAAAGATTCTCCTGCATCTGTCCCCAACAGGACTGGGGTCACAAATGTGACTGACCATGCCCATCTTTTATGAGACTGTTGGGGATCCACCTCAAGCGATACTTATTATTCCTTTGTTTTATTATTATGAGAGACAAGAAAAACAAAGGCATATATGTATGAATATGCACACATACACATATCTATATCTATATCTATCTATCTATCTATCTATCTATATATATATATATATATATGGAGAGAGAGAGACAGAGAGAGAGAGAGAGAGAGAGAGAGGGAGACAGAGAGAGAGAGCATGCACCAGGCCCTCCAGCCACTGCAAATGAACTCCATGTGTCACCTTGTACATCGTTTATGTGCATACTGGGAAATTAAACCTGCATCCTTTGGCTTTGCCAGAGAGCACTTTAACTACTGTTACTTCTTCAGCCTGAACTCAAGTAGTCTTACACAGAACTTCTTAAAAATAATAAGAAGAAATTAACTAGGATGGATTCTACTATAAAAGCTAATTGTTTTGTAGCATATCTAAAGCAAACAAAAATCATTTCAGATCATTTAGTAAGCTAATTATATTTATCAATGTATACAGACTGTGGCAGGTCTAACATACCCTGAAAAAGGGGAGAGACTTCTGAAATCAGTTTGTCTTATCAGACTATAGGATAGACAGGAAAATTAAAGTAACTGTAAAAATCTATTGAAAGAATTGTAGAGAGCAGAACTTCTGATATGAAACTGTGTGATTTGGTGATTGGTAACAGCAAGTATGCTAAGAGTATATCTCGACTTATCATTTTACTGGAGTTATTTATGATAAACATAGTGTCACGGTAGACATGCCTTTTAAAATTTTCATTAAAGCCACAGCTAAATAGCAAAAATATGTTCACATGATTTGCTTGGACCATTGGAAATATGTCTGCTATAGTTTTTGATGCTAGCCCAAGCATATTTCAAGGAATATCATTGCACAATATATAAGGAAAATATATGTATACAAGCATGAAAAATAGGTAATATCCCACAAATCAGCATACATAATGAATTTCATAAGGGCTAATCAAATCATTACTATTTTCAGGAATCCCTTCAAAGTACTAATGCTGTCTCTGATGACACCGTTTATTTTCAGAAGTAAGATGGCTACATCAAGGCCAATTATTGCAAAGAATTAATGATTTTCAAGCCATTTATGAATTTAAAGAACAAAATTTGTGCTAGAATTTGCTGAAGAAGCCACCTTACAGGTTTAGCATTTCCAGTTGACTTCACTGCTTATTATTGAAGACAAGTGTCTTCAAGGTGGAAAACAAGCTTATCAATTTAATGTTTCTGTTACAGCCCAGACGGGGTCACCTTCTGAGGCCCTGCTGCTCTAACTGAGGCCACCTATAATTATTACCTGCTCTCTCCAGCCTTCCCGGCTTCCCCCAAACTGACTTCACTGACTCCATCGCATCATGGTGGCCATTCCCCTCAGAGACCTCAAAACACCAGAGATTCTCTTTATCACCCAGTCTCTTCTATGGACTCTGAGACTTCTCTTACATAACCTTTGCCCAGAAACACCTCTTCTGCACAGAGACCATTAAAAAAAGTGCCACTTTCTCTTTGCTCCTTGGATCTAGAGCCAATCTTTCACACTCTCTTTTCTTTCAGACCCTGCCGTATCACCTATGATAAGGCATCTCGACTCTTCTAATTGCAAGGTTTGGGAGTGAACAAGACCACACAGAACCACTCTGCAGCAAAGATAAAAGCTCTTATTTGGAAAATGCACAAGCTTTCAGGACTGACTTATAAGAGAAGAACACAGCCGACATGAGTTTTCAGGTAGAGGGCTTTATAGGGCTTTTCCAGTTGGGGGAAGGTGAGGAAGGAGAAAAAAACAAACAAACCCTCACTCGTTACATGAAATACAAAAGTTCCTTTGGAGGAGATCATCACATTGAAGATTAAAACAGCTGAGGCGTGACACCCAGAACAGTGACACCTGACTCATGAGATAACAGGGCAGGAAAACATTACTTGGGGCATTGTTAGGCAAGGAGTGGATAATAACTAGGTTTTTTTTTTGTTTGTTTGTTTGTTTTTGTTTTGTTTTGAATAATGTGGATAATCAGCTTCTCCATACCTCTGTCAACATCTGCTGACCATGGTGACTCTATCTTGGGAACCTGTCCTGACCTAACATTCCAGCCTTTTGTTAATGATAAGGGACAATGGTATCCCTTCTGTGATATCTTCATGCTGACCATGGGGGGCAATGCGTTCTTATGGGGGAGGCTGGATAATGTGTTTGGTGGGTCTCCCTTCAGGGAAGGTGATGAGGATGTGGTTCCACAGTGGCTACAGGTATCCAAGTCGTGAACTGGCTTCACAGCAATCACTGGCAACATCTACTATAGAGAAGGTGAGGGAGATGGGCTCTGCAAACCCTAAGAGAAGACTGAAGGAAGAATTAAGGAGCTTGTTAACCTTGTTAACAGTTATGACATCAAAATTCCAGGCATGGGTGGAGGGGGGCAATGGGTACTCAAAGGTGAGGGGTAGAGGGCTTGGAACAAGAGAGAGAGAGAATGTATTCAGGAGAAGCATTCTGGGATTGGGGAAAGAGTAGGCACCCAAGAGAGTTTAATTTTGAGAGGGCTCTTTTGTGTTGATATGTACTTATCCCTGGATGAGATAAAGTAGGATGGAGGTGGCTTCACTCTATTGAGCTGCACTAAGTGGATCCAATTGGGGGTTCCCTGAAGCTTTGTGGCGGTGGGTGTGGTTAGGATCACCAGATGAGGTCTGGTTCAGAGTGTCTTCAGTCCTAGAGAGCAAGATTGCTTAAGGTAGACTTGATTTCCAGGGTTAAGTGAGATGGGTTTGGCTTCCTCTGATGGTTGGGTAATAAAGTGGTCAGTATGATCCTGGAGAAGGTTCCAGATAAAAACAAAAGTTGGTAAGTACCCATGGAGAGGAGTTTCTTGTAGTGAGGGAAAGTTGTCAAAAGGCCTAAGGAGGGAGGGGCGCTGAAGAGCAGCTCTGATTCAGGCTAAGGAAAGTTGGAGGAGCTGGTGCCAGGATAGATGAAGTTCAGAAGTCAGTATAAACAGCTGAATTATTTTTTATTTTTAGTTTTTTTTAATTTATTTTTATTTATTTATTTTTTTAACTTATTGACAGAGAAAGAAGTAGGAAAGGAGGGAGAGAGAGATCAAGAGAGAAAAAATGGGAAAATGGGTATGCTAGGGCTTCCAGCCACTGCAAATGAACTCCAGATGCATGTGACCCCTTGTGCATATGGCTAATTGGGTCCTAGAGAATTAAGCCTGGGCCCTTTGGCTTTGCAGGCAAATGCCTTAATTGCTAAGCCATCCCTCTAGTCCCTAGATAGCTGAGTTCTGAAAAAAGCATTTGCTCTTTCTACCCATGACCTGGGGCATTGTTATACAAGGAGGTGAGGATAATGATCTGGTGGTTTCTTGAAGAATCTGGATAACTCACTTCCTCATGCCTCTGTCACCATTTTGCTGACCATGGTGACTCCATCTTGGGAGCCTGTCCCAAACTAACACTAATAAAATTCTACTTCTGAAAGGCTAATTTATCTCTGTATCTCTCATCAAACCAAACTGCACATATGTATTCATATATTAGAGCCCATCTCTGCCTTCTATGATGCAATATATTCCTCTTTTCATACTAGTTTCCCTCCTTGCTGGCATCTGAAACTTCTCTCCAGTTTCAGGAACTAATCATTGTGCTCTTAATAAAGCTTTAATTCTAAAGTATATTTGGTCTCAATGTCTCTCGTTAAACCAGCCTGCTTCCTCTCTACTTTATCAGATTCACATCAAAACAATATTTCAAATGAAACCTAAATTATGGCCAATTCAAATTAAGGAAATCCATTTTACTGATTTTGAAATGTTGGTTAAACAGTCCAATAAATAGCAAAATAATTGATGTATTGCTTTGCAATTTGATACAATACTTTGAAAACAGATTTGAAGATTTTTCAGGGAAAAATTAAATATTTTGATATATTGTTGACTCTATATTCAATCAACCTAAATAAGTTTCCTGCCAGTTTTCCAATGGAGTTTGAAATGCATAGAGTTGCCAGCTGATATTCAACTTATAAAAAAATTAAATATCTCTACTGTGCTGTCACAGGTCCTATCATCCCAGAGACAAAGGACAAACATGTCATTATCATGACTAATTATGTCGTCACAATTTTTCAACACCTATATTTAAGAACAACTGCCTTTTGAGTGCTGAGATGATGTTCCACTGGTTAAAGGCATTTGCTTGCAAAGCCTGCCCACTTGCATTCTATTTCCAGCCACCCAGAGGGCATTCATATTTACTGGCAAGAGTCCTTATAATGCACAGATGTGCACACATGCATACACACATGTGTACATGAATACACACACACAAAAATTAATTAACTTTTTTAAAAAGAATGAAGCGCACTGAGAGTAAATCACACCTAAAATTTCTGATGTGTGCACCATGAGAACTCACAACTTCCATTGAACCAAATACCACATCTCATTTTATATATGTGTGTGTGTTTAATCTTTTATTGACAACTTCCATATTATAGACAATAAACTAAGATAATTCCTTCTCTTCCACCATACCCTCTTCACATATCCACTCGCTGCTATTTCCCTTCCCACTTTCAATTAGTCTCTTTCATATATATACATATATTTTTTAAAATTATTTATTAATTAGAAAGAGAGATATAATGGCATGCCAGGCCCTCCAGACACTGCAACTAGGCTCCAGATGAGTGGGTTATCTTGTGCATCTGGCTTGTGTGGGTCCTGGGGAATTGAACCTGGGTCCTTTGGCTTTGTATATAAGTGCCTTAACTGCTAAGCCATCTCTCCAGCCCTGGCCTTTCTTTTATTTTAGTGTCATAATCTTTTCTTCCTATTTTGAGGGTTATTTGTAGGTAGTGCCCAGAATTGTGAAGTCATGGATATCTGTGCCATTTTATATCTGTGGGACTTCATTGAAAGCAGACCTACCCCTTCCTTACACTCTTTCTGCCACCTCTTCCACAATGGACCCTGAGCCTTGGAAGGTGTGATAGAGATGTTTCACTGCTGAACTCTTCTCTCAGCACTATGGTGCCTTTTGAGTAATCCCAGAGAACACCACCATCTGAAAAGAGAAACTTCTGTACCCAAAAAGTGACAGTAGCATTAACATATGGGTATGAATGTTAAGTGCTTACAGAGCAGTTTGATGAGCAGAATATGGGCATTTAGTCAGACACCAGCAGGAGTTACAACCCTAGGCCTCATGACCTCCCCTACATAAGTTTTCAGTACCAGGCATGTATACAACCCCAACCAGTAGAGAGATTCTCCATTCTAATTAGAGAGTGGTAGGTTTCCCCCAAACAGACATGCCACTATTGCACCCATTGGCACATTTGGCCTGACTGGCCAAATAGGGCTTACAGTTTCCACTGTTGACCTATTTCTCCCATAGGGTTGCATACATGATAGCATTTCCCAGCTTTTGTCAGCTGGTCTACAGAGAGAAGGTTTTAAACACAGTGCCAGCTTAATTCTAATTGTTTGTCAATTATAATGTTAAATATACTACTGAATTTATTTAGTTCTCCTAATGGTAGAGTACAAATGAAGTATTAGTTATTAGATATTTAAATATTTTATTACTTATATAGTAGTACATTTGCTTTATTAATGAATGAAATATTGGAACTTATGTGCCAATGTTAAAATTTTCTCCAAACTGGGTGCAATATAATTATTATGTGAGGATGTTTTGCAAAATCTGATTAATATTTCTCATTTGAAAAGAAGCAACAATTAACGAATTTTAGAAAAAAAAAAGTGTAACTATAACCAAACCTTGTGCAAATGGTAAACTGATATATTTTAGGCAAGGAATTTTGAATAAATGTAAAAAAGGAGATTTTTTTTTTTTAATACATGGAACCTGGAAATACCAAGCTGTTGTGAAGACATCAGAAGAAGACAAGATAATCCATTTATTCAACTTTATGTTTATTTTCTTTCTTATACCCACAGAGAATTATTTTTATCTATCTAACTTTTGGTTGTTTTCCATGTCAAATTTTCTATTTCTATATTTATCATTAAAACTATTATTATTTTTAAGCTATAAATAAATCACTACTAATGTCAATATTTATCAGGTAATATTATGCTTTCATTTTATATATATATATATATATATATAATGTAATTTTTAAGTTAGGGTAAATTACCAACTTTAACATTGTTCAGAAGTCCAAAGTATCATCTGATATACAAGAACGCTTCATAACTGTCAGTCTTATAGTATCAAAACAAAAGTTATTACTTCCAATGCATAATGACACAGAGTGAACATACTCATTTTTTTAATGATTTTTTTTGTTGTTTATTTTATTTATTTATTTATTTATTTGATAGCGACAGACATAGAGAGAAAGACAGATAGAGGGAGAGAGAGAGAATGGGCCCGCCAGAGCTTCCAGCCACTGCAAACGAACTCCAGACGCGTGTGCCCCCTTGTGCATCTGGCTAACGTGGGACCTGGGGAACCGAGCCTTGAAATGGGGTCCTTAGGCTTCACAGGCAAGCGCTTAACCGCTAAGCCATCTCTCCATCCCAACATACTCATTTAAAATGGCATAACACCCAGGCATGGTGGCCCACCCCTTTAAGCCCAGCACTTGGGAGGCAGAGGTAGGAGGACTGCCAAGATTTTGAGGCCACCCTTAGACTACCTAGTGAATTCCAAGTCAGCCTGCCCTAGAGATCCTACCTTGAAAAATTATTTTAAAAAAATGGTATAAGAAGGTGACATATATGTATGTTTACATATATGTATTACATATATTTATGTATATATAAATATACATATATAGATAGATAGATAGATAGATAGATAGATAGATAATTAGATAGGAAGGATTGTTGTTTAGAGAGCTTAAATAATGTGCAAAATTATAAGGAATTACAAAAATATAAAACACCAATTGATGAATGGCATCTGACAGTTTGAAACAGAATCAGATAGTGACAGACAATGTCATCATAAAGAGCCAGCCAGGCCAAAAGTTATTAAACTTTACTGAAACTTACAAAATAATAAAAACCTAAAATTGTGATCATAGTCAATATCATGACAAGAGAATAAAATTTAATAACATAATCAAAAGCTTGATGGAAACTTATTCTAGAATAAGTAAAAATTAATTTTAATGATATAAAAATTGGGAAAAATCTTTCTATTCTCTAGTATATGTAAATCTTAAAGAAATTCACTTAAGTCCCTTAAAGTACTAAATAAGGACAAATTCTTCAATAGCAAGGTATTTGCATGAAAAGTAAATATAAGGAAAAGGAAATAAACATGAGAATAATTCATTAAAATGGTCATAAGAATGGATTGCACATTTCAACACCAATCAATTGATAAAGAGGATATAATAAAGTAAGATAAGTAAAAGTAAAGGAAAGAAAGGGAGAAGAGGAAGAAAAGACAAAAAAAAAAAAAGAAACTTGCAGCAACAGTAAAGATACATTGAAAAATAATGAAGTATTTTCATGTGAATATGAATAGTAACAACAGACTTCATGGTATATCCTAAACAAACACCGTTCTATAAGCCGGGAATGGTTGTGCACACCTTTAATCCCAGCACTCGGGGGGGCAGAGGTAGGAGGATCACCCTGAGTTTGACTCCACCCTGAGACTACATAGTGAATTCCAGGTCAGCCTGAGCCAGAGTGAGACTCTACCTCGAAAAAACAAAAACAAACAACATAAACACCATTCTTAACAACTATAAATCTACCAAGCTTATTTGAGCAAAAATTCTATCATGCTTTTTGTATGGTTGTCAGGCAATTTACTCTAGCAAGTATCTATTTTCCTCCAAAAGTGAAGGCATACTTTTAAGAAACTGATAAAGATTTAGTTTAATAAGCTGAACAGTGCTGCCTACTTGAGATTTCTATTTCAATGTATAAAACACACCTTAAACCAAAAGGAAAACTTTTGTCTTTTCCCCCTAAGCCAGCACAACCTACAGCCTCCATTTGGTTCTTGTTGTTTATTATGAAAATTCGCCCTCCCCCTCCATAATAAATGTGAAAGTAGTTATTTGGTAGCAAATATATAAATGGTATTGTATATATGTAAGTAGAAGAACAGATTAATGGTGGTGAAAAGGCCTAACTGAGGTCAGAGGAAGAGACTAAGTAAGGAAAGATGGAGGGAAGGCTAATCAAAATCTAAGAGGATATAAATAAGTCATATGGAAACCTACTTTTTTGGACAATGGAACACAAAGGAGCCATAGATTGCTACTAAAAAAAAAAAAAAAAAAAAATCAGTGCCAGGGATGGGATACCTTCCAGTGAGTTGTTGGCCAGGGAGGTCCCTGATGCCCTCAAAACATTACAGGCTATTGCAAAACCTGTGGTTTCCCACCAGCAATAGATGATAAAACCCTATTGCTGAAGACTCCACATACTTGGGCTGTAAAGTCACTGAGTAACCCTACTGGAGTTGAGCTGAAAACCTCATCCATGTAGACCAGCTGACAGAAAGCTGGAAAAAGTCACACTGCATACAGTTGAATGGGAGAGAGAGAAATCACCAGTGAAAATACCCATCAGTGGACACTGAAAGCCTTAGATTTTGCCAACCAGGACAAATGAGCTGATAAGTGCAATAGTGCCATGTCTGTTATTGGGGAAACCAACCACCCTCTAATTTGACTGGAGGTCTGCTCCATGGAATGGAATCTATCCCTGATGCTGAAAACCTACAACAGAGGTAGTCATGAGCCCTAAGGGTGTGACATGTTCTGCTGTCTGGCTAAATGTATATACTAGGCTCACCAAACTGCCCAGCAAGCACTTTTCTTAATGTTCTTGCCCATATATTAATGCTGCTTTCACTTTTGGTTAGAGAAGCTTCTCTTTTTATGGCAGTGTCCTTGGGATGATTCAGAGGTCACCATGGTGCTAAGAAGAAGAGACAGAAGAGTGTTCAGCTCTGAAATATCTCTATCACACCTTCCATGGCTCAGGGTCCATTTCAGAAGAGGTGGCAGAAAGATTGTAAGAGCCAAAGGAAGGGTAGTACTCCATACACAAAATGGAATGCATATCCATGACCTCACAATGCCTGACACTACCTACACAAGACCATCATAATAGGAAGAAAAGATCATGGCATCAAAATAGGAGAGACTGGTTGAGAGGGGGAGGGGATAGAATGGAGAATGGAGTTTTAAAGGGGAAAGTGGTGGGAGGAAGGAATTACTATGGGATATTGTTTACAATTATGGAAGTTATCAATAAAAAATAGCTTAATGGTTACTTTTTTTCAGTTTTTCACTTAAATGTTTATTCACAAAGTAGTTTGTTGATATTTGTATACTATTTATTTTTGCCTTCACTTGGTTTTGATGACTAGTTCTAGAGATGCTTAAGAGTCAACAATAGAAATCACTTTAAATATACACTGTGCAGAGAAGAAACAGCATTGAGTGAGTGACTATTCAGAACTCTTGGGAACAGATTTTCAATAGTGTAAAATTGTCAGTGGGTTGTCAAAGACCCATAGGGATGGAGATCTAAGAATTTAATTTGTAGTGGTCTCAGCACAGGGTTGCAGTGACTGACACCTTTATTAAGTCTTTTTGAATCAAAAAGGCTTCAGTGAGACAGAGAACATTCTGCAAGTTCGAAAACAAGATCTCCCATTCTCTGGCAAATGAAGAAATAATCAGCCTATTTTAGGAAAGATCTTGTCTTATAGTAATGAGTTTTAACACTTGTATTTTTAAAATATTTGTTACACTGGGAGAAGAGTAGGCTTGGGGGAAGGAACAGGACATGAGAATCAACTTAAACTAATTGTTATTTTAAATTTCAGAATAAATGATGCATGCAGCTCTGCTTGCTATTTAAAAAAAGTAAAATAAAATTCAGTTAAAATTAACTCTCTGTATATATGTTTTATGAATTGTTAAAGTAGTAAGGATGCATATACATATTCATTCTTGCAAAAAGCTTGGAGAACTAAATGATTCTTGTGGTTCCAGCATGGTCAGCAATGTTGGGATATTGGGTAAATTTTCATTTTAAATATTCAAATATACTACTCACATATGTGAAGATGCATGAGAAATAAAATAGGTAAGGAGCTTTTTCTTAACTCATTAATTTATATCAAAATTAAATATATAAAACTTAATCAAAATTACAATGTGAAACATTAACTGCCAAAAAACATTAACTTCCTTATTTCAAGAGTTTTAAAAAAACCAGGAAAACAAAATCTACATAATGGTATGATTAAGTAAAAATATTTATGGGCTGGACATGTGTGTAATACATCCACACATCTATTCAGTAAACATTATCATATAGAGATTCTAAATTTTTTATATCCTCTTTTTCTTGGGTATATAATTGCCTTATAATGCGATTCTCTTGCCTATCTAATAGAATGTCATGGATGTTTTAAACGGTATAGTAGGTAATTGCTTTAAAAGCAGTCCATAGCAGATAATCCTTTTGGAGGGATATTTTGGAATTAAGAAAAAAAAATTGTTATTTGACAGAAACACATCAGGTATCCCAGATAGAATTATCTGGAATGAATGACACATGGATAACTAGAACCTCAAGTTTTACTAAGTAAATATGACTTGGGCATAAAATCTCATATCTGAAGAACTTATCACCTGCAAGTTCTATTTTATTCAACTATCTGATAATAAAATAGCTTACGATTGCCTCAAAACTCTATGACTGCTGGTATTCCAGTCTGGATCCATATACTTCTGTCTTATTTTTATATTTTTAATATTTTTATTTGGATTTGAGAGCAGGGAAAGAGGGAGAGACAGAGCACAGGCAACACAGGTCCTCCTCTAAATGCACCACTTTGTGCATCTGGCTATGGTTGGGTACTAGGGAATTGAGCCCAGGCTGTCAGGCTTTATAAGCAAGCACTTTAACTGTTGCACCATCTTCCATAATTAAAAAAAAAAACAAAAAACATAAAACAAATCAAAAAAAAAAACCATTTTTTTGTTTATTTTATTTATTTGAGAGTGCCAGACAGAGAGAGAAACAGGCAGATAGATAGAGAGTGAATGGGCACACGAGGGCCTCCAACCACTGAAAATGAACTCTAGATGCGTGTGCCCCCTTGTGCATGTGGCTAACATGGGTCCTGGGGAATTGAGACTTGAACTGGGGTCCTTAGGCTTCACAGGCAAGTACTTAACCGCTAAGCCATCTCCAGCCCATCTTCCATAATTTTTAATTTCTGGTTTTTTGTTTGTTTGTTTTGTTTTGTTCTGAGGTTGGGTCTCACTATAGCTCAGGCTGACCTAGAATTCACTATGTAGTATCAGGGTGGCCTCAAACTCATGGCAATTCTCCTACCTCTGCCTCCCAAATGCTAGGATAAAAGGCATGTACCACCATGTCCAGCTAATTTCTTTTTGTTTTTTTATTGTTTGTTTTACAATCTGAATTTTTGCCTGCTGGCCAGCTTGAACTAGTACCTGAAGGTCTTTCTTTGGTGATGTTACTTTGTATACCTCAGTATTCTCATTGGTTGAATATGAATAACCAGAGGAAACAATTACTGACATTGATGGGAAAGTGGGAGCCATTAAAACACACAAAAAAATTGTTCATATTAATTCCTTACACATAATAGGAACTTAAACTATCAGCTTACTTAATTACCATTTTAATGGAATAAAAGAAACTTGTGAAAGAAAACAAGTATTATTAGGAATATTTAATTGTAATCATATTTGTTGTTAGAGAAGTTATACTAAAAAGTTTTGGGTCATCAATATGGGACTCAGATAAAGAAAAGGTTATGCTAATAGAAATGTCCTCTTGCATGCTATGATTATTTCTCTATCCTTTGTGTCTCCATCTCTTCACAACCAGAAACACATGCACACATGGGGTAGTATATCTACAAGGACCTGAATTGATACAATGTGGAAATATCACTATGGCAGTAATGATAACACTATCTGTAAATAGAAATATACAGCTGAAAAAATAATGACCTAGCAATCATATGTAAACGTGATCTAGATTATTTCACTTTCAACTATTTTCAATACATTACATTTTTTTAAATTTTATTATTATTTTTTTTTAAATTTTTGTAGTCAGTGAATATAGTTAAGTTGGTACCATTGTTAGCCTCCTTCTTGTCCTCCCCCCTCCACAGGGACCCTCCTTTTTGAGGTATATGGGTCATGTAAGAGGAAATGTCTCTGCATGTCAGGACCCGATTGTTGGCTCAGACATTATTTCCACACCCTTTTCCACAGATTTCCCTCAGCCATGTTGGATTCATATCAGGTCTGCTTCTGTGTTGAGATCTTGGGTGCCTCTATGTCTCTGGATATCTGGTTTGGTAGGGGATGATTGTTCTCTGTGTCTGTCTCCTTCACCATTGTGCTGGTTCCTGGTTTGTCAAGAAAACAACATCTTGCATGTTTCCCCAATTATTCTTAGTTTCAGCTGGGGCCCCTTTGAAGTATGGATGGGGTGATTCTCTCATTAGGATCTGAGTCTATCTGAAAATGAGAAGAAGATTCTCCAATGGAGAGTAAAGTTAGCACCAAGTAAATGTGATAACCAGAGAGAGTTTAGTAGCTATAGGTTCTGTTCCACTGAGCAGATCAGTTAACCAAATTGAAAGTAGTTGGTTTCCCACCATGGCTATGTGCCACTATTGCACTTGTATGAGCATCATATCAAGTTGTTTGCTGATAAGTAAATTAGACCATGTGTTGTATGGGCAGATAATGGTCATTTCCCCCCAGGCCAGCCATGTCACTCCATGCTACACACCAACAGTGCATAATGTCTTCAGCAGTAGGGTCTTACCACTAAATTATGGTGGGTCCTCAATCTCTCTGACATAAATCTGTTTTCTTTTGGGAAACCTTGTAGGTATCTGTGATCAAAAGCTCCTAATGGATGATTACCACCTGCTGGTACTGGGAGTTACAGGTCAGCAGCCAAAAAGAGAAGGAATAACTGGATAAGTCATATAAAAGAGATAAAGAGATGAGAGAGAAGAGGGAGAGAGAGAAAAAGAGGCAGAAATAGGAGGAGATAATGAATAGTTTTTGTCTTTTTGTCATGCTCTCTCCAGGACCTTGTGAATCCAGCATTCCCTCTTAGGGCCTTGGTGGAGGTTCAGCCATTTGATCTGTCTTTTAGGATATAGAGTTTTATGGTACCATTGCCTTTTGGGTCCAGTTTTGTGTGCCCCTTTTTTTACTTCCCCCTCCTTCACCACCCTCCCTTATTGTCCGGTCCTTGAGATGCTTTGTAGGTATGTTGGTAACTTGTGTGGATTCAGGTTAGGAGGTGTAGATGAATGAGACTATGTGGAAATTAACTTTCTGTGATTTGGTGAGTTCACTAAAAATAAGCTGTTCCAGGCTTGATCATTTTTCTTCAAGTTTCATTGTGTAGTTTTTCCTTGCTGCTGTGTAGAATCCCATAGGGAGACTCCTAGGGGAAAAAAAAAGAAACAAAAAACAAAAAACTGACTATGGAGTTACAAAAAGACCCAGTTATTCCCTTACTGGGCATGTACCCTAAAAGCTCCACACCTCAGCTCAGAGATATTTGCTCAAACATGTTTATAGCTGCTCAATTTGTAATAGCCAAGAGGTGGAATCAACCCAGATGTCCATCAGTAGATGAATGGATAACTAAGATGTGGTATATCTACATTATAATTTCTATGAGACAATTATATCAACTCAATAATTTGACTAAATAGAATATTACCCCTTTTGATGATTTTTTTAAATATTTTTTAAAAAATTATTTATTTATTTATTTGAGAGCAACAGACACAGAGAGAAAGACAGATAGAGGAAGAGAGAGAGAATGGGTGTGCCAGGGCTTCCAGCCTCTGCAAACAAACTCCAGACACGTGTGCCCCCTTGTGCAACTGGCTAACGTGGGACCTGGGGAACTGAGCCTCAAACCGGGGTCCTTAGGCTTCACAGGCAAGCGCTTAACCGCTAAACCATCTCTCCAGCCCTGATTAATTTTTTTACTTCAGTTGAAGCATTAGATACTTTCATAATGTTACAACTTGTTTATTTTCTTATGTTTTAATTCTTTCCTGGTGTCACTATTAATTTTAATTGTGATATTTAATTTTATAATGGAAAAATTACATCAAGACCCAATATACTAAAACTATCATTGTATCATTTATACAAGCATCAATCTTTGGTTGATATTATAATTTACAGTATATGTGCTCTATCTACTCAGGATAGCAGTAAACAGAATTTACGATAAAATCTTTTGTTTGTGTTTTTTTATCTACACATTTTCCCTAACACCATTTATTTTTGAGCACTAAGTGTAATAAAGTGTTGATTACTTTAATTAAAAACAGATCATGACAATTTCCAATATTAAGAATTAACATAAAACTAAAAATATATTGTGCTTTGAGTTTGATTCTAAATGGTTTGGTTTTGAAATTAAAGAGAAGCCAGTTGTAAGATATGAGGGCAAAAGTAAATAGAATAACAGAGGATTAGGTTGTAAAATTTGTTTTTTATTTATCCTATATAAATTTTCAGTTATAACAAATATTCAAAACTTTCTAACAAATCAAAATATTTTGTGAAGTATAAGGCATGATGTAATATTTCTTGATGTTGTATTTCTTGTTCCCTACAAATTGAAACTGATAATCCTGAATTAATAATTAGTTAATATTAATAGAATAGCCCACCAATAGTGGACTGCAAGAGAGCCTACACCTATTAAATTCTCTCTAAATATAATGATTATCCCATTTATCTGGTGCTGACTTCACTCTCCATTGGAGAATTTGCTTCTCTTTATTCATATGGCCTTAGCAGCCGAGGAGAGAATCAGCCCATTGCACCTCACCTGGGCCCCAGCAGAACCTGTAGAGTAATTGGGGAAATGAGCAAGAGTTCTGCGTTCTTGGTGAACCTGGTACCAGCACAAAGGTGGAGAAGATAGACACAGAGAACACTACGTCCAAAGCAGAGATCCAGAGACACAGAGGCTCATCCTTGAAGCAGACCTAAAGTGAATCCAACATGGCTCATGAAAATTCCTGGAAGAGGGGACAGAAAGAATGTTAGAGCCACACATTGGGTCATTATTCACAGAGACATTGCCTCTTACCCATAATTGATGGATGATCCCACAATGCATGACCCATATACCACAACAAGGAGGGTCCTGTGGAGGGGGAGGACAGGGAGGTTGCTAAGGTATGGTAGCAACATGGCTGTATATACACTATGTACAAAACTGTTCAATTAGGTTTGCATTTTCTACTACTTTTCTATATATAATTTCCATCCCTCTGTCAAGCTCCCTTTTCACATCATTTTCTGATTTTCTTGGTGTTTCTTGGAATTCATCTTTGCATTTCTTTATGTCTTCATTTAACATGTCAGCTGATTTTTGAGGTCTTTTTTTTTTTTTTTTCACTCTGCCTCAAATCTCTTAACTGTCTTTGAACTCCTTCCATTTTCTTATTTATTTGGCCTAGTCTAGTGATGGCAGCATCCACATGGTTATCGGTCCTTTGTTGCTTTTCTGCAAGTTCTACCAGTAGCTTGGTCAGGGTTGCATTGCTCATAGCTTCATTTTGGTGTTCTGATCCTAATGACTCTTCTATGCTTTGATTAGAGGTGTTCATTGTAGGACAGGGTGATCTAACTGGATTTTCTTGCATTTGATTTCTCATGCTCCTTTTTTTTGTGCTGTGGTCTGCCCATCGCAGTGTATGGGCACGTAGGTGGGTAGATTGGCCTGGGCTCAAGCACAGTGGGAATCTGAAGCAGCCTGAGGCAGTTGCCAAGCAGCCTGGGCTTTGGCTCTTATTTGCCAAAGCCACCTCAGTCCCTGCCTGGCTGGGGCGCCAAAGTTGTGGGAGCTTTCTCACAGGGTAATGTGCCAAAGCTGCCTGTGCTCAAGCTAGGAGGGGCACTGAGGCACCAAGCACTGAAGCACCCTGAACTCTGGCAGGGGAACACTGGGAAGGAGAAGCAGTCTGTGCTCCCAAGCAGCAGGGCATTGATGGACTGTTGCCACGGCAGACAAGGAGGGGATGGCACGTGAGCTGGCGCAAGTGACAGATGCAGTCTGTTCTCACGTGGCAATTGCTCTGGGCCTGGGCTAGTGTGAAAGCGTGGCAGCCGGAGCAGTAAGTGAGCGACTGGGCGGAGCAGTCTAAGCTTCCACTTGCAGGGATCAATTGTTTGGCGCGCAAATTGATCAAAGTAGCCTGAGCTCCAAAGGGCCCGCAGGTGCAGCCTGGCCCAGGTCACTCGTGGGCAGGGCAGCAGGGCGATCGCCCCTGTAGAGGGAGGCAAGTGGAGCTATGTTGGCCTGCGACCCTTTTCCTACAGTGAGTGCGGGACTTTCCTGAAGCTAGGACTGTGGGAATGGGGGCTGCTTAGGGGGAGGGGAGGGCTACCCGCCTGTGATGGAATCAGCGATTCCCTGCTTTTCCCCCTCTGGGCCCTCCCACTGGAAATCTATTGGGAATAGCTCTCCCCTAAAAGACCCAGTGAACCCTTAATTTCTTGCCTTTCTTTCCCTGTGGATTTGGGACACAGTTAGGCAGTCGCCATCTTGGCGGGAAGTCCATTAAGGGCTTTTTAAGGTTTATTTTTTTGGTATTATTGTGGCTTAGTTAAAAGATCTTGGACTAGACAGAAAAAAGTAAGTGTTATCTCAATTTTCTGGGTGCTAACTTACTCTCCGTTGGAGAATCTGCTTCTCTTTTCCAGAAAGATGCAGATCCTAAGAAGAGAGCTGCCCCAACATACCTCAGAAGTGGCCCAACTGAAACTAAGGACAACTGGCGAAATAAGCAAGGGTGATGTTTTCCTGTGAACCGGATACCAGCACAAAGGGGAAGGAGATCAATGCAGAGAAAAATCAACTCCTACCAAATCAGAGAGCCAGAGCCTCAGAGGCCCCCAACACCTCAGCACTGAAGCAGACCAAAAATGAACCCAACATGGCTCAGGGAAATCTTGCGGAAGAGGGGGCGGAAAGAATGTCAGAGTCACATGTTGGGTCATGATTTTCAGAGACATTTATCATACTAATAACTGGGGGCTAACTCCACAATGCACGACCCATTTTCAATAATAAGGAGGGTCTAATGGGAGGGGGTAGATCACAGATGAGCCTAAATAATGGTACCAAACTGCCTGTATTTACTGAAAAGAAAACTAATAAATTAAATTAAAAAAAAAAAAAAAGAAGAACCAAAAAAAAAAAAAAAGATCTTGGACTATGGGAATGTTTGAACATCAATAGAACTGATAAAAAAAAAAAAAAAAAAAAAAAAAAAAAAAAAAAAAAAAAAAAACTATGAGCTGCTGGTCATGGTGGTGGTGCAGGCCTTTAATCCCAGCATTGGGAGGTAGAGGTAGGAGGATCGTTGTGAGATCAAGGCCACCCTAAGACTACAGGGTGAATTCTAGGTTAGCCTGAACTAGAGTGAGACCCTTCACCAGAAAAACCAAAAAAATCAAACAACAACAACAACAACAACAAAAAAAAAAAACCAGACAAAAATGATGAGGACTTTTAAAGTTGTACTAAAATCATTACATTTTACATCATGGATGTTTATCAGTTTGTGGAAGCCAAGGGTGGAATGTGGTGGTTTGATTCAGGTGTCCCCCACAAACTTAGGTGTTCTGAATTTTGGGTCCCAGCTGATGGAGACTTGGGAATTAATGCCTCCTCTAGGCAGTGTATTGTTGGGGATGGGCTTATTTGTGTTATAGCCAGCTTCCTCTAGCGTTCGGCACACTCTCCTGGTGCTGTTCTCTTTCCTGATGTTGGTGAGAAGGTGATGTCAACCCTCTGCTCCTGCCATCTTTTTCCCCTGCCATCATGGAGCGTCCCCTCAAGTCTGTAAGCCAAAATAAACCCTTTGTTCCCAGAAAAAAAAAAAAAAAAAAAAAAAAATATATATATATATATATATATATCTGTTAGATCCTCAAATATATATTCTTAGCATAAATTTGAAGGCTGATACTAAAATTCCTTGTTGAAAGGGGCCCTTAATCACCATATGTTTTTTAAATGTTAAATACATTCATTTTACTAAGGGTTGGAAAGATTGCTGGGTGGATAAGGCACTTGTCTGTGTATTAAGACTCATGTTTGACTCTCAAGGTCCCATGTAAGCCAGACACACAGTGATGCAAGCTGGCAAAGTTGCACATGCACACAAGATAGTGCACACATCTGGAATTCTGACTGCAGTGGCTGGAGGCCTTGGAACACCAATTCTCTCTCTCTCTCTCTTTCTCTCTCAGTATCTCTCTCATTTTTCTCTCTCTTAAAGACAATTGGAAAAAAAAAATCACTCCCCAGACTGAATTACACTAATACAGGTACATGATCAATTAATTATTTAATTTTTTGTTGATACACAATGTACCCTGGTCATATTTCTCTCACACCACTCCTTTTTCTCCCATCTCCTATCCTTTATCCACTGAACCTTTTTTTTTTTTTGTTTCCCCAAACTAGTCCATTTTCAACTTTTATTTATTTATTTTTCATTTAGTTTTTTGAGGTGGGTTTCACTCTAGCCCAGGCTGACTTGGAATTCACTCTGTAGTCTCAGGGTGACCTCACACTAATGGCAATCCTCTTAGTTCTGCCTCACGAGTGCTGGCATTAAAGGTGTGTGCTACCATGCCTAGCTTTAATGTTTTTATTTTTATTTTTATTTTTTTGTTCTTTTGAGGTAGGGTTTCACTATAGCCCAGGCTGAGCTGGAATTTACTCTTTAGTCTCAGGGTGGCCTCGAACTCTTGGCGATCATCCTACCTCTGCCTCCAGAGTGCTAAAATATTTTTATATTTTATTTTTATTTATTTATTTATTAGACAGACACAGGGCGACTGAGAGGATGGGCATCCCAAGGCCTCTACATAATGCAAATAAACTCCAGACGCATGTGCCACCATGTCCTTCTGGCTTACGTGGGCTCTGGGATATCAAACCTCGATCCTTAGCCTTCACAAAGAAGTCTGCTAGTCATTTATTTATATCTCCAGCCCCATCTTCTAGTTTTATACAGTAATTTTATTTTCCCTTATATTATTCCTATCTTGTGTAGGTAGCATCAGCCACTGGAAGATCAAGAATGTATAGGCCCCTTAATATCTAGAAGTCAGTATTACAAAGTACTCCTCTCTCCCTTTGGCTCTTATGTTCTTTCTACCACATCTTCTGCTAGGGTCCCTGAGCTTTGGTGAATCCCTGGCAAGGGAGCTATGGATACTTTGCTTAGGGCTGGATGCTCCAGTTCTCACCACTATGTGAGAATGTGTAAATAGTAGTCATCACCATCTAAAAAGAGAAGCTTCTTTTACCAAAATGAAAGTGGCATTAAAATATGAACATAAACATTTTTTGAGGACAGTTTGGTGAACAGAATATATATATATATATATATATATATATATATATATATATATATATATATATATATATATATATATATACACACACACACATGGATGCCAAAGAACAGTAGTAGCCAACCCTCTTAGGCTTATGACACCAATATCCATTTAGGAGCACAGCCATATGCATTTAATTAGATTTTAGTACCTGGGATAAACTTCCTCCTATAGAGAGGGTCTGAAATCTAGTACGACAGAGGTGGTTTCCTAAATGACATGTCACCCTTATATCAATGTGCCTTTTGGATTGCAGGGCCCATTGTTCATGACATTTCTCCATGAACAGGTTGCATAGAATTTTAGGGTACCATGACAGATTTTCAACTCAGGGTGGAACTCAGCTAATCATATAATTTTTGGGAACTGATACAATTCAATGAGAATTCATGTCTTCAATAAATATGGCTGTGGCATCATAGTGTCACTCATCTATAGCACCTAACCTGAATCTACCCAAGATACCTTGCATACCCAGCAAGCATCTCATGGACTAGACACTAGGATGGATGGGGGAGGGGAGGGCATCGAAGGGGTGGGAAACCCAAATCTAGACCCAAATGGCAATGAATGGTACCATAAAATTCTTCTTCCTGAAAGGCAGACCAAATGGCTGAACCTTCACGAGGCCCTTACAGGGACCACCTGAACCACAAGACACTGGAGAGGATAGGATCAAGGCTAACCTTAACCTTCTACATCTTCCCATCCTCCCCCTCCCCCCCCCCGTCTTGTCTCTAACTCTTGTATATTAGTTATCTTTTTCCTCATTTTCTTAGTCGGCACTGACGTGTAACTCCCAGTACCAGCATGTGGCTATCATCCACAATGAGCTTTTGATCAGAGACCTACAAGGTTTCCTAAAAGACAGACAGATTTCTGTCAGACTATTTGATGACCCACTAAAGGTTAGTGGTAAGACCCTACTGCTGAAGACACCATATGCAGTTGACACATAAAATGCAATGGCATGGTTGGAAAATGTAAAAGAAAACACAGAAATCTACCTTCCAGATGATCAGATATCAATGATAAAATAAATAATTAGTAATCATGTATGTTAGGCACAATGATAACAAAACAAAATCTTCATACTCTCCTGTGGAAATTTAAAGTGGTCTGGCATTTAGGAATTGTCAGCAGCTCCTTGCATGGTCAAATATACTGAATGCTTATATAAAATGGGTCTAAGCCATTCAAAGTATAGATGCAGAATAAATAAAAGAGTGTGTTTTCACAAAATTTTATAGTGAGAAGTTGTAGGAGTGACACTTAAAATAGTTAAGTTGAGTACAGACAAGATGGCCATTAATTGATGAATATATAAGCAATATGTATATGTATACATCAGAGTGATGTATTATGTGCCCAGAAAAGAGACTAAATTGGTAATACATAATAAGCAGAAATGATCATTGAAAATAGTCTATTAATTGAAAGAAGGAAAACAATGGCCAAATGGATTGTGATTTATTATTAAATTTAATGCCCAGAAAAGGCAATATAGAGATAGAAAATAGGTTAGTGATTTCTTAGTGGTAAAGGTACTGAAAATTGGTTGGGTGATAAAGACAGCAAAGAAATTTGTTTGAGCAATTTAAAATTGACTATTATGATGTTACATATTTATTAATATTTGAAAATCATAAATTGCAAAACAATAAGATTGTTACAGAATACTTACCATCATAAATGTAAAACTGACTTGTGAAGTTAGCCTCAATGGAATCAGTTTTTAAATATTCAGGCATAACCATGCACACAAACTACTTAGAAAAAAATATTTTTCTATTGAAAGCACATAGGCATATACTTATGCATGTTTCCATACATGCATGCTATGTTCCTAAATAACACAGGAAAATTTTAAAAAGTGGATAGTTGTACACATGGCAGTGATTACCAGAGAGATCCATGACCCATCATGATGAACAGAGATCTTCCTAGGCCCAGAAAAATAATTAGAGAGGAGTAACGGATTATATATGATTGTTGCTTTCCCTGCTAGCTTGGTAATCTCCAGAGAAAGGGCAGTAGACACTGCAAAGACTTTAAACTCTTCAAAGCAGAAAATCAGAGATTTCTGGAAGCTCAAAACTAAATGAGACTTATAATATCCCCTTCAAAGCCAATTTTTAATGTGTTTATGCACAGAAGTAATCAATTAAACAATGAGAAAATGATGGTAGTAAGAGTACAGGTTTGTTTTTCTATTATATGCAACCTTAGCTTTTCATCAAAGTCTTCTTTATCTTGAAATATTTGTGATTAATTTGCTATTTGAAGGTTTTATGTTGAATCTATTAGTATTTCCTGTTTTTCTGTTTTCTTTGTTATGATTGCATTACTTGTATGTTTTAAGCAAATAACAATGAGTACACTTGCTGTTATGGAATATACTTATTAGTTATATTAATGATGATAATTCAAGCTAAATAATACAATTTTAGAAACAGAAATTTGAAAGAACTAAAAGTTATATTTTAGAGTCATTTTCATGAATAAAAATAATTCCATATTGTGAGACTCTCCTTAAATTTCAAAACAATAAGATGCATAATTTCACTTCTTTTAGCAAAAGCTAAATATATTTTATTTTCTTTTAATGGTTGTGCTAAATATGATTTACAGTAAAATACTGCCAATATGTGTTATGCTTTGTAAATATTGGCAAAAAAATTAAAAATAAATAAATAAAAGGCATAGTTCAGTGATATCTTATATAATAAGAAACCTATTGTTGATTGTTAGTGTGGTTATTATACTGACTATTCTTAGGAGTTCGAAATTTCTTTGTAATCACTAGATTCCTTTGTTA
Source organism: Jaculus jaculus (assembly GCF_020740685.1). Lineage (NCBI taxonomy): Eukaryota > Metazoa > Chordata > Mammalia > Rodentia > Dipodidae > Jaculus > Jaculus jaculus. Next base: position 23,085,816 of record NC_059104.1, read on the forward strand.
CATTTTGATATGGTTAACACTATAGATATAGTCAAAGATCTAGGATGAGAATGCTTACAAAAATATTATGTTAAAACTTCCATGGTACATTATATTTTCTTGAATGTGTCATGTTTACTGGATTACTAATAAAATTTTTGAAGTCTACTACTGGGCTATTCCTTTAATAAAAGTAAACACATATTGAAGAACTATTTTTTCTCAATTGGCTTTTTATTTAGAAACAAATGTACATATGTAAATTAACATTCTTAAAATCTCTTTCCACTAATAAGTTTTAAGTGCATCTTGATTTAGTCTGGACATTTTTTATCATAGTATGATTCCTAATCTTTAGGTTCATGGACAAAATTTTTGCCATTACAATTTCTTGTTAGCCTATTTTTCTGAATACATTAACTAATATCAGATGAGGAGTGGGCACGCAGAGTGAGGGGATGAACGCATGTGCTTTTTAGGCACAACAAGGAAAGAAAGCTTAAAGGTAGAGTCTAAAAGTGAGGAGGTGGTATGATCATATCAAAAACAATCTTCTCTGATCTAATTATTTTACTTTGGCTCAATCTTCATTATCTGTTACTGGAAAACTATAAAGCCTAAAGACATTTATCATTTCCCTATCTTATCTTCTCCTTTTGGAACATATCAATTACTTCATTTGATTTAAAATGTTACAGCTATTCTTAGAATCAGTGAGTGATTACTCCCTTAGAGAAGAGATAGGCTTATCACAAAAGCATAATTTATCAATACATTTAGCAAGTGAAGGATGGGCTTACATCATATTTCCTTCAAAAATGATAGTTACTCAACATAAAACATGCTTTAGTAGAAATCCAGAGAAAATTAAATTGATGACAGTAAGTCAAGCAGAAATGTCAACCATTTTAATCAGCAAAAATGTAAATATACTTTAGGAATGGAGACATATAATTATTAGAGTGATGATAAGAGTCATAGCTATCCATTAAAGTGAAAGTAAGTCCTGGTATTTTCAATGGACGCATGAGAACTCTAGGGGGAAATACATGTACACTTTTTGTAATGATTGAGAAAGAAGTCAAGAAAATAGCAGTTAGTATAAAACTGTAAGAATATTTTTTTCATACTATACTTGATTCTCCCAGGTATATCAAAAATGAATTTAACAGGTAGATTTTAAGGGATTTTTTTTTTAATGTACCTGGGCTGGCAAGCACAGATGTGAGTGTCCTGACACCAGATGAAGCACAGTGTAACTGCCTGTGTGATCACATTGCTTCCACATTTCCCTCATTTCCAGACAGGAGAAAATCTGCTGGAGGCAAGAGTTGACACATGACGGACATGGAGACATCTGTCAAAAATGGGCAGCCAAGGGAGCCAGAACATTCGGATGGAGTGGATCCTAGAGATTTTTAAGTACAACTAATTTGTTTTAATTTCATAGAGTCAGGAAACTACAACCTAAAAAAAAAAAGGTACTATCTACCACTCTCTCTATTAATATTGAAAAAAAATTGCCATCCATTAGATATCCCTGAAAAGATAAATAATATTTATTGACAATCATTATGCAAAATTTTCAAAAATTTAAATTTAAATTATGTTTTGATTGTAGTTTTTAATTCTATTACTTAAAACATTGAGATACAAAATGCAAAATAGATTAACATATAAGTGTGTATATACCATTATAAATAGGAAAGATTACAATTTCCTTCTGAGATATTTCCACCGGCACTCTTGAAAACAGAATTCCTTTACAGAGTTTTAAAATGACATACAAAATTACTATCAAGAAAGCCTATTCAGAGGGGGGGGGCACTGAATGTGCCAGAGTAAGAAAGGAGTTAACATACTACAAAGAAGTGTGTGACAATGAACCTGATTGAGTTTATTTTATTATATATATATATATTTTATCCATTTTCGTAGTTACCTTCTCTTTGATTGTGGGACATTTTATTTCTGGCTTCCTATCTTGAGGGAAACCTTAGGATGGCAAGTAAAAACAGCATGAGCAGATAATGGACATCACCTCTGCCCCAGAAAGTGGGAAACAGAAGCAAGACAGTGAGCCAACTACCATTGGCAAGCTACTGGGTAATAACCCTGAAAGTCCCCCAGCAAGGCTCCAGCTCCCAACTTGCTACTTGCTGGAGACCAACTCCTCAGCATATGAGTGTGAGAGTAACATCTGAGACAAATCACCACCACCATGAACCACAAACTACAGTGGAGGTCAAGATCAGTGTCTTGGGACCCCATTGCAGCTCAAGATCCCCATGGGAAATAAAGCTCTGACCCAGGCAAGGTCTCTGAGACCAATGAACTCCTTCTTCCAAGAATACCAGGCCTGTAGTGTCCACATGCGGGTTGAAGGCTGTACCACAGTCTGCCTTCCAGACTCCCAAACTCCCTCATGTCAGAGGCCCCTCCAGGACAGGGAGGCTGATCCACCCTCATGGCCAACTGATGAGTAGTCTATCCTGTACCTTGCCTGAGAGTGCCCAGAGCCTTCTCATCACACTTGGAAGCTGTGGATGGACAGGGACGGGATTGGTGGACCGTGTATGAACACACACCTGCTGGGCGGGCAGGACCATGACCGGTGGCCTATGTGGTTGTCTGTGAAGGGGCTTTCTGCAGCAGCTGCACTAGGTTCCAAGCCTGAGTCTGTTGTGGACAGCTACTTCCTCTGGATGGAGTGCTCTCCTTGAGCACACAGCGCTTCTTTTGAAAAGTTAAGGGACTGACTTTTGCAGTGTGTTTGTATCCCAAAACACGTGAAGAAAGCCCTGTTAGAAGAAAGCAACAACAACAACAACAACAGCAACAAAACCTGGTATGCATGCTGAACACATGATTGTCAGATCATATTTATTTTTTTTTATGTTTTTATTTGCCAAGAGAGAAAAAAAGAGAGAGAGAGAGATAAGGGAGACAGACAAAGAGAATGTGTCCACCAGGGCCTCCAGCTGCTGCAAGAAAACTCCAGATTCATACACCTCTTTGCTTTTTGTGCATATGGCTTTACGTGGGTACTGGGGAATTTAACCTGGGTCATTATGTTTTGCAGTCAAGCACCTTACCCACTGAGCCATCTCTCCAGCCCTATATTCCTTTTTGAACTAAGTACTACTTAGTCATCGTATGGGTATAGACATCTGCAGTTACATGGAAATAAACATGAGAGGAAGGATATGTGTCACTTGCTGTTAACGAGTACAGAAGCAGTCAATCTTGGGCTGTTAATTCACTCAGCGGTGAGATGAATAATTTTTTTCTCAAACCTGGGCATTTCCTGGTTAGCCTCCAAATAGAAGATACAAGTTCAAAAGGCATTTCTTAAGCCTGTATTGTAAACAGAACAATAAATAAACATATAAAAAGCAATTAATTAAAAGAGAAAAGAGATTCAGTTGTTTCTCTTCAAAAACACATCTTGAGTGGACCCAGGAAAAATTTAATCATGCAATGAAAAGTGTCAATAAGCGTGTCCAGTACATCCAGTCTCTTCTTCTTGCCTGTGCATCTAATCAGATTTTCATTACTGAGGAAGACAGGTACATATATAAACATCTCATAAACACAGAGGACCTTGTAGCATCTGAATTGGGTTATAAATCAGTATAACCTTGACTTAATAATAACATGTCAACAATGGTTCATTAATTGTGACAAATGCACCTGACTAATGTAAAATGTTAATATGCTCAACATTTTACATGCTTCTAGGCAGTGTTGGAGGTGTCACCTTGCTTCACCTAACTGCTCATAGTAAAATTTAGGAGAGTCATAAAGTAAAAATAAAAATAATAATAATAATAATAATAATAATAATAATATCCCAATATACCAGTACAAATGAAGACAAATCAAAGAACTATTGTTTATTTTCTAGGCTTGGTATTTAAATAATTTCTCACTATGAAATCCTCTAAATTCTCAAACGCAGAAAGACATTCAGAGCAAAAATATTAAATTCAATATATGACTATAATATCATTTGTGAGAACCTTAAAAATTTTCAAAGACTTCATCAGCCAATAAACTCAAGGCAGAAAGAGTCTGATGTTAGAGAAGATTTTAATGCATTTGCTTATGGAGTAGAGTACAACTTAATCAAGAAAACTATAAATGATTTTAAGATTTGTATTTTTGATTAATTTATTTTCATTGTCACATAATATTTTTATGAGTAGATATGATATTTTAGGTCATATGTACCTTGAGTCATGATCAAATCAGTATCATTACTGAATATGTTATATAATGTTTTATCATTTTCAAATGAAAGTACATGCAAAATCTCTCTTACTTTAACATGAAAAAAAAAAATGGCTCTGTATAAAGCTCTTCCAGAATCTAGGCATCACTGGTGCCCTTTAACAATAGCTAATCTGGTAATTCATTATAATTTTGGATTCTCACCCCTTGCCTCCTCACTTATTTGTACATGCCATTCAATTCCTAAAAGTAAGCCTTTGGTACAGACTAGGCATGAGAGAGAATTCAGGCAGACTGACGAATCCCATTTTACAATATTTTTGTTAACAACAGTTAGTGTATTATGCTTGTTTCCTCTGTTTTATAGATTATAATTAGTTTTAGTGACTTCTCGATACCCAATGAATGGTGGATAGGTAATGAGATATTGAAACATTTCCTAATGGAGTAATTCACAAACTTCACAAATAAGTCACACAACGCTCAAGGATCAGGAAACATAAAAGGCTACTCCAAATACATATGCACAGTAAACAATTGACACAGAGGAGGAGAAGGTCTTGGTGTTGTATTCTGCAAGTTGTGCACATGCAGAAAACTCCAAATATACATGTTTCAGGACTGGTTGCCAATGCTTAAGCAAAGCATTTAGTTATTATTTATTTATTTTTATTTGAGAGAGACAGAGAGAGAAAGAGGCAGAAAGAGAATGGGCATGCCAAGGCCTCAGTCACTAAAAACAAACTCTGGACCCATGTGCCCCCTTGTGCCTCTGGCTAACTTGGGTCCTGGGGAATTAAACCTTGAACCAGGGTCCGTAGGCTTCACAGGCAAGCACTTAACCACTAAGCCATCTCTCCAGCCCTTGTGAGGCATTTTTTTTGTGAATACCTTTGAGTGAACCATTGTCCTGTCAGTAAACCCTCATCAATGTTCCAAGAAACTCATTAATTCACCAAGCTGGGCATGAATTGTGTACATTCTTTGGACTGCCTTTTCTATCTGGGTTGAATAGAAATTGGCTCCGTAGAATACTCATGTGATCTCAGGTAAACAATGCACATAAGGAGATAGAGCACAGATAGTTGAGAGATATAAATAAGGATAAATTTGTATATAGGTAGATATTCTATTTTAACATGTTCTATCATCCTATTTATACAAGATAATAAAATACTATGATTATGTAATAATAACTTCAAATATCTTCTAAGGATAGTTTCTTATTTATTTCTGTGCATATGTGCATATATGCTTTTATAGCATTCCTGAAATAAAATGTTTCTAGTTCTTGCCTGTGATTCCCAAGGTTCCATGTGTTTGTTGTTGATCCTAACAGAGAGAGAAAATAACAAAAGAAAGTATGAACATTTAGCGGGATAGAATGCTCAACCCATGATCCACCCCCAGCAGTACACCTTTGACGGCATGTTTCTACCTCTCAAGAGCTCCATTAGCTATGGATTGCATAAGAAGCTTAATCACAACATGCAGGTGATTGAGAAATTTTACCTATTACCTGACATATTCTACATTGAGCCCCCATAAATTCAGGATCATATCACACTGTAAAATTCACTGAGCCTCATGTTAAATGCCCCCATATTCTTTACCAATCTGAACACCATTTAAAAGATTAATGTGTCCTATGAAACTTAAAATGATTTTAATTCCTTAACTATTAGTCAAAAAAGTCAAAACACATGTTGCATACTTTTAATAATAACATGGAGAAAATATTCCCATTGTTAAAAATGTTGTGGGAAGGCCATGGCATGGTGGCCCTTGATTTTAATCCCAGCACTCAGAAGGCAGAGGTAGGAGGATTGAATTCCAGGTTAGTCTGTGCTAGAGCAAGATCCTACCTCAAAAAAAAAAAAAAAAAAAAAAAGTTTTACCAAACAAACACTAGACCAATGTAGTATCACAAGCCACTAAGACAAATATTAAATCCTGTGCCCCATTTTTGGCATCTTTGTTAAGTGATGGAGTCCTCTGGCTCTAGACGGCCCATTTCCATCTCTCCACACTGCTGTTTACATTTTGGCCACAGCCATAAGAGCCAGAGTGAGCAATTTTCTTGGCAGCCTTCCCTCTGTCTTATTGTTTCTGAAATCTTGGTGGTGCGTCTCTATTACAATACATGTTTCATCTTTATATCTCCATATAATGGCTTCACGGGGCCTCTTTTGGCATGTTCAGCCCTTTTCTTGTTACTATCTCTACAGCCATCTGTACTTCACAATCTACTTTCATGTATTATTTTATTTGTGCCTTCAGAGAATCATTCTTCAAGCTACAAAGACTTCTAGAGCTTTCTGGAAACTCACTGGCACAGGCACAGTATTTTATTTCTTTTTTCTTTTTTTTCTTTTTTTTGGTAATTCCAGTAAAACATTTTGTTTTGTTCTATTTATCTTTGAATGATCCAAACACATTCCATTGCTTGTTTTTCCTTTTTAATTTTCTGCACTTAGAACTTTCAAACTCTCACCAGAATAGCCAATTCAGCTCTGTTTACAACACTGCAAAACTTCTATAGTCCAAAGTATCAAATCCTTTTATATTCATCCCACAAACTAGTTCTAAGATCCCACAAACTGCTTGGTCAGATTTATACCAGCTACACCCCCAATTCTGGTACCAGTATTTCCATAGCAGTTACTGTCTTGTGTCTGAAAAAGAAAATCTAACCAAAAAGAACCAGTGAGAAGAATGATTTATTTCAGGCTGACAGTTTGGGTGGAAGTTTCATTGTGACAGAGGAAAATGGATCACTTCATCCACTGTCTATAGTCATAATATCGCTGGGAGATTATATAGATAGATACATATATATGTACATATGTGTACATATATATTGCTTATATATGTAGAGAAGTATGTATGTGTAAGATATACATTATATATGCTGTACACACATATACACATATATTTTACATATTCATATATAGTATATACTACACACATATATTATGCATACATTATACATACATATGTCATATTTAGGAGATTGCCCTAAAGGAAAACATACAGCTTCATGGAACAGAATGGAAGGTTTATGGAGAATACAAACATGTGTAGTCATGTGTATGCTTTGATAAGTGTAGTAGTATATAGTTCATAAGTATATCAAAGTTGAAAGTTAAAGAGAGTCTTATTAATTTGTTGCCACAGAAAGACTATAAAGGGCTATAAAAGATAAATTTACAATTGTACCTTATTCCCAACTTTGAGAGCACAAGTTATAATGTCTAAAATATCTGATTCTGAACATGCATTTTTCTTCCTGATTTAAAATAAACTTTCGATCAGGAATGAGTTTGATTCACCTTGAGTTTGAAATTAATCCTCTAGACAATTTAAAAAATAATCATTTACTTGGTATCAATCTTTATTTCACAGGAAGCACAATTTGACTGCACAAAATTAATCTCTTCTCTTCAGATTACTTCACTGACTGATAGCAAATTACTGATTTTCAGCAGGATAAAATTTCCCATATTAACTGATTATTCTCTTTTGAACATCCATTTCATTTCCTCTCCCCTGTTCAGTTACCTTATTTCTTGTTCTCTCTCAATATGCTAGTGAATGGACAGCATGATAAAATACAGAAGGATTCATTCCTGATTTTTTCACTGATAAAATAGTTTCAAAAGATAATAAGATTTTTTTTTTTTTAATACCAAAGCTATCCTGCAGAAGGAAAAGCAAACAGTAGTTATGCCTTGCTGAACAAATTGAGAGTGCCTCACAGATTTGAGGAAATAAACTTAATGTCTTAGTGAGGAAATGCTATGTGCCTTGATAGTTAATGCTAAGCTTTTCCCCCTTCATCCTTTCTAGCTGTGTTGAGGGAGATGTTTATGAGAGTAACAGAAGGGAAAGTCTGGGAAAATGTCTACCATAACAGACATTTCTAACATACATTCAGGATAGTATTTGGGGACCCAACAATACTGAGTGACCTTTCAGTTTGACACAAACAACTGTGGGGATGCTGGGTGCTGGGGAGTGCTCATCAGGTAAAGTGTTTTATAGGTTCTGTATGCACAAGTATTTCAATTTGTGTTCCCAGAACCCACATCGAATGCAGGGGGTGTAGTACCCCTAGCTGCTAAGCCCAGTGCCAGTGTTATGGGGCCCTGTGTTGCACAAGTAAGATCATTGACTCACTTCATGAGACCAAGTTTTATTGGGTGGAAAGAAAGCAAAAAGAGGAAAGCTGGTGTTCCAGGTCTGTATCCCAGAGTTCAGGATCTCAAGATGCAGCCCTTATCTGTTTGGAGTGTCAGCTTTTATTGGAAAGAATCACATGATGTTTATAGTAAAAAGAGGATTGGTAGTTGAACCACAAAGTTGCCTACTGTTATACATGGAGAGGGGGTGTTGCAAGAAGTCACAGGTTACATAGGTCACATAGGCAGAACTTAGGCAAGAAGCAATCTATGCTATGTAATCACAAAGATATTCAGAAACAAAAACATACTGGAAGGTCATGGTACACTGAATAGAGGTATTATACCATTCCTTACACATTCCATTTTTCTCTAGGAGGTAGAAACAGGGAAAGCCTAGGGTTCCCTGACTGGCTGTTCTAGCTGCATCTGAGAGTTCTATGCTGCTATGTTTAGCCAGACATCCATCCTGTCTTTAATAAAAAAAAATAAATAAAAATAAAAATAGGAGAGAAAGGAAACAATTGAGGCTACCCAGCATTAGCCTCTGGCCTCCCCCCCTATGCACCTATACACATGGGCATAGACACACAGAAGCACACACAAAAAAAAAGCAGTAAAAGTAGCCACGTTGAGTTGGTAGAGGGGACCTCATATTATCATCTATCCCCACCTATCTCTGCAGGAGGTGTCAGCCACCTGGGATTGATTTACTCTGAGAATAATCTGTTAAGAATAAGGATTTCCCACCAACTTCATCAAATTTATTTCATTGAAAGGCAAAGTATCTTCCTTTCCATATTTAGAAAGAATTATCCTTTCAAATTTCTCATTGTGCCTTAAAAAAAAGTGTTTATTCATTTTAAGAGAGATTGAGAAGCAGAATGAAAGAGTGAATGGCCATGCCAGGGCATCCAGCCACTGCAAACGAACTCCAGATGCATGTGTCCCATTATGAATCTGGCTTATGTGGTACTGGGTAATTTAACCTGGGTACTTAGGCTTTGCAGGCAAGCACTTTAACTGTAAAGCCATCCTTTCAGGCCCCCTTAGGCTTATTAAATGAAAATTATTACTGTTATTGCAAATGTGTATTTTATATAATATATTTGACCATTGTGTGAGTATGGCAGATGTATGTACAATCTCAGTGTTGTATCTGTCCTTTCAATTTTAAAATAATGTCATCGACTAAAAGAAATTTTAAAATTTCTAGTATATATCATGTATTGGCCACTTTAGAAATGCAATGGATGCCATAAAATATTGAAGACTGTTACAGCCACAGGTTGGAATGTTATGCACAGAGACATTGCCTCTTACCCATAACTGATGACTAACCCCTCAATGCACGACCGCGTTCTCCAACAGGGAGGGTCCCTGCAGGCAGGGGAAGGGGAGGAGGCTAACTATGGTATCAACATGTCTGTATACACACTGTGTACATAACTAACAAAAAATGAAATAAAGCCAGCTAAAAAAGTACTACCTTAGCCCTTTTGAGGTGACATTACAAAACATCACAAACTGGACATTTTAAATGAGAGGTTACTCTTCCATAGTTTGGGAGGTGAGAGCTGTTACAGTGTTCAGCAGGGAACCTACATGTCTTTACACCTATGCACTTCTACACACTGCCTGCTTGGAATTGATGTGTGGAGGCTGAGAGCAACCTCTCTGGTCTCACTGTTTTAAGGATGTTGTTAATTACATCAAGTTAAGGCCAAAAAGCAGCACGTGAGAAACTGATTCAAGTGAACTGTTATTTGAGTTCAGCTTAGACTACAAAGATACATTCTACCCCAAACATCCTACACCCATCTCCCAGTAAAAATGTCCTCTAATTATTTTTTTTTCTCTTTTTTTTTAATTTAATTTATTAGTTTTCTTTTCAGTAAATACAGGCAGTTTGGTACCATTATTTAGGCTCATCTGTGATCTACCCCCTCCCATTAGACCCTCCTTGTTATTGAAAATGGGTCGTGCATTGTGGAGTTAGCCCCCAGTTATTAGTATGATAAATGTCTCTGAAAATCATGACCCAACATGTAACTCTGACATTCTTTCTGCCCCCTCTTCCGCAAGATTTCCCTGAGCCATGTTGGGTTCATTTTTGGTCTGCTTCAGTGCTGAGGTGTTGGGGGCCTCTGAGGCTCTGGCTCTCTGATTTGGTAGGAGTTGATTTTTCTCTGCATATTCTATATGCAAAGGCACAGCACAGGAACAACTTTTCATAAGTCAGCACATTATGAATTTATTGTAATAAATGACTGTGATTTGTAGAAATTCATGGTAAATGCAATGAGTTATATTACAAAAATGTTAAATGTTCCAAATTTAAATGTATGCTTATAGCACACCTATTTATAAGTTTCTGTTGTGCCTCAATCCCCAGAACCGAGCCTCGAACCGGGGTCCTTAGGCTTCACAGGCAAGCGCTTAACCGCTAAGCCATCTCTCCAGCCCAGCCATGCATTCTTTAAACATGATTTCTCACCATTGTAACCTCTCTATTATATTTCCTCAATGTCCATACGAAAGTGATCTTTGTGATGTACCCACCTGCCCCATCTTGTGTTCACTTTTCATGTGGGTTAGTAGAATTTACCACATCATAAATTCTTGCCCTTCACAATAACAAAATCTTTAATTAATATAAAAATCTGTCAGATGTACAGTGACAATTTTATTTACAGTGGTTTGAATAATAGGAAGTTCTGGCTTCCAAGAAATGGAGGAGAAAGAGATTCATATGGGTTTAAGTACATTGTTTGCCGAAATGATTCATGGGCAATTAAACCTCATACTTATGGAAAGGTTTTTAAGATTTCTCAAAAATCAAGGTGACTCCAAGCTTTTTTAAAAGGATAATTATTCCTGGGATTGAGGCACAACAGAAACTTATAAATAGGTGTGCTATAAGCATACATTTAAATTTGGAACATTTAACATTTTTGTAATATAACTCATTGCATTTACCATGAATTTCTACAAATCACAGTCATTTATTACAATAAATTCATAATGTGCTGACTTATGAAAAGTTGTTCCTGTGCTGTGCCTTTGCATATAGAATATGCAAATGTATTTAAGTCACATATTTGCAGTTTGTTGCAATGCTACTCATCGATGTGATATTAGTTAGCTATGTGTGAGTATAATAAATAATTGACTTATAAGTAATAGTAGAGAAGTAAAATGTTGGAGTTGGGTATATTTTCTAGTTTTATATAATAAATTTTTAACTTATTTTTTAAACATTTTTTGGGGTAGAACCTGCCACCAGCATGCCCATGACACATTGGGGCTATTAAGTAATTAGAACGCAAGAAAGACAGACACAAGTAATAAAGTGAAAGCTAGGATCAGGTGGTCTGCAGGCCCTGAGAGACACTACAGCCCCACCTTACCATCAGGGGTTTATTTTACACAGTGTTTCACATGTTATCATGTAAGTTTGAGTTTTCTTCCATGCATGGAAAAAAGTCATGAGATGGGGCAAGTGATGGCATGCCCATACAGGAATGAGGGAGCTAGGGTCTGGTGCTCTGCAAGCAATGTTCTCTGAATGAGGTCAGGCTAAACAACCTGCAACAGGAAGCAAGGATCATTTCTGTGTCCTGTGAGTTTTCTTGAGTTCTTGAATTTTCTGAACCTTCCTTCTCCTATCAGAAGAAAATGTATGAATTTGGAGGAAATAATAGATTCTGAACTTGTTTTGAGAGATGTGCACCATCATGCCAACCTATAATCATTACATACTTCATTATATATATATATATATATATATATATATATATATATATATATATATATATATATATATGTATATGTATACAAAGCAAATTACCACAAAGCTATTTTCTTGTGCTTATTAAAACTGTGTATTTGTGAACCCATAAATGAATTGATATGTGCTTAATTCCCTATCTACTGAGATATGTCAGACATCTTAAAATGTTCCCTACCACTCAGGTTTCATTTTAATCACTACATATATATATAAAGTAAAGTCAGTCAGTAATATATAGGTTAACTCAATTAAAAAATTGATCTTGCCTCCGCTTCTCATCAGGGCAGACTGCTGCCTCTCTGTAATACCATCTCTTCTAGTCTGCCACTAGTCCAAACCACACTACCTTTTTTTTTTTTAACTTCTACTATGGAAGGTAGAATTTTTGAGAAATGATATTCATTACAAATGTTATCACTTAGTCCCCCAAACCTATGATAATTACTTGGTCAACCTATTTTCTCCATTACATAAACTATGAATATTTCGGTTTGAATGTTAAAGTGTTCCCCATAGACACAGGAGTTTGTCATTAATCAGCCTGTTTAATCCCCTTCTAGTTAGGCCATTTGGAGGTGGACCCTGGCTTGAGCTGTGTTGCTGGGAGTAGGCTTTTGGGTTAAGAAGCCCAGTCTTGAAACTATATCATTCCTGCTTCTGTGCAGAGGAGATGCTTGGATGTTTCTGCTCTTATTATCTTTAATGTGTGTGTGTGTGTGTGTGTGTGTGTTTGTGTGTGCATCATGTAACATATATCACTCACCTCCCTAATCAGGTGCAGATCCCAGATTGTACATATTTAATTCAGTTATAAAATTGTAGATTTTCGGGCTGGAGAGATGGCTTAGCGGTTAAGCACTTGCCTGTGAAGCCTAAGGACCCCAGTTTGAGGCTCCATTCCCCAGGACCCACGTTAGCCAGATGCACAAGGGGGCGCACACATCTGGAGTTCGTTTGCAGTGGCTAGAAGCCAGGGCATGCCCATTCTCTCTCTCTCTCTCTCTCTCTCTCTCTACCTCTCTCCCTCTCTCTCTCTCTGTCACTCTCAATAAATAAAAATGAACAACAACAACAAAAAAATTGTAGATTTTCACTGGATCAATGCTAGGAATTGATCTAATGCTAAGCAAACTCCAACCTCTTATTATTCCATAATAATTGTATGCATCTATACTGATTATGCATTGTTATAACTCTTTCTCTCTCTACTAATAATATGTACATGTATATGCATGCATTATTTTGTTTTTGAAGGAAGAGTTTGATATAAACTGTCTGTGTAGCCCAAGATGAACTTCAGCTAGTGATCCTCCCATCATGAGCTGGCTAGTGCGGAGATTATAACTGTGCACCATCATGCCAACCTATACAAATTACATATCTAATTTATATTCACAGAATCATTAATCTTGCTTTGCTTTAATTTATTTTTGTCTGGTGCTGGACATTGAAGCCAGACTTCATATATGCAAGGCAAGAACTCTACCGTAGGGGTACAGCTCTAGCCCTAATTTGACCAATCTAAAGTAAACAGTGTTAGAAATGAGTTATTTTTATGAGCTATTTTGACTCTGTGAGGCCAAAGGTCCAAGAATAATTGATGGAAAAAATTGTGCTTCAGAGTTATTTGTAAATTGGCAATCTTTTCTTCATTGTTAGATATTTTCATATGTAAATTTATGTTTTTATATTTTAATCCTAAATTATTTATAAGATTCCCTTAAAAAACAGCACATACTAAAATGTGACAACAACATCTTACCAATTTTTTTTAAATTTTTTATTTATTTATTTGAGAGCAACAGACACACAGAGAAAGACAGATAGAGGGAGAGAGAGAGAATGGGCACGCCAGGGCTTCCAGCCACTGCAAACGAACTCCAGACGCCTGCGCCCCCTTGTGCATCTGGCTAACGTGGGACCTGGGGAACCGAGCCTCGAACTGGGGTCCTTAGGCTTCATAGGCAAGCGCTTAAACACTAAGCCATCTCTCCAGCCCATCTTACCAATTTTTAACACCAACCTACATATTGATTAACAGTGCATATAGCCATTCTTCATTATTTTTTCTTTGATAGGTATGAGGTCATGAAAAGGGAAATGTAAAAGATTAAATAACATGAAGACATAGGTAAAGGTTCAACTGTTTTGTGCATGTGAGTGTATAAGCACACAAATAAAGTGATTTTTTATTCAGAAATTTAGTATATGAACACACTGAAATTTTTTTTTCATATCTCTGGCCCATTATCTTATTTTTTTTTAATTAAGTAGAAACTTTGTATAGATATATTATGTGATGGTATCATCGTCTTCTTTCTCCCTTCCTTGATCAAACTGAGGACTCTCCTTAGTAGAACTGCTGGTATTCATCAGGTTAATAGTTGTGAGAGCAGCAGCCAGTCATTGTGGGGGTGGGGGGTGCGATGCCTCTAGATAGTCTCTCCCACCTTGTGGCTCTTACATTCTTTCCACCCTCTCTTCCCTCTCCCCTATCTCCATTCCACTGAGGACCATCCTATTTCTATGTAGCACTTCCTCTGTTTTCTTATCTCAAGCCTTTTGTTCTCCTCTGTCTTCCATGCCTAAATGTTGATGTACTAAGATATTGCATACCAAGCAGGAGTACCAGCAACCACTGTGGGGTCATGTATGTACCAATCAGTTCATTTTGGGAACACAGTGCCCCTAAGTACTCTTGATTTTAGTTAAATAAGTTCTTGGTCTTAATTATTGCTTTTAAGGAGTGAGTCTTGCAGGTGACATTTGATTTTCACTGTATGCTACCTATAAGTTTATTTTTTTTTTACTAACATAAAAATATTTAATTTATTCTGATTGCATAATATATAGCCATCTATATTACATGAAGTTCAATTTCTGATATGTGATATTATAATCTTCATAGTATGCAATGAGAGTAAAATTGTCAAGGTACAAAAATCTCATTTTTTAGTATTTTCATACTGAGAAAATTTTAAGATATTAATATACTTCTCTTTCAGTGACATATGAGTACTTGAATAATGCAAATATCTAATTTCAAATGCATCAACAATCCTATATTATTGAGCATTTTAGTGTAGTAAAATTGTATCATCTAAGTTTAAAAGAAAAATGGGAATGCTAAAATATAATGAACAAATAAAATCATCTCTCTTATTCAAGAATGAGAAATTGCATACCTGGAGAATTTGCTTGCTTGTCAAGTCACTTGCCTACAAAAGCTAAAGTCCCAGTTTCAATTCTCCAGAACCCACATAAGCCATATGCATGTGGTGATGTAAGTGTCTGAAGTTCATTTGAAATGGCTAGGGGTCCTGGCATACCCATGCTCTCTCTTTCTCATAAATAAATTAAAATAAAATTTTAAACAAAGAATTAGAAATTACTATATGAAAATTATTTTAAAGATAAAATATCACTATATAGTCATGTAAATTTTATAACTAAAATGTCAGCATTCTTTCAATAGCCAATAAAGAGTGGAAATTTGTGTATCTTTTAAGTATACTACCAATAATTTCAACTTTTTTCAAAGGGACATTTTAACTTTTCATGATGTACTCTTAATTTGTATAACTTTATTAAATATTCAGGGGAAATTGGCAAACATATATGTGAAACAGTATTGAACATAAGTTGAAAACTTTTTGAATGTGCTTATTCATAAGCCCATGAGTGTGCATTACATTCTCTAACTGCAATAGCAGTACTATTTGAAAGTTTTTGCACACAAAAACAACTAAACAGCGGCATTCCTGAGGCAGTTAAAAATTGATTTACTATATGACCCAGTTATATTACTCCTTGGCATATGCCTTAAGAACTCTTCCCATCACTATAGAGATACTATATGACCTACCTATATCATTCCTTGGCATATGCCCTAAGAACACTACCCATTCTATATAGATAATTAATCATCAATAAACTCGATACATATTTATTTCTGCTCTAATTCACAGTAGCTAGGAAATAAACCAGCCCTGATGTCCTTCAGCTAATGAATGGATAAAGATGTGGTTATTTACAAAAGAAGTGTTGTTCTGTTGCAGAAATATGAACTAGCTGGCCATGGTCACACATGCCCTTAATCCCAGGGCTCTGGATGCTGATGTAGGAGTATTTCTTTGAGTTGGAGATCAGCCTGAGATTAGACAGTGAATTCCAGGTCAACCTGGGCTAGAGCGGCATCCTATCATGAAAAGCTGAAAAATAAAATAAAGTAAATTTTTTTAAAGCATGAAATGATGATATTTGCAGGGAAATTTATTTGGAAAAGATTATAGTAAGTGAGGTAACCCAGGCTCAGTAATTCAAATGCCACATATGTGGATCCTAGAATCAAATGTTTAGATTTGTATGGATGTTGGAATAATATAGTTGAACTGGAAGTCTCTTTCCTATTAACTAGTTGCAGGATGCTGGAAAGAGCTATAGAGCACGCAGATTTTAGGAGAAATGTCATTAATAAGTATATATATATACACATATATACACACACTTATTAATATATACATATATAATATATATATACATATATATTATATATGTGTGTATATATAATATATGTATGCATATTATATATGTATATATATTAATAAATAAATATATATATATATATATATATAGAGAGAGAGAGAGAGAGAGAGAGTGAGAGAAAGAGAGAGAGAGAGAGAGAAGTGAACATGACCTCTACTTTTGAATGAAACAGCAATCTGTGTTTAGGGGGAAAGCTGTGTCCCCATGTGGTCAATTGGGGAAGCTTAAATGGTTTTAGCAAAAATATACCTTTCCCACAAAAGTTCCTATATAAAAGGCAGTGTGTGTGTGTGTGTGTGTGTGTGTGTGTGTGTGTGTGTGTATGTGTGTGTGTAAAACAACCTTCAGGGTAACTTAAGAGTTTTCATAATGTGACCACACTATGATGATCACTGGATCATCCTGGATATCTGCTGCACTCATAGAACTAAGTTCGATGATGAACTGAATATGGCTTTAAAGAAAGGAATGCTAAATAATAATTAAAGGGAATGGAGACACAAAGAAATTGTGTGTATTTTGAATTCAACCTATGTCATAGGTAGATTTCCTCAAAGAGAATATATAATAAATATACTTTATACCAACTTGTAATTGAGATATTAATTGAGTGCATATCCTTCCATTGTCTATTCCAGGATATTCCAGATCTCTTATGGTGAATTCACCTCTGACAGGGAAAGGCTTAGGTTTCCCAGTGCCACCATCACCCCTACTGTGAGAGAAGCTGCATCTTTCCAGCACTTGAGCCCACCTACACTTCAACCTGGACCACACATATTCTGGCTTTTCAATGGACAAGTTTGCACAGTTCAGAATCTGAGGATGATAACTCCCATGAGTTACTTGTCGAGCAATGAAAGCAAGATTGCATGAAAGAGTAGCCAGGTAGGTCAATAACCTTTCTCTAATGCCTGTATGAATGATTTTAGGTATAACTCCATAAATAAGATGGACTGTGCCAGTCAGTAAACCACATTTTTTAAGTACTAATTTCTTTCTCCTTGTTTTGGTGCTCACATTCCTATTATCAGTCTTCTCATTCTGGCATCCCCATAGTTCCTTCTTCGTCCACCGTTGTGGTCCATCTTTACAGTCAACTTTGTGGAATGTGGAATTAATGAAGCAGCATGCCACTGGTCATGTCTTTGAAGTCATATCCAGGCAGGATTAATTTAGGAGAGAAAACACACCCCAGCTTGAGTTTTGGATGACCCAGGTATGAAGATATCTGAGGAAAAATCAGCCTTGTTGACCTGCTCACCATCAAGTTCTGTTGGCGAGTGTAGGTACTCCTCTTGTTTTTGTTGTTTCTGCCACTTGGTCTGCCAACACGTTGTACTGATGTGAGACCCCTGTTTCTTTGGCCACTCAACACTGATGGAAGTACAGGGAGTCTGTGAATCATCTAGACCCTCAGTGATGATTGAGATGACTAAGACATTCAACTCTGGGGACTATGAAGACACTGGCTTCTCTGCTGCTTTAACCTGCAGACAGCATGGTTGGACTACACTATTATATAAGTCAGTCTAATGCATTTTCTTTTAAAACATGTCTATGCATGCATTCTGTTGCATTGGTTCCTCATCAGAACCCCAAAGAGCCTTATTATATAAGCGATACTTAAAGCTATGCTTTTGAGAGAATTTGTGCTGGGATAATTGGATATATCGATGGCCCTACAGACAAGCTTTCAGAAGAAGATTCCGTATTTGAACTTCCCCCAGATCTGAAGTCAGTGCAGAAATACTTTGCTGGGCAATTACAATGAGTCATTGCTGTTGTCATCTTTACTATGACTCTAAGAGTTTACTTAAGAGAAAGTTTACATATGAGGACAGAGTTAGAAGACAGCTGTACGTGATGCACGTAGAAGCAATGAAAACTATAAGGAAATGTTATGCAGGATCAAGTGTTGACAGATTTAGAGATGGTGCACCAAGAAAAGAAGAAGAAATCGAAAGCTGAGGATTTTTTTTTTACCCTTACCTTAAACAAATTATCCAAACCCTTCCAGATTCTTTGGTAGTCTTATATTTTTTTACATATGAATGTGTATGTTGTGTGTCTATGTGCATATTCTTGTTTCTATTCTTGTGGGAGTAATTTTGTGTGTGTACAGGAGTACACTCCTAAATGTGGGTGCACGTGTGTGTGGGCGCACATGATAAGGCCAGAGGTCAATGCTGGGAGTCATTCTCAATCACTTTCTACTGGGTTATTCGAGATTAGATAGACAGTGAGGCTCAGTAATTCCCTTTGGTCACCTTCTACGTCCCGGGAGTATACATGTGTGTCACCAGGTCCAGCATTTTTTTTTGTGAGTGATCTGAATTCAGGCTTATACACCAACTAGTGCTTTGTCCATTGAACTGTCTCCCCAAATCCCTGTGATTACTTTTATTTAGTTAGTTTAGTTTATTATTATTTATTTATTTGCAAAGGCATTGGGAGAGGTGGGTCAGGAGTGCCTCCAGCAGCAGCAAATAAATTTCAGTTGTATACACCACTGCATCATGCTTTACATGGGCACTGGAGACTCAAACCCAGGTTGTCAGACTTTGTAGGCATGTGCATTAACAACTGAGTAATCTCTCCAGACCCTGTGATTTTTTTTTTTAATGTAAAATAATATTTTTTCATTGACCAACTTATAGTTACATGGGGAGCATAATATGTTATTTCAAAGCATCTTTTCATTATATAATGACCAAAAGGCTAATAAAATGGTTTATTAACTGATATTTTAATTCTGGGTGTGAGATATTTAGTCTATTTTATTTTATTTTATTTTTGATTTATGGGAAGCAAGGTTTCACACGAGCTCAGACTGACTTGGAATTCACTATGTAGTCTCAGGGTGCCTTGAACTAACAGTGATCCTCCTGCCTCTGCCTCTGGAGCACTGGGATTAAAGGTGTGAGCCACCACACCCATCTTAAAGTCTATTGTCATAGCATCTTTCTTACTTATTGCAGCTAGAAGGAACATTATACCCAGTATGCATCAAGGTTAGGATATGACTATGAGTTGAAAAGTCTACCACAAAGATTTAATATATAGGATTGAGACTTGCAAGGAACACATGTGAACTTCAGACCTAAAATGGGAGTGTTTAATGTGATCAAGAGTATTAAGCAGTCATATCTTCCATATCTCTGCTGGTCAGAAGAAGCAGCCACCTTGTCTTTTACTAATAGCATGAAACAAAAGTTTGTAGCAAGTGCCTCAAGTGCAAAACTGCTCTCCTCTTCATCTGGTCGCAATAGATGATGACCTCTGGTTTGAAAAAGGTAGATTAATACCACTGGTTAAGAAAGTACAAGTTTTGATCATAAAAGAATAAGAAATAACAACAAAATGTACAAATCAAAGAACTTCAGAGGATAGCTCATAAATAGTGTCAAGCACAGGGCTTGGACTTGTTATCCTGTAGAAAGAGCAATGCATATTCCAGAGCTAAAGCTCAGGCTTCTTGGCATGCTACCTCACAGATGTGGTATAACTGAATATTTCCTGGCATTTTAGGTGTCCATGGAGGATTGTAATGTTGAATAATGTGTGTGGGATATTCCAGAAAGTAGTGAAGATTCTTGTGGTTATAAAGCATTGCAATATTTGATTTTCAAGAAGCAGAAAGAAAATCATCTACTCATGGCTTAGGTTTCTTGTGGATGAAGTTTAAAAAAAAATATCCTCCTATTGTTATTTTGATTTTTTGACACAAATTCTCATGCAGTTCAGAAGATTTTTTTCAGAATGTGTTTGAGATTCTATTTACACAGGAAAATAAAAATACCAAACAACCAACCACAAAAGAAACCCTTTTAACTATAGAAGTATGTAACTATGGTCCAATCCAAGAAAATGAAATGATAGATGCTGAAGTGTTTGTTGTTTAGATTGTTATAACTTATTTAAATTGGGTGTTGGTCAAGAAAACTGAAGCCTCTATAGCTGAGCCCAGATGTCTCAATATTTAACCAAGATGATCACTGTCTGAAAAGCTCATAGCTAATAAGTTAGAAAGTAAACTAAAAGGCAAGTGTTATAGAAATCTTGAAAACAAATTTCAAGAAAGTGCTATTGAATAAATCTATACAGATTATAAGAGAAACTAAGGCAACAATAAAATATTGTTTACTGGTCCCTGTGTCACTGTTTCTATAGTTGATAATAGGTTAACTCAATTAAAAAAATGATCTTCTTGCCTCCGCTTCTCATCAGGGCAGACTGCTGCCTCTCTGTAATACCATCTCTTCTAGTCTGCCACTAGTCCAAACCACACTACCTTTTTTTTTTTTTTTTTTTTTGTTAGCTTCTACTACGAAAATAAAATCGTTCCCACTTCTGAATTTACCACTTGGAAATGTATTAAACACTTAGACTCTCTGATTTTCTTGACTATCTAAAAATTAAGTCTCAACCAAAATAATCATGTTTTTGGTACACATGCACTATTTTCTGATCTTTCCATAACTTTAATTTTCCTTCCTTCCTATTTCCCTCTCCTTATGCCTTTCTCTTATTCCTTTTCTTTCTTCTTTTTCTTTGCTTTTACTTCCCTTTCTTCAGAACTGGAAAGTGAATATAGTACCTTCTTTATGCTCAGCAAACATTCCATTCTCCACTAGCCTACAATGTCAGCACATTTATATTTGTCTTCTTTTTAATTTATGGACCAGCCTATCCTTGAACTCTGTCTATAACTAGGCAGTGATTGTATATGAAATCATTCTACCTCATGAGTTAATTTCTATGTGACATCATGCCTAGGGAGAATTTCCCTTTTTTGTTGTTTGTTTGTTTGGTGAGCTAGGGTCTCACTCTAGCTCAGGCTGACCTGGAATTACTAGGTAGTCTCAGGTACTTTTTGATTTACCAAAAATCACCTAAACTTTCCTTAAAGTGATAGCTAATCTTGCACCTCTTTCTATGCATGCATTCTTACCTAAATTGATGCAACTGTATCTTAATCCTTTCATCTGTAAGGTAACCTCAAATATCTGTCTTCATCCCAGGACTGTTTCTGGACTTGATGTATTTATATCTATGGGTTTATTGGGCATTGAAGATATGCTTGACTAACACACTTCAATTATACATTTACAATTTAATCTCAGATATCTAGAAGACAGAAGTCAAGAATAGTTTATAACTTTACTAAAACCTTGGGTCACTGAGCATTTAAAATTTGTGCTGTGTTAAAATTAGCCATTTCAAATAAATTAAAAAAAAATTTAAAAAAAAGGGGGGCTGGAGAGATGGCTTAGCGGTTAAGCTCTTGCCTGTGAAGCCTAAGGACCCCGGTTCGAGGCTCGGTTCCCCAGACCCCACGTGAGCCAGATGCACAAGGGGGCGCACACGTCTGGAGTTTGTTTGCAGAGGCTGGAGGCCCTGGTGCGCTCATTCTCTCCCTCTCCCTCTATCTGTCTTTCTCTCTGTGTCTGTCGCTCTCAAATAAATAAATAAATAAAATTTAAAAAAAATTAGTCATTTCAACTATTACTACTGGGATAGCTTAAAAATCCAAAAAATTCCTTCCAAACTTGCTGCTTTCCATCTGTCATCTGTAATGGATGGCATTTCAGCACTCTTACTTGGTTATCTGAGATTGAGTTAAAGGAAGGGAGATTAAGCTAAATTAATCTGTTCCCCGTAGGATACCTGTTGGAATTAAAAATGCCAGTTAAGGTGATATTCTATTTTGGCTGCCACGTCTCTTGAATGGCCTTACCTTCTTGGGTTAAATGACTCTCAGCTCTTTGGATAATAACTGTCACCGATAGCGAGTGACACAAGGAACTCTGACCTCAGGCAGCTCACTAGTGGAATGCTCCTGGTACTAAACTCAATTAGAGGGGAAATTAATGTCAGCCCTTAATATAATGGAAGGAATAGTATTCTTGAAGTAGAAGCAATATGATAATGTCACAAGCTTTAAACTTATCAGGAATCATACACCATATCCCACCTCAAACCTAAGATGGTAAATCACATAATGTTCTATTGTTAAATGTGTAAAATTTGACCTGTATTTTCATGAATGAAGCATTTTGTTTCCATAATTATTTTCTTTAAACTGTGTACAGAGATGTCACCTCTACTAAGGCACTTGGTATCTGAAGAGTAAGAAAATTACAGTCAAAGTACTTATAAAACATATGAGTCAGGCTTCATGTACCAAGCTTTACAAGCTTTATTGATATAATTTTGGCAAAACATTCAAAGTGGTTATGTTTCCCTTTTATAGGTAAAAGGAAGGCACAGAAGATATATTCATCATACAGTAGGGTAGCTAAGATAGTCCAGTCAGTAAAGTGCTTGCCTTGCATGCATGAGAATCTGATTTCAAACCCCTGCACCCATATTAAAAATGCTGGCTATAAGCCAGGCATGGTGGCACATGCTTTTAATTCTAGCACTGTGGAGGCAGAGGTAGGTGGGTCATTGTGAATCCAAGTCCACCTTGAGACTACATAATGCATAATCAGCCTGGGCTACAGTAAGGCCCTATCTGGAAAAAAAAATAAAGTAATAAAATAAAATGCTGGTTATGGTGAAGACTGGAAAATCCCTGGAATTCACTGAACAGCCAGTGCAGCATAATTGTTGAGTTCCAGGTGGTGTCTCAAAAACTGTTGATGATGCCTGAAAAATGACTACTGACATTGTCCTCTGGGTTCCATATGAATGTACACACGTGTGAAAACCACCTGTCATATATGTACACACCTGGGAATATACACTGAAACACACACACACACACGCACACACACACACACACACACACACACGCACGCACACATCATGCAGTAACTCAGATATATTCTGGTAATAAGGAGATATTTCCAATATGGGATGATCAAATTATGAACCCAGTTGGAGGAGTGACATAATGGCTCCTATATCCTCAAGATGAGATGAAGAGACTTGATCCTATAGGGTAATAAGCATTTGTAATAAGATAGTTAACCTAGAAATAGTGAAGGAGTACTGTAACCTACACTGTCTATCCTAATTTTTCTTTAGCTATATAAGCCATATCTACCTGGTAATATTAATGGGTCTTGGGGTGTGGACATATGTGTAGGTATGTTTGTATCAATCATGTCTGTGAATACATTTAAGATGTAATAGAATTTTAAAAAGGAAAAGATTCACTGTTAATTGGTAATTATGAAATTATAAATACCACTTGAAACTACTAAAGTATTAATTCTATAGGCTTTGATGAATCTATTCTAGATGCATCTTAAAGATTGTATGTCAGTGTTACATGTAGTTATTTTGTGAGACTTTATTATGTTTATATAAATAAATTGGGCTATCTCATCAAATCTGGCTCTCAATAATCTATTAATATTTTTAATGTTTGAATTACATTTTATTTCCAAGATTGTACTTCTCACAGTTTTTCACTTTCCATAATTCTGTCTTATATAAAGCCAATATTTCTCTGGATACTTTTAACAAGTATATGAAGTTTTCATATATAAATATTATGTCTTCTTATTCCTTAAATACTTAAAAACATTTTAAACTATTTTTTGCCTTTTTTAATCTTTTATTTATTTATTAATTGAATCAGGGTCTAACTCTCACCCAGGATGACTTGGAACATATTCTGCTGCCCATAATGGCCTCAAACTCACAGTGTTCCTCCTATCTCACCTCGCTTATTTTAGGATTAAAAATATGAGCCACAACAAACAACTTCTCTCTCCTTGTACTAACATTTTAACCTGAAATTTCAGCTTTTATCAGATGTTTAACAAAAGTTCTATCTGTACATGAAATCTCACCTTAGAATACTATTTACATATGTAAGTAAGAAGAAATTGTTTTTAAATTATTACTTTTGCCTATAATTTTATAGACAAATGATATTATGCAGAAGCCTTCCTTGGCAGTGAGACTGACTGTGACTAACTCTTAGGCCAGGGTTTTCCCAAAGATTACACCTAAATTACAAAGTTCATATGAATTTCTTACTGTCTCTCTAGAAACATTATATAATATTTCAGGATAGAATAGTATTTTTTTCTTATGGTTGACACACTCCTTGCTAACCAGTAATCTCTAAATAAAGCTAGGGGTGGGAAGTGTGAATGCATAATATGTTGTTATGTAAATGGCATTCGAGTTTTCAGTTAGCATTTCTGATTTCTGCCTCCACCTCTCACTCTTATCCTCTGATAAACTTACTGTCTCTAAGTCTAGAATCCTTTTGGTTACTAAGCGCCGACTGATTTATTCTTCTAACATATCCCAACCCGTCTATTCTGGCAGTTACCTTCTCAGCTGTGATTCATCAATAAATACTCTCATATCTACTTTGAAACTTCTAGAAGTTGATTTAACCTGTTCAACTTTTAAAGTGTTCCTTTAGTGTTATGAAGCATTACTCATTAAGGTGTTCTCTAAACTTCATCTAACTGTGAAATAGGAATATTTATCAAGCACAGAGTTAGGCTCTCATTTTACTGTGTAATTCACTCTACAGATGCTTGTGGCATTTAATTTACATCACTCCATGAGCTTACAGCTATTATTTTAGAGACTCGGAACTTCAAACTTCTAACACTAGAATTGCTGGTTAGCTAGCTAAGGGTACACTCACAGTCTTTTTCATAACTCAGAAAGAAGTAAACTCAGAGAACACTTGCCACACAATATTTATATCTTCTAATTCAAAAGGTAATAATCTACATTGCCTATTTACCAAACAGACAAAAGAAAAACCTATTACAGCGACACTGAAATTTTAGGAATAAGGATTAGTAGTATGCTACTGTAAGATTTTTACGCTTGCTATAAAGCAGTATACCATGATTGCAGGATGGCCTCATGGTACAAACATGTATAGTGGAAATGCCCACAACCACTACAGTTCAAATAAATAGAGAATATAGGTATAGATATACTAAAAAGCACTGGGAAATATGAAAAAATAAAACAACAAATTGCTGAACAACTAAAAGTTATTATTAACAGTGTGGCACATATTGCTTAAACATGTCATTTAAAATGAAATAATTCAAATTCTTCCTACTGAAACAGAAATTATCCAATATTACTTTTAAACATAAGGACCTGCTGTTAGTTATAAAACAAAGTAGCTTTGATTTTAAAACTAAATTAAAAGCCAGGTGTTGTACTGCACGCCTTTAATACCAGCACTTGTGAGCCAGATGTAGGAGAATCTCCATGAGTTTGAGTCTACCCTGAGAGTACATAGTGAATTTTAGATCAGCCTGGTCTAGAAAAATAAATAAATAAATAAATAAATAAATAAAATGAAACAATATAAAACTAAGTTGGAAAGACAAATCTATGATAGCCTTGTGTGATAGTGCATGCATAGATAATAGAAGTAAGCTTCATGGGCTTGAACATCACCAAACATAAGTCTTGAAACATTTAGTGTCCCATTCATTAAAATAATATTTATTCACCAGATAATGTCCAAGCACTTCACTACGTCCTGAAGGTACAGCAGAAAAAAAAAAAAAAAAAAAAAACACTGTTGTTAATGTCAAGATGAGAGCTCGCATTGAAATAAACTAGGACAAGCAGCAGTGTGTTTCAAAACGATGAGTACTCAGGAAGAAAATCATTGAAGGGGTGTCATGGTTGCAGTAGTGTGCTGAAGGGAGACTGCCACTTTTTATTGTGCCTCATGGGGTCAGTGGCTTGAAAAAGTGGTATGGGAATATCAAGACACAAGGCATGTGGACATTTGAAGGCAATCATCGAACAGAAAAGCACAATGACTTCAAGGCATCTGTATGAGGAGAGTGACTGGCATTTCTGGGAGCATAATAAAGGTTCCATGTGGGTGGCGAGAGAAGGTACTAAGTCAGAAGGGTCACAGCAGATCAGGTAATTAAGGTTATGTGAGAGAAACCTGGGAATCTGAGGACTTTTGTCTTTGGAGAGGGTTTCAAAATCATGGACTTTTCTCCTTGGCTTCAAATATGTGATAGCTGGTAGAAATGTACCAAGGTGTAAAGTGTTGGGTATTTTGTTGTGTTGTTTTGTTTATTAAAATTATTTATTTTATTTTATTTTTTTATTTATTTGTGTATGTGTATGTGTGTGTTTGTGTGTGTGAGGAGAGAGAGAGAGAGGCAGATAGAGATAATTAGACACACCTGGGCCTCCTGCCACTGCAAACCAACTCCAGACACAAGCACCATCTTTTGTACCTGGCTTATGTGGGTTCTTTGGCTTTGCAGGTAAGTGCCTTAACCACTAAGCAATTTGTCCAGCCCTATTTTCTTTTTTGTACATGATAACTGTGTTGCATGGTGACATTTTTCGTACAAGTACACATTGTATGTTGACCAAAGGAACTTCATTTACATTTGTATTATCATCTATATTTAATGTTCAGTTGTATTAGCTGAATTAGAATAAAGTTAAATGTTTCTCTGATGATAATTTGATAATCAGTTAGTGTAATAAAATAACTCACTATTAAGTTATACTTAAATGTAAAGATTTCATGATTTATTACATTAAATTTATTTTCATATGTATAATTTTTTAAAATTTTTATTAGCATTTTCCAAGATTATAAAAACATCCCGTGTTAATTCCCTCCCTCCCCCCAACTTTCTCCTTTGAAATTCCATTCTCCATCATATTACCTCCCCATAACAATCATTGTACTTACATATATACAATATCAACCTATTAAGTATCCTCCCCCCTTCCTTTCTCTTCCCTTTATGTCTCCTTTTTAACTTACTGGCCTCTGCTACTAAGTATTTTCATTCTCACGCCTAAGCCCAGTCATCTGTAGCTAGGATCCACATGTGAGAGAGAACATGTGGCATTTGGCTTTCTGGGCCTGGGTTACCTTACTTAGTATAATCCTTTCCAGGTCCATCCATTTTTCTGCAAATTTCATAACTTCATTTTTCGTTACCGCTGAGTAGAACTCCATTGTACAAACGTGCCCCATCTTCATTATCCACTCATCAATTGAGGGACATCTAGGCTGGTTCCATTTCCCAGCTATTATAAATTGAGCAGCAATAAACATGGTTGACCATGTTTATTTCTAAGGAAATGAGATGAGTCCTTAGGATATATGCCTAGGAGTGCTATAGCTGGGTCGTATGGTAGATCAATCTTTAGCTGTTTTAGGAACCTCCATACTGACTTCCACAATGGTTGGACCAGATTGCATTCCCACCAGCAGTGTAGAATGGTTCCTCTTTTTCCACATCCCCGCCAACAATTATGATCATTTGTTTTCATGATGGTGGCCAATCTGACAGGAGTGAGATGGAATCTCAATGTAGTTTTAATCTGCATTTCCCTGATGACTAGTGATGTAGAACATTTCTTTAGATGCTTATTTGCTATTCGTATTTCTTCCTCTGAGAATGCTCTATTTAGCTCCATAGCCCATCTTTTGATTGGCTTGTTTGATTCCTTATTATTTAACTTTTTGAGTTCTTTGAATATCCTAGATATTAATCCTCTATCAGATATATAGTTGGTGAAGTTTTTTCCCAATCTGTAGGTTGCCTCGTGGTTTTTTCACTGTGTCCTTTGAAGTGCAAAATCTTTGTAATTTCATGATGTCCCAGTGATTAATCTGTGGTTTTATTGCCTGAGCAATTGGGGTTGTATTCAGAAAGTCTTTGCCAAGACCAATATGTTGGAGGGTATCCCCTACTTTTTCCTCTAGCAGTTTCAGGGTTTCAGGTCTGATGTTAAGGTCTTTAATCCATTTGGACTTAATTCTTGTGCATGGCAAGAGAGAAGAATCTATTTTCATCCTTCTGCAGATATATATCCAGTTTTCAAAACACCATTTGCTGAAGAGGCTGTCTTTTCTCCAATGAGTATTTTTGGCATTTTTATCGAATATCAGGTGGCTATAGCTACTTGGGCTTACATCTGGGTCCTCTATTCTGTTCCACTGATCTCCATGTCTGCTTTTGTGCCAGTACCATGCTGTTTTTGTTACTATGGCTCTGTAGTATAGGTTAAAATCAGGTATGGTGATACCACCAGCCTTATTTTTGTTGCTCAGTATTATTTTAGATATTCGAGGTTTTCTGTGATTCCAAATGAATTTTTGAATATTTTTTTTCTATTTCCATGGAGAATGCATTTGGAATTTTGATGGGTATTGCATTAAATGTATAGATTGCTTTTAGTAAGATTGCCGTTTTCACAATATTGATTCTTCCAATCCAGTAATAGGGGATGTTTCTCCACATTCTAGTGTCTTCTGCAATTTCTCGCTTGAGTGTTTTAAAGTTCTCATTGTAGAGATTCCTCACTTCTTTGGTTAGGTTTATTCCAAGGTACTTTATTTTTTTTTTTTTTTTTTTGATGCAATTGTGAATGGGAGTGATTCTCTGATTTCATCCTCTGTGTGTTTGTTGTTAGTATATATGAAGGGTACTGATTTCTGTGTATTTATTTTGTATCCTGCTACATGGCTGTAGGTTTTGATCAACTCTAACAGTTTGCTAGTAGAGTTTTTAGGGTCCTTTATGTATAGAATCATGTCATCTCCAAATAATGAAAACTTGATTTCTTCCTTTCCAATTTGTATCCCTTTTATGTGTGTCTCTTGGCTTATTGCTATGGCTAAGACTTCCAAAACTATATTCAATAAAAGTGGGGACAGTGGACACCCTTGTCTTCTTCCTGATTTTAGTGGAGAAGCTTCCAGTTTTTCCCATTTAGTAATATGTTGGCTGTAGGCTTGTCAAAAATAGCTTTTATTATATTTGAGATATGTTCCTTCTATTCCCAGTCTCTGTGGGACTTTTATCATGAAGGGATGTTGGTTTTTGTCAAATGCTTTCTCTGCGTCCAATGAGACGATCATGTGATTTTTGTCCTTCAACCCTTTTATATAATGTATTACATTTATAGATTTGTGTATATTGAACCATCCCTGCAACTTTGGAATAAAGCCTACTTGGTCAGGGTGAATGATATTTTTGAAATACTCTTGTATTCTGTTTGCCAATATTTTGTTGAGAATTTTTGCATCTATGATCATGAGGGAGATTGGTCTGTAATTTTCTTTTTTTGTTCTATCTCTGCCTGGTTTTCGTATCAGGCTGATGCTGGCCTCAAAAAAGGAGTTTGGTAGAATTCCTTCTTTTTCTATTTCCTGGAAAAGCTTAAGAAGCAATGGTGTAAGCTCTTCCTTAAAGGTCTGGTAAAATTCAGCAGTGAATCCACCTGGGCCTGGGCTTTTTTTAGTTGGGAGATTATTGATAACTGTTCGGATCTCCATATTTGTTATAGGTCTATGTAAGTGATTAGTCTCATTTTGATTTAATTTAGGTAGGTCATATAAATCAAGGAAAGCATCATTTCTTTCAGGTTTTCATACTTTGTGGAGTATATGTTTTTATAGTATGTCCCAATGATTTTTTGAATTTCTCTGGAATCTGTTGTGATGTTACCTTTTTCATCTCTGATTTTATTAATTTGTGTCTCTTCTCTCTTTCTTTTGGTCAGATTTGCTAAGGGTTTATCAATCTTGTTTATCCTTTCAAAGAACCAACTCTTTGCTTCATTAATTCTTTGGATTGTTCTTTTTGTTTGTTTGTTTCTATTTCATTAATTTCTGCCCTAATCTTTATTATTTCTTCCCGCCTACTGATTTTTGGTTTGCCTTGTTCTTCTTTTTCCAAGGCTTTAAGGTGAAGCATTAGGTCGTTTACTTGCGACCTTTCTAATTTCTTAATATAGGCACTTAAGGCTATAAATTTACCTCTTAGAACTGCCTTCATTGTGTCCCAGAGATTTTAGTATGTTGTGTCCTCATTATCATTTGACTCTATGAATATTTTGATTTCCTTCTTGATTTCTTCATTGACCCATTCATCATTTAGTAGTCTATTGTTTAGTTTCCATGATTTTGTGCATGTTCTATAGTCTTTCTTGCTACTGATTTGTAGTTTGATTCCATTGTGGTCAGATAGAATGAATGCAAGGAATGATTTCAATTTTCCTGAATTTGTTATGATTTGCTTTGTGTCCTAATATATGGTCTATTTTAGAGAATGTTCCATGTGCTGCTGAAAAGAATGTATATTCTGCAGCCTTTGGATGAAATGTCCTGTATATATCTGTTAGGTCCATCCCTTCTATGACCTCATTTAGTCCAGATGCCTCTCTGTTTATTTTTTCCTGGGATGACCTGTCAATTGATGAGAGTGGGGTGTTAAAGTCACCTACCACCACTGTGTTTGGTGTTATCTGTGACCTTAGTTCTAATAGTGTTTGTTTGACGAATTTGGGAGCCCCCATGTTAGGTGAATATATGTTTAGGATTGTAATGTCCTCCTGTTGGAGTGTGCCCTTAATCAATATAAAGTGCCCTTCTTTATCTTTCTTGACTAACGTCGGACTAATGTCTACCTTGTCTGATATTAGGATAGCAACCCCTGCTTGTTTTCTAGGCCCATTTGCTTGAAAAACAGTCTTCCAACCTTTCACCCTAAGATAATGTCTATCCTTTGTAGAAAGGAGAGTTTCTTGGAGACAACAAATTGTAGGATCCTGCTTTTTAACCCAGTCTGCAATCCTATGTCTTTTCGTTGTGGCTTTGAGGCCGTTGATATTAAGAGATATTGAATGGTGTGTATTTATGTTTGCATTTATGTGTATGTGTGTGTGTGTGTGTGGTTCCGGTTCTAACTGTGCTCTCTTAACTAGTATTTGAGTATTGCTTGTTTTTTCTAGGTTTCTTATATGTGTGTTTTTCCTTTTCTTCAGCATGGAGGATTCTCTCAAGTATTTTCTGTAGAGCTGGTTTTGTCTTCAAATACTCCTTTAATCTGCTTTTGTCATAGAATATCCTTATTTCTCCATCTATTTGAATGGATAACTTTGCAGGATAAAGTAACCTTGGTTGACAGTTGTTATCTTTCAGAACTTGGAATATATCATTCCAAGCCCTTCTGGCTTTAAAGGTTTGTGTTGAGTACTCTGCTGTAATCCTGATGGGCTTGCTTTTGTAGGTAACTTGATTTTTCTCTCTAACTGCTTTCAGTATTTTTTTCTTCGTTTGTGTGTTTGGTAGTTTGATTATAATATGACTAGGAGAGGTTCTTTCCAGGTTTTGTCTGGCTGGGGTTCTAAAGGCTTCCTGTATCTGTATTAGCACTTCTTTTCCAATTTGGGGGAGATTTTCTTCTATGATTTTGTTGAAGACACCTACTATGCCTTTGGAGTGGAATTCTTCTCCTTCTACTATGCCCTGAATTCTAATATTGGATCTTTTCATAGTGTCCCAAATATCTTGAAATTCCCACTCATACGTTTTATAAGTTTGTTTTCTATAAGTTTCTTTCTGTTTGTTGGACTGTATTAGATCTTTCATCTGGACTACTAGCTTAGATATTCTGTCCTCTCCTTCATGCATTCTACTGGTGAGATTTTCTACAGTTTTTTATTTCATTAACTGTGTTCTTCATTGCTAGTAATTCTGACTGTTTTTTCTTTATTATTTCTATTTCCTTATTTATGTCTTGTATTGCCTTCTTTATTTCATGAAATTGGTGTCCTGCATCTTCTTTGATTCCTTTGATTTCCTCTTATAGTTCCTCTTTGACTACTTTGATTTGCTCTCTGACTTCTTTGAACATATTTACAATCATTCTTTTGAAATCTTTCTCAGGCATTTCCTCTAACTCATTCTCACTGGAGGTCATTTCTGATGCATTAATACTTTCAGGTGTACTTATATTGTCTTGCTTTTTAATGTTCCTTGTGTTATAATGTATATATTTTTGCACCTTGGATTAAGTTAATGCTTGGATTTTCTAGCTAGCTGGGTATTCTTAGCTGTATCAGTTGATTTGATGTTATATATTTCCAGGGTAGGAGCTTAAGGTGTTAGGTGTGGCTCTTAAGACTCTCAGAGTATCTACAAAGGTGCTCCTAGGGGTTGAGTTTTCTTGCTATGGGAGTATTCAAGTAGGCTGAGTGGAATAAAATACAGGTATATTCTAAAAGTTAACTAAACACTGTATCCGTTCAATCAAAAACAGCCCCAAGTAAGGTTAAGATTAAGGTTAAGATTAAGATTTCTGGTCTGTTGAGGGATCCAAGTCATCTTGTGACCAAGTGAGACCCTTCCCTGGTCCAATCCCAGTTACCTTGCATGATTTTGCTCTCAGTCAAGTTGCTGCCTGGTCGTCGGGCTGCTGTTCTGATTTCTGGAGCTGTGCCCTGGCTTTTCCTATGGGGCAAACTGAGCCTGGCAACTGTGGCCCTTCAGATCAGCACCCTTTCTTCTGGAACTGCTGCTGCTAAAGCTGCCTCTGATGGGTCTTTCAGCAGCTGAAGATGCTGATGCTGGGCCCACCACTGATACTGGCTCTGCTGCTGCTGCTGCTGTAGCTGCCACGTCTGGAACCACTGCTGCTGCTGAAGCTGCTGCTGCTGGGTCTGCCACTGCTGCCACTCCTAGGTCTGCTGCTGCTGGGTCTGCCGCTGCTGCCGCTCCTGGATCTGCTGCTGTTGGGGCCTCTGTTACCGGTGCTGGTTCTGCTGGGTCCCACTGTAGGCCCAAGTTGGTGTGGCCGGGTCCCAGGACTGCTGCTCTGTTCGCTGGAGCTTGGCTCAGGTGGTGGGGGAGGGAAGGGAGCCTCAGCTGCTCTGGTTCTCTTGCTGTTCCACGTGTTCTTCTACTTCGTGGTCTGCTCCTCCGTTGCTTACTGCCGCTCTCCCTTCACGTTTCCTGACTTGCGGAGAGCGCGGTGTGAGGGGAAGCTCCCGCACCTGGCTTTTCCTGCAGCTAGAGCCCAGTCTGGCGGCTTTCTGGTGCGCTGCCGCTGTGGTTGCTGGAGCTGCCGGGGCCACTTTTGCCGGCCTGTGCGGGCTCTGGATGCTCTGGATCTCTCCTACTTCTCCGCTGCTGCTTCAATTTCTTATACACCTCACTTTTTTTAGTAAAAGTGTGTATTTTGCTGGGCTTTTTTTTTTTTTTTTTTTTGGTCTATGCTGCCATCTTAACCAGAAATCTCATATGTATAATTTCAATATAAATTAATAATGAATATATTTTCATTAATGTACTATATATTGTGTTAGTAAGTAAATAAATGTGGATCTTGGTAAGTAAACCATAAATATTTTCAGTTACCACATGTATATTGTAAAATAAAGTATTAGTATAGAATAAAGTAGTAGCCCATAAACACTGTGGAAGAAAATGCCAATCTAGACATCAAGGTTATGAAGTATTTACCTTTGCCCTTGAAACCAGAGACCTCTACAGCTCCAATAATTCTGGTACTTTTCCTGATTTAAACATTTTCAAAACTTCCCATTGCCCTTAAAATAAAGTCTGCTAAATAAGATCTGATATAAGCAATGGCTTATTTATCTTACCTATCTTATTTTCTTCATCTCCAACTTTTATGTCCTCCAAACTTAAGCTATACTTACTTAGAAAGCCTCTTAGATATAAGCACCAGATTTTTTTTTCCCCCCTAAGGATGGATTCTCAAATTGGCATTTTTCGTCTACTTCAAAGATTTTTGAGTCAGAGGGCTTATACATCACTTATCAGATAATGCATGATCTTCAATGACCATTCCTAGACTGGCTTGGTTATATAATATTTTAGATATAATTTTCATTTTTTTTCCTTTATGCCTTTAATGCATTATCTTCTTTCCCCTTTTCTGTAATGCATGGCATAGCAGTTCTCATGACTTTCTCCTCAGAGGAGATGTCTGCCAGGGGAAAAACAAATAAAACTAGTCAGCAAGACTTCTGAGATTTTTCCTTCAGAATATTAAATAATTGTGGGAAATTACAGTTTTATTAAAATCAGTATATTGCCAAAGAATGAGTCCAGCCTGTAATCATGTAAAAATCACCAGTTAAAGAAAAGCAGAACCATATGTGTACACACACACACACACACACACGTCCTTTTGTTCTTACTGTGGCACTGGAGATGACAAGTGCTCTGATGCTCTGAATTGTCCTGGGCCATATATATATATATATATATATATATATATATATACACATACTATATAGTGGAGGCCAGCATTATAAAATAACTCATTTCAGATACTATATGTTTTTAGAATGATCGTATCAGCAGATAAACCTATTACACTAGGACACTGTAGTATAGTAGGATACTCCTAGAACCCAGGAAGTCACTTTCTCTAAGAGCTGGGAGTCATTAAGGGATTTCAGCAAAAATTGAATTAATTTATAGGAAATAAAATGACATTTGTTAAACACAAGTGTTCTGAGACAAGGTGATACAGCTAATAGTATATTGTCCCAAAGTAGTATTTACATTTTAAGTCTGCCGTGTAATTTCAAAACTGTTCTACTAGAACAACTACTGTTTGGAATTCTTTCTCTTTCTGGTTTGTTATATCATATTCCCCCATGCCTACATGCAATGTCAATGTCATGTTTGCCCTTTTAGCAGACTCCTGAGCCTGAGTAATTTATAAATTAGAGAGGTTTATTCAGCTTCTTCTCATTGAAGGTGGGAAGCCTAAGATAGAATGGTTGCAACTTCTTACACTGCTCCAGTGCATGGTGAAAACAAAGGTACCTGAAATGTATATAGATGAGAGAAGGGGCCAAAGGAGATTGGACATTTTATGGTGACCCACTCATAATTAACACACTTTTAAAATTGTTTTAAATATTAAAATAAAGTCATATATATATATATATATATATATATATATATATATATATATATATATTAGTGATATTTGAGTGAGAGGAAGAGAGAGAAAGGGTGCACCAGGTCTAGCCACTGCAAAAGTACTCTAGATACATGCACCCCCTTGTGCATCTGTCTTACATGGGTCCTGGGAATTGAATTGTTGTCCTTTGGCTTTTCAGGCAAATGCCTTAACTGCTAAGCCATCCCTCCAGCCCCCTTAACACACTTTTTATCAAAACTAAATTACACTTTCATGAGGGTAAAGATATCATAACTTAAATTCTTCATTAAGGGCCTAACAGCTGTTAGTACTTTTACACTGGTAAGTACATTTCAGCATGAGGTTTTCTAGACAAGGTATATCCAAACTATAGCAGGAAATTAAACACCATATGCTTAAATATTAGAAGAAAGAGAGAGAGCGAGAGAGAATTAAAAGCTTAAAAACCTAGAATTAATTTTGATTTAAATAATAATATCATAATTAAAACGGTAAAATAATCTTAATTCAGTTTGATTTTTCTATCCATAATCTCTACATTCTATGTGGCTCACCTGCTCTATTAAAAACTGCAACTATATCCTCTGTAATCCATGGCCTTATAAAACCATGAATGATGGGCATACATCTTATTTACTCTCATCCATATGCATGGACAAGCAGTCTTAATAGGACACTTACTCTTCTGGATGAGTTTGACCTTGGGGCTGCCCTAGGAACTTTTAGTATAAAGGATGGAGAGGAATTCTTATTCTCAGTTGGCAGATGCATAAGAGAAAGAGCAAGTGTTGAGCCGGAAAATACAAACTCATTAGTCCCATGTTTGCCCATCAAGTATGACAGAAGTCAAATTCATCTTAACATCAGCAGCCAGGCCTCAGGCTAAATTTGTTGCTATTGTTATTGCATGAGCATCAATTTTTCAGTATGGGAATTTGAAGCTGAAATAAACACTAGATATAACAATGAATTACAATTTAACAAATATGGCAAAATGACCCTCTGACTGTCTCAGAAGATATGATAATTTTTTAGGATAAGTATAAGTATTGATAACTTAGTGAATATAAAATTAGAAATATCTTATTCTAGTGATTAAATTTATAGTATGTTTCTTTGTCTCTACATAAGAAAGTCACATGTTATATATCTCATTTTTATTAGTTATGTGCGCAATGTGCATACAGTTATGTTGATACCATCATTAGCCTCCTCCCTGTCCTCCCCCCTCTGCAGGGACCCTCCTTGTTGAGGAATATGGCTCATGCATTGTGGGGTTATCCATCAGGTATGGGTAAGACACAATGTCTCTGTGAATAATGACCCAATGTGTGGCTCTAACGTTCTTTCCACCCCTCTTCTGGGAATTTCTCTGAGTCATGTTGGGTTCATGTTAAGTTTGCTTCAGTGATGAGGTCTTGGAAGACTCTGTGTCTCTGAATCTCTGCTTTGGTAGGAGTTTAGTGCTCTCTGTGTCTATCTCCTTCACCCTTGTGCTGGTACCAGGTTCACCAAGAAAGCAGCACTCTAACTCATTTCCCCAGTTACTCTTAGTTTCAGCTGAGGCACTTTTGAGGTGTGATTGGCTGGTTCTCTCCTTAGGATCTGCATCCATCTGGAAAAGAGAAGAAAATTCTCCAATGGAGAGTGAAGTTAGCACCAATAAATGGGATAACCATTGTTATTTTAGAAAGAATTTAATCCTATAAGCTCCATGCCTCATTTGAGAGAGATTTGCTCAACCATGTTTATTGGTGCTCCATTCATAATAGGTAAGAGCTGGAATCAACCCAGATGTCCATTAGATGAATAGATAAACAATATGTGGTATGTCTACATGATGGGATTCTACACAACAGTAAGGGAAAAATGATACAATGAAATTTGAAGAAAAATGGTTGAACCTGGAACAGATCATTCTCAGTGAACTCACCTAATAATAGAAACGTAGTCATAGCATAGTCTTGCACATCTACAGCTCCTAACCTGAACACACCCAAGATGCTGACATACCTAATAAGCAACTCAAGTACTGGACAATATGGTGGGTGGGGCAGGAAGGGAGGGTAAAGTTGGGGATGGGGGACACAAAACTGGACTCAAATGTCAATATTGCCATAAAATTCTATGTCCTTCTTCAGGTCCTGAGAGGGAACACCTGAATCTCAGATCTTTGGAGAGGGTATCCTGAAGACTGACCTTAATCTTCTCCTGTTTCTCTCTTTCTCTGTCTCCCCCTTCTCTCTCTTCTCTCTATCTCTTTTAAATTACCTATCATTTTCTTCCTTATTTTCCTTGGTGCTAGCCTGTAATTACCAGTACCAGTATGTGGCTAACATCCATAATGAGCTGTTGATCAGAGAGACCTATGTTTTCCCAAAAGAAGACAGATTTCTATCAGAGTAATTGATGATCCACCAAAGGTTAGTGTTAACCCCATACTGCCAAAGACACCATATGCTCTTGGTACAGAACATGGAATGACCTGGCTGGAATCTGGAAGAGAGTCAGTCCCCAGACAGTAAGCTTGTCTAGGCCCTGAAGTTGCTATATAAGCAACTGGGCAAAAATGACCCACATCTGTCCAAGCAACTCATGGTCTAAGATACTCAGCAACAAAAAACTTAATGTGATGCCCACATACGTGCAATAGTGGCACAAAGCCATGGTGGGAAACCAACTGCTTATGATTTGGCTAATTGATCTGCTCAGTGGAATAGACCCTAACTGGAGCTGGGACACAAGTCAGAACAATATCTAAAAATGAGTCCATTTTCCATTTTCAAGCTCCTACCAATCATGGGCTATAAGAGGGCCTATACCTATGATGTCTAAATTGTAATAAATTAAAAATAACTTCTTTCTATAAATGTAAAATAAAAATGCATGTATAAGGAGCACTTGCTTATCATGTTGGGCACATAACACTACAAATATAAAGTCAAAACTTATTTAAGTTATAGCTAGTACCATTATCATTTTCACACAATTGAATTTGTATTATCAAATGCTTTTGTTTTCATTTACTTAGTGAGTCATGTATATTTGCTTGTTTTTATTTTGTCAGTAAAGTGAATTACATAGCTTGACTTTATTTATTTATTTATTTATTTATTTATTTATTTATTTATTTATTGTCAGACAGTAACCTCTGTAGCTCAGGCTGGCCTCAAACTCCCTATGCTGCTGAGCATGATCTTGAACTTGGAATTGTTCTCCCTTACCTATTAAACGCTATGATTATAGGACTATAAAACCATGCCTTGTCTGTATGACATGCTGGGGATCAAACTTCAGGTTTTGTGCACGACAATCACTCAGCCAACTGAACTATATCCCCAGCTCCCTGTTTAATGTTTCAATGAAACGTGAAACTTTCTTCAGCCACTCACACACTAGGAATAAATCTTACTTGGTACTAATGTAGAGTACTCTATTGGTATTCTTGGATTTGTCATCCTAGTGTTTGACTGAGAATGCTGCCCATCTGTATTTACAAAGGACATTAAGCATCATTTTATTTTCTTGTAATTGTTTTCCTATAGCTTCACTGTCAGGCTAACAGTTTGGTCCCTGATAACACCATTGATTCTGTTGAAGA
Organism: Jaculus jaculus; assembly: GCF_020740685.1. Lineage (NCBI taxonomy): Eukaryota > Metazoa > Chordata > Mammalia > Rodentia > Dipodidae > Jaculus > Jaculus jaculus. The sequence goes on from NC_059104.1 coordinate 23,124,864, forward strand.
ATTACAGAACAGTTGGTGCTGGGTCTTTGTTAAATGTTTGGGAGAACTCTTCAGTGAAGCCATCTGGTCTTGCACTTCTCTTGTTCGTAATTTATTTTATATTATGAATCCTATCTCCTTAATACTAATTCATTCAAATTTTCTACTTTTTTCATGGTTCATTCTACTTTGCTATGCATTTCTAGGAATGTACATTTCTATAGTCTTATATTCTTCAATTCTATGACTGTGAATATTACCTTGTAATTTTTTTCTCTTTATCTGCATTTCTTCCTCTGTCTTTCTCTCCCTCTCTCAAACAAATAAAATAAAACTAAGTTTTGAAAGAGTTTAAAAATATAGTCTTGAATGTGATAATTTTGAGATGTGTAACCATCTGGGAGTGATGAAATCCTAACAGTGCAGCCTAATAGGGTGAGTGCAGTTTGAAGGGGACTCAGTGTTCTAGTTGTATCGCACTGTGAGAGGAATCAACATGAATGTTCTTTCCATGGGATGGGACTTTACCTGGAACCAAGCACCCCACTGTCTTTATCTTGGAATTCCTAGACACCAGAATTGTGAAAAGTACCTTGACACGGCTCATCAATTTTTTCTGGCTTTGATAGCTTGTTATATTAGCTCAGATAGTGTAAGGGAGCTACCACCTTTGCTCATGCCTGATGTCTAAGATGTTCTTTGTGTGTTTTCTGTATTATGTAAGTGACAATGTTGAAATATTTATTTTAAATTATTTGTTAGAAAGTTCAAAAATGTACAGTATTTTTGTATCTGGTTTCTGTCATTTTTCTTTCTTTATTGGATCACCCATAACTGCCACATTGGACTTCTTGTATTTCATTGCTATTCCAGTTGTGGCTTAACATTCTAGGAAACAAAGTTTCCTCCTGGATGGACCACGTTCCACTTGGCAGAAGTATCACAGAGAAGCATGTAGAAGCCAGACGTTTTCCTTGTCATTTTACTGAAATTCACATTTGATTTTTTATTACAATAGGTACTATAGTTTCACAACCATTCTTAGATTTTTTTAACAAAGAAATATATTATTCATAAACCAGTCTTTATGAGAAAAGTAAGACCAAAATCCTTCTACCTTGTCCTTATGTCATCACTTTCCAAGGTAAGGTTTTAAATAGCTTAAATTCTTTTTTGTTTATCATGATTAATATCATCGACATAACATGCACAGTATTCCATTTTCACAGATGACTACTCTAGTGGGAAGAGTTTGTGTGATATGTTTCCCAAATAGGAAGCTTATCCTTCCATTTTAATTTAATGTTGGAAAGGTAAATGACATATATACTAAAGACAATTGATTTGGTCTTGCATATAAACCAAAGACAGAGAAAGGCTATTTACCATCCTGGATCTGGAAAACCATCCTGTTCTTTTATTTTAATAAATCCAATTGGACTGGATAAAGCCCTCTGCTGAGCGATCTTGGCAAACATGAAAAGGATGTGCATTCAAATGCCATTCTTCATGTTAACTAAGCTTGGCTGTAACTTAGCCAAAAACAAATCAATAGAACTGTTTTAATTTTGAAAACATGAGATGATTTAACACAATGAATAAGTGAACCCAAACCTTAAGAATCCTTTAATACCATCTATATCAACCACATGCAATGAGAATTTATGCACTGCTGTGTTCATAATCACTAGTTTTTCTATATGGTAAAATGCACAAAACATTACATTCACCAATCTAAACATTATGCTTAAGTGGGATGATATACATTCTAAGCCATCCCCATCATATTTAGGAAGGCTTTCTTGGTTCAAAAAGTGAAAACATGGGGTTCCATTACTGTATGTCCAATACCTAGTGATAACTAACATGCTTTATGTCCTTGTGTGTACCTACTGTGCATATTTTATTCAGGAAAATTAAATCATATGGTATCTGAATTTTCATGTCTGGATTCTTTCATAAGTATAATATTTTGATGATCTTTGATGTCATATATATATAATTTTTTGTGTGGAATAATACTATTCAATTTGAATGTATTTTCCATGTTTTGTATATCTATTAATCAGTTTATGATCATATGAGTAATGTTCTATTTTATAGTAGTAATAACCCATTATGGATATGTGATTCAAATTATTATTTGAAATCTATTTTCCATGCTTTTTGATACATATCAAGAATTATAGCTACCAGGTAATATTGGTCTTGCATATTTTGTTCATTTGACTTTTTATGGAATCGACTTTTTTTTTTCCATTTCACTAACAATATACAATGCATGAATGTCACAAATTCTTCATTCTTCACAACCATACTGGGATACTGGGATGGCTAATCTTTTTAGTTTTGTTGGAGTGTTGCTATGTACCTTAGGTGGAGCTACAACTCATTTTATCATCCTAAAACTGCCACATTACTAACCCTTCATGCCCAGTGTAGGGGTTGCTCATACTTCAAACCATGTACAGCAGGATGTGGTGGTTAATAGAGATGTCTAACCAACAACTTCACTAGTCATGAGGTCACCACTTTCTTAGAGATAATGAAGTAGAAATCATGTACAGGTGCATCCACAAAAACTCATCCAGAAGAATATTTCCTCGGAGCAGGGTGCTTTCAGCTATTTTTCTTAGAATAGTCTTTCCTAGCTGATAGTTCCAGCCTGACAAAGATAAAATGGCTTTTTTTTTTCATAAACATGCAGTTAATCATGACTAAGATCACAACAGAAAATCTTAGTATTTTTTTTTCAACTATATACTCCTCATCTGTGGGAATGAACTATAAGGCCAAGCTGTGAGAATTCACTGTGAAAATAAAATATGGGAATGGCCTATCGAGGACAAAAAAAAAAAAAAAAAAAAAAAAAAACTGTGGCAGTATTTCTTATGTACTTTAGAAATAACATTTCTGAGATTGCTGCTGTAAAATGATAAATTCTTCACTTGCAACTTTTCCTAAAGTTAATCATACAACTATGTAAATCATTTGCTTAAAGCAATGTCACTAGGTTTCCTCTGTGTTTGTGTCTTTGGCCTGAGCCGCACAGATGAACAATATTCACAAGTGATGTTTGGAGATGCTGACTAACCGTAATCTATGCTCTTTGCCCAGTTTACACAATGACCTGATTGGATTCTCAACCCAGATATGCATACATACATAAGAAGTGCTGAGTATAGCATGGAATAGGAGGTCAGTAACACTTGTCCCAAAGATACGCTGAAGACAACAGGTGGGTTTAATGTGATTGCATTTGTGATTAAGAGTGTGTGTGTTCTGGATCAGCAGAGCCAAATAGTTCATACCCCTAAAGCCTTTCGTTTAAAAAATGTTTAAGGAGTACCCAAAATCAAAATACCTTACTATTTGCTCTTAAACTGTCCTAGTTGTTCATATATTGCTGATATTTGGAAGCTCAATAAAAATTCCAATGAGGACCTGTATCCACATGAAGCCATTGCCACAATAAATTAAGAACAACAGACACAGAAAATGCAGTAGGTTTACAAATGGCTTGTTCTAAACTTATTTCTTTTTTTCCTCAGCCTGCTACTAGATGCAGCTTAGACTACCCTGGTCTGAGTATGCCATGAGGTAATTTTTCCATTTTTCTCAGATTATGCTCCTAGAATGAGTTTGCTTATTTCTGGATAAAATAAATAATTAAATAGCATTAGTATGCTCTAGATTCAGATCTGTGCCCCACAAATAGAGACCTAATCAGTATTATATGAAAATCCTTTCTCCTTACCTCACCGACCCGCTTCCTTTGATTTGACGAGACTACTTCAACTATTCATCACATATAAAACAATTTTTGCTCCCATGCAGCCTTCACCATAGTGTCCATTAACTATAACTAGATGACGGAACTTCAAGGTGCAATTGTCATCCATTAAAATAGTAGCCATGGCTATAAGAACAACACAGATGTATAATGTATGACACAAAGAGTATTTATGCATTACCAAAATGTTTGTAATATTGAGAAAGAATATCTGTATGCTTAAAAGTGTATAAATCTTTTCTTAAACAATCTACTTCAACATAGCCTGTCTTAACCCAGCATGGTGGTGCATGCCTTTAATCTTAGCACTTAGGAGGCAGAGGTATGAGGATCACCATGAGTTTGAGGCCACTCTGAGACTACCTAGTGAATTCCAGGTCACCCTTGGCTAGAGCAGGACCCTACACAGAAAATAAACATCGTATGTGCTAAAACAAGCTCTTTACCTAATACTCAAGCTGTCTGCTTAGCTCTTTTATCTTCCTTTTGCAAACCCTTTAAAGAAACCAGCTTACAGTGCAACACTAGGAACAGTCATATTTAGCTACAGAAGCACAATGACTGTTACCATAACGAATAACAGGTATTCACCTAAAGCATATAGAGTAGTTTATGTCATGGTTGTTTTGATTTTTAAGAATACTTGATGTAGATAATCAAGAATGCACCTTACCAATCCCATATTTAAAAAAAGAATGATTAAACATATATTAGTAATACCTTCTTTTCACTTCTGTTTTCAGCCAGATTTTGCAGAAAGGATGACTCAATTCTTGTGAATTAAACTTTTGTTGCTAATATATGTATTAACTATAGCTGTGACTAACCTCAATAACCATGCTGTTTTTTGTTTTGTTTTGTTTTGTTTTTTTGGTTTTTTTTTAGTGAATTACTTTCTGCAGCCATATGGAAAAATTGTACTCTGTGATTTCTTGTTTCGTTTTACGTTAATGTCCTAAGGTAAAAATTATTCTACTCTAAGAAAGAAAAATTGTCATGGCAAAAAGAGAATTTTGCTTGCTCTTTTAAAAACTTAATATTTTTTATTAATTAATTTTGTACTCAGTGAATACAGTCAAGTTGGTATCATTGTTAGGCTCATCCATGTCCTACCCCCTCCTCCCGGCCCCTCCTTGTTTAGGTATATGTGTTATGCATTGTGACTTCTTTTCCACCCTCCCTTCCTCTCTCCCTGCATTCCTTACTTCTTGATTCCTTATTTCTTTTAAACAATGGGCACTTTCTAAGTATCACCCCAAAGTCTGTGCCTGTGACTATAATAAATATACTTTTCAGTTTTTTATTCTTAATTAACTTGTGAAGTGCTACTTGCCATATTCCTGGTTGTTTATATAAATTACATTCCTTTAAGATATAAGGCAGTATTTCTCCTCTTTAATACACTGTCAGTTAGTAGCTGTTGTCTCAATGGAAACAACGTGGATTTGGGTGTGTGTGTGTGTGTGTGTGTGTGTGTGTGTGTGTGTGTGTGTGTGCATGTGCATGCATATGTGAGCATTTGTGTGTTATGAGGCATAATCAGACCATGAAGTCCGAGGACAACTCTGATTGTTGAGCCTTGTCTTCTAACTTCTGTGATTTGAGAGCTTAGCAGGTTCAAGAACTCAAATGATTCTCCTTCCTCTTCTCCATTCCTTTCCCTAGGTACACTAAGATTACAATGCTAGTATTACTTTGTTGAGCTTTTAATGTTTTTATTTGTTTATGAAATATGAAAGAGAAAGAGAGAGAGGGGAACCTTAACCACTTTCTCTGGCCCTTGTCGATCTTTTTCATGTTGGTTCTGTGGTTACAAATTCAGATACTCATACTATCATAGTAAGTCCTTTATCCACTGACTGATCTCCCTAGCCACACATTCTGAATTTCACAAGAATATGGTCTTTTGACCTATCAGTAGTTACCTTAATATAGAATTATGAGAAGCTCCAGATTGAATCCATTTTGATCATAAGGATTCCTTTCCCTTATCTTTCTTAGTTCTTTATTGCTGGAATGTATGAGCAGAATCAAACACACACTCCATGCAGACGTTAAACTGAAGAGACATCAGTGGGTGGAGATGTCTTATATTTACTTACCTACTCTTTAAATAGAAGAAACATGACCTTGGGAAAGATTGAATTATTGCTCATAACTTTAAGTATGGGCAACATTCCAGAGGAGAAGAGCATCTTCTTTCCCAGTGTGGCAAATGAATCAGAGCAGAGGGCATCTGAGTGAAGAACCATATTCCTCACAACATAGCAGTAGCCAGACATACTTGTCAACTGTTCTCTCTGTGCACATTTATTCTTTCTTATATAGATTTTTTTATAATTCATACTTTTTTATTGTTGGCACTTTTACATGTCTATGATATGTTTTAATTTTATTCCCCCAATTACACTGTTGTCTTACTCTCCTTCCCATTGAAACTCTTCTTTCCCATTACCCTATATCTTATTTTTATGTATTTTAAACCATTTAGTTAATTTAGGGCTGCTTTCCTAATTTAGTATGGCATAAGCAATTTACCATAGGCTACACTACCCATGAATGTGCCACCATCAGCTATTATGTGAGGTATGGGTTCATGTATCTTTTCCAGATTGATGGTGAATTGTTCACCGACATCTGGGAGATCATGATTGTAGTTACCCTTCTTCTCCTCTCTTGTGATCAACTTTTCTAACCATGATGGAAGTGATATTATAACTATTTGAAGCTGAGCACATATTAGTCACTTATTCAAAACCAATTTGCTAGGTATGTGCCTGTTCACTACCACTTTCCATTTTATTAATAAACTCTGTGATTGAAGCTTGAAAGATTATTAATCTATGGGAGCAGTTATAAATAAGGCAGATTGACATGCTGTCCACTTAGCACAAGCACAATAGTAGGTTCTCCCCTAGGGCCTATGTCCCTGCTCATGGACTTTTGGCCAGATATACAGTAGCAGGCAAAAAAATCCCTCCTGTGAAGTGGGCCTCACATCCTATCAGAAAGCAGTTGGTCCACCCTTAACTATTCGTGCCACACAGTGGATATTTCTTGTCTGACAATTATGCTGTGGTATGCCCTGTGTTAATATATGGAAATCATCGAGTTTTATTTTTCCAATCATTCCTTTTATCATTTAATATCCTGATGTTCCCTGATGAGAAGAGAGACTAAATGACATGTCTCAATATTTTCTAAGATGTCTTAAGGAAATTTATTATATAATAGGAAAGTTCCTTTCTATTCTAATTTATTCAATTTCCTTTATGAAATGCAAATATGAATGTTTTTGGTAACTTTGGCTTTTACAACTTTCGCCCTTGAGAAATTTGCATACAATTAAAATATGTCTGACATTTAATTTTATGGTAAGTGGATCAACTCTAGAATTCTGATAATTTTTAATCTGTTGAGCTCTGACTCTTCAGATTTACATGTGGTAGATTTTATTTCTTTGCATTATAAAAAATAAGAAAGTATCTACAAAGTAAAAATGAGCATCATGGGCATTTTGCATTTCATCAGGGTAATTGCATTCCCAATTTCTTGTGCTAGTTATAGTATTTAGTTTAAACAGAGATGAAAGCATTATTAATATTAATATATTTTTAAAACTAAGTAATTTATAAATTATCAAGGTTCTTCAAACAGAATTATATTTATGTCACAGAAGAAAAAATTCGAAACTTTAAGTCATAAAATTAAATGGAATTGTAATGTGTCCTGCAGAATTTCTTAAATAGTCAAATGAAAGCTGACTATAGATTGATAATATTCTCCTTTTCGCTGGAATAATACCTAAAGCATATTGCTGGAAACTCTCATATAAAATATATCTTCATTATTGCAAACAATAATAGTTTGACAGATGAAAATGGCACAGTAATCAAGTTGAAGGGCCTCCATGAACAGGTGTTGAACAATTACGTATCACGGTAAGAACCTGAGTTCAAAGCCCCAAAACTCAAGTAAAATGCTGGATAATTTAGTGTATGTCTGTCTGTAATCTAAGAGCTGGCAGGTTAAAGACATGAATGCCTGGGAATTACTGACTAGACAGCCTAACCAAATCAGTGAGCTCACCCCCCCCCCACACACACACACTTCAACATCCAACAATCCACATTTGTGCCTCCATGCTTAGGAACACCCACACGTATATACACATGTACATAATTACCTGTGCACACCACCAAAATACATATGAATGAAAGGAACAGTACTAGAATACAAGTGAATTAAGTAAACCCATGTTTGGAAAGGTAAGATCCTTCTACTAGAACAATATTGACAGTTCAGTATGTTTAACTGCTGAGCCTAAGAAATCATTCCATTGCAATTATTATAGTTAGACAGTTGTAGACAAATATGATATATGGTTGTTAAATTGGGATGGAGAAAGTGAAAAAATGGTATGAAGCATGATATGTTTTCATTGTTTTAAGTGGCATCCTACAGACTGCTTGATATCTGCAAAAGAAAAAAAAAATAGCTTCTGCACAGAGAAGAAACCCGAGAAAACTTGGCCAGATGATCAAACTCAAATCACAAATGAGGAACAGATGGTACTTGATAAAGAACACAAACCACTTATGTAATATTCTGACCTGAAATACAGATCTGACTCTAATCATGAGGCATTATTTCAGATTAAAGGAGACTAGGGAACTATGACAACCAAGTTAAGTGGGTTATCATGGAGCTGGATTCTGCAGTGAAGAGAGAAGTATGCTATAAATGTTATTATTATTCCATAAACTGACAAATGTAATAGGCGATTGTAGTATCATATCAATGCTAAAATTTATTGTGTATAAGTATTTACTATTCTAGTTAACTCAAGACATTATAAATTACAATAATTCCCAAATAGTTCAGGAAAAACATTTGAACCCTTATGTTAGTGTGTAGTTATGTGTACAAATAAAGTGATTTAAAGGAAATAATGAAATTTTCACTGATAAATTTTACTGAAAATATCATTACAAATTTTTATACCTTTCAAGTCCTCTATAAATTTGAAATATTTTTAAATAGGAAGTATTTTAAGAAGGAATAATTAATAAAATATAGAAATAAAATGTTGTATTCAGCTTCATTTTGCTGGGTTGAATCCTCAAATCAGAAACAGTGTAATGAAGAAACATAATTTATTTCAAGCTTACAGATCAAGAGGAAGTTCCATACTGGGGAAAGAGAAAATCCATCAAGAAAAGCAAATGAAGAGCAAAAAAAAGCAGCCAAACCCAGACAGAATTTAGACAGTGTACATTTCTTAGGCTGGAATTCAGATCTACCCTCAGTAACATCCTAGAATCCACCTCCTCCAGTGAGGCTTCTGGAGATCTAAATTACAAGCTTTAGTAAACTCCTGAATCATGGGTGACATCCACTCAAAATGCCACACAAAATATTTATTCAACCAGAAAGATGGTTAGAGCCACATGTTAGAACATTATGCACAGAGAAATTGCCTCTTACCCATAACTGATGGCTAACTCCATAACGCACCACCCACATTCCCCAATGAGGAGGGCCCCTGAAGAGGGTGGAGGACAGGGAGGAATGATGGTACCAACATGGCTGTATACACACTGTGTACATAACTAATACAAAAAGAAAAATAAATAAATTTGAGGTGGAGGAGAGGACATATTCAGTAAAGTGCTTCTCCAGTATGAAGTTCTGAGTTTGGATTCCCAAAGCCCATATAAAAGCCAGGTGTGGCAACAATAGCCTGTAATCCCAGTGTTGTGAAGGCAGAGACAAGGGTCTCTGGGGCTTTCTGGATAGCTAGATTAGACAAATCAGTGAGTTATGAGTTTATTATGATACTACATCTCAAAGCATGAGTAGAAAGTAATTGAGAATGACAAAAACCTACTCACACATGTACCCATACAAATATGAGTGTTCATATGCAGATGCATTCACATCATCCAAAAGTTAACTTAAAAGTTAATATTAATATCTTAATGGATAATGTCTTTATTTGTTTCATATATATCACTATAGTTGATTTACAGCAAGTTTTATGATATACCAATATTGTCAAGTAAGCAATCTTGAGTAGAAAACCTCACTATAAGTCATTTATGAGCACATATCATTATCTAAATATATTTATTCAAAGAAAAAAAATGAGTATGTGATTGAAACAAAAAGGACGGACGATAAACATGCTTGCTTTTCAGAGGTTTTGAAGTCTGCCTTAATGAACAGAAGATCTCCATAACTTTTGTTATTTATTCATTAGGCAATTTGGTTCTTTCTTGAAGCGGTTTCTCAAATTCTTTTATTGGCAAACAATATATACACATCATCTGCCTCCAGAAGAAGATTTGACATCAAATTAAACTGTTATATAATCAGTTTGCATGAGAAATGGAGCATTTTGTATACCCCAAAATTAATTTTATGTCATATCAAAGGTATTTTAAGTTAAACTTTCCAAATTGCAAATATATGATTTCTGCATGTATGAAATATATTGTAAATACAATGATGTATAATAGATAGCTTTGTTGTATTATACTACTCATAGGCATTTCTATACCTGTGAAACCTATAGATAACAACATTATATAAATGAGTTTTGTTGTGATTTCTGCAGCCCTCCCATAGATGATGTAAATTTCAATATTAACTGACTTGAGTGATCTTTTTTGATTTATATGATGTCTTTAGAAGTACTCCTCAGGATTATCTGTGTGTTTATGTGTGTGTTGTTACATGGCTGTTGAATGGAGTATGAAGAGATACAAGAATATTGTAAATTTTACTGCATCTACGTAAGTGTTCATCAGCTTTAGTACATACCATATTTTTTTTTAATCCTTGAAGTTTAGTTTGTTGTCAGAATATTTATTCTGATGTCATTTATTTTTTCCTGAATTATGATGATATTTTCAAGTGCCCATCTTCAAGCCTGCTTTACAATGCTTTACAATGTTTGTTAGTTTTTTATGCCAGTTTTGCTCTCTAATTAGGTCTATCACCTACTCATATCTTTTTGAGTATTCACTGATCTTTCTTGTACCCTTTATTCTTGCTTTTTAATTAGCTTTTTGTGTCCTGTGTTCTGTGTCATATTATCTTGCCTATTCTTAAAAAATGATTTTTAATATTTATGGTATGAAATTCTATACATTACTGCATGTTAAAAAACTTTCTAATGTTTACATCTACAACATTTATTGTGATGAATTTAGTCTTTGCTTCTGGATCTACTTCATATTTACAGGTGAGAGAAAAGTCATATGATGACTCTTTTTTAATTATCCTGAAGTTTTTAAAATATTTTTTTTTAATTTTAATTTTAATAATACTTCAAATATCTCTTTTATGTTTCAAGCTACCTTTAGTATACCCAAGAAAATATGAAACATATGTGTTGCTATATAGAGTACATATTCTCTTAATTTTCCAGCTGATATTTTGCTATGAATGACCATGAAATTCTTGCTTTAGTATGTATTATTTTACCTATTTCATTTTACAATTATTTATAGTTGTTTTCATAGTATAAATTAAATATCCAGAGTTTTCATGAAGAACAAAATTCACTTTATATCATAAAGTTATTTATATGTACATTGGAACCTTGAACTCCATTGTTCAATCAGAAAACAAGTTTCCTAATGACAAGTGTATAAAAAGCAGAAATTTCCAATATTAATCTAAAACAGATAATATACCAGGGAAGAATAGAATTTTATTTACTAAGCTAAGTTCCTTTTAATTGTGGATTGGATATTTTTGATTATAATTTCTAAATGGTATACTTGTGTTCAAATCCATTACATACAGTATAAACTTTCACTATGCATTGGTTTGCAAATGAAAGGTTATGTTTTTGACCAAGAAACTCAAAGCACATAACTAACTGCTTTTGTCATTTTATTTATCTGTGTCTGTGTTTATGACACTAAATCTCATTAGTCATGCATGTATATTTTGAAGAATGCTTTTTATAATGCTTAATATCTTACACCATACAGATAATATTTTTTAATTAATACAGGGATTTCCAATTCTAGTATTGATTATCATTTGCTTAGAATTTGTCCTTTGATCTTCCACATTTCTTACTGGTCATGTAGACATAGCTCTCTAGAACTTGAGTGATTTAACAAAGCCATATCCTTGATGTTTGACCCTGAGATGATTCTTTCAGGCATATCCTTGCTTTCATGTCTTCTTACAACAAGCTGAAAACATTTTTAATGTACCTTGATGCCTTGTGTCTTATGCAGTGTTCTTCACATGACTTATACTTCCTGGTAGAGATATAAATTAGATTTATTTGATACTGAAATCATTCAGTAACTTGTGCTCACTATAAGTTACATGTCATATTTTATAAGATGAGAACTGACCTTATTTTTCTCATAGCACAATATTGAATAGGGAAATCACTAAGAATCATGTATTCATATAGCAAAGTTTGATGACCAAATAGCAACTGTAGAAATCACATATACCAAGTGCCAACCTCAGAAGGAAATATGCTGTTTAGGTGAATTACAGGCTTTCATGTCACAATAGCCTAAGAGACGTTATATTCACAGCAGCTCATAGGAAAGGCAAATCTACCTCCAGTGCCAGTAAAAGTTCATCAGACAAATTATTAGATTTTAATGTACATTATTAACTGCCAACTTGGAATCAAGTCGAAACTTGTCAAAATATCGGAACATTTATATCTCTGGAGTAATAGAAATGTCCTCCATTATATCCAACCTAAAAGAGCACACCTGTACCGCTGAAAAAAATTACATATTCATGTATAATAGAGATTTTGATACCATTATGATAATATAAACAGAAATCTGTTAATTGATTTACTGGAGAATAGAAGATAATCTAAAATGAAAGAAATTGCATCTACTATAAAAACAGAAGCAAAAATCACTTTTAAGCAGCATTCTGGCATAAGTAACAGCGTGCTTTAACAATAAAAACAGTGCCAAAGGCAAAGAAAGCCTAATGTGTCAATATAAAATGTGTTATAGGTAATTAGATCTAGATACAGCACCAAGGTACATCCCATCATGGAATATGAGATTAGTGATGACAATGTTATACAGATAAAACTTGCACAATTGAATTTATATTCAGTGTGATTCCATTTTCAGTTTTGCTACTTAAGTTGTTGTACATCACTATAAAGGAAATGTACCCAGCTGTACTCTGATATTCCAGGCTTTACTAGTGTGTACAATTTGTTAGTTAAATTGAAGAATATTTCATTTTTAATTAAATGGTTATTCAATCATATTGTTTTAGCTATGTTTACTTACATATGTGGAAAACTTTGAAAGAAATGTTCTTACTAACTCAAATATATAAAAAAGTAGAATACTTATCTGTAAGACATTGTTAAGAATTTATTTACATGAAATAACTTCTAACCAAATACTTTTTTGTAACATTTTTATTCAGAAATTTAATGCATAGATATATTTTAATTTGATCATATATTCATCTCATCATGTTCTCTCTAACCCCTGTTCCACTTATTACTTTCCTCTTGTCAAATATTCCTACCTCTGTTTTGTTGTCACATACATTTTTGTCCTTAGTCCTCTATGTCAAAACGTTTTGGGGCTCAGAACTATGAGGAACTTGTAGGGGTTCCAGCAATACTGTGGCTTAGGTATGCACCAGTCAGTTCATGTTAGAAGGAGAGTGTCATCTTATGATTCTTACATGTTTTCTATCCCTTCTTCTGAAATGTGCCCTGAATCTTGGAGGGAATGATGAAAATACCATGTTTAATGCTGAGTTCTCTGAAGCCTTGTATTTTCATCTTTGATGAGTTTTTGGTCTCTTCAGTGTGTGCTGCTACCTCCCTAGAGACGTTTTTCTGGCTGTCAGTGAGAACCACACTCATACTCTCACTACCACTTCCCCTGGAATGTCCTGTGAGCTAGTATGCTTTATAGATGTGGCTGTGCTCCACTAATACTTGGGATTCTCTTCTTTTCATCACCTTGATGAACCTTGAATTACTACTGAAAAAAAAAACACATAAAAGAAGTCTGGTGAAATGTACAAATCTATCAGACTTTTATAGAAAATATGAATCGAATCTACTGCTCCTTAAGTAACTTCCTAAAATTTAAAAGGAAGGATTCCACCCAAACCACTTCTATGCTGACAGTGTTACACTAATAGCAAAAAGACACAGCAACAAATTTTATCCCAGTGATGCAGAGATATTTCAACATAAGAAAATCAATAAACTTGATAAAGCAAATAATCGAATCTACTAATAGGGGACATATGATCATGTCAATAGATGTAGAAATAGACCTTCAACAAAATGTATGGATTCTTCTTTATAAAGTCACTGGAGAGACTAGGTGAAAAGAGGGCAGTCCTCAACATAGTGAATGCTATACATGACAAACCTAAAGTCAGTTTCATGCTAAGTTGAGAAAAATTTCCACTAAGACCTGGAATAAGACAAGGATGTAAACACTCCCTGATCCCATTTAACATAATACTTGTCTTACCCAAAGCAATAAAACAAGAGCTATAAATAAAAGATACATAAATTGGTTAAAAAAAAAAAGCTAAAATATCTGTTTTTTGTTGTTTTTGCTTTTGTTTACTTTTGCAAATGATAAGGTTCTGCATCTAAGAGAACCTAAATATTCACCAGGAAACTCCTATAACAGATAAACACTTTCAGTAAATTGGCAGGATACATAATTTACACATGTAAAACTTTCTTTTCTACTATTGGCAAACACATTGTGAAAGAAATCAGGGAAACCATTCTATTCACTATAGCAACACACACACAAAAAGGGAAATATCTCAGAATAGGCATATCCAAGGATGTAAAAGACTGCTACTGTTTAAACTTTAAAGCATTGAAGAAAATAATTGAGAAAGGCATGAGAAGGTGGGAAGATCTGCCTTGCTCATGGATGAGGATTAATTTTTGTGAAAATTACCATCCTACACAAATCAAGTTATAGATTCAATATAATTTCAATCAAAATCCCAGCTACATCCTTCACAGAAATAGAAAAATAAATTTATATGAGAGCACAAAAGGCCTAAGATAGCCAAAATTGTCCTTAGCAAATGGAATACTGCAGGAGGTATCATCATACCAGATTTCAAGTTATACTACAAAGCCATATGTAATAATAGTAATAATAATAATAATAATAATAATAATAATAATAATAAACAGTATGAAACTGGCAGGAAACAGACACCTGGATCAATCAAGTAAAACTGAAGATCCAGGTGTAAGTTGTAGTAACTGTAGTGAACTGATTGATGGCAAAGAACCCAAAAATTCACACTGGAACAATGACAGCCATTTTATCAAACAGGGAACGGAAAACTCCATATGTAAATGTAGAAAAATGAATGCAGATTTTATCTCTCCCCATGCATAAATATCAATTCCCAATGGATCTAAGAATTTAATGTAAGAACCTCAATGCAAATCCTGAAATTACTAGCAGAACAATAGGGAGAACTCAGAACTCTTTAAGATTGCAATGTAAGGAATGCTTTCTGAATAGCAAGCCAGAGAAGAACACACACACACACACACACACACACACACACACACACACACACACACACACATATATATTAGATGGGAGACAGTGCAAATTCTTAGTGTTTAGTTTTTTTATCCATTACTTTATGAAGTTATGTAAGACAATGTGGTTTAGAGAGATACCAGTCCTATCACAGCCAAAATAATAACTGGAATAAAGAGATAAGAGCAGCAATAATTTATCTCACTATTTGAGTAGGACAATATGATGTTCTATTCCCACATGTAGATGTATCAAAATATACATGGCAGTAAGGACTATGAATGGGGCAATTGGAATTATAACAAATAAGAAATCCAAGCAAATGTCCTAGAAAGGCATTTCAGTGAGATGTGACAGTGTGGTATAAACAGATGTCACCTACAAACTCAAGGGGTCAGAAAGCTTAATCCCCAGCTAGTAACAAATTGGGAGGCAAAGCCTTGATGGAGTCGTTTTGTTGCTTTGTGATGCTGTAGCCAGCTCCTCCCTTGGAAAAATCTGTTCACTCCACTGTTTTGTTTCCCGATTGCTATGCAAATGAAGTGATGCCCAACCCCTGATCTACGAGCTTTTCTTTGCCATCATGAAGCTTGTCCTTGGGATTCTAAGCCAAAACCTTTTCCTCCCATCAGGTGCTTTTGTTAGGTGTTTTGTCCCAGCCATGCAAAAGTAACTACAATAAATCTGATCACAACTTCAAGGAAGATTAATGAGTGTTGCTAACAATTTACAAATGAGAAACCACAATATGTAATGAAAGCATGACTACAAATATCCCTGAATGTGAATCACATAATGAAAATAATCATTTAAATTTTAATAATGTCAACAGAACAATTTGGCTTACTTAAATGACTCTGTGGTTTAATCTTATTCGATATAACATCCTACTTTTACTCTAATTCAAGAATCCTTTCTGGTCTACATGAAGAAATTAACCAAAATGCCCAGTGAGGAGGGGGATTACATGAATATTATTCCAAAAGAATGTTCATTGCACTTCATTGTAATTACAAGTGATACCTAGGAATGAATTTTGTGGTTACATAACTGGTGTGTGTCATTTAGATGATTTGTAGAACAAAATCCAAGTAGTTTGTTCACACATATTCCATGATTAATAACTCCTGTGTAATTTCCTAAAGAGATGTTAGGATGTTGTCAGTATACATCATGGAGTAAGGAATTTTGTTATGAAATGAAGTCAGAGTATAGATTCAATAACAACTGTATTTGCATATCATGTTGGTTGAATTTATTCTCTGTTTAGTATATTGATAATTGGCTACTGGCTGTCCCTTATTTTTTCTCACATCCTCCCACCACATTAGAAATGCCCTTAACAGTCAAGCTTAGACATCACATAAAACTTTTTAGTATGATATCATCACTGAGCCCAACCACTGTGAGTAGTAGTTCCCTCATTTTACTGGAATTAAACCGAGAAGTCTGCTTATATCCACATCACACATTGCTCTGGCACTTTCACACATCCCTTTAGTATCATGTTATAGAAATTGTGGGCTAAAAGGAGTTTAATTTCCTCTAAACCCTCATTGTAAGAAAAGGGAGAAAAAAAGGCAAGGCGCAAGTCACTATAGGACCATATATCCCCCAAAGAGATTTGTTTTGTAAAGATTGCTTTATTACTCAGAAAGTACAAGGTAGATAATTTGAAATTGCATTATGCAGAATGGACTAGATATCCTATAATATTTACAATAGAATAGGGCCACAAAAGCTTTGTTATTTCTAATGTGTGTGTACAATACTTTTAGTTGGAATACAGTGCTTTATGTATCATTGATTCTTTATAGCAGTAAGAAAAAGTGAAACTATAAAATTCTCAGGAAAATGGATAGATTTGGAAAGAACCATAATAAAGGAAGTGATTCAACTTCAGAAAGATTAAAACTTCATTTTCTCCCTGCAATGCAAATATGAACTTTTAATATTTTATCTATCTATCTATCTATCTATCTATCTATCTATCTATCTATCTATCTATCTATCTATCTAGTATATGGGGCCAAGGAGAGATTTTTCCACTGATCTGAAAAATTGTCTGAACTTGCAGCAGAGATAGCAGCCACAACAATGAGGATTCAATCATGTAAAGGACAAGACTTTATCCAGTATGGGTACATAATGCATAACTCTTAATTTATTTAACTCTAAACTCATATGAAGACCTTAAAGATGGACTAGGGGAACACCAGATATCTTTGTTCCTTATCACAATAAGGTCACATTGCATAGATTTTTTTTTCTGTGTTTTTCACTTTGACTTTGTCTTTAGATGATGGATGTCAAGTCATTTCTCTATATATTGTTTCAGATATATTATGAGAGAAAGGAAAATATAGAACAGTAAGATAGGAAAAAAAATAAAGTAATTTTATGTGGAATGACATGTAAGAAAGTTTAAAGTCTCAGCCAAAAGAATGAACTGCTTGGCTGTAATTGATAAAGAGTTTACCATGACTAATGATGAACCTGCTGCTTTTCACCAGGACAATATGCAGAACACCATAAGGGCACGATCCAGTGAAGTCCTAAACTAGAAAGAATGGAAATTTATTTGAAAGCAAAGGCCTTAAGCAAGAATATTGAAAGGATTTCTATTCTCTGAGGTCAGCATACATAGGCTGTTGTCCAAACATTTCAAACTGTGAGCAGGACATGGCTCGTATGGTAATGCTTTGGAAAGACTAAGAGATATCAGCCTGAGGATGTTATACAATATTTCACCATAGGTCCAGAGTATCACTGAGCCTATACTGAGGGCGGCAGAGTGAAAGTGCCTATGAGGATGTCCTTTGAAGCAACTGTGTGAAGCTATAAGTTCAACCCTATGTGACACTGCAGAATGTTAGATACACTTGGTCCATGGGAATTCTAACAAGAAAAAAAAATATGGGCTTTAGGAGGATCTGTCTTATGAAGAAAGCTATAGGATGCATAGCTGAATAATGGAGCTGTTCAAATCTTTTGGAGCCCAGAGGGTGTAATCAGGTGTCACAGATGATAACAAATAGCATGTGTATTTGTCCCATGAGGTTTCAGTCTTTTTTGGTCCAAACTTTCCTTGTTATGATCCTTTCACCCATTTAGGAACAGAAATATTTACTGTCTGCCATTAGAATCTACTTCCTTCCTACTGATATGATGCAAGCTTCTTGCTTCTGTCATGCTTTGCCTAGCATAATGGACATCAACAGGACACTAAAAGCCAAAAGTAAAACCCTTCCTTCATTAATGCATTCCTGGTTGTGTGTTTTGTCTCAGTAACAAGAAACTAACTGATACCCATTCATTGCTTTATGTTTTGTGATTCATTGAGACTTTGTTCTTTCAAAACAGGTTATGTCCTCCAAATATTATTCACGTCTACTGTTATTTTTACATCAAAAGTAGTATATAATAATATTTTTATCAGAAATTATTCTATAAAACCTTATAAATGATTATTTACAACTTTTTTTAATTTGAAATTCATGAAAGTTAGGAAGAAGACTTTACTACTTCATGGGAACATTTATTAGTTTCAAGTAGAATTTCAAAATTATGTGTGAAACTATAAAAAATTAGGACAGCAAAAAGTCAAAGAATCTCCATGTTGCTAAAATTGTAATAGACATTTTAGTTCTTTTTGAAGTATACAAAATATTCTCTGACACATACATGTAACTATTAACCCTTAATGTGTAATTTGAATAGATTTATAATTAGTTAGGAAACACAGAAGTATGGGCTGGATTTGGATGACACTAGTCCATTAGTTGGGGACCTAGAAAGAATAAAAAGGAGGAAACAATGGAGTACAAGTTTCTCCCTCCCCCTCACTCTCTCTCTTTCTTTTTTTTTATATATATTTTAAAATTTTTTATTTATTTATTTGAGAGTGACAGACACAGAGAGAAAGACAGATAGAGGGAGAGAGAGAGAATGGGCGTGCCAGGGCTTCCAGCCTCTGCAAACGAACTCCAGATGCGTGTGCCCCCTTGTGCATCTGGCTAACGTGGGACCTGGAGAACCAAGCCTCGAACCGGGGTCCTTAGGCTTCACAGGCAAGCGCTTAACTGCTAAGCCATCTCTCCAGCCCTCTCTCTTTCTTTCTCAACTTATGAAAGAGAAATGACTTTGTGAGAAGACGTATTTGGCAAAAATATGCGCACATGCAGGACAAGAAGAGAAATCTTCCACAAAATTATTGACGCTAACATTATGAATTTAGATAAACAGCTTACATAACCATGAGAGAAAAGATTTCTGTATTATTAAAAAAAAAAATCACTGAAGCATATGGCCTTGTCAACCTGATCAGAACAATGTACTCTCCTGTAACTATTTATAATTGATTATGTGCCTTTAATAATGTTCCTTTAAGCAAGTAAATGTTCTATGTAATGTATTTCCTATGGAAAGACAATTCCCAGTAAATGTAAAGGTATGGAATAAGGATATGACCAAAAATAAACTTGGTAATCAGAGACATAATGTGTTAGTTTAGAAGGTATGTATAAAGTCCTCAGAATGAGGTGTATTTTGATATTTAGCTATTAGGATAGTAAGTTATCACCATCACCAACTTAAGGGAAGCTTGAATCAAGTAGAAAGAAACATCCAAAACCAATACTGATTTTTATTGTAAAGGTAAAAGATAGTTTCAATGATAAAGTCTACATATACCAAGCATGAACTTCTTTTCAAACATAAGTGTTAGGAGTTGGAGAGATGGCTTAGCATTAGTGCATTAGCCTGCCAAGCCAAAGGATCCCGGTTCAACTCTCCAGGACCCACATAAGCCAAATGCACAAGTTTGCGCATGCATCTGGAGTTTGTTTGCAGTGGCTGGAGATCCTGGCATATCTACTCTCTCTCTCTCTCTCTTTCTATCTGTGTGTGTGTGTGTGTGTGTCTCTCTCAAATAAATAGATAGGAATAAAGTTAAAAATAAGTTTTAAATCCCTACACATTCAGCTTTGGATGTTTTTCTATAGAACATTATCAAAGAGACATTATTACACAATGTCTATTAATTACTTGTGCATCTTTATGGTGTAGCTCATGTTTTACTAAAGATGTACAAATGTTTCAAACACCCACATTTGCACAATATTATATCACAGATTCCTTTTGGATAAAACACAGTAGAAGCATATGTTAAAGTACAAATTTGAAAAAGTCAATTTCATGTAGAAATGAATCAACTATGCTTTTATGCTCAGATATATGTTAAGTCCTAGTTTTATGACACCACTGTGAATTCAGAAAAACAATAAAGTTATAGATGACATGGTAATTAACATGAAAGTTGTAAAAATTAAGTATTATCAAGTTGTACTGGAGTCCTCAGAGTCTTCTTACACATGACCTTCAGGTGAACATTAAGAGAGGAAGACTACAAATGGGAATGTGGGTTGAAGATAGAAATCCTGTGAGGAGAGGAGTATATTGTTAATCTATGTTTAGCAATATTGTGGGAAAAGAGATCATTTAAGAAAAAGCATAGTTATCATTACTCTACTATAACAGTTTTAGTTGTAGAACATATTTAACTAATTTGTTCTATAATTTCTAATAATTGTAATATCAAATATTTCATGCTAAAATGTGTCATCTGACATGCATTTATTCATTTCTGTTTTTATTATCTGATAACAAAGTCTCTCTATGAAATGTTTCATTCTGAATGCAAAACAATGTAATTCAAAGGTTGACATGAGGTTAAAATTTCAAATAAAAACTGATGGTAATTAATGCTATAAAAAGAAGAGTAAAAATTCATTACGCCTTCATCATCATTTACATGAAAATAAAAGTATCACTGCTTTAAAAGTTCTTCTATTGCATGTACATTTAATTTTTAAACCTTTATATGGCACATAATTAATGAAATGGATATAGTTATTCAAATATATTAGGACTTGACAAGTTATTTGAAGAATTATTTTATTGCATATAGTCTAAAACCTCTGATCTTCCCATCTACATAATACAAATAAAATTATGATAAGCTACATAAATCATTTTATTTGTTTTATTTTCTTATTTATTGACTTTAAATTTTAAATATCCATTTAAAATATATTTTTTTAAATTTTTTAAAATCTATTTATTTGAGAGCGACAGACACAGAGAGAAAGACAGATAGAGGGAAAGAGAGAGAATGGGCGCGCCAGGGCTTCCAGCCTCCGCAAATGAACTCCAGATGCGTGCGCCCCCTTGTGCATCTGGCTAACGTGGGACCTGGAGAACCGAGCCTCAAACCGGGGTCCTTAGGCTTCACAGGCAAGCGCTTAGCCACTAAGCCATCTCTCCAGCCCCCATTTAAAATATATTTGAAGATGTGATCCAACATTAAAAAATTATCAGACATAAAATTTTGTGTGACTATGTACCACTAGAGAGGAATTTCAGTAGAGAAAAGTATGTAAAAGAAAGTGAGATTTACACATGAGAACTCCATGAGTCTATTGATATAAAAATAATTATGCAACTTTCACCTTTCACACCTCATCTTACTACAAAAATATATTATAAATATTTGCTTCATTCCCTGTATTATTTTTATTACTATGACTAAAAATTCAATCCAGCTACTTGAGCAATGAGTATGTCTTCAAATAAATTATGACTTTGTTTATTTAGCAATTTGATATTAAAGTAATCCATAACAGTCCCTAGTATGAAATTTTTAATGTACTATTAGCTTTAAAATTGCCCAGTGAATGTCAAAAATCCAATCCAGTCATCTATTCCTCAAGCATGAGGAGACTTCATTGGCATTGGCATTTACCAGCAACAGGAACAAAGAAAGATAACTATATTCCAAAGTTTCATCAAGGTGAGGTACACTTGAACAGCCTAGAGATAGAATCAAGAGTATCACTTGTTTGAGGCCACCCTAATCAATATAGCAAAACCCTTTGTTTCCTTCCCACATCATTAAATACATTCATACAAAAAGAGATATTTAATATAATAATTCTAATCATGTCATTTTCTTAACAGAATTAAATATTAAATCAAATATATATAAGCAAAAATAGTAATATGTATATCCCATGTAGTGATTTTAGAGATATTTTTTCTGTTTTAACTTTACATAAATTTTCAAATATCTTAAAATGAGGAGTACACAGTAAAGTAATATTGCTTTTAATCACTTTTATATCTGAATTCTTAACATTTCTTTGGATAACACCAAAATTGTAGTGATTATAATAATGAACTTAAACAATATAGGAAGCAAAGATATAAATGATTATATGAAAGAAGCTCCTCATGTATTTTGCAGAAATAGGCTAATCCCCATTCTCTTTGCTTTCCTAATTATTTATAATACAAATATTATAAGGAATCTCGATGAACTACTATATATTCTTCACTTTGTACATATAAACTTCTGTTACTTTTGGCATCAATATACTTAATTTTACAAATTTAAGCTCTAAATTTGGTATTTCCTATTTGTTATTATCACCAATAAAAATAAACTATTTTATATGTCTTTTTTATTTCAACATGATTAGGATGAAATATTATTAATAACATCAAAATATTATCTCCTATAAGTTTATCACAAAATCTTTAAGAAAGAATATATTAGTTCCATATTTTCCTCCTTTCCATTAACAATTAGATATATAACCTGGGCTTTTTGTCTAAATATATATGGAATTATAAAACATCCTTCGTAATGAGCTGTCAAAAATGTGACTCAACTCTCCCAAATGTCATGGAATGTAGCAGACAGATTCAGGTTTGTTGAGATGAACTTCTAGACCAGGCACAGTTATGGATGGAGGGATTTATTGAAGCTTATAGATCTAGGGGAAGTTCCATAATGGCAGAAGAAGCTGGCCTGCTTTCACAGGACCAAGGAGAGAAAGAGAGAGAGAGAGATTGAGAGAGAGAGAGAAGGCACAAGCCAAAAAGGCAAAGCCACACAGTACAGCACATTTCAGGAAATCTTGCTAGGTACACTTTGCATATCTTTAGATTGAAGTCTCAAACCCATCACCCCACCTTAAGATACACTGAGTGACTCCACCACCAACCAGGTGGCTGCAAATCAAAACTACAAGCTAACAAAACACAGAATGTATTGGAGGCCATCTATTCAAACTACCACATCCTGCCCCTGGCCCCTGATAGATTCATAACCATTATACATTGTAAATTGTACTCAGTTTAATTTCAAATGTCCCCACAGTCTTAACCAATTTAAGTTAATAAGTCCTGTAAAATCAAAGAAGTTAAATAGTTCCAATATATAAAGGCACAGATTAAACATTTCAACTGGTATAAGGCATAACAGAGAGGCTAAAACAAAGCAAACTCAACCACTATCAAACAAACATCAAACTTCTGCAAGTCAAGTTCAATATAACTAGAGACTGACAGTCTCCAGATTTTCCAATTCTGCCCCTCCAGCTGGGCAGAGTAGCCAGGGAACACGTCCATCCTATGCCAATAGTGCACTTTATGGTAGCCTCTTGAATAGTCCTGATATATCCAAAACATCTTTAGGGCTTCATGCGAACCACGGTCCATCTTCAAAAGGCTTTTTCAACCTATCAGGGCATCAGGCCCTGCCTCATGCTACATCTCAGCAGCAGCTCCTGGAACTGCGTATAAGTCATGATCACTCCTTGCATTTTTAAAAAAAATTTGTTTGTTTATTTATTTATTTGAGAGCAACAGAGACAAAGAGGCAGAGAGAGAGACAGAGAGAGAGAGAAAATGGGTTTGCCAGAGCTTCCAGCCTCTGTAAACGAACTCCAGATGTGTGCGTCCCCTTGTGCATCTAGCTAAAGTAGGTTGGGGAATTGAGCCTCGAACCGGGTCCTTAGGCTTCTCAGGCAAGCACTTAACAGCTAAGCCATCTCTCCAGCCCACTCCTTGCATTTTTCATGCTTCTGAAAGCAATGCCAGATGTGCAGGACAGAGCCATATTCTTAATTCAGGGAAAAAAAAAAATCAATCCTAACATTGAAAAGCAGGTTCCTTCTCCAGTCAACAATTTCCCAAAGACTTTGCATTTCTATGACAATCTTTCATCAGGCATTCTTTCCTTTGTTTTATTGTAAAGGAGTTGAGCCATCTTCTTTAAGAATGTTAATGTGTTTGACAATAACAGATTCAGTAACCTAAAACCAGTTTCAGTGCTTGTAATTTTAAGTTGCTTGAGGATTTACAACTTAAAAATCTTAAATCTCTCAGTCCAATATCTTTAGCCAAGCACTTCAGTTCAT
This sequence comes from Jaculus jaculus, assembly GCF_020740685.1. Classification (NCBI taxonomy): domain Eukaryota; kingdom Metazoa; phylum Chordata; class Mammalia; order Rodentia; family Dipodidae; genus Jaculus; species Jaculus jaculus. Next base: position 23,149,481 of record NC_059104.1, read on the forward strand.
AAAAAAATTAACTTTCATCAAATTCCCTGGTCCTGGGCAGTAAAATGCACCCAGTTCCAACAAAGTCCTCTGCAGTCTTTCCTTCCCCTTAGAAAGCTCATAAGCCAAGCCTTGGAGTTCAATACTGTCTGCACTTAGCATTCTCAGTCTCTCATTAGAATAGTCCATAAAACTTGGCTTACCACTCCAGAAGGCATCTTCAGTTGCAAGCACCAAGTCCATGCCTATTCCACCAAAACAAAGGTTCCAAAAGATCAATATTCACATGGTCAGGTTCATCTCATCCCACTCCTGGTACCAATTTCTGTAGCAAACAGCTTCATGTTTGCTAGGATAAACTTCAACACGAGGCTTAGTTATGGAGGGAGGGATTTATTGAAACTTACAGATCCAGGGGAAATTCCATAGTGGCAGAAAGAGCTGGCCTGCTTTCTCAGGACCAAGGAGAGAGAGAGATTGAGAGAGAAAAGCACACGTCAAAAAGCCAAAAGCCACACAGCACAGCACACTTCAGGAACTCCATCTAGGCACACTTTGCATATCTTTAGATTGAAATCTAAAACCCATCACCACACCTTAAATCTACCCAGTGACACCACCTCCAGCCAGGTGGCTGCAGATCCAAACTACAAGCTAACAAAACACTAAATATATTGGGGCCATCTGTTCAAACTACAATATGCATTTAACATTGCAAAATATACTTTAAAAATTATTACCAAGCTCCCACCAATCGTGGGCTACAAGAGGGCCTATACCTATTAAATTATCTCTGATGGGCTAGTGGGATGGCTTAGTGGTTAAGGTGTTTTCCTGCCAAACCAGAGGACCAAGGATCAATTCCCCAGGACCCACATTAGCCAGATGCACAAGGGGTCACATGCATCTGGAGTTTGTATGTAATGGCTGGAAGCCCTGGCATGCCCATCATCTCTCTCCTTTCTCTATCAAATAGATAAAAAAATAAAATATTTAAAAAAATTCTTTCTGACAAACAAAGGTTACCCCATTTATCTGGCACTATCTTCACTCTCTGTTGGAGAATATGTTTCTCTTTTTCAGATGGACACAGATTCTAAGGAAAGAACCAGCCATTACACCTCTAAAGGGCCCAAGGTGAAATTAAAAAATATTTAGGGGAATGAAGAAGAGTGTTGCTTTCTTGGTCAACCTGGTACCAGCACAAGGGTAAAGGAGATAAACACATTGAACACTCAACTCCTATCAAACCCGATATCCAGAGACACAGAGGTTACCAAGACCTCATCACTGAAGCAGACCTAAACTGAACCCAACATGGCTCAGGGGGAAAGAATGTCAGAGCCACCCATTGGGTTGTGATACACAGAGACATTGCCTCCTACCCATAACTAATGGCTAACCCCCAATGCACATCTCATATTCCTGAACGAGGAGGGTCCCTGCAGAGGGGGGGAGACAGGGAAAGGATAATGATGGTACCAAGTTGACTGTATACACTGAGTACAAAACTAATAAAAAAATAAAAAAAAAAAAAACATTGATAGGCATATGATCCCAAAGTGGCACGTGTAATTGGTATTTGTAGTGGCAGGAGGTCCTGGCACACCCACATCACTCTTTCTATATCTCTCATATAAGTAAATAAATGAAATAGTTTTTATGAAAAAAAAAGATTTCCAATTATTTTTTCTTACAATATGCAAAAATACATAAAATCTACTACTTTGTAAACTAATTGACAATAAAACAAGTAAAAAAGAATCTTATGCATACATTGTATTTTTAACAATTATCCACTCTACAGTAAGTTTTGGAGGTCATGTTTTTGTTTTTTTTTTTATCTATTAAAAAGCTAAAAGCTTAAGAAACTACCAGCTTAAATATATGGAGGGGAAAAACATTGTTACATAATCTGTAATAGGCTATATTGGTGTATTGATTACTATTATATTCAAGATATAACATAATTGTTTAATTGTTTAAGCTTTCAAATCATAGTTCATAGTGTTCATTTCATTACATTTAGTTCTGCATCACTTCTACATTTTGCAAATGGCTTTGAATTTTTAATTAAATAAAAGTCTTTAAAAATCTTAATTAACAGTTTTCTCATTTTACAAGAGTATAAATGAACTTTTATTTATTTCCTTTTTTTAAAGTTTAAATCTTTGAAGAGAACCATGTCACATGGATTCTGTGTCTGTTGGCCTTGACAACTATTTTCATAGGCCTGAATTACATTTTCCCAGATTACAATGGCTTTATTTGGTTTGCCTACAATAGTCACTGTGTTGAATTTTGCTTTGTACATATAAGCACATCTCTTGCCCAAGTAGAGCTCAGGATTTTTTTTTTTTTGCTATTATTAGTTATGCACACAGTGTGTATATAATCATATTGGTAGCATTGTTAGCCTCTTCCCTGACCTCCCCCTCTGCAGGAACCCTCCACGTTTGGAATGAGGGTCATGTATGGTTAGTCATCAGTTTTGGGTAAGAGGTAATGTCTCTGCATAATATCACAACATGTGGCTCTAAAAGTCTTTCCACTCCCTCTTCGTAAAATTTCCCTGAGCCATATCGGGTTCCTTTACATTGGGTATAAACACCTTCAATTTCCAAAAAAGGCACTGTGCTCCATTTGGTTCCAAACTCATTTTATAGCCTGATAAAATAGCCATGTACCATACCAGAGCCTTCCAGATATATTTGTCTTTTAGAAGTTCTGTCCCCAGTAAGTCTCCACAGGCTCCAAGATAGCAAAAGAAGATGGTTTTCTTTTTGTTTTTGTTGTTGTTGATTGCTTGTTTGTTTTACAGGTTTTCTTAATAAATACTATTATATTTCCAGCTTTGTAGTACAGAAAACCTGGATCACATGTTATATTATTTAAAAATAATATTTTCTGAAATTCAAATATATCTATAAATTTTAAATTGTACTTTACTAGTTTTTTTTTTTCATTAAAACGCTGTGTCAGAATAATTAATGCTATTATATTTTGAAATTGGTAGATTTTCATTTGGTTTTATTTGGCTCTCTGCCTTGTGGGAAAGTATGTATAAAATTGAAATTGCTTTAGTCATAATGACTTTGGTTAGTACTATTGAACTATTCTATATTACGTTTTTTATATTTCCACAAAATAATACTGCCTCATTGCTATTAATGCATAGATATACTCACAAACTCCTTCAAATTTTTTCATTATTAATGTTTATTTATCCCCAACAACTCTTCCTACTGTCACTTCTCCCCCCCAAAAAATGTTGCTGAAGCCATTACAGATTTCTCAACCTGTTTTTATCACAGTAAACATTCTTAAAGATTTTCTTTCTGTTTAAATCAGCATTTTCAAAAAAAAAATAAAATCTATTGCTATTATTGTGCTATATATTTAATTCAGAAAGAGAGAAGTCATGAACTAAGAAGCAAGGGAATTTTAGGTCAGGTTTCCCAATATTAGAGATAAAATGCATATTCATTTATGGGAACCCTTTCTCAATACCCTTAAGTCAATTTTCAATTTCATAACTTCTCTGTGATTTTTTAGAACCATATCTAAGTACATTTGTCTCTTTAAAATTAATTCATAAAATGCTTATTTTCAATACAGCTGCATGCTCTTATTATAATCATTCCTCTTAAAGTGTTAAAATAAGCATTTAAATGTAGAGTGGAATAAGATAAAATGAAACTATTTTTTTTTTAATGTCATTGCTGAAAAATGTTGACAATCTGTGCTGCCTACAGCCAGGGTATGAAATATTTGGCCTTTACCAGTTTATTTTCTCTAGGCCTGTAGAATCTTTTGAGATATTACTAACTCAGGCAAATTTGATTACGGTGTACTGTTCTTCACTCCTCTTTGCCAAGGGAATGCAAAATACAGAAAACTGGATCCAGTACATTCCCTGCTCTGTCTGCAGAGGTACCATATGCTTCCTTTGCTGTGCAATTAGCCCCCATGGAAAAATCAAACTCTGCTTATAGGATGAGGTGGACATAAATACAACATGCTAATCTGCATTTCAAGCCCAAGAGCAGTGATTGCTGGTCTAAAATCAAGCCACTTACACATGCCAAAGTGTACTCACCATTTACGCTGTAAGTAAATAAATGAAGTTTCATGTGTTTCTCTGCTTGTCTCTTTGGTCTGAGTTGATGAAATTTTGAGGTTTTGTTTTTATGTAGCCATTGTTGACTAATATACTGACATTTATTTGCCTTGTCATACAACAAAATTATTATACAGTAACTCCAACATATGATTAGGTAGCTCTACAGTAAAAAAAAAAATTCTTTTTCAGTGTAACTGAATAATTTTATACACAAAGTTCAGGCTAGAAAGTGAATTAGAGATGTAATATTCACCATGGCCTGCTTTTTGATCTTGGCAGTGGCTTAGATGAGGGGTTTCTGTTGTTAAGAGGCTATAACTCAGAACTAGACAGAACAATTCTTTCATAATAAATTACTTCACCCCCAGTCTATTTTGGTTCTCTCTATGCCTGTTATCAGTGGTCATTTTAGGTAATCCATCTTCAGCTTCACATACTTAAAGGAAAGAAAGCAATTACAGGAAAAGGAAGGCTGTTTCCTCTAATCTCCACTCTCTGGATTAATGGTCCCTATACAGTTTTTGTCCAGGATAAACAATCTGATGATATGAAAGAATGAGGGATCCCCTTGTGCTACATATAATATGTTCAGTTTGTTGTGATTTCCTGAGGTGGCCTCAGATAGGGAAATTTCAGATGACTTCAAAAGTGATCAGAAACCATTGACCCATTAGGACCATACTTGAACATGTTAATCTCCTCAAGCTTCCACTTAGCTACATTATCACTAGCATTTCCTTCAGAAACCTGGTAAATGATTGTGGCATAGCAAAGTACATAATTTTATATTGACATGTACATAGTTTGTTTTGTGTGTACCTGCTAGTAAATCAGATACTTGGTTTTTCTAATGATCTCCTTTTCATGCTGTGAAGGTCTATGTTCCAGTAGTGGGAGCACAGGAGTGTAGCAAAGAAATCTCCTATTCTCCTCAAGAAACTATTATTTCACTATTTATTTAATAGAAATTTAGAGGATCACAGTAAATATTTTTGAATAGCTTCTACAGATCCTGAGTTTACCCCAACTACTATACAGAGAAGGTTTACCCTAGCATTTGTATTTACTACAATTCATTTACAGTGACTACCTTGTACTTTCCACTTTCTATGGCCTTTGTGTTATAAATCATTCTTCTTTTCTAATATATTCAGAGAAATGTAGTTTTTAGAATTGTTCAAATCTGTACTGCTATTCATCTATCTATACAGTACACTTGCTCTTATTTTATTCTCCATTGCCTACTCTATTCTTTCTTCACCCTCAGGTTGATTATATATTTGTGTTTTCTTTCAATAGCTAACTGTTTGCATAGCTAATGGATTTTCTATATGTATGCCAACCATTTCTAAGTAAATCAAAATACGAATCCACTAAGGCTGTGACGAATGGGAATTTTCCTGTTTTTTAAATGACTTTTTAGTAAATTCCCCAAATTAAGCAATTCTAAACAAAATAATGCATTTACAGAAGCATAAAATAATCTATGCAATTCTTCACAAAGAATAACATGCTATGTTTTCAGGTATTCACCATAAAATTAATGCAATAGAGATCTAATTTGATTACAAATAGTAGGAATATTTTTCTTTAAAAAACAGCCTATAAAAGTTAGATATTGCTGTGTGACATTAAGATTTTTAATGTTCTTTGCATTTTCATTTGTTTCTAGCAATAAACTCCAGTTATAAACCTTAATACAGCCATTTTTTCATCAAAAGAAGAATAAACAAAATCCACTGGACTTAACATTAGGTTCAGAAAATTTCTTTCCATTTGTAACTGCTTTATTCACAATCTACAAAAACCTCTTAAGCATCTAGAATTGAATTTATTTTAATTTTTTAAATATTTTATTTGTGTTTAATTGACAGAGAAAGAGAGAGAGAATGGGCACACCAAGGCCTCCAGCCACTGCAAATGAGCTCCAGACATGTGTGTCCCCTTGTGTATCTGGATATCATGGGTCCTGGGAAATAGGACCTAGATCCTTTGGCTTTGCAGACAAATGTTTTGTCTGCTAAGCTATCCCTCCAGCCCGATTTTTTCATTTAATTTTAAAACAAAATTTTATTTCAGTGAAGAATACATCTCATTAAACTATTCTTAAATCATTTGCTTAAACTTTAGTTATCTGTAATCAGTTAGCCAACACACACATGACACCACATTATATATATTGATTTTAAAAGAAATCCCATAAAATTGACAATTTTCTTATCTCTAAGAAACTTGGAAAGTTCTTTTGTGTTACCTGAATTTCTTGTCTTCTCACTGAGTTTGACCTGTGATAAAACAATTTTCACTTCCTATGATGTACTGAGACATCTTTGAGCAGTTCTCCATGTTCTTACCTTCTTCCTCAGGGTTGCTTTTTATATTGTTCCAATCTATTATGACCTCCTGTGCCTCTTTTCTTTGCTCCACTATCTCCTTCTTCTCTTCTCATCTACTGTCAAACTGGGACATGTGGCAAGAACATAGGAGAAAAACAAAATCATAACAGCTTTAGATGGCAGTGAAATTTGACAAAATATCTCATAATTTATTTCTGTAAATTTTGTATGACTTAAACAGAAATAATTACTTACATAATGATACAATTATTTAATTTGAGACAATATTGGCATCTTGTTTCTAATCAGTGTTACTTGGTTTGAATCATGAGTTGTATTTAGGAAAATTGCATGTATCACAATTATATTTTTTAATGTATATTTTAAGTTACAAATACACTTATCCACTTCATATGTGTCAATTAGGATTTAATTCAGCCAACCAAATTCACTTTATAATGCAGTCATTTAAAATTGGAAGTTATCTAGTATTTTTAATAATGAAACCATAACTTCATGGTAAAGAAAACTACCCTTCACTTTTAGAACTGAGGGATGGATTGGAGAGATGGCTTAGAGGTTCAGATTCTTGCCTGCAAAGCCCAAGGATCAGGTTAATTTCCCCAGAACCCATGTAAGCCAGAAGCACATGGTGGCAAATGTGTCTGGAATTTATTTGTAATGGCCAGAGGCCTTGGCATGCTCATTCTTTCTCTCTGTTTCTTCCTCTCCCACATCTCTCTCTAATAAATAAATAAATAAAAAATTAAAAAAATAAATGAATTAATTAAGGGAATATGTTAATTACAAATGATACCAGATGACATCCACTCTTAGATATATAGGGAGATTCACTTAAACACTAAAATTATAAAGGATAATAGAAATAATCATTTTCACCAGACTTTATAAAACTAGAAGCTGGTACTGTCCCTAGAGTTACCTCATAAATGCATGCATACAATTGTCACATAGGCACATGGAAATAAACTTCATATTACATATTGTGTTGGTAATCTCAATTGCCAACTTGATTTGATCTTGAGTAAACTAGACATACACCATTGGGCAGGTCTATAAGTATATTTTCTAGGACTCACTGATGGTGTGGAAATCCGTCCCTACTGTGGGCAGCATCTGCTTGTGGCCACATATAAAGATGTTTGAAAGAAAATACATGCTGCTTATGCCGGCTCACCTTTGCTTTTGTTAGTGAGCACATTTACCCATATTGCAACAGCTTTCTCAGCCTTCCAATGAAGATTGAAGACTGGCTGCTTTTGAGGAGTTCTCTGAGCCTTCAGTACTTGACTAGAACTGCTGAGACACCCACCGTCATGGACTGAGCAGCCAACCAATTCTCAGCAAACAGCCTGTACTATTTAAGTTAACATGATAAATCTGTTACATCATATGTAACATCATATGTCCATTTTCCCTATTATGTTCTACTAGAGAACCCCAACTAGCAGCATATATGTCATCAGGTAAATAAAATTAAGCTAAACAGCATTGCAACAGTAGTGCACTCTACTAGAAGGGCAATGGTCAGGAGACCGGCATTGGAGAGCCCATAGGGCAATGGGAACTGACATCCTCTGGCAATGAAAGCAGAAAATCTATGGCCACTTAAGAAAATGTGATGGATTCTTTCTCACAGTAGGTCACAGCAGACATACTTATTGGTATCAAGCCACACATCTGAAAGTTTGTATCCATAAATAACAGTCAGACTAACCACCTGTACAAAGACTTTGATAGAAGCAAATAGCTTGCATAATTGCCATATTGTGAAAGAAAATAAAAGACTTTTATCAGGTAAATAGACAAGTCAACTCTAGCATGTCCAAACAATGAAATGTTGTTTAGTAGTGAAAGAGCATATGCCATCAAGCCATGAGCAGACATGTAGACATAGCAAAGTGATATCACTAAGTGAAAGAAGCCATGCTGAAAAATCTAGTGACATGATTTAAACTGTGTGTCATATTAAAATAGTACAGACTATAGGAGCATTAGTAAAGGAATTAGCACAAACCAATAGAAAGGAGTTAGGGAAGGATAACTGGTGAGGAAAGAGGATTTTTACACAAGATAAAATACTCTGTGTAACACTATAATGGAGAGTGCATGCTATTAGACATTCATTCAGAATCATACAACCTTCAATACAAAGCATGAAGCTTAATGTGGAGTATGATCTCTGGTCTTTCAACAATGTAATAAACATACTACTGCAGAGTAAAATGTTATTAATTAGAGAAATTTTATACATGCACAGTCAAAAAGTAACTGAAAAAAAAACCTCTGGCAATTTGTTAACTTTTTCTGTGAAACTAAAATTGCTTGAAAAATGTCTATTATCAAAACAGTGAATAGATTCATATATGTATATATACATATATTTCATTATTCATAAAAACTCAAAAAAGGTGTATAAATTTAACATAGAGAAAACATATTATGATATAATAAGTAATATCACCATTGTGTCAGATGGGCTGGGTAAGCCACTAACCAAAAATATCTGGTGTTCCAACTTATAACAAGGGAATCTTTCAGGGTACACATACATATTGCTTGAACATCATGTGAGAAGAAATCATAGGCAATGAAATATTCATCAAGTGCAAGGGCAACCAAGGGCCACCAGCAGACCACCAGAATTTAGAAACAAGCATGATATAGACCCTACTTCATAGCACTAATGGTAAATCCCTCAGCATATACTGTGTTCATGATTTCAAAACTCCAGAGGTGTGAGAGGATGGATTTAGGTTGTATAAATGGATGAAGAGAGTTAAGGGTTTTGCTCAGCTTTCATAAACCCCAAGCAGACTTTTTCTTGACTATGGAGTCCTGAATTCCATTTTGTTACAATATTTGCTTGAAAACATAATTTGAAGGTATTTCTTTATTAGTTTGAGAGGTGACATAAATCACATTTTTCTTTTAACAGATGTTGACAAATGGGTATATTTTTTTGTTTCCTTGCTGCTTGGGAGACATTTTTTGAAATCAAGACAGAGCTAGTATGGCCCTTCCCCCATTGGTCTAGGCAAGTAGAAGGTTAAATGTTCTGTCCTGCAATAGCAAATAGAGAACACCACATCATCTTGACACAGGTTATGCCCAATTCTCAGTGCCCCCAGTGACCACCAAGGAGAACCAAACACGCATGCAAAGGCAATAGCTTTATTTCAGGCTTAAGCTCAGACTCTTGACTTCACCAGCACAGTGGATCCATGCAAGAGCCCCAAGTAGCTGGAGGGCAGGGTTTTTATAGGGATTTGAACAAAGAAGTAGGGGGCGGTTACATGACTGGTTGATTTAAACAGTAACTGTACTTGTTTTCTTTTGATTGACTGGTGTAGATAGGCAGCATATACTGTGGGACAAGTCTTGAGCAAGTCTTGGGCATGCCTGGATCTGTCTAGGGGCTGACTTTGGTCCTCTGCCTAAACCAGAATTTGAAATTTAGGCCTAGCTCGGGCAATGCCAGTCTGGTTTCCAGGCCTTTCACACACTTCCCCTCTAACCATCTCCATTACTATTTCCAACAGCTCATACTGGTGTGAAATATCTCTCTCCTTTTGTGTGAGGAGAATTGAATCTATGCCTTCTTGAAAATTACAAAATCTTGTTTCCTTGTTTAAACTGTCCATATCCAGTTACAACAAGCAATGGCAAGCAAATGAACACAGGAAAAGTTGCCTCTTAAATATTTGGTAGATTTATAATGTCTTGAGGCTCAATTGCAAAATGTAGGGGAAAAAAGTAGTATTCAAAAGAACAGGAGTGGTTGTGTAATTGGGTCTGGTGGGGCACAAGTAAGATCACTCACAAAATGTGAGGCAACATTTTATTAGGTACAAAATAAGGAAAAGGAAAAGAAGAAAGTCTAGTATATCAGGTCTATGGCACAGAGGTCGCAATTATGGATTTTAGAACAATTGTCCTGTGGGGTACTATTTAGGCCCACTTCTATATTGTGGGCAAATAGTTACTCTAGAGGACTTGGTCTTCTCAAAAAATTAGACTTTATTGCATAATATATTAATATTTTTTGGTTATTGGTTTATTACCTACTTATGTTATTGAGACTGGGTCTCATCTAGACCAGGCTGGCAGTGAAACTCACTAAGAAGCCAAGGATGACCTTGTACTGTTGATACCCATCTCCAAATGCTAAGTGCTAAGACTGAGGCATGAGCTGGCAGCCTGGCTTTGTACTTACTTTCAATAAATACTTCATAAGTGTTTATGAAAACAACCAGATCTGTGTATTCTGCCTTTTCATTGTGAAACATAGGTGATTTACTATATTATACTCATTTAATATAGTCATAAAATAAATTGCTGCTTTGAATTTTTATCTAATTCAACACAACCAACTGGAGTTTAATGTTCATTACTTGGATAATTTAATTCAGCCATATTAACAAAACATTCCTTTCCAAATTATATCCCTTTTATTTCCTTCTCCTGTCATTCCACCAGCATGTGGTAATATTATTCTACTGGTTTCTTACTTTTAATGTGTACACAAATACTTGTTTCCAAAATTTGGTTTTCTATTTTTCCCAGGAATCCTGAATTTTTCAGAAAGTTACAGCTGCCAGTTATATGTTTGAATGGTAGGAAAAAAAAGTAATTTTTTATAAGAAAATGCAAAAGAATGAGGAAAAATGCAAAACTCCATACATTTTGCCAATAAAATTTTAGGTATTTGATATGGTATCACATAGTTGGAGTATAATATCTTAGCACCAGTCATCAAGCATTGTTTTAAGTTGTCCTTCCTCTATCCTCTGAATCCCACTTGAAGAAACATGTTGCAAATTATCAATGGGTATAATGCACTAATTAAATTATTTAGGATAAGATATTTTTCTGGAGTGACAGTTCTAAATAAATGAATGTCCATAGATACATCTGTTTCTCTCTGACACTCCCCGGTGCTCTTACATCCTGTTAACCGGAACAGTCCTTAGTGCTTGTTTTTGCCATCTCATTTCCACCCCTGTAATCCATTCTCCACACAGCAGTCAGTGTGAAATTCTACCACACAAATCAGATTACGCTATTTTCTTTCTAGAAAACACTTTTCAGGTGCTATAGGCAGTGCCTTGAGGATCTGTGTCTTAAATCTCTCCTCTCCTTTCTTGTGCTTAAACACTAACCCATGGACCACTGTGGTACTCAGGATCGAAACAAAGACCCTTCACCAATACCATGCCAACCTTTTTTGGAGCCCTTGCATACCTTGGGATTTCTACCCTAGGGAATTTTGGAATAGTATTTTTTTTTCTTCTATTAGTCTCCTTTAATAAACATTAAGATATTTATTAATATTTAAATAGGGTACTATGTCAGGAACTTTTCTGGACTTTGAGTGTAAAGAATATTGCTGGAACTTTTCATACATTTGATGGTGCTCAAAGTAATTTTAGTGTATTTACTGATTGATATAATTTTGCCTATATTTCACCACCAGTGGCATGTAACTCACTCATTGGAAGGAGATTCATTGGACAACTTAGCCATGTACATAGTAGCTACATTAAAAAAAAAAAGTTTGGATAAACATATGAGAGAAATGAAGTACACTGAAATATTTTAAATAAGTAATAATCTCTTTTTCACAACTATAACACATCCATGTGCATGTCCAGGACAATGATTAGTTTGGGATAAGCTGTTTTATTTTTGTCAGGCTGGCTTTGAACTCACTTTGTATCCCCAGGCTGGACTTCAGTTCATGGACATTTTCCATTCTGAGTCACCCAGTGTTTTGATTATCAACATTCACCATGGTGCTCCATTCTTACAAGATGGGAGAATTGGCCTGAAGCTCAGGCGCTAGCCTTCCTGGGGAGTGTATCCATGAGCAAAATGAGACACTGCCTCAAACAAGGTGAAAGATGACAATCTACACCTAACATTGTCCTCTGACACTCTACTTGCACCACAGAATGTAAATGTCCCACAACATAGTAAAACTGACAAACACAAAATACACCAGTAAACAAATTAAAAAAGGAGAAATAATTCAAATATACTTACAAGAAGAGCTTAAAATTTTTATCTCCCTGTAGGTAGTAGAAATATAGGCACAGATTTTTCTATACTCAGAGTAAAGGATAATTTTGCTGAGAAATACTTGTGGTTTTGTGGCTAGGTCTGATTGAAGAGCTCAGTAACCCACTCACCTGAACATTCCATTGCTGCTTCTCCTCCTTCTCCTCTTTGTTCTTATTCTTCCTTGATAAAGTTTCTTTTATTTTTATATTTATTAATTATTTTATTTTTAAAATTTTTATTAAGTAGAAACTTCATATGGATATTTGCTGTGTTGGTACCATTCCCCTCTTCCTAGGCCCCACTCCACCGAGGGAATCTCATCCATGGCTTGCCGATATTCACCATGGGGTTGTGGGTTGAAATTTGGGAGAGTAGCAGTAAGTCATTGTTGTGAAGGGGGGCAGCAATGCCACTGGATATGCCCTCCCAGCCTGTGGCTCTTACAATCTTTATGCCCCTCTTCCATAAAGTTCCCTGAGCAGTCATAGTTCTACTTTAACCCTATTTTAGTGCTGAGTTCTCAGCAACTTCTGCATCTCTGGTTTGCTGCACTTTGAATATCCTTAGTGTCTGTCTCCATCACCTCAGCCCAGGTTGCATGGCTCCCTGGGGAAGCAGCAGTCTAGCTCAGCTTGCTAGTTCCTCTGTGGGATCACCTGCGCCCTAGCTTCTTTACAAAGGGTGGTTAATCTCCTGCCAGGAAATCAGCTATCTACTCTTGTCTTGTTGATACATATATGTGTGTGTATATATATATATATATTTGTGGTTGTCTTGGCTCTCACTGTTTTCTGAAAAAGAAAAACAGATTCTCCAACAAAGAAGGAGATCAGGATCGTGAAAAGGGAATAAGCATTTTCATGGGCACAAGGGCCTCTAGCCACTACAATCAAATGCCAGATGCATGTCCCACCTTTGTGCATCATTCTTTTATGGGTACTTGGGAACTGAACCTGGGTCCTTGGGCATCACAGCCAAGTGCTATAACTGCTAAGCCATCTCTCCAACCCTTGAGTGTTTTTATGTTTTCAGTATATGTCTTTCCCATCCTTGGTTTGAGTTATTAAAAGGTTTTTTTTTTTTTTGTGGCTGTTGAAAGTTGGATAGCCTTGTTGATTTCTTTCTCTGTGTATTTGTCTTTTGCATATAGCAAGGCTACTGATTTTCGTGTGTTGGTTTTGTATCCTGCCATTTTGATGAAGCAATTTATCGCCTTTAGAAATTTTCTGGTAAAGTATGTTTGGTCATATATGTACGAGATTATGTCATCTGCAAAGAGAGATGATTGAATGTCTTCCTTTCCAATTTGTGTCCCTGTTGTTTTAATCTTTTATCTGCTTATTTATTGGACTTGTGATTTATAGTACTATATTGAAGAGCAGTGGTGAGAGTGGGCAACCCTATCTTGTTCTCAATCTCAATTGGTATTTCTGAGTCCCCATTAAATATGATTTGTGTTTTAGGAGCTTCATAGATAGCCTTAACTGTGTTGAGATATAATCTCTCCTCTTCTAGTCTTTCCAGTGTTTTGATCATGAAATGATCTTGTATTTTGTTAAAAGCCTTTTCTGCATCAATTGAGATGATCATGTGGTTCTTATGTTTAGATTGTTTATTTGATATATTCTGTTAATTGATTTCCATATATTGAAACATCCCTGCATCTCTGGAATGAAGCCAGCTTGATTGAGGTTCAGTATTTTTGCATCTAAGTTCATCATACAGGTCTCTCATTTCCTTTTCTTGTATCTCTGGCTGGTTTTGGTATTACAGGGATTATGTGAAAAAGCTTGAGAAAAGTAGTTTCAATTCTACGATGAATGTTTGGTACTTTGAGGTCCTGGACTTTTCCACTTTGGGAGGTTTTTTATTACATTTTCCATCTTGATGGATATAGTAGGCTTGTTTGGGAGACTTACCTGCTCTGGATTTAGTTTTGGTATTTGGTATGGGTCTAGAAATTCATCAGTGTCTTCCAGGTTACCCAACTTTGTGGAATAGACGTTTTGGAAATATGTCTGGATGAGTCTTCCAATTTCTTTGGTGTGTCTGGTGACCTCTCCTTGTCCTTTTATAATTTTGTTAATTTGAGATGCATCTTTTTTTTCTTTTGATCAAATTGACCAGAAGTTTCTCAATCTTGTTTATTTTGTTCAAAGAAACAATTCTGGGTATTATTCATTTCTTGTTTTCTTAGCTTGCAATTCATTAATTTGAGCTATGAGCTTAATAATTTCTTTCTGTCTGAACTCTTGGGATTGGATCATTCTTGTTTTTCCAGTACATTCTTTGCTAGATTATAAAGTGACTTTCCACATCCACTGTAGTTGGCAGAAGCCACATTTATACATCTCAATTTGAGTAAAAAAGGGACAAGAATATTTCCCTCTTTATTCCTGGACAGATTTTCCATCTGACAAACACAGTTGTCAGGAAAATCTGCAGTACTGAAACCTACTTGACCAGAGTAAGAGAGTGAAGAGGAAAGCATTTTCTACACCAATAGGGATTTTCAGTTTTCTTCTTCCTAGTTAGAACAGTAGAGCTCAACTCTTGTGAAGAGGGGAGAGACAGAAAGAGAATGGTGACCTGGTATGCAATGTGTGGTTCACACTAGACTATGGCAACTTCCCTCCATATGTCATCCATATACATGCATTACAATAATTCAGGATTGGTTAATATGTAGATCAAGTAATAGAAGTATTTCTCTTTTGTACTGGAATATCTTCTGAGCAGAATGTGGTGCTTGAATTGCTTCATGCATTCTAAAACTTATGTATTTGTACTAATTAATTAGTATTTTTAAAAACACTTTTTGTTTTTATTGATAACTTCCATAGTATTAGACAGTAAAGCATGATAATTCCCTCCCCCTCACTTTCTTGTTTGCAACTCTACTCTGTATCATACCCACGCCCCCTCTCAATTAATCTGACTCTTATTATAATGTTACCATCTTTTTTCTTTTATTACGAGCCAAGAGAGAGACATAGATGCAGATAGAGAGAGAGAATGGGTATGCCAGGGTTTATAGCCACTACAAACAAACTCCAGATGCATATACCACTTTGTGCATCTGGCTTATATGTGTACTAAAGAATGACATCTATATTCTTAGCCTTCACAGGCAAGCACCTTAACTGCTAAACCATCTCTCCAGCTTACTTAATTGAATTTTTTTCTCCAAAATCTCCTAATTACATAGAAATCCAAATTCCTAGACTCAGGTGGTAAAATAAATAGAAACTGATCCAACATTTTAAATTGGTTTCCTCCTTAAACTATTGTATTAATTTAACAAAAATATAAACAAATAATATTGTTCATGTGCAAATGATTGTTGTGGGTCCTCGCTAAATGTAAATTCTCATATATATCTGAAATTTCTAAAAAAATAAAAAAAGCTGGGCGTGGTGGTGCAAACCTTTAACCCAAGCACCCGGGAGGCAGAGGTGGGAAGATTGTCATGAGTTTGAGCACCCTGAAAATACATAGTTAATTCCAGATTGGCCTGGACCAGAGTGAGACCCTACCACGAGAAACAAAACAAAACAAAGCAAAAGAAGCAATTTGAAATTCCTTTGCATTTTGTTTACTATGTAGATAAAGAAAATAAAGTATGGTGGGGAAATGTAGGGTTCTGTTGAAGAGGTACCCCAACATACCTCAAAAGGGGCCCAACTGAAACTAAGGACAACTGGCGAAATAAGCAAGGGTGATGTTTTCCTGTGAACCGGATACCAGCACAAAGGGGAAGGAGATCAACGCAGAGAAAAATCAACTCCTACCAAATCAGAGAGCCAAAGCCTCAGAGGCCCCCAACACCTCAGCACTGAAGCAGACCAAAAATGATCCCAACATGGCTCGGCAAAGAGGTACCCCTATACACAGATTAGGTAATGCATGAATTGTGGCTACAGACCTCTACCCCCCTTTCAGCATTTTCTTCCTATTATTGTGCCATTTTAGTTCTGCATATGTTATATATTGAATATGTAGGTGTTTGTTTTATGTGGGATTTTAGGGGATCTTTTTGTTTTGAGATTGGTTCTCACTCTACCCCAAGCTGGCCTGAGACTCACACTGTGTTCCCAGGGTGGCCTCACACTCACAGCAATCCTACTATTGGGATTAAAGGTGTATGCCATCATACCTGACCGTACTTTTCATTATTCTGCTATTTCTTCTTAGCATCTGTCATGCAGGCTAATTTTATTTTACTTTTCTTGGATATGAACTGTGAATAGCTTGCTTTGATGTGGCCTGCTTCAAGGACTCTCTGCCTTCATTATCCTGAACTTGGGAGTCCTTCTTTCTTTATGAAAAGGAAATCAGTTCATCTCCTCCTGCTTTGCAGAGGAAGATTCCATCATGTTTTCTGAAGGGAAAAATGAGTCCTGTTTATCTTTCTCATAGATGATTGTATTTGAGGAAATACAATATCAATCGAAGATGAACTAAAAGATACAACTTAGCATTTACAGGAAGATTATCTATGACATATTATTTGGAGTCTCATTTTTCATATATTAGCATGCCATGATCTCTTCATGACCATATAGTTAGGATCAGTTTTATTATTCTCTCTCTCTGTCTTTCTTTCTCTCTGTCTCATGCTAAGAATGAAACATTTAACAACCCAAGTAGCAATTTGCTCTTTGTTGGTAAACAAAAAGGAGTGTGCCAGAGATTATTTTTTCATTTTCTATTGGGGTTTGGAAGACATTAATAGTAAGGGAATGACTGGATAATTCACCTCAATATGCTTATAAAGAAAAAAAAAGATAGAAGAGTAATAGAAGATGCATATTTTCCACTTAAACAGATAGGTAGTTTAAATTGGTAGTTATCAAGTATGCACTATTTCAAAAGTAGTAAGATCAGAATTAGTGTAACTGACTCAACAACAGTGAGCACTTAATTCCCTGCATACAAAGCAATTAGACCATACTTGTCTGTTGATTATAATTTACATATTTTAAAATGTATAGAGATAGCTTGATATAATACACAGGTGCATACACACACACACACACACATTTAATACACCACATTGTGCTTTTGTATCTGCTCTCTATATACCCCTGTGGCTCAGGATGTACACTAAGTAACTTCACCTGAATGTTCTCAAGGAGAAAGAATTTTTATGAGCCTGTGACCAGATGATCACTGTGGTGGCACACACATTTAATCCCAGCACTCTGAAGACAGAGGTAGGAGAATCACCATGATTTCTAGGCCACCTTAGGACCACATAGTGAATTCCAAGTCATCCTATGCTACCTCATAAAAATAGAAAAGCAAATACGATATGTAATTCAGGTTGTAGTGAACCAAGAAAAACTTGTTGATCTCTGATGTGCTTATGAGAGAAGATTCAAAACCTGATATAATGTTGCATTAAAGTATAGGATATAGGCTTCTTCTGAAGAGACAACAGAATTTCAGAGGTATCATCTCAGATACCAGCTTAATCAACTGGAGCATTCTGGGCTTAAAGATATCTTTAGATTGACAAATTAAAGCTGTGTATTCACTTTCCATGTGTTTGTGTGTGTGTGTTTGTGTGTTTATCATATACATTTTGTTGCTCTGAAACATGTTTAGAATATAAAATGGCTAATGGGTCAGAGAGGCTTGGAGGTATGTTGTTTACAAGATAAAATTTTACTGGAATGGAAGATTAATTCAAGAGGTCTGCTGTGCACAAGTGTGAAAGTACTCAGTCACAATTTATTGTATTTGAGATAATTGCTAAGAGAATAGGGTCCCATTGTATTTACCTTCACCAGACCATAAGCATGTGAAGTAGTGTTTTGTTGGTTATCTCCATTTGACAATTATACTACATATGCATGCTTGCACTATCTTTTTATATCTTTTCAAACCACATATTCAGACAGTTAAAGAAAACATGAATCCACTTTTAAGATATATTATCATCTTGTACAATTTTAAAATCTCTTTCAAGTTTCTAATTTACTAATAAAGTAGGTGTGTGTTTCTTCCATAGAAATATGTGTATTTATATGTAAATATTTCTGTTTGATGTGTATAGTATTTGATATGTTTAGAACTATTCTGAAGGTTCTGTTTTTATCCTGATAGGACTCTATTTTAAAACATAATGACTTGCAGGTGGCAGCCTCATATTATTATATGTTGTAATTATAATATTTATGTAGAAAATATAAAATCCTAATTTAGATGGAAAGAAAATATCCAGCTGTAATTCAATTCTCAGATTTATTTTATAGATTTTATTCACATGAAATGCATGCAACGGTATACGTTTGTTCTATTAAACTGCTATACTAGTATGCCAAGAAATTTCATTCATATTTTATAACCCTTGAAAAATCCCAAGTGGGTACCTGTTTTTTACATATTTAAAAATAAGGCCACATTTAGTATAGTTTGTGGAAATTTTTAAGACCTTATTCATATTTTCTGTATATATATATATATATATATGTATATATATATATATATATATATATGTTGGATTTATCACTACATTTAATTTATTTAAAATACCTTAAACATCAAACATGAAGAAAAAGAAAAGGAAAATACTGGAAATATGACAGTGTATAGTTATAATAAAGTTCTCTTTTCCCAGAAAATGACCTGATATTTATAATACAAGGTCATTTCTGGAAAAGAAGATTAAATATTGCAGCAATGTTAAAGTTTACAATAACTGCTCTCTTGTTCCTTTATTTAAAGGCTGTATGATTGGCACATTTTATTAGCTAGCTCTCTGCCTGTAGCTTTGTCATAGCAATTGCTAAATTAATTACAAACTTCAGTCAACTTGTTGTGCTTTTATAGCTGTCTTCCTAAATATCCTTCACAATCCTCAAATTCCCCCAAGACACAGTACTGCTGTTCAGACTTTAATTCTCTTGTTAAGCAGTTGTATACTTTTGATTTTGTCCCAGGCCTAAGTGCTTTAGCTTCCTTTCACACACACAGTTTCCTCAATGACTTAATACTTTATAAATAAGTCAAATTGCAGCCAATATGGAGGCATATAAAGGAATAGCAATATTTCATTATTATAGAACCAATTATAATTTGTTGTATTTTATAATATGTAGATGCTAATGTACCCATTAACAAAATAAACTCCACTCAGATTGACGATAACTCAAAGTACACTCCAGAAAACTTGTTACCTAAAAAAGTGTTTATGTAATAAATATCCTTATGAATAAATGAAACTTTTAAACAAATATTTAGCAGATTATTTTTTTTTAAATATGGGTTGGTACAAGCTTTCTTCTTGAATTATTTACTGTGAGAAACCAATTTGTTCTCAGAATAATCAAATTAGTATTTCTTTTCTTTCCTTCACATGAAATCTTATTTTATCAGAACTTAAGTTATCTTACATACTCCAAGACCCATGAGAACAAATAGGGACATTGTAGGCATTCATAGACATGCTTTTACACAATCAGTGCTTGAACACAAATACATGACTGTCCCTGGAAAGCTGTTGTCTCTCCTTACAAATTCACTGCACGAAATATCTGTCAGAAATTCCTGACGAATGAGATGGAATGGAGCAGAAATGCTGTTAATGTCTTTACTACTTCATGATTCTGGCATGTGAGGGAGGTAAGTGCGGGAGATGGCAACTCGGGTCTAATGAAAGAACGTTAATGTAATGTCAGCTTCTATTGAGAAAAACATGTTTTGTTTTGTTTTTCTGTGTGCTTATGTGAATTCCTGGTGGGCAAATTTGACCTCAATTCATTTAAACACAAAACATCATCATCAAAAACAGCATGAAATTTTGTGTCCCATAGATGTACTTGTGGATAAGGTGCCAACTTCTCCCATTCCAACTTGAATCATTTTCCCAAGCTGTTGTTAGCTGTAATCCGTGTCACATTTTCCATGTTCTTAAGGATAAGTTCTACAGTTTATTCAACAGTCCTCTGCTTGAAAGATACTTAACAAATATGGAAATTTATGTTGTTCAAATATGGTACCCTAACTAAACATACATAATGTAAATCTTTAAACTATATACATTAATTAAAAAAAAAACCTAGGAATAAATTAATGGTTACAGATGCTGAGCCACATGGTCAGAATAATACTGCGGAACAAGAAAATACCACTAACCAAGAAAAACACCCAAAATACAAACCTTGGCCTAGAAGATTACAGACTGAGATTATCTTTTCATTTTTTTTTTTTGTTTATTTACTTATTTTCTGGACGTATATATGTGTGAGTGGGGACATACCTGCATGTGTAACTGTGCATGTGAGAAAATTGGGGGGTAATTTTCCAAGCCAATCCTCACCTTCCATCTTCTCTTGAGTCAGGGGTCCTGGTTGTTCATTCCCTTTGTGATGAGACATGTGTTTTGGTTGAGTCAGTAACAGCTACAGTCTAAGATAAGGCACCAGGTGACTGGAATTCTGGTGAGGGGTCTCATTCTTACCTGAGGATGGATGTCTTCTTGCTATGTATTCACATGATGGATAGCGATGGGGGGTAGAGAATAGATATTACTGTATCTTTTATAGACTTTAATTCTTTCACAAACATGGAATCTCTACAGACTATGATGTTTGACCTAGCATTCGTATTTAACATACAGTCCAGAAGGCCATGAATTTGCTGTCCTATTTTGCCTTATCCAGTACTGGGAATACAGTTGAGTGCCATTGTATCAAGGGAAAACCATACTTCATATTATTCCAGAATGCCACTGATTCTTCCATAGTAATTAATTATAATCAAGTAAAATGTTTAAACATTTTCATTGTCAAATATGCTTGATTGATATTTAATATTAGATGAAGCATATTTAGTGAAGATATTCACTTCTAACAAGTGAATAATCATGAACATGCTGATAGGTCTGGGGTAACACCCTGTAAGATACATGGGCTAAATATAAAAATGAGAAATTGCACTTCTACAAAATCTATGTTTCATAATTTCAGGACAAAGTGATTTTTCCCTGTTGTAAGTTTTAGCAATGACAGTATATCTCATGGCCATTTCCCCATCACAGTCTTTGTCCAGGAAAAATGTTTCCACAAAACACATTCTTTTAATACCTTAATGCTATTTGTAATGTCCTCGCATGAAAATAGGTTCTGAGATCTCTGAGGTTGTGAATGGCTGTTTCTAAGCTCCTGTTCTTTTTCTTCACCTTATAAATGGTGCTATGTCCAATGTGCCCCTGGGAAGTAGGTGGCTAATATCCATGCAATGCAGAACAAGCCAAATCTGGAGGCAGATCCATCCTGATTACTGGTGAAGGGCATAGGAAATTCTGGATCTAATGAAGGCCACTCTGTACTCACTGTCCCCTGAACTCACAATTAATCAAATTTGACAACTCACTCCAAAATGCAGATTACTTGGCAGATAACTTATGTTTCACATGTTCTCATTCCTCTCCTTGAACTGTGCTTGCTTTTTAATTCATGAACCTGGAATTTTATCTACACTCTCCCAAGTTACTTTAAATAGCCAGTTATTATGTGTCATTTAATCATCTAATATGTTAACAATGTGACCAACAAGCTGAGCTGCAGATAAAGATGCAGGAATCCAAGGGCACACATTTTCTTTGCCAATAAATGTAATGCATCACTTTCAATGTTGTGATAAATAGTATTTTATGCCATTCCAGGATTCAAATGACACATATTACTAATTACTTGTAATCAACTAATACATTTAGTCTTTTTGGTGTTTGTATTTTATATATATGCTGTATGCATGTGTGTGTGTGTGTACACATAACTTGAGCATGTGTGTAAGGCCAGGGGTCTTCTCCTCCAATCATGCTCTTAAACCCCTCTCCTGTCTGTTCTCCCTGAGGCAGAATTTCTTTTGTGAATTAGAGCTCTCTCTTCTAGACATACTGTTTTCCTGCCCCACACATAAATTGGGGTAAAGACATGTTGAGTTGGTGCAGAGAATTGGATTTAGGACCTCATACTCGTACTGCAGATGCTCTTATCATTGAGCCATCTTCCTACTCCTAAACTTTCACATTAAAAATATATGTATTTGAGGGCTGGAGAGATGGTTAGCGGTTAAGCGCTTGCCTGTGAAGCCTAAGGACCCCGGTTCGAGGCTCGGTTCCCCAGGTCCCACGTTAGCCAGATGCACAAGGGGGCGCATGCGTCTGGAGTTCGTTTGCAGAGGCTGGAGGCCCTGGTGTGCCCATTCTCTCTCTCTC